>NW_026126407.1:47236666-47935833 GCF_943737965.1 Phodopus roborovskii | reverse complement strand
GACTTGGAGTCCTGCGACTAGGACCTCAAAGCTCCACTGTGTAGCCACGATTTACGACCACGCCCTCAAAGCCTGACCACTGCCTCTTAGCTTCCAAGGGCTCGCGACTGCTATGGTTTCCACGGAGCAGAACAAAATCCCGGCTGTCTATAAACCTCGCGTTCCCCACCTTTTCTCCTTTCCTTCGGACGCCAGCAGCACTTTGTTTGGAATTTGGTGGGCTATGATGTCCTGCAAACCTTTGCCAACTGAAAACTGTAGCGCAATAGAAAAGACGCATGCGCAATGCTTTGCATTGGCCAGTGTACGTCACCCTTCGTATATCATGTGGACTATCCCGTCGCTCAACAGCGCCGCTGGTGTAGTGGTATCATGCAAGATTCCCATTCTTGCGACCCGGGTTCGATTCCCGGGCGGCGCAGATGTCTCTTTTTCTGTTGATCTTAACGTTTTCCATAAAAAGGTGTGGCACAAACGTAACAAACTTTTAGTGTGACAGACACGCTGAAAACACTGGTGCTGACAAGGTGCTGGAGCTTAGAAACTCCAGTAAACCACAGGCCTTCGCAAGATCCTCGATACCTACAGCCAAAGCCCAGCCGCTGGACCATGCTGGAGACCCCTCAACTCCTTAGTGGGTCCGCACCGGCCGTTACCCTGTAGCAGGAGCCTGAACTGATCGGTACGACCACAACTCCCGTAGTGCCCTGCACAGAAGCTGGACTACATCTCCCGTCATGCGCCGCGCACATTCTTAGCTGGGCTGGCAGCACCGCTACGATGATGGTGGCTGCGGCTGCTGAGCGAAACAAGGAGCCCATCCTGTGCGTGCTCCGCCAGTATATGGATCCTGCCCGGCGCGGCGTTCGCGTGCTCGAGGTGGCCTCGGGCTCCGGCCAGCATGCCGCGCACTTTGCGCATGCTTTCCCTCACGCCGAGTGGCAGCCTTCAGACGTGGACCAGCGCTGCCTGGACAGGTGCGGCGGCGCGGTGTCTCCAGCTTGCGCCGGCTTGGGACTGAGCGAGCGGCGGGGCTGGCGGAAGGGAAGACAGGGCGGGACAAGGTCTGGGTGGTGGACTGAGAAAGTGGAGGCGACCAGCTGCAGGGCCGACAAAGCTACCCACTGAATGTTCCTAAGGACTTAGCCCCCGAGTCACTGGGTCATTGGGGGGGGGGTTCCTCGCTCATGCGCTGCCCTCCACAGCATTGCCGCCACCACCCAAGGGTTGTCCAATGTGAAGGCCCCGCTGTACTTGGACGTCACCTGGGAGTGGAAGCAATGGGGCGGGATACCGCCGCAATCGCTGGACCTGTTGCTCTGCATCAATATGATCCACATCAGCCCCCTGAACTGTACTGAGGTGAGGACCACTGTGGAGCATAGCTTTCATATTACAGGCAGGAAGGCCTGAGTCTCAAGCGCCCAGCTTACCCTGCCTCCCTCTCTTCAGGGACTCTTCAAAGCAGCAGGACAGCTGCTTAAGACCAAAGCTGTGCTGATCACCTATGGGGTGAGTGACTCACCCTACCTTTTAAGAGGTCCCTAGCAGCCTTAGGTGTTTTCCAGTCTCTCGTTGCCCTGAGGCTGGGTTCTTGCCCTTTTCTTTCTTGGGAGCAGAAAGAGGGTGTTCTTTGCACATTCTGAATCCCAGACTGCAAATCAGTCCCATGGGAACGACTGACCTTGGGCCTGTGCGCCGTGTCTCCTTGTTCACACAGCCCTTTGCAGTCAATGGGAAGATCTCTCCCCAGAGCAACGTGGACTTTGACTTGACCCTCAGATTCAGGTCAGACCTGGGTGAGAGGAGGTTTGGCTCAGAGGGCAGGTGGCCTGGATGCTGCCCTCAGTTCTGCCCTCCCTCTTTGAATGCAGGAACCCAGAGTGGGGTCTTCGTGACACAGCTCTCCTGGAGAAACTAGGCCAGGCCAGTGGCTTGGTCCTGGAGAGGATGGTAGGTAGGGCGGTGTTGGGGTGGGTAATCTCCTTGTGACTAAGGGCCACTCCAGTAATGCATTTTTCCAGGTGGACATGCCAGCCAACAACAAGTGCCTGATTTTCCGGAAAGAATAGACTATTCCCTGCCTCCCATGTGCCTACATCTTTGTCAAGGGTTCTGCCATAGTACAAACTAGATTTCAGCCCCTCCCTCACTGAATCACTTCTTTCGATAAATTAACCCCTCCTAGTCTGGTGGCCACAGGGCTGCAGAGAACCTGGGTCCAGTGGGCCTTGAAATAAAGACTTTCCAGCCCACTGTGGGGCATCTATATCACACTGCTGGCTGGGGATCCTGGAGGAGGGTAAGAGGGGCTTGGTCTGAGGGTGTGGGAGGTGGCTGAAACAGGATTGAGCTTCCCTGTTTCCTGGAGGTCTGTAGGAGGGCCCCCAAGAGGGACTTGGTGCTGCTTGGTCACCTCAAACAGAAACTGGAGCTCCATCTACTCACAGGGCTCCAACTGAACAGACAGGTGATGGGGGCTGCAGTTAGAAGGGAACCAGAGGCTATGAATCCCACAGGTGCAGACATTTATTATGAATCCCACAGGAAGGAGGGCAGGAGTGGGAATTATGGATAAAGCTAGTCTTGGAAACGGTTGAGCAGTTCACAAGCCTTCTTCTCAAGCAGCTCTGCAATCTTCTTGACTCGCTTCTCACTGGCAGCACGGACATAGCTGTTGGCATCCAACATGGCCACACCTTCACGAACCTCACCCATGATGACCAGTGGCCCATCACCAGCTGTCACATTGGGGCATGGGCAGGCCCAGTCCATGCCACTCAATGTCACTTCCAGGTATTTGGTACCCAAGAACTTGAGGCCCATCTTGTCGTCTTTGAGCACATCATCTAAGGCCACGCGAGCAATGCCACTGGCAGCCTCAGGCTCCTCCAGTACCTCTGTGAGTCGACCCACAATGGCAAAATCACTTCGGCACAAGCTCAAAGCCAGCTTGCTCTTGAGGCGGCAGGCACGACAGGGTGGTGTGCGCGGTACAGGGCAAGCATCTTCACAGCTCTCCCGACTCTCAAAGTTATTGCTATTGCCTTCACAGCCACTGTATATAAAGGGGTGGCACTGTTGCAGCAGTGGGCTGTAGGCCCAGCGTGGCTCCCAACCCTGGCAGGGGCCCTGAACTGCAGGTAGTGCACAGGCATCCCCAGGACCACGGGCACAGGCCTGTTGGCATGCCTCATAGGTCTCAAAGCCCCGGGCAGCCCCATCACATTTGAGGGCTGGGAAGGTCATGCAGCTGCCTCGCTGTGGGTCAAAGCGCCAAAGGACATGATGAGGGGTGGGGGGCCCAACACAAACATGTGTGTCAGGCTGGCACTCAGCCAGGGCCTGGACACCTGGGTCCCTGTCCTGAGTATTTGCCCGCTGCAAAACAGAGAGGGGGAAGTCAGCCCGTAGCAGGCCAGCAGCATTTCGTGCAGTGCAGGTATATAGGCCTGCATCATCCAGCTGGGCATTGTAGAGCACGAGCTGCCCAATACTGGTGACAACCACATTGCCATACATTTGGTCAGGGCGCATGATCAGGTTCTCCCGCTGATGACTCTGCTTCTCCCAGGTCACAGCAGGTGGCGGACGCCCACTAACATCACAGTGGAGGCTGGCTGTTCCCCCAACATGTACTGCCTGTGGTGAGGGACTGCTGTACAGGGCAGGTGGCATGGGAGCAGCCCCAGGGGTTGGTCGAGCAGTGGTCTCAGGTGGTCCTGGGCTGCTGGGTGGCCAGCTGAGAATGTGCTTGCAGGGAACAACATGCAGGTGGAGGCCCCGCAGGCAGGCCTCCGCATCCATGTAGCAGCGGTTGTAATAGGTGAGGCCGTCAGAAGCACAAGTGAAGCTGGGTTCTTTCTCACAGCGGTCACGGCAGCGGCAAACTGGCTGCCCGTCCCAGATGTCACAGTCAGAGCCTTGTTGTGGGCACTGGAAGCCTTCACAGGAGGCTGCTGTCTCAGGTACAGCTGGGCCACCACTGGGGAAGCGGGCTGCCACGCAGCTCTGCAGCCCACATACATTGGTGCAACACTTCTCAGATGCTGCACAGTCCTGAGGGACAGGGGCAGTTTAGTGGAGCCCTGACCCCTTCCCAGTCTTGCCCATGCACTACCCTGCTCTCTACCCTGGGAGAAATGGCTGCCTCTCCCAAAGCTTGCTTCCCAGTATGAGCAAGGCCACACTGTGTCACCTTATTCACCCCCCCCCCATAAAAAGCAGGCCTTATTAGCACCCCCCATTGTGCAGATGGAGGAGTATGCAAGCAGCTGCTCTGCCACTCAGGGAGCTCTTTGTCCCCTTCCCAGTCTGGGATATAAAAAAAGGACCACAGGAAGGGCAGGGCAGGGCAGTACCATCTGCAGGGGTAGGTCAGAGGCCTGGATCCACATGACTTAAAGTGGTGCTCAGGCAAGTTAGAGACAGAGCTGGTGAGGATGGGTCAGTCCAGGGATTGGAGATGTTTTTACTCTTCAGACAGGTGAGGGCATAAAGGTGGCTGGAGGGGGGAGGTATCCTTGACCACTTGTACAGGTCATGGCCTCAAATCCAGGTAAGTATGGAGAAACCTTGTAGAAAGCGGGCTCCTAGGGTTGGGGTCTACACCCCCCACTGAGGAAAGAGCTGGGATGGGGCCCAGGATCCCATGAGATGCCAGTGCTCACCTGGTCCCTGGCGCACTCACGCTCACAGGTGCTCTGGGCGTCCACCCACAGGTGGGGGCTGAGCTGGTTGGGGCACATGCCAGGGTGGCTTCCAGGCTCTGGCAGCAGGTTGGTCTCCGAGGTCAGATGGATGAGCCCGAAGACAAAGAGCAGAGGCAGGAGTGGCTGTGGGGCAGGCATGGGGACCACAGGGCCAGGGGGTAGGAGTGTGTGGCCACCAGCCACTCTTGGAGCCAGGACTCCCTACAGGCATCCACCTTATAGGGTCCTGGGACTAAGATTGCTACCCCTGCCACGAAGGACCCTGTTCTGTGACTCTCTGGGCCCCCACCCCCTAAAAGCTGGAGCCCACAGCTGATGCTTCTTTCTGGCAATGTGACTAGGTATTCTAGGGTCTCTCAGAACCTCTCCACAAAGTACTAGCTGACCCCCTCCCAACCAATGTGGGTGGCTCCCAGGCTCTGGTCAGCATAGGACTGGGAATGGAAGAGGAAAGGCTGGGGAGGGGCTAGAGGCCCTGAAGCTCAGAGCAACTGACCACTAGGGTCACCAAGGGGCGGAGAAGGGCCGGCTAAATCAGGGAGGGGGATGCTGTAATCCGAGCCCCCCCCCATAAGCTGAAGCCCAACAAGGATCAAAGTCTCCTTAAAGACCCTCCCACTATCTACTTAGGGAGGAGGGGCAGGGCTGGTAGGTTTCTGCTTTTGTCCTCAGCCAGTCTCCAGCCCTAGCTGACTACTAGCCTAGGTTTTCTCCAAAGGCTACCAAGGATGGTACCTATCATAAGTATAGGTAAGACACATCTTCACCTGGCAAGTGGTAGAGGTCCTGTTCTTTCAGGACCTTCAAGTGTCACACTTGCCAACAGGTTTTGGCACAGAACAAAAACCCTGCTAGGATACCTGGCATGGAAGTACACACCTGTAATCTCAGCGCTGAGGAGGAGGTGGTGGCAGGAGAATCCAGATTGAGGCCAGCCCAGAGCTACATAGACAGCCTCGTTACATAAGGAGACATTGTCTCTAAAAACACAAAGACAAAAAACAACAAAAAACCCTGTCAGGCTTTGGCCATTTTACCAGGTGAGGGCACAATTCACCAGGATGTACCCTCCCATAGCCAAGTTGCTATGTCACTCAGCTCCCTCAAATAGGCAAGGCAGTACAAAATAAAATGTCTACCTTAGCTAGGTGGTGGTGGTGCATGCCTTTAATCCCAGCACTCTTGAGGCAGAGGCAGGTGTATCTCTGTGAGTTCAAGGCTAGCCCGGTCTACGGAGTGAGTTACAGGGCAGACTCCAAAGCTACAGAGAAATCTTGTCTCCAAAAAACAAAAATCAAACAAACAAAAAAAATGCTACCTTGCCTGGGTGGAAACTGACGATCTATGTGCACTGACCAAAGATAGTCTTATGGCAGTGACTGCGGTACACAGTATAACAGTATAAACAAGGGCACAGAGAACCCACCACACATAGGGCTAGGTATGTGGTTGCCTCAAGGGATGGCCAAGAGCAAGCATCCTAGATAGATGTTGCTCAGGGATCTAAGTATATTAATACCTTGCCCCAACAACCCATCATGAGGGCTAGCATCCATTCTTTAACTGAACTAGAGGCTCCACCGTGGGGGAGGGCAGGGAGATCAAAGCTGGTGGCAAGACAAAGGGCCTGCCTGGAATCTTCCATTCCAAACCCTTTCTGTGGCTCCAGAGGTCCCCAGGGAGTGGTTTTCTCAGAGGCAGGAAGGAAAAAGTCTGTGCGACCCTTTGTCTGACCTTCTGACCCAGGAGGCAGGGTAATAAGAGCCTGGTCTGGCCAGAAGATCAAGAGATGACTACCAGGCGCCAGTGTCTGCTGCCTTACAAAAGAGCTGTGGGTGAGCTCTGACTCCTGGTGATAAGGGGGCAGGGATGCTCCTGAGGAAAAGTGCAGGTGGTACTTAAGCCAGAGGCCATGTTTAAAGTGAACTGTACTGTCCCACTCAGCTTTGCCTTCCAGTGTATCAGACACAAACCTAGCTGAGCAGGGCCCTGCAGAACCCCATAACTGCTAGATGTTTTCCTTCAAAAGATACCAACTCCAGGTCCCACTTGCAGATGGTCTTGAAACTGGTAAACTATGTGAGATGGTCTGCTATGGGCTATGAGCAAAGGCTCTGTGAATAGTACGGCTGCCTGATGCTAGCCTGGCCAGAATCAGACCCCATGAAACAGTGTGACCTGTAACCAGGCCTGGATACTTTGCAGCTGGGAATGTGAACCCAGTGGATGGATAGCTGCAGGTCACCAAGGTCAGCTGCAGGGGACAGTTAACAAAGCCTGGGATCATTCTGGCAGGCACAAAGCGGTGGCTCCTATGGCAGAGCACACTTCCAGACACCCCTCACCACCCCCAACAAACCACAGCCCAATCAAGTTAGACTGATGTTCACAAAGAAAGACGAGTTCACTGCTGAAGTACATTTACTGTACAAAGAAGTAAGAACAAAGAACCCAGGAATGGTGGAGTCCACAGCAGCAAGGGTAGTGTTGATGGTGTGCACGCAGGCCAATCCAGGTCCTCAAAGTCTACACCATTCTATTTGCGATTCCAGAGAAAAGGTCTCTATCAACAGCAACAGGACTGGTGGGGAAAGGTGATGCTTGATTGTATCCAGCCTCTGGGCCAGGTCCCAGGGGCTGCTGCTTATCAGGCAGTTCCCACAACCACAGTCCTGTCCCTACAGGCATTAACCTAATCTTCCAGAACAGCAGGCTGGCACTGTGTCTACCAGTACCCTAGTAACATCCATGGCAAGATGGTCTTAGGAAATGTGCACTAAGAAGGACCCCAGTAAGGGGTCATGGCTCCTGCTATGGCCAAAGCCCTGAGGGCAGGAGGTAGAGTTAAGCACCAGCGTGCCTGAGGGCTGTGTCACCAGGCAAAGACAGGGAAGCAGTCACACAGGACATCCACTGGGGACAACATCCCCACAGGGGAAAAGGCTGACTAGAGCAGATTGGGATAGGAGGAGCATTGTGGAGGAACAGTCCATGGCTTCAGAAGTTGCTCCATCTAGTGGGTCCCTAGGGAGGGGCTTGATGTCTACCCCTATGGTTGGGGCTGCTGTTCCAGAGAGTGTCACTAAGAAATGGGTTAAAGAGGTTCCAGTGACATGAACTTATAGGCAGAAGGAGCAGCTATGAAACACAGTCAAGGATGATGAGTACAAGCTGCTGGATACTGGGGTCCTAGGCCCTGTGCCCAATGCTCAGAGACCACTGGAGGCCATCAAGCACTTGAGTCTACCGAAAGCTCTTCCTCAACCTGGAGATGCTGAGTATATAGTAAACATCACCCAAAGTGCCAGGGCACAATGGGGAGGGATACAAGTGGGGTTCCCAGGTGCAACTAATTTTTCTCCTAGGCCTCAGGAGCAGAAATCTTACCTATGTCCAGCATACGGACCACCGTTGTCAGAAACAGGAGCTGAAGCCACCAAAGACTGCTGCCAGAAGCATCTGGAGTATACCCTGGCCCCATCTGTTCCCCACTGGACTCTGAGCAACATCAACACCCAGGAAGGGTATTTATAAATCCAAAGGTCACCTGGCTTCAACACTGAAACCCTCCATCACTGCTTCATCCCTCCTTCCCTGACATCCTGAGCTTGCCCAATGGCTGATGTGGCTATGAGGGGCATCCAGGCTTCCCTGACAGCCCTTTAAAAATGTACAAAACAGGTAAAATGTTCTCTGTATAAATAAGGGGAGCCAGGCTCACTCCCAGCCTGGAGTCCAGAATTGGTTCAGACCTGGTCCCCGTAGCACCAGCAGCCCTGCTGCCTGGTCTGTGGAGCATGTTTTCTCCTGCATGCTCCTTCCCTCCACTAGCTCAGATGTGGAGGAAAGCCTGGAGAGACCCAGGCAGGGTTGTGTAGCCAAGTCTTCCTGCACACAGCAGGGCCTAGTGCCTGGCGACAAGTGCTCCAGCATAAGCCCCGAGTCTGAACAGGCAGAACCCACAGGTCCCGCTAGGAGATCTTGCAGTTGCTCCGAGAGCAGTTCTGAGGTGGGCTCTGAGGGGGGCGAATGGACTTGGACCTCTTAAGGCTGTTGCCCTTGCTGCCACTGCCCCCGGCCCCACTTGCCAGGGAGTAGGAGCGGCCGTGCATCATGACAGCGTTCATGCCGTTGGCCATGGAAAAGGACTTGAGGTGGCTCTTGATGGTGACAGGTAATGGGAGCTTGTCAATGAGGTGCACAGGGGTACAGGAGACAATGGCACGGCAGCAGAGGTCTTGCAGGCTGAAAACTGTGAGGAGAGGGTAAAAATGAGGAGGAAGAGAAAGGTAATGAGGTTTTGTGAGGGGACCTATTAAGAGGTACATGGTCCTCAGACTATCTATATAGCCTGGCTGAGTCTTAAAACTCCTGGTGGCTTAACCAGCTCAGGGCTCCTGGAAGCCCCTCTATCTGTCCACTGGGTGGCTCCTGTCTCCTGCCTTCTTAGAGAAGAAAACACTACAAAGTGCTGCCGGGAGAGGCCAGTCTGTTGAGCTGCTCTATCGAGACTGAGGGTGGGTAAGGAGAAAGACAAACTTTGGAATGCAGCCTTGCTATTGCTCTGGTTGGAGGTTAACTCAGTCTTGCATGGCTATATTTGGCAGAAGTCTTTTGGCTCAGGAGAAGGATTTAGTTACCCTATTCTCCTTTGTGGCTTCATTTTAGGATGACATTATGATCATCTTTGTGCCTAGCAGTGGCCCTACTAGAAAGTACTTCAAGAATAAGGCCATCATTAGGATGATGGACAGTGATGGACATTGCTGAATTGCACATACTGCTTCTGTGACCACTAGCAGTAAAGGTGACTGCGCAGAGCTCTGTTCTCAAAGCATGGCAAAAGAAGAGATCACTTGCTCTAGGTCTGGGCAGGCAGTCCATGTGACTATAGCTTTTTTTTTTTTTTTTTTTTTTTTTTTTTTTGAGACAGGGTTTCTCTTTTCTCTGTGCAGCTTGTACACCAGGCTGGTCTTGAACTCACAGAGATCTGCCTGCCTCTGCCTCTAGAGTGCTGGGATTAAAAGCATGTTGCCACCACCGCCTAGCCAACTGCAACTCCTAAGAGACTACCTATACTCTGAATCTACTACTGATGCCTACAGCTCCATCATCAGCCCCCATGACTCCGCTAGCTAGCATCCTAGATGAACTAAGTCTCAGTCTCACCTCGATTGGGCCTCCAGATCTTCTCCATGCCATGCCGCATAAGCACGATACGAGACAGCTCAGTGAAGGACTCAATGACATTGAAGTTGCACAGGGGGCTGACTTCAAAGAAGGTCATGCAGTTCTTCTCCGCATAGGCTCGGGCCTGCTCCGTTGGGACTTGCCGCTTGAAGGCCAGATGCAGCCGGTTCCCAACCAGGATCCGGGGAACACCAGGTGCGTGCTTAGGAGGGGTTCAGA
This sequence comes from Phodopus roborovskii, assembly GCF_943737965.1. Classification (NCBI taxonomy): domain Eukaryota; kingdom Metazoa; phylum Chordata; class Mammalia; order Rodentia; family Cricetidae; genus Phodopus; species Phodopus roborovskii. Next base: position 47,925,712 of record NW_026126407.1, on the reverse strand, counting down.
ATTCAGCAGAGGTACAATCACATGCCACCCCCACCCCTTGGCCACAGGCAGAGCTCCTAGTGTCTGCATTCTGCAGTGAAGCAAGTCCAAAACCAGGTCAGAACCAGGTAAACTGCAGAGTCCAGTTGTTTATTGCTGAACAACACTCCCAGGGTAGGAAAAGGCTACAGTGGGCAGCACAACCAGACATGCTCCAATTATACCTTGGTCCTACAGTCTCTCCTAGATAGGCACAAACCCATGCTTACCTCATCAATTTCCTTGATCCACCGGTCAATGCCATCAAAGGACCAACGGTTGGTGATGTCATACACCAGGAGGATTCCCTGTGAGTTATATGGATGGAGATTATCCACTGGCATGTCTAGGCCCTGGATAGGAGTAGTCACAAATCCTAGGGAGGGCTAGGAATATGGCTCCGAAGACTTTACAGATTATTAGCAAGGCCATGACTTACAGGTGGGAAGTGCATTTGCCACCCAACAGGAGAGCACCAGGGAGGGGACCTGCTGTGAGTTAAATTGGCCCATCCCACATATGCCATCCTGTCCATCCCCTGAGAACATGGCTGGGGCAGAACTGACATTTTAACAATTGTTTAAATCCAGGCCAGTCACAGGCATTACTCTGAAATCATTCAAAAGCCAAAAAGGCTAAGTCTCCACACACAGGTCTAAGCTTTGGTTGGAGGAAGGGTTGTGAAGAGCCACACAACTCACTAGAGGGCTAAGCATTCTGGAAGTCAGTCCATCAGCAAACTCGGCCCTAGGGGCACCTGGGGCTAAATGGAGGCAGCTCTGAGTTTTTCAACTCCAAACTTGTACAGCAGAATGTCAGTCACTCAAGGAGCAGTAGTCACTGATAGCTACCCCAGTCAGGTTAAGCAGGATTTGCTACAGGGCCTTTCCTTGCCACATCCCTTAGAGACCAATTACTGGAAGCTCAGCTTTGGGCTGTCTCCATCTGACTCAAATATCCTAGCGGGACTAAGATCATGAACTCTCCAGCAGGGGCAATATTGAGCACACCACACAGCGTTAACACACTACAAACCTGCCTCTCATACTATGAGTTGACTATATGAGAGTTTCAGCAATCTAAGTCCACCCACCCCTCTTCCCACAGGAAATGGAAGGAGGAAAACAGAACTGCCATTTCCCAAGTCCTACTGAGACAAAGGTACCCTTCCCAAGATGTGACTAACAGCAGCTGGGGAGGAACTTCTCTAGAGGGGCCCATACCTAGCTTGAGGTCAGATACCACTGAAAAAAACCAAACTGTATGGAATGGCCTGACCTCAAGGAGCCAGGTCAATGGGTGAAAAGTGTTAATTTTTGTTTTGTTTTTTGGGACAGGGTTCTCTGTGTTTAAAAGTCCTAGCTATCCTGTTATTTGCTTTGTAGACCAGGTTGGCCTTGAATTCACTGAGATCCACCTACCACAGCCTCCCAAGTGCTGGGATTAAAGGTGTGTGCCACCACCACCCAGCTGAAAAATGTTAATATTTATAATAACTAAACACAGCAGAGGTGGAGATCCATATTTATAATCTTATCACTCGGGAGACTGAGGCAGGGGGACTGCTGCAAACTCGAGACTACTCTAGTTACTAGTCTAGATAGCTAAGTCTAGGCCAGCCAGAGATACATAGCAAGACCCTGACTCAAAAAACTGATTGTTTAAATGGAAATAGCCCCCATAGGCTCATATGCTTAGTTCCCAGTTGATAAACTAATTAGGAAGGATTAGGAGGTGTGTCCTTGATGAAGGAGGTGAGTTGCTAAGAGTAGGTTTTGAGGTTTCAAAAGTCCACACCAGGCCCAGTGTCTGTCTGTCTTGATCTTTCCACCTATCCATGGATCAGGATGTAAAGCTCCCAGATACTTCTGTAGCACCATGCCTGCCTGCATACTACCATGCTCTTGCCATGATGATAAAGAACTAATTCTCTGAAACACATGCCTCCAATAAATGTGTTCTTTTAGCTAGGTGGTGGTGCCCACCTTTAATCCCAGCACCTGGGAGGCAGAGATAGGTGGATCTCTGAGTTCAAGGCCAGCCTGGTCTATGAAGAAAGTTCCAGAGCAGCCAGAACTATATAGTTAGACCCTATCTTGAAAAACAAAAAACAAACATAAAAAGTGTTTTGTAATAAGAAGTTGCCTTGGTCATGATGTCTCTTCATAAAAGCTTAAAGTAACTAAGTACCTACAACAAAAACCAACCAACAATTAACAAAGTCTCTACTCCCTTCCTAAATCAATAAATAAACACATTATCTAGGGTGAGCCTGTTGCTTGAGCACAAAGAAAGCTCTCATCTGTTGTAGAGAGGCCAGGCTTTGGAGATCATGGTCCCACCTATAGTATCACAGCCTGTAGCAATTCAACTCCTGAGGATTACTCAGAGATGTGCCAAAGACCACCCCCAAGAGACTCATCTCAGCATGCCTTAACAATGAAGGTTTTCTTTTTGGGGAGGCGTGGGGTGGAAGGGGACAGCTAGAACATAGTTTAGTGGCATAGTTGTAGCCTAAAATACATAAGGCCCTGAATTCTAACCCTGGCACAACAAAAGTAGGAGGGAGGAAGGGAGAGAGGGAGAAAATGTGGCACAGCATACAGTTTGTAAAGCTCTGAATTCTATACAGGGCATAGCAAAAGCCACAAAAGAAAAAAGTTCTAAGTACAGTTGACCCTAACGTTTTGCCATTTCTAGAATTGTATTATATTTAAAACAAGTGAGCAGAAGGCCCACTCCTGGAAGATGAACCCTTGCCCTGACTACCCCTCCTAGCCAAATCACTCCCAGCTTTGCACTCGGTCAGGCCCTTATTGGGACAGTGTATGAGTGACGGTTAGAGTAGAGAAACTATAGCTGCTGTGGATTTCCTAGAGAAAACCATCTGTGATAAATTGCAGACAACACAGCTGAGAACTGAAATGAAGTTCTTACTAGAACTAACTCCAAAGCCACCAACTGTGTCTCAAAGAGAAAGTGCAAAAGACAAAAAGACTCTCCTACAATTCTGTCTTCTTCCTCCTCTTCCTCTCTTTTTTCCAAGACAAGTTTCTCTGTAACAGTACTGGCTGTCCTGAACTCAGAGAGTGCTGGGATTAAAGGCATGTGCCACCACTGCCTGATCATCCATATGCAATGTTTTTGTTCAGTTTAATATGTAAGATATATCTTGAGAAGTGGAACTAGGCCTAAGAGTAGGTTCCTTACTGTTACAACTATTGTTATTTTTCGATACTATATAGCCTGGAACTCACTATGTAGACCAGGCTAGCCTCAAACTCAGAAATCCTGGCTCTGCCTCCCTATTGCTGGGATTATAGGTGTTCATTGTAGTTGCCCATCTTTTTACATTGGTGCTAGAAACTGAACTCAGGTCTTGGATGGTTAAGTACTACTAACTAAACCATCTCCCTATTCTTTAATTTTTATATCAGAAAACATCTAAGTTGAGACAAGGACATTGATGAGTTTTTGACAAAGAAATATACCCATGTAATCATCATACCCAGAGATGTCTATAGAGGCCCTGTGTGTGTTGTGTGTGTGAGTGTGAGAGAGAGACAAAGGGGGGAGAAATCCTGTCTGCAAAAACCAAAACAAAAAAAAAAAAAAAAAAAAAAAGGGGGGGGGCATTTAATCTCACACTCAGGAGCAGCAGAGGCAGGCAGATCTCTGAGTTTGAGGTCAGCCCCATCTATCAAGTTCCAGGCCAGCCATGGCTACATAGTAAGACTCTGTCTTACTCTGTCTGAAAATAACAAGCAAAAATCCCTAAAATTATTTTTTTCAAGACAGGGTTTCTCTGTGTAATAGCCCTAGCTTTTCTGAAACTAGCTCTGTAGACCAGGCAGGCCTTGAACTCACAAAGACCTCCTGCCTCTGCCTCCCAAGTGCTGAGATTGAAGTACATCACCACAGCCTGGCTAAAACCCTAGAAATTAAGATGGGTCTGTTGACACATGTTTCTAAATGCAGTACTTGGGAGATTGAGGTAGGAGAACTGCTTTGGGATCAAGACCAGCTGATGTTACATAGTAAGACCTTGGAGGAGAGAGAGAGGAGAGAAAGGAGAGAGGAGAGAGGAGAGAGGAGTAAGGGAGAGGGAGGGAGGAGAAGGAGAGAGACAGAGACCTTGTCATGGTTCTACACACCTGTTACCCTATCACCTAGAAGGTAGAGGCAGAGAGATCAGCTCAGGGCTAGCCTCAGAGATGGCTCCTGCTGCCAAGCCTGACAACCTGAGCTTGATCTTGGTGATCCACATGGTGGAAGAGGATTGACTGCCAAAACTTGCCACCTGACCTCCACTAATGCACACTCTTCCTCAAATAAATAATAAATGTACATAAATAAGCATTTAGCACATATAATGTATCTGTGCAGTTCAAACTCCCAAAGTAGAAAGAGCCAAAGTGAATTTCTCTTGCCTGTCCACCACACACACACACACACACACACACACACACGAACCTGCCAGGTACCAAGTGGCATGCTGACGTCCTCCTCAGCAATGACCTATCTGCGTGTATCCTTTACCACTTCTCATAGAAACTCTTCCATATAAACAGACCCACTTCTGCCCTTAAAGGGCATAACATACAACCACACATTTCCTGTACTAATGGAAGTAACCCCAAGTCAGCCCAGGTGGACAGCACCTCCTGCTGGCACTGGTGTGGCTCCACCAGCAGACATTGTCAGGCCTGTCTTAGTACCTCCATATACCAAGCCAGGGGGACCCACTCTCTCCCAGGAGGCAGCACAGAAGTATTGATTAAGAGGCCACTTCAGGACTCAAATATAAAAACATTCCAGCTTGGCCACTGGTAAGGATTAAAGGGGTTCAGCAGCAGCCACAGGACAGTGCTACATGTGACAAGTGACAAAAGCAAGGGAGAAGCCAGTGCAAGACCCAGACCCTGAGGAACCCAGAAGGCCTCTTTGGGTTGGCAAAGGGTAGAAGAGCAGGAAAACATGTCCTGTCAAGATGGCTTGTCAGGGACAGATAGTGTGATGCCTGTCTTTAATCCCAACACTAAGGAGGAAGAGACAGGTCTCTCTGTGAGTTCGAGGCCAGCCTGATCTACAGAGTGAGTTTCAGGACAGGCAAAGAAACCCTGTCTTGGAAAAAACAAAACAAAAGATGGTTTGTCAGATCTGATGGACATACCTTTAACCTCAGCACTCAGGAGACAGAGGCAGGCCAGTCTGTGAATGTGAGCCAGCTTGGTCTATAGAGAGTTACAGGATGGCTAGGGCTACACAGAGAATTCCTGTCTTGAAAAACCAAACCAAGCAGTAGTGATGCACACCTGTAGTCCCAGCACTCTCTGAATTCAAGGCCAGACTGGTCTCTGGTCTGCAGAGTGAGTTCCAGGACAGCCTGGTGTTTGTGTGTGTTCTCTTTTTTTCTCTCAATGCAAAACAACAGCAACAACAATAATAATGTAAAACATAGCCATCCTTCCTCTTTTAAAAGAATAATGAGGCAGAGAGTAGTGGCTTGTGTATGTAACTCCCGCAGCTGAAAGGCTGGAGAAGGAGGGCTATGCAGTATGTGATCTTCTCAAAAATTGGGGATAGGAGTTGTAGAGATGTCTCAGTGTCTAAGCACATTGACTGCTCTTCCAAAAGGTCCAGATTTGTTCCCAGAAACTACATAGCAGCTCAGAACCACTTGTAACTCCAGGCCCATGGGATCTGAGGCCCCCTTTTAAGCTCCATTGCTACCAGGCACACACATGGTTCACATCCATACAGGCAGGCAAAACACCCATATACATAAAAATACACATTTTAAAAGAAAAGTGAAGAGGGGCCTGTAAAATCCATCCTTATCCTAATGTTCCTCACTTTTTCATTTTTTTCTGAAAGTATCTAGACTTCAGACTATGCTTCTCCAGTCAGGGTCTGTCCCTTTGTTCCTGGCTGTCTAGAGATAGGTATTAGCCTGGGGTCGGTTCTCTTGCTCTCCCAGAAGTTTGGAATGCCTCACAATGGAAATGAACTTCTACTCACACCCTCATGTAGAAAGAAGCAGCACAGGATCTAAAGTAGTTCTCTTTACACAGGTCTCAACTACTTCCCCATCCTCTGGTATCAGAGCGATAAAACAAAACAAAAAAACCCAAACAAACCCGAAAGCAAGCATGTAGGAGATCCCAGGGAACAGGGAATAGCTAGTCACACCATGCAACATACTGTATATGCATAGTACTCTTCTATAGCCAAGACAAGATCCCCATGGCCTATTTCCTGTCCAGAGAATCAGCTGCAGCCCATCTTTAACATTTCTAATCTTCAGCATTCTAGCTTTGATGCAGCCCAGATATCCTCCACATCCATTCACACTCCTTAGGAGGTATACAACTCTATGTGTGAGGCAGGTATTGGGGGGACACCTTTGGTTTCTAGTAAAACAGATGGGTAAGCTGCACCTCAACAGCTTAGAGAGGCCATTGCAATGGTTGTGTCAAGCTTAGGGCACATCCTGAGGCACCATGAGAACAGCAACAGTTCACACAAGGATACTAGAGGTAGGTGCAATAGAGACCCTGTTGCCTCCCACATAGGCAGTCTGGAACGGAGACTCCAAAGCTGAGTACCCTACTTACACAGATGGGCTTTTGGAGACCTGATGTGTGGATGTCAAAACACTAGGAAAGAAAAGGGCTGAGGATGCAGCTCAGTAGTGGAACCCCACCTATCATGCACAAGGACCAGAGCTCCATCCCAGCGCTGTAAGAAAACAAAACACATCAAGGGGAATAAAGCACTTAGAGACCTAGAAGGATAGTGATCCAGAAAGAATCAGGAGAGGCACCTACCGGATAACACAATGGTGCTGGTCTTACCTGTGCGCCCCTTGAGTAGGATCTGAAGATGGTACAGAACCTGCCCTGGCCCGACGTATCCCTGAAACACATAGAAGGATCAGCAGCAGGTACAAGCAGGCCCAGTATGAAAGGTTCAGTCCTGTCCTCTTTTCTTTTCTTTTTCTTTTTTCTTTTGAGACAGCGTCTCACTGTGTATGTAGTTTTGACTGGAATTTGCTGCGTAGAACAGGCTGGCCTTGAACTTACAAAGGTCTCTGCCTGCCTTTATCTCCTAAGTACTGACTAGAATTAAAGGCAATTGTAAACCTTGTTCCTTCTTCTTTTTTTCTCTTCTGAGACAGGGTTTCTCTATCTAACAGCCCTGGCTTAACTTGACCTCACTTTTTAGAAGAACAGGCTCGCCTTGAACTCACAGAGATCTGCCTGCCTTTGCATTCCAAGTGCTAGGATTACAGGTATGCACCACCAATCCAGCCTTCATTTTTAATTTTATGTGTATGAGCAACACATGCATGCCTGATGCCCATGAGAGGCATGAAATAGGTGTTAGATACACTGGAACTGAATTACAGACAGTTGTGAGCTGAGTTTGGGTGCTGGGATCCAAACCTGAGTGGCAGCAAGTGCTCTTATTAACCTCTGAGCATCTCTCCAGCTTCATGGAAACACGTTTTTTTTTTTTTTTTTTTTTTTAATGGGTAAAATTGGAGGAGGCTTTAAAATAAAACATCCTGGGCTTTTTGTTTTTCTCACCATGAAGAAAAATTCAGTGTGAACAGGGTCTATTTAAATGGTTATTGCAAATAAGATGCTTCCTCACTTGGCTTCCACGTCCTCATTAGATCAACAACTTACCAGAGTTCCAGCTTGACGCGCCGTCCATCCAGTAGGATGGTGGTAGTCTTATAGTCAATTCCTGTGAGGAAACAGAGTTGAGAGTGTCCATCAGCAACTGGCTTCACTGTGAGCTCCTCCTGCCCAAGTCTGTGTTGTAAAGCAAAAAGCAAAAAGCAAAAAAAAAAAACTTCCTCAAACCCCACAATGGCCCCTAGGGAAGCAGGAGCAGGAGGGTGCTCATTGCCCTCAGCTATGGCTCTCAGGGTACTTGCCTAGCTCACATTGTATGGCAGCCATGGGCAAGGCAGATGGGGCATCAGATATACTCAGCCCATACCAATATCTCTAATGGCTCTGGGTAAAGAATGCCTGGAGGGAAATGGTTCACTCCCACTGTGACATGTCCTTCCTATAGATTCTACAGTTGAACTCTCAAAGAATAACGTACTTCCTAATTCTTGGACTTATCATAGTTCTCATGCATTGATGCATCACCAAGATGAAGGGATTTACTTATACTTAGGTGTTTTGTTTTGTTTTTTGGTTTTTTTGTTTGTTTTTGAGACAGAGTAGCCCTGGCCATCCTGAACTTGCTCTGTAGACCAGGCTGGCCTCCAACTCAGAGATTTGTCTACCTCTGCCTCTTGAGTGCTGGGATTAAAGGTGTGTGTCACCACTCTGGCTACTTAGGTTTCTAGAAGAAGAGTCTTAAGATGTAGCCCAGGATGGCCTTAGTCTCCCACCTAAACACCCAAGGATTACAGATGAGAACCAACACACAGGACCAAAGTAATTTTTAAAATGCTGCTTCCCTACAGAGAACTTATCCTTAGTTTATCTTGAGTGTTTGCTTTATGTTTTCACATTTTTATATTAAAAAAAAAAGTCAGCCCAACAGATGTTGGCGGCTGCAGGCACTAGACACTTAATTTACATGAAACATTGAGGCCTTATCAGTTCTACCAGTGGTGCGCAAACCTTTTTTTTTTTTCCGGGGGTGGGGTACTTACTATGTAACCCAGGCTGGCTCTGAACAATGACTCTTCTCTCTTATCTCTACTTTAAACCTTAAAGACATCAGTTTCTTATTTTGTAAGGCAAGTGTAGTGATACACATCTCTAATTTACCACTGGGTGATAGATGCAGGATCTAGAACCCAAGGTCACCTTTCTCTGCACAGTAAATGTAAGGCTACCTAACCTACAGAAAACCCTGTCTAAAACTGAACAAATTAACTTTGTTTCAAGAGGACTTGGAACTAGGTATTTTAAAATGCATGGGTACCACTCTCACAGAAAGTGATACACATGTGCATCTGCATACCCAGTGCACATCCTGGGGGTGTATATTGATGTCTGTGTGCCTGTGTGCTGTGTCTCCCTTACAACACAGCATCCCCTTTAGGCATCAGTAGCTCCTTCTGAGCATCTCCTGCCTGGTGAACTAGTAACTGCACCCAAACTTAGTTCTTATGCATTAAAGGACACTACAACAGTGTGAAAAAATTGCAAAATACAGAAGAAAAATTATAAATCTTATTAAGACAGAGTTTTATAAAGAAGTCCTTCAACTCAAAATGGACACAGCCCTATCCCTATGAAAGACATACACAGCAATGGTCAACAAACATAAGAAATTGTTTGTTTAATTGGCATTAATTGGCAGCTATCAGGAAACAAAATCAATATCCTGTACTAACCTCTGCATACTGGATTAGATGGCTAGACTCAAAACATAGTGAAGTATAGAGAAATGAGGACCTTTCTATTCTGCCAGGTGGAAGTGCTAATAAAATACTAATTGTACCAATGTACAAACATGTGTTACTACTGAGCTGTCTACTTGATAAATGTGGTTAAGACATGGTTTTTTGAGACAAGGGTCTCTATGTAGTTTAGCTGGCCCTGGAACTTGTTATGTAACTGAATTTGTAGCAATCTTCCTGCCTCTGACTCCTCTACTTCCATGATAATAGGTAGGAGTATTGCATGCACACCAACAGGACTGACAGTTGGGCCAACTCACAGTGATCCTGTACTCATCCCCCACTTTTCCATAAGCTTCTCTGGTAGAAGTTCAATGCTGGCAACTGCAGCTTCCAAGACAAGCTTATGGGAATACTACTGCAGTGATTTTTATTCATTTATTTGCATGTTTTTTTTTTTGTTTGTTTGTTTGTTTGTTTTCAAGACAGGGTTTCTCTGTGGAGCCCTGGCTGTTCTGGAACTCACTTTTGTAGACCAGGCTGTCTTTGAACTCAAGAGATCTTTCATAGAGATCTGTCTGCCTCTGCTTCCCAATTGCTGGGATTAAAGATGTGCATCAACACACTTTGTGCTGGCTTTTTATTGGCCTCTTTGAGAGCCAGCCAATCAGCACCTGGACTCTCCAATCCTAGTCCTGAGGAAAGCAACTGCCTGACTACTAAACTACCCCTAGATGGTGCTGTGGACTTACGCCTACCAAGAGCGCAGCAACTGCAACAGTGGATACCTGAAAGAGACTACTTAGACCTATCAGCAACATAAAGAACAACTGATGAAACTGTCGCTGTTCTCGGCTGGGCTCTGAGGTGTCTCTGCCACTGACCCAGCTGACTGTGTGACACTGAAAGGCCCCCCAAGCCAACATACCTGCCTTTCAGAAGGAAATATATCTGCAGCATTCTAGCAGTAGACCCGGAGGAACACTTCTAACATGGGGATGCTTTGCAACTCTGGGAACCATGTCAAGCATCTCAAGAGAAGAGTTAACCTGGGGGTGGGAGGAACAAGGGCCTGCTCTCTAATCATTGCTCCATAAAGAACTAGTTGTTCTGTGCTCACCCAGGAAACGTGGGACAGTCATCAGTGAACCACCCTCCCTTCATCAGGCTTTCAATATTCAGCAGCTTTTTAAATGTAGAGCCCAGGGTCGAGCACAGCAGTAAAATGTGATTTGCATACATACACAAGGGCCTGGGTACAAGTCCTAACACAGAGTGGGACTTTTAGTAAAAATCAATCAATCAATAATAAGATGATCGTGGTGGCACACACCTTTAATCTTGAGGCAGAGACAGGCTGATCTCTGAGTTTGTAGCCAGTCTGGTTGGTCTGTATCATTCCAGAACAACATAGACAGACCCTGCCTCAAAAAAATAATTGAGTAAAAAAAAAAAAAAAAAAAGTCATTCTGGGTGGTGGCGGTGCACACTTTTAATACCAGCACTGAGGAGGCAGAGGCAGGCGGATCTCTGTAAGTTCTAGACCAGCCTGGTCTACAAGAGCTAGTCCCAGGACAGCCTCCAAACCCAGAGAAACTCTGTCTTGAACCCCCCCCCCAAAAACCCCAACAACAACCACAAAAAAAAAAAAAAACAGGTACACCTCTAATTCCAGTACTCAGGAGGCAGAGTTAGGCTTTTCTCTGTGAGTTGAGACCTTGGTCTACAGATCAAGTTCCAGAACAGCTGAGGCTATACAAAGAAATTCTGTTTCAAAAATAGAAAAAGAAGAAGAGAAAAGAAGAGAAAAGGGGCAGTTTAGCTACATGGTACTTCATAATTACCAGTGAATGTTCATTACATGCACCCACTGAGTTAGAATTTCAGCTCTCCCGGCCAGGAAGTGCAGGTGCTGCCTGGTGGATTGTGGCTTGAGGAGGCCACAGGGTCAGTGGCAGGTGGCTTTGCATCAGTACCCTCCAGCAGCGCCCCCCCCCTTTTTTTTTTTTTTTTTTTTTTTTTTTTACAAAATCAGGAAAGTGAAAGCTGTTCTCCTCATCCTGGAAAGCATCTCTCCCTAGATATCTAGTCTTCTAGCATGGATGAGCCCAAGGCTATTCAAGAATTCAGCCTCCCCTGAGCTTTCTCCCCAGCAGAATGGGGTGATTTTAATGTCTTAGCTCCCAGTTCATTGACGAGGACCTCACTAATCCCACTGCTCATTACACAGCTCTGAAGGCACTCTGCACTAAGCAACCATAGAGAGCATAGTCCAGTAGAAGTGAATGCTTGGAGGGGTCTAATGACAATTCATATTAAAGTATTATGCCAAGATTACCAGGGAAGGAGCCCCTGGCTTGGAAGTGTTCTAAAAGGGGCAATTATCCAAGGCTTGAGGGTAAGTAGGCCCTGAGAAGGAGGGTACATAGAGGGGGAGGAGTGTGGTGGAAGAGGCAGACCAGTGACCTGGAATGGAGCCTGAACCAGACACAAGAGAGACAGCGGGCATGTAGGGCACAGGCTGGCAGGGCCATCGGCAACCTTGAGTCTGAATGCCACTGTAAGCGATTGGTGGGTGTCGGGAGGACGCCTATCTATGCTAACACTTTCAGCACCATTCATTTTCCCTTCTGTTTAAAAATATTTTTCTTTTTAATCAGCTAAGACAACACAGCTTAATTCAAAACACGCAACCCAAAGGAGGACCAGCTGCCCCTCAGGCCCCAGATATCTGTGCTAAGGCTTCTCTAAGCGGTCTGTCGACCCACTGGATCTGAAAGCCTCACCTAACGGTTTGGCTCTGTCCTCATAGCCAAAGGGCTGCCCCTTTGGCAGACCTGAACACAATTTTTTAACAAATGTGTATTGGTATTTTGTCTTCATTTATTTCTGTATAAGGGTATCAGATCCCAGAGAACTGGAGTTACAGACAGTTGTGAGCTGACTAACATTCGAGTGCTGAGAATTGAACTCAGGAGGCCAGTGCTCTTAACTCCTGAACCATCTCTCCAGCCCCTAACCTTATGAGATGCATACCAGACAGGGTAACTGAGGGCAAGGAGGTTATAACACTTGTTCCACTCATTGAGAGTAAAACCAAAGTCCTGGCTCTGTCTACCATACAGAGTGGGACTTTTGTTTAAGTTTATATGAGATCAAATCTCACAAAGCTACCCTTGACACCTGCCCAGTACCCTGAAACTCCCAACTTTCCCCTCTAACCCCTCTCTCTACTTGGGGATTGGAGTGGCCACCTCCTTGGTGCTGGGTGCTATCCTTATCTGTTTGCCTTGCTCCACATGCTCAGATCCTGTCTTTCCTGACCTGTGCTGGTCAGAGTGACTAGTATAAGATAACTATACAGGTTTCTCATCTTCCCCCATCAGTCTCGCCTTTATATTCTATTTTCTGGAAGAGTAACTTAATTTTATTTACCAGCCTTTTTTTTAAATGATATCCATTGATCTGTAATTTCTACAAGTTCTTTGGGGTCTGGATATCCCACCAACAGGGCAGGAACCCAGTCTTTGTTCTCAGAGGTGTGGTGAGACATCTGGAGCTCTCTGTTGTTCCCAGAGTTCTTTTCTATACACTTTGACGAGTTTGCTTATCCCTTTGCTCCCTATAAAAGCCCCTGAGGAGCTTCAGAAGTTGCAGAAGGCTCTGTGACTGGCTTGAGAACCAGGGCTCGTGGAGCTGCTGCTGCTGTACTGTGGGTGTTTCTGGAACTTCTTTTGAACTGACAGTTGTGCAGGGAAGACCAGACACTTGCTTTGGGATCCAGTCTGCCAGTGCTGGAGCCAGGGGATGCCAAGTTCCTCCATTTAGAATGGACTTGGGCTAAGAGGACTCTGTTATTAGCTCCTTGCTTCTCTCAGCCCTCATGCACCCGGTGGTGTCTGGTGTCCGTGGCTCTATTCTCTAAGAGAATAAGCCTCCTGTGTCTTCTGGTGGGACTTTGACATGCCAGCCTCTGGGCACCTGCTGAGTTCAGCAGAATCCTTGTGACCACCCCCCTCACTCAGCTATGGCTACATATCCTGCCTCCTAAACCAACAGCTTCTCATCTTACATATTTATGCTTAATTTTTTCATTTATTAATTTTGTATATATGAGGGGTGAGGACATAAGCATGTTACAGCACACACATGGAGGTCAGAGGATGACTTGGGGAAAATTAGTTCTCTCCTACCAAGTGGGTTCTTTTGTTTTATTTGTTTGTTTTCAAGACAGGGTCTGTCTGTGCAGCCTTGGCTGTCGTGGAACTTGCTCTATAGACCAGGCTGGCCTCAGACTTACAGAGATCCACCTACCTCTGCCTCCTGAGTGCTGGGATTAAAGGTGTTTGCTACTATTGCCCGTCTTATCATGTGGGTTCTAAAGATCAAATTCAAGTTTGGTGGTGCCCTCACTTGCTGAGCCATCTGGGTGACCCCAAATTTATATTTTTCAAGACACTTTACTCAGGGGGCCATTCTTAAGAGAGTGTTAGTGGTGCACACCTTTAATCCCAGCGCTTGGGAGGCAGAGGCAGGAGGATCTCTATGAGTTTGAGGCCAGCCTGGTCTAGAGAGCTAGTTCCAGGACAGGCTCCAAAGCAATACGGAGAAACCCTGTCTCGAAAAACAAGAAAGGAAGGAAGGAAGAAGGAAGGAAGATGAAAAAAGAAGAAAGATAAAGAAAGGAAGGAAGGAAAGAAGGAAGGAAGGAAGACTGGAGCAATTCACTTAACAGCAGAGTTCTGTAAATTCCTACTCCACAGCAGGTATTGTTTTCAGGTGCTGAAGAGGTGTAAATCATCACCCAAATACTGCCAGGGTTATTTATGTACTCAAGTAGTGACTGGAGGCAGGGAGGTGGCACAGTGGGCCTAGGTGCTTACCACATGAGCCTGAGAGCCTGAAGAAACTCAGAACCATGTAAAGATGGAAGGGAGGATGACTCCACAAAGTTGTCCTCTGACCTCCCACATGAGCCATAGCATGTATACTCATACCCAAAAAAAACATACATCTTTAATCCCAGTACTTATAGGCAGAGGCTGGTGGATCTCTGTTAATTCAAGGTCAGCCTTGTCCACATAGGACAAGCTCCAAAGCTACATAGAGAAATCCTGTCTCCAAAAATAAAAATAAAAACAAAAACAAAAAAATTAAGTAGGTCACTAAAATATCAAAATATTTCTGTAATGGGACAGTTTTAAACAATGACTTTCAGGGTTGGGCCATGGTACACAGTCTTGTTCTTGGAAACTATTCTCCAGGAGCTATAAGACACTGAAGATTCATAGCTGGTGGCTGGGTACTGTGAGCTGTTCCTGGGTAACACACAGGAGGAAGGGTGCTGGGCGTGGATGGCCATTTGCATAGTAGCTCCACTGTCACATGGTCTGTCAAGAACATCCTCCAGCAAACAGCCACTTTGTGGCAGGCTGTAACCACCCAACAGACCCAGAAGAAACTGTAACCCACATCTTTCCCTCTTCCAGCACCTTGGTAAGGCAAGGAGAATTTTGGGCATTGGATTTACCCCAGGGAATTACAAATTGCTCAGGAGAAAAACAATATACATAAAAAAGAAAACTAAAAACTCAAGTACTTGAGTGGTTATGACTGGGTCACAGAGCTTTCTTTTGGTTATGTAACTTACAAGACTAGATTTTCTTTTCATTGGAGCAGGGACTGGCCAGAGTGAAGACCCACCCTATTATACATGCCTGGCTATCAGACTCCAACCTCAGAATCCAATCTAGGGATCAAAGTGGGCTATTTTCCCACACATTTGGGCCAGATTCAATGCAGCCATCTAAACTGTGCATATCAGTGCAAGGTCCCTGCAGACAACACTTATGTGCTCTTCTTCTGTTACAGGATTAAGTATTTTTTATATATATTCAACATTTTGAGTTGTGAAAATCACCCAATACTGTAATATCTCACTTTTCAGATTACAAGATTCAAATCCTTATGGAAAAATACTAACACTAAACTAGATTAAGAGTAAAATGGAGAGGCTGGAGAGATTAAAAGAGCTTGCTGATTCACAAAGGACAGTTCAAGTTCCTAGCACCTCTGTCTAGGCAGCACACAACCCCTAAAACTGCTCTAGGGGATCTGACACCCTCTACTGGCCTCCATGGGTACCTGAACTCAAGTATACATAGCCAGAAACAGACAGACAGACAGACAGACAGACAGGCAGACACACACACACACACACACACACACACACACACTTCAAAATAAAAATAAATCTTAAAAAATAGAAAACAAAAAAAATGCTCACTAATATCTGTCATTTGCATATTTCTGCAACTAGACCACACAGCCAGTATTCAGGGAAGGTCTGCTCTTTTTCCCAACCTGCTCCCTATTGTGACTGCACTTTTCTGGAGAGGGCTAGAAGCCTTCACATGCAGACATGGAACAGAACCCCTGTTCTCACTGTAAAGCAAGTGCCCATGACAGCTGCTGGTTTCCTGTAGTGTACTTCTAGGAGGTGCAGCACTACACCCCATCTAATCACAGTATAGACTACATAACTTCAGAACCATTTCCAGAGTGATATAAAGAAACATCACTGGATGCAGCTGATTATTTCTTGGTGTGTCACTCTCAGGGAAGAAAAAAGGCTCTGGCCATGTGTCCAGAGGTAGACAAAAGATCAAAAGAGGAATTTGGGGGTGGGGTGACAGAAAAGGCCTTTTATGTAACTGGTAGACATGCAGAGTGTGGCAGGACTTTATACCAGCAATCCAGGCTAGCACAGGGCCCTTTGGAAATTGGGGCCCCAAGACCCTTCTACAAAGGCTATCAGGAGCAGCCTAAGGCAAGGCTAAAGTAATGCCTGTGTCAAGGGTTTAGAGGGGGAAAGGGAATCTACAGATATTCAGTGAGCCCAGACTCAATGCTGCTCACAACAGTCAATCTTGGCATGGATCACAGTCTGCCTACTTGGATTCACACTATTGGAGAGTAAGTGGAACCTGAAACTTGCCTCTGAAAGACAGAATGAGGCCAATGAGTGGGTACCCCCTGCATTATGTGAGACTGGATTCTGACTTGCTGGCTTAGGAAAGCAACCTATGGTGGCTTGAATAAGATGTCCCCCATAGTCTTGGGCATCTGAATTCTTAGTTCCAGTTGGTGGCACTGCTTGGCTTAGGAGATGTGATCTTGTTGGAGGAGGTATGTCACCGAATATGAACTGTGAGAATTTAAAGACTTGTGCAGTCTCAAGTTGGCTCTGCTTCCTGCTTGTGGTTTAAAATGCTGTTCCAGCTGCCATGCCTGCCTGTTGCCACTCAACCTTCACTGTGGTGGCAATGGACTCTTACCCTCTAGAACCATAAACTCAAATAAACCTTTCCTTCTGTAAGTTGCCTTGATCATAGAGAGTTTTATCACAGCAATCAAAACATAATTAATATACCACCTTAAGGAAATGTCCACATGGCTAGGATCCAAGGGTAGCAAACAATCCACAAGAAGTTGATCTTGGAAGGCATCGTTCTCTAGTCAAGGCTCAAATGAGACCTAGCTTGCTCAACACCTTGCTTGGTTTGGCTGTGAGAGGCTCTACCCTGTGAGCACCACCCAAGTTGTGCCCAGATTCCTGACCTATTGAAGAAACTTTATGTTAAAAAGGGGGGTCATAACAAAAAACAAGTTGGACACAGCAACACCTCAACAAAATATCTAAAACACAATTGTCTTTAACCTAACCAATGGACCTGAAAAGTATACAGAGACTGAGAGAATGGTCTAAGATGGCTTCCTGAGAACCCTGTGAAGCAGTCTTTTGAGAGACAATGGTGGAGTGTGAAATTCTGGCAACTAGTCTCAGCATGGATTGTTATACCTGTACTACAGAGTTCCCAAAGCAGGCATAAGCTCTTGTGCTTCCACAACCTGCAGGCTGTAATACTACCGCAATGCCCGGCAATATGGGACAATCTTGCTTCTGCACCCCAGCCCCATATGTGGACAGAAGCAAGTTTTCTTAAATCTCTGTACACACTTTTCTTGAGACTTAATAGATGGTTTATTCTGTTGTAAACATGAGTTTGAGAAAGACATGCTTGGTGTTTTGTTTTCTTTTTCTTCCAATGCCATACAGGTTGTTCTTCACTTGAAGCAAACTTTGCTAGGAATAGTGGGACATGTTTGTGATACAGCTTTTATGAGGCTGAGGCAGCAGGACAAATCTGAGGTCAGCCCAGGTTACACAGTGAGAACCTATATAAAATGTGTGGGCACACACACAAATAAAAACATAAAAACAAAATTCAGAGGAGAAAGAGAAAGAAAACTTTTTGAAATATGTGGCCAAAGAGTAATAGTTCCCGTGTATGGATGCACCTTAACTCCTAGTTTCTTCACAGTACAAAAAGGACAAAGAAGCTGGGATTAAGCTATGACTAAGGCATAGCTAGGCAGTAGTGGTGTACACCTTTAATACCACCACTTGGGAGACAGAGGCAGGCAGAACTGTGCCTTTGAGGCCAACCTGGTCTACAGCGTGAGATCCAGGAAAGCCAGGGCTATTACACAGAGACACCCCAGTTTCCAAAAAAACAAAACAAAACAAGTGGGTGGAGGAAGACTACTTAGAAGCTTTTTCCAGCTGAGTTAGAAAAGGAACAATCAAAACCTGAGAGGGAGTTGGCCCACCCTTGCTAGCTCTGAGGATAGCACCCTCTATAACTTAGTTTGCAATCAGAAAAGAAACTTTAGTCTTACAACCATAAAGAATCCAATTCTGCTAATAACCCAGTGAGCAAGGAAATGAAACCTCCTACAGACTTAATCACCAATGCTAGCTGCCATCACCTTGTTTTTTATTTGTTTGGATTTTTTTGTTGTTGTTTATTTTTTTGGTTTTTCAAGACAGGGTTTCTCAGGGTAGCCCTGGCTGTCCTGGAACCTGTAGACCAAACTGACCTCAAACTCAGAGGCCTGCCCACCTCTGCCTCCTGAGTGCTGGGGATGAAAGGCATGTGCCACAAACACCCATTTGTTGTGTTTTTGATTGTTTGTTTTTTGTTGTGGTAGTGCGAGGGATAAACCCTGGGCCTCTCACATGTTCAATAAATACTTTCCCACCAAGGCACACTCAGTTCCCTGCCAATATACTGATTTCAACTCAGGGAACTGATAGCCTTGTTATGACCTCCAGCTCTGTAATACTGTTACAACAGTAAAAGAGCTACAGCTGTATAAAGTTACAAATGGGTATCCACCTTGGTTTTGTGCTTTATACTCAAACTGGATACAAACTAAAAATCTACAGACTTGGGGAATAACTAAATAACATAAACTGTCTGCACAGGATAGAAACTGTTCTCTAGCTGTTGCACAGAAACAGGCTCCCACCCATTAGCAAGGCTGAGAAGAAAGCAGGATGCAGAGGAATGTCCTCCAGGTAGGACAAATACTTTGGGAAACTAGTAGTCTCTTGGGCTGATAAATACATGAATGACTTGCAACCTAGTACTGCTCTAACAGAAACCCACACACATATTCACCAAAACCACATATGAATTCTATTTTTACTTTTTAAAAATTAACTGTATGTGGTATTACACACAATGTTAGTATACTCAGAGGACAGATGCATTGGCTCCCCCTGGACCTGGAGTTACGGGAGGTTGTGAGCCACCTGGGGTCCTCTGGAAGAGCGGTACACACACTTAACAGGTGAGCTATCTCTCCAGACCACTTATGAAAAACTGTAAAGGAGCACTCCTTAGAAGAATTCAAATGTGGGAACTATCCAAATACTCATTGTTTACAAAAGAGACAGACTTGCTCCAGTATTCACACACAGGATGTCACACAGTAGAAGGATACCACATACAACATGGGAGAATCTTAATATGGAAAAGGGCAAGACAAAAAATATATATATATAGGATAAGACTCCATGTATATATATATTTTTGCTTAAATCTAAGAAACATAAACTGGTCTATAGTAAGGTCAAGACTGACCTACAGTTGCTGGGGCTAGAGGCAGTTAGGGGGTGGTCAGACAGCATGGGGTTACACACGGTTCTGGTTGGTCAACATTCAACAAAATCCCAATTTTTCTGTATATAAATTTACCTCAGTGAGGTGGAGTAGTAGATAAAGAGGCCAACAGCATCAGACATTGGAACAGAGCTTACATGCTCCACTAAAGAGAACACTAGGTACCACAAATGGCAAAAAAGCTGTGGATGTCTTTAAAATGACCCACCTACAACCTCAAACAATACTTCACTTGTAGGTACTTCCCTGAGAGAACTGAAACATATCCACAAAAGGATTTGTGTATTGTGGCTGTGTTTAATACCTTTTAATTCAGAACAAAAAATAGCTCGAAGTATATAGCAGAAAACCATAAAAACAAACTGGGTTCTTTCACATAAACATTACTAATCAGGGGCAGGAGCTCCTGATCTGTGTCATGAAGGGATCAAAAAGTAAGTGACCAAGCACTGGGGAGTCTTGAGGCCAGCCTAGCTACATAAAGAAATCCTATGTTTTGGGTTTTTTTTTTTTTTTTTTTTTTTTTTTTTTGTTTTTTAGGGGAGTGAGGTAGGGTTACTGATATAGAAACACATTCACCTATGGCATTCTGGAGCAGGCAAAAGTAACCTGTAGACTGGTAGGAGCAGTAACTAACCTCATATGGGCAGAAGGGAACCTTCTGGGATACAAACACTTATCTTGATAAGGGGAATGGCGAGCCAGATATCTACATCTGTCATAGCTCCTAGAGCAGTGGTTCTCAACCTTCCTAATGTGCAAACCTTTAATACGGTTTTTCATGTTGTAGTAACCTCCCCAACCATAAATTTTTTGCTGCTACTTCATAATTAATTTTGCTACTGTTATGAGTTGTAAATACTTTGAGACAGATCTGTCATAGGTCACAACCCATAGGTTGGTTGTCCTTGAGCCAGACATTTTATTAAATATAAACTATGTCAATAAAATCAAATTGAGAGCTGGTCCTGGTGGGCATGCCTTTAATCTCAGCACTCAGGAAACAGAGATCAGTGAAAGTCTAAGTTTGACACTACCTACATAGTGAGTTCCAGGCCAGCCAGGGCTACACAATGAGACTATCTCAAACAAACAGACAAACAAAAAGAAAGCAAAAGAAAAAAAGAGAGGGAGAGGGGAAGAAAGGAGGGGAAGCAGGAAGGAGAAAGAAAAAAACAAATAAAAAAAAAAAATCTTAAAACCATAGCCAGGTGTTGAAGCACACCTTTAAACCAAGAACTGGGGAAACAGGGAAGTGGATCTCTGAGTTCCAGGATAGCCTAGTCTACAATGCAGGTTTCGAAACAGTCAGGACTGTCACACAGAGACAGAGAAACCCTGTCTTGAAAAACCAAAATAATAATAAAAATAAACAAATATAAATATATGCAAGATACTGATCTGTGTTTAGATTAGTCCTTTCAAATGAGAAGACTGCCAAGATGGGCCAGGATGCACAGTGGACATAGAGGGAGAGGCGGGGATTTGAGTTGCAAGCATACAAAGTCTGAGTATTGATGGAAGAACCTGCCATATTGTGGAAATGTGCTACTCTGCACATACTGAACCTAACAGATGTCCCTCAGAAATAGGGAC
Source organism: Phodopus roborovskii (assembly GCF_943737965.1). Lineage (NCBI taxonomy): Eukaryota > Metazoa > Chordata > Mammalia > Rodentia > Cricetidae > Phodopus > Phodopus roborovskii. The sequence goes on along the minus strand of NW_026126407.1, from coordinate 47,904,685 downwards.
ATATGCATCTGCTGTCATAAGCAAACCAATGCCTGCAGAAGTACAGGACAGGAGGAAGATGCTAATAGGCACCGAAATATCTTCTATACTGATAATGCCAATGCCAGACAATGGAAAGAATGTCAGGGGAGTTGTATACAGGGATCCTGTAGTGTCAAAACGTTTACTTACTGTTGCAGAACCCACACCAAACCAGATTTCTTCTGTCTACTAAGAGCAAACACACTCCACATGGAAAGCTCAGTGAAATACAAAACACTCAAAAACCATGATCATTTTAACAACAAACCACAGAGCCATCATCAACTTCATAAGCTTCATTCATTAAACTTCATTTCACTTTACATCTATACAGTACATAGTCACAATCAACCACTGTATCTTGAAGTTCCACATCCATGGTTTTAACAACGACAAAGTTTTAAAAGAAAATACAACCGGGAGGTGGTGGTGCTTATGCTTATAGTTCTGGCCCTCAGGAGGCAAAAGCTGGCAAATCTTGAGTTCAAGACCAGCCTGATCTACAGAGTTCCAGCATGTAACCAGTCTCAAAAAAAAAAAAAAAAAAAAAAAAAACAAAACAAACAAAGAACATTCAAAGGTTGCATAGGTCACCTTATGAATATAAGCACAACATGTTTCCATTGAGGCATTCAGGTTGTTTTTCATTTTTAATTAAAAACAAAAGGTTTGGTTCTCTCTATTGTAACTAGCGTTTACTTCCATAGGACAGAGTCCTAATTACTAGCCAAAGAGAAGGATTTCTGGGATGCTGATACACGGCTGCTCCCTTAGAAGTACACCCACAAACCTCGAGCTCTGTGAGTCACCGGCCTTAGTGTCTGACAAGCTTTATGGTACACCCTTCATCTGAGTTCAGGGTTCAACCTCTTTCTATCCTTAGTGTCTCCTCTCTGTACACTGTACATGTGGTCCTGGTTAGCTGCCCTGGAACAGGGAAATACTTCCAATGACCATACTGTCCCGGCAGCACAGGTCTGAGACACCTTAGTGTGCATACACACTGATCTGGTTCCCATGAGTTCCAGGACCTTTAAATTGTGTGTGGGAGCCTGTATAAGAAAGCTGTGAACTTACTGTGAACTACGGATGGGGCAGAATGCAAATGTTCTTCCTACAAGGTGGCCTTCCAGAAAGAATTGCATAAACTCTGATAAGTGAATGTACTTGAAAGCAAGAACAAGGGAATGCCTTGCCATGTCCACATTATCTCTGTGGGAAAGGCAAAGGCCTGGGAGGAATATTCTTGGCTCTTTTCACATGAGCAAAGATGATAAGACATAACAGCAGGTGCATTCTCTCGCTATACTTGTATTTGCTTATAATCGAACTGTAAATGTCACTTTATGTTTTACTTGTGTTAATAATAAAAAATGAGAAGTGCTTTGTTTGCACTACTCTTAAACTCAAAAGCCTCAAGTCCCCTGGTGCCCTGTGTAGGTTTTTAGAATGTATCTTTTGATTCTTGACATTTAGCCTCTCTGGCTATGAGGTGGTTAGACCATTGAGTTCTAAACACTTTTGCTACTGAGCAGATTTACTTTTGCCTATTTGTGGCTAATTTAACACCTTTAATAAAAAGTCTAGCCAGGTGGTGGTGGCAACCACCTTTAATTCCAGAACTTGGGAGGCAGAAGCAGGCAGATCTCTGTGAGTTCGAGGCCAGCCTGGTCCACACAGTGAGTGCCAGGACAGGCTCCAAAGCTACACAGAGAAACCCTGTCTAAGAAAAACAAAACAAAACAAAGCAAAACAAACAAACAAAAAAAGCACGAGCCACCACACCTAATGAATATGTTACATATCATTATGTAACATATAGATATGGAAAGTAAAATCAAATTTTGTGTTAGGCTTAGTAACCCTAGTACTAGGGAGGCTGAGGTAGAAGGACTACTGTGATTTTGAGACCAACATAGGCTATATAATGAATCTAAGGACAACGTGGCTACATAGCAATATCCTGCCTCTAAAACAACAAAGTTTTCAATGCCATGAGTTGGGATTTTGTGGTTTGCTTATGTGTATGTGGGTGCTGGCTCACAAAGGCCTAGGAGCTGGATGCCTAGGAGCTAGAGTAATACGCAGTTGTGAGCTGGCTGATGTGGGTACTAAGAACTGAACTTGGTTCCTTTTCTAGGAATGTGCAAGCCTAACTACTGAGCCATTTCTCCAGTCTCATGGTTCTATGAGTTTTAAATGCCAAGCCAGCTCTACAAAATGTGGGAGCTACTATCTCTATCTTTCATGTGAGCAGTGAGAAAATATTTATTAAACAATGAGAATTTTAAAGAAGGCTTAAACTCCAGCAACAGGGAGAGAGCCCTGTAAAGAGAGCTAAGTGTGGAGGAGAGCAGGCCTTGGGCTGAGTGCTCCCCAAGAGCCCCTTCCCAGACTCAAGGTCCAGAAATACTGCAGACTTCTGACTGAACTTCTAGCCCTTCTGTTCACACAGGCAACACCCTCAATATTATGCACTTCTCATGATCAACTGTGTTTAACTACCTGTGGAATAATCTTAGGACCAAAGTCCTTTCAAAAGACTCAATGAAACAATTTCTTAAACTCAAGATTAGATAGATTTCACCTTGCCATTCCTATGCTTTGTACACACTGCACTTGCTGTTATGAGTAATAGTATTTTTTATAAGTATTCCCTATTTACTTAATAAGATTCACCTAGGAAAGTAGCATAATAAGCTAGCTGTAGTTGGACAAGCCCATAACCCCAGCACTTGGGATAATGGAAACAAGAGGATCAAGAGCTTAAGGCCAAGCTGGGCATGGTGGCACAGTCCTTTAATCCCAGCACTTGGGAGGAAGAGGCAGGTGGATCTCTGTGAGTTTGAGGCCAGTCTGATCTACAAAGCTAGTTCCAAAACAGCCAGGGCTGTTGTTACACAGAGAAAACCTGTCTTGAAAATCAGCAAAAACAAAGATCTCAATGCCATTCTTATCTATACATGGAGCTTTGAGGCCAGCCCGGATTATATGAAACCCTGTAAAAGGCATAATGCCTATCCCCGAAAGAAGAGCCAGGCTCTCTGGCTAAGTTCCAAGCTAGTTCCAGGCTAAGCAGGGAAAGCATGTACTTAAGGAATCAACTGCACCAAAAGCAGGGGTCAGGACACAACCCAGAACTGTCCAAAGAGACCCCACAAGCAGGGCACTATGTGAGCACCACCAGGAAGAAAGCAGTGAGGGAGGAGATGAGGCAGCAACAGAAGGCTATCACTTCATCACTAAGAAGGTAAAGGAACATCACTGGCGTCCACTGATAGAACAATTCCTACAGGGTGGAATCAGTGGGTATAGAAGACGTCAAAGAATCCAGAATGGACCACCATTCAATGTCTTCCATCTGTCAATGTCCTATTCTATCCACTCCGAGAGCTTATGGGTCCTGACAAGTGGTATGGCAGATCCAAGCCTGAAAGATTGCTGACTCACACTCCTTGAGCAAAGTGGTGGCATGGGGCAGGGCAGAGTAGGCAGCCTGGACAGTGACTTAGCTTTCTCCACTCCTTAAGCAGGGATTTTCTGAACCTAAAGAACAGAGTCTTGGCCACCCTGATAAGTGTCACTGCACCTGCAACCTACTCACATAGGTTTATTTGTTTTATTTTGTTTTTCAAGACAGTGTTTCACTGTGTAGTCCTGGCTGTCCTGGAACTTGCTTATAGACCAGGCTGGCCTCGAACTCACAGAGATCCGCCTGCCTCTACCTGTGGAATGCTGGGACTAAAGATGTACGCCACCAACACCCAGCTTCACACAAGTTTAAAAGTTCTTGAATCCTGATGCATTTACCCTATTAACTACCCTCCCATCTAGGTGTCATGCAGATCCAAAAGGTTAAGAGACAACACTCTTGTCTAAGGACAATGAATGGAAAGATGCCCACAAGCACCAAGTAATGCACAACAGTGTACACAGGTGGAAGGAACCAGGTCCACTTCAGCAATAGCATCCAACCTAACCTGTCCCCACACTCCCTACACCAAGCAGAAACAACAGCTTGGCCTCTAGGCACACAAACACATGGTTATCATAATGGCTCTTCCTCCAAGGCTGACATTAACTCACTAGCCCAGAACGTCTAGCTTTTGGCTGTCAACTCTTTGAAATTACCTGTCCCAGTCCAGTACTCAGTTCTATCCCCTGCTCTTTTTCAGACGTTGGGCTGAATATCCCTCTCAGGACAGATGTCCTTTCTCAGGGTTAGTTAAGGGCATGTGTCATCACACAAGGATTTAGGTTTGTATAGTTTGGCTTCAGGACTACCTCAACGAGAAGTTAGGGCTGTTCTGCTTCTTTTGTTATCCAGAGACACGGCATTAACTCTGATGAACCATAGCCTTTTCTGCAGCTCACAACATCCCTGGCACAACACCAATGGCATATATTGGTTATGAAACCCCTCCAGAAACCACACTGCCTTCTGGGGAACTGGCCACTTTAAGTATTTTCCATCTTGCCCACATCACTTCCCACCTGATATTTATTTTATTAAATTTATTTTTATGTGTATGAGTGTTTTGCCTGCATGTATGTATGTCAGAAGAGGGATCAGATACCCCTAGGACTGGTGTTACAGATGGCTGGACCACCATGTGGGAGCTGGGAATCAAACCCCTGAAAGAACAAGTGTTCTTAACTGCTAAGCCATCTCTCCAGCACCTCCAACCCCAGTTCTAAATGTCTGGCACTTTGTTAGGCAGGTAGTATTCTGCTACAAATCATCTGGCTGCCCCATTATCTTCTTGCTCAAGTCTTCCCTTCTCTACCATTCCCATTCTCTCTACTTTCTGAAAGACAAATGTCTACAGATAAATGCTGCATTTGATATTCTGACTTCAGCAAGAGTCATGTACTGGTGCACATGAGAGTTACCTGTCATTCATTACCAGGCTGGCTGATGACTAGGACACCTCCTCTATCCCTGATGTTCAAAATCTGAGCTTCCCTTCCTTATTCATTTACCATCATTGCTATGGGACTCATAGGGCCTAGTTTTCCATCTATCCCTGTGGATGCTGCTTCCCACCACCTTCTCATGGCTGGTCCCTAACACCTGTTTTACAAGCTAGTGGCCAAACAGCCTGACCACCTACCTTCCCATCCTTCTTGTTGTCTTCAGCTTTTTCTCAACCAGCATACAAAATGCTGAAGACCATTCCCTGCATTCTTTGGTAGCAGAAATGATAATGCTCTGGCCAATGTACAGTTCCACAGCTTCCTGTTCAATGTGTCCTAGTTTCAGGCTGAGTGAGGGCTGCTTCACACCTTTCTAGTTTCAATCATCAAAAAAAAAAAAAAAAAAAAAAAAAACAGGAGGCAAAAGGACCTGCCAAGGGCCAGTTCCTTCCCTTCATGTCCTTCCCACCCACTTCTTAACTCCCTGATACAGTTTCCTTCCTGAAATGCTGTTATATTTAGATCACCTCCAAGCCACAAACAATCACACTGATGGAAAAGATGACATTATATATGCAACATAACAATCCCAAGTGACCACACAGTACTACCAGGAAGCAGATGGGTATTTGCTTTTGAGCATTTGCTGTGTCATTTGGTCTTGTTTATGACAATGCTAAGGACCAACAAAAAACAATTAAATATTCTAGTAAGGTGTAGTAATCTTAGCACTCAGGAGACAGGGGCAAGATGATCACTTCAAGTCCAAGGCCAGCCTGGTCTATACAGTGAGTTCCAGGCCAGGTAGGGCTACATAGAGAAACCCTGTCTCAAAAAACAATAAAATTCAATAAAAGCAAACTGTATCTAATCTTTGTGCCTTGTATCCTGAATTCTTGACCTACAGCCTGGTCCACTGTAAGACATTCAGACATATATGACTGAACAATGAATGAAATGATGAGGTTGAGGTACATACACTGTGAAGAAAGAGGACTAGTTATAGCAAAGAACCAGAAGGTAACTAACCGCCCCCCCCCCCAGGAGGTGACCTACATACCCAGGGCAGAATATGAACCAATGCCCAGCGCCAGTGATGGTGTGTACAAGCACAATGAGAAGGCTTAGGCTATTCTCAGGCATAGTGGAGGACAATATGCTTCTCTGGGAATGGGACAGGCAAGTCACCACTTGCAGGGCCTGTGACAAATAATAATGACATGTCAAGAAGTGACAACTCTCAACAAGGATGATGTGGCTTCCCAGATGATAGCTGGGTCAGGTAGGATTTGGGACAGGTCTTCCAAGGTGTGAATCTCAAATAAGAAGCAATGGATGTCTAGCAACCCCAGGCACAATGAAGGTAAAGAGAGGCAAACCACAAAGTGCCGCTGCTCCACTGTTTGAGGTCTGGCCACCTCCCTGCCAATGAAGCCTAGAAAAGAGCCAACCAGGAACCTAGTGACCTTACCACCCAGGACAACAGCAGTCTGTGCTCCTCAGAGCCTCATCTGTGAAATGGGAATCATGGTTCTGGTGAAGACTAAATGACAAACAGAGAGAGACACACTCAGCAGCATGCCTATCACAAACCACACACTGGAGGCATTAGCTGTTACACCACAATGACCGTCCTATTCCTCCTGGATCAAAAATCTGCCAGAAAAACTGGCATCTAACATAAGAAAGGCAGGCCACCACCCTCATAAGTTACCCCACAGTACCTACAGTAAAATCTAGACCAAAGCGTCCGGCCTTGGACAGATAAGAGAAAGGACTGTGAGGTGTTACCATGTGATCATGTGAACCAGCACCAAGTACTACTAGTCAGTATAAGGAAGCTGTACACAGGCTGTTCATTTACTCAGAAATACACATTTAGGTCAGGGACAGGGGATCTGTAATTCTTGCACTAGGGAGGCTGAGGCAGAAGGATATCAAGAGCAAGCCAGCTTGGGGTACATACCAAGACCCTATCTCAGAAACAAGTGACTAAAAAAGCAAGATGGGTATATGCAAGGTTCATGCTAGTGTTGGAGGTAAAGCAATGGATAAGACATGGAGTGTATGGTGTAAAGGCAGGTCCAAAATGGAAAACACAATGCAGAAGAATGTTTTAAATTTCCCCTTGCTGAACACTGGTAGCACACACCTTTGATCCAGCACTTGGAAGGCAGAGGCAGGCAGATCTCTATGAGTTCAAGACCAGCCTGGTCTACAGAGTGAGTTCCAGGACAGCCAGGGCTATTACATAAAGAAACCCTGTCTTGAAAAAGCAAAACAAAACAAAACAAAATTCCCCTTGAGGGGAGTTGGAAAGTTGGCTCTGCAGTTAAGAGTACCTGTTGTTCTTGAGAAGGACCTGAATTTAATTCCCAGCACCCATGTGGTGGCTACAGTCCCACAACATTCGATGTCCTCTTCTAGCTTCCATGAGGACCAGGCATATACACAGCACACAGACATACATGCAGGCAAAACACTCCTGCTTAAGCCTGATCGAGTTTGATCCCCAAATCCCACATAAAGGTGGGAGAGAGAAACAACTTCCAAAAGCGGTTTTTTTCCCCCTTATTTTACTTATTTATTTTGGTATTTTCGAGACAGGGTCTCACTATATAGCTCTTGCTGTCCTGAACTCACTATACAGACTAGGCTGGCTTCAAACTCACAGAGATCCACCTGCCTCTGCCTCCCAAGTGCTGGGATTAAAGGCATGTGCCATTATGTCTAGCCAAAAGCATCTTTTGAATTCCACATGAGTACTATAGCATGTACATGAGTACACACACACCCCAATAACAATAAAATAAAACATTTAAAAATTCCCCTTGAACCTGTCATTTAAAGAAATAGACTTCAACCCAAATGAGAAGAAACAAGGAACTAGGATTGGCATAAATGCTGCTGGCCTCTGGGTCACTGACTCTAGCAGGGAGCTATGACATAGGCACACATTATCCTAACTCTTTCAAGAAGCATGCATCATCTGATTTCACAGACATCTCCATAACCATCAACTTTCAACATTCATGGCAAAACCCAATACCAGTTTGTCCTGTAATCTGCCTTCTTTCCAACTCCCTGGGCTCAAAGGACAATGGCTTTACTCTGCAGCTTTCTTCTATAAACACTAACTCCCAAAGGAACAGAGAAATGAAACAACACCCAAGGACTCATTAACAGATGTAGATCTTTCATGCTATGAGCATTTAAACCACAATGGATTTTCCTGAAGGACTTAACACTTAGGAATCTTTGCCAGAGCTAGGGCAAGATATAATTGTCTTAACTGAGGATGTTCAAGCCCACAACACGAACAAGGACAGTCTTGTGTTATTGTAGCAATAATGTTTCCTGGGCTCAAGGGTGAATATCCAGCTGGCTGACTTGAGGCCAACACTGACCTATCATTCTGGGGCTACACATTAGAACCAGAGGCAAATCCATCCATATACATCTAAGCATCTGCATCACCAGACCTGGGGGGTAGTTCCTGCAGATGCTAGGCATGTGGCCACAGTAGTATATTGTCACTGTTTCAGGTGCCAATGCTAATTAAAAAAGAAAAAAAAAAAAAAAAAAAAAGCTGTTTTGATGACTCACATGTTTGTGAAGTCAGAGAGCTGATGTTCACACTTGAGGAACAAGCTAGACAAGACTAAGACAGGTAAATAATCCAGCTGTGATCAAGACAATCAGGGGCCAATGTGGAGCAGCAGGCCCCTTCCCAGGTGGAGAAACCTTGAAAAAACCTAAAGCTTAAAATATGTCTGTATTGAGGGTGTCAGATCTGGGAGTTAGTTGTGAGATGCCACATGGGTGCTGGGAATTGAACCAGGGTCCTCTGTTCCAGAGCAGCTAAGGCTCTCAATTGCTGACCCATCTCTCCAGCTCCTATACTGAAAGGCTTTTTTGTTTTTTGTTGTTTGTTTGTTTTGCTGTTGTTGTTTTGGTTTGGTTGGGGGGGATTCTGGATTTTTATTTATTTTATTTATTTGTTTGTTTGTTTTTGAGACAGGGTTTCTCTCTGTAGCCCTGGTTAACCTGGAACTCACTTTGTAGATCAGGCTGGCCTGAAATTGCAGAGATCCCTCTGCTGCTGCCTCCCAAGTACTGGGGTTACAGGTATGTGCCACCACCACCCAGCCTGAAGATTTTTAATGATGAGGAAAATGAAACATTCACCTATCCTCTAAAAGAAGCAGAAGTCCAGCTCTTTCAACAGCAAACACATTGTGCTCAATCTTCAGAACCAACTATTTTATCTATTCTAAATGCCTCTTCTATGTGGAGGCCCAAGTGTTCTCAGATCCACCAACTTCATTCAGTAAAGAATGCACAAATCAGTGACCCAATGCTCTGACCATTCAGATCCAATGCTCTGAAATGTGCTGTGTGCATTTCAACCCGACACAAGAAATATGCTTCTACTGCTGAGTCGTTTCCCCTCTGCTCCATATTGCAGGAACCACAAAAGGACCTGCAAGCATGCCCTGGCCTTACAGCTTGTGCAGTATAAAGGTGTTTGGTGAATGGTACCTTGGGATAGTCTGCCCACAACCGGTCTCACACTTCTATACTCTTTATGTGCTATGGGCCCCACTTCAGTTAGCATGTTACGGGAAATATGGCAATGTACAGTTGACAGGAGATGAGGAAAGAGTCCAACTGGAGATTGTGTGTACACGCGTGGTTGAAACTGGTGGAGCTAGTCAGATTGGGGCAGGGGGCCACAAGCTGACTCTCCAAAGCACAGGTTAACACTAAGCACTTCCAAAGCCAAGCCCACCCCTTTCCAGACTTCCCTGCTGGAAAACAAGCCTAAATAAAGCCTATCACCCTGGGACATCCAGTCAAATGCCAGTCAAGGTGTCCTGGCTAGTGCAGATGTCCCTTCACATACTCCAGAAAATAAAACCATGGCTCTTCCTTTCCTGCACTTGAAAATGTCTACTGTAGACTGAGACTGAGAGCAGGAGCTTGGGGAGGAGGTACAGAGAAAATCCAACACTGCTCAGAAGGGAGGGTCCTCCACTAAGGTCCCGATGGCCATCACCCTTGATAAGTCCTAAGTCCAAAGAGCGGGAGATGTCTTGCTTACACTCTCAGCTGTTATTTTCAAAACCACCAGTGCTCGGAATGTTAAGACAGGATTAACAAGATCCCAGAGAATCAGGTAAGGAAGCAGACAAATGGGACCCAGGAAGAGAGCAGGAAGGTTAAAATGAATCCAGTGAAAGGCCCACTGGACATTAATTCCTCTGGAGTCAGCAGCTTCCTCAGTAGTCTGTGATCCATTCCCACCCACTGTTAACTACAATTTTACCTTAAATACCTAAATTAAGAGACAAGCTCAGGCAAGTGTCAGTGATGCAATCTACCTTGTGTATTTTTTTGTCACGCACCCGGAAGTTAACAAGAATCACATATAGCGGCCAACGTATTTTCTCCCTGCACAGGGTGCCTTGTCCCTGAGCTCAGGGGCAATGCAGTGAGGACCCGGCCCACCGTGCGGTATCTACTACATGCCCATTCCAAGCCCCAAGGGATTCCAAAGACCTGCCACTGAGACCTCTTACTAGACGGTCGTCGCCACCCCGGCCCGTGCCCGCTCGGCGACAGCTCTCTAAGGCAGGACTGGAAGGTACCGCAGCGACACGCGCAGAGGCCGCCCGCGCCCGCGCCAGGCCACTCCCGCCCCGCGCGCCCACCGCCAAACCCGGCCTACCGTTGCTGTAGGCGTATGGGGACTCGGCTGCGCCGTCTTGTAGGCTCTCCAGGATCTCGCCCTTGCCCACGTCGCTGTCGCCCACCAGCAAGAACTTGAGCAGGTAATCGTAGCTCTTCACTGGGCTGCCCTGGGTGCCCATCCTCCCGCCCGCCGCACCGCGGCCCACGGCGCCGCCGCCAGACCTGTGGGCGAAGGCTGGTGAGCGGCCGTGCGGTCTCCACGCTAAGGCTCCCGCTCTCTGGCCACCGCCCCCAGTGCACCCGCCAAGCTGCCGCCAGCTTCACCTCAGCCTTCTAGCCGCCGCCGCCGCCGCCTCCGCCCGCCGCTTCCCGCACAGCACCGCGCAGCCCCGCAGCCCCGCCCCCGGGATGCGCAGCCGCCATTGGCCACCCTCAGCCGGCCCTCCCTGGGCCATTGGCCTAGCAGCCTGGCCGTCACGGTCGCCCCGCCCCCACGTCTCCCACACACACAGCGCCGTCTAGCCCCCGGTCGCCCCGCCCTACCCACTCGCCACTACTATTGGTCTCCTGCTATCCTCTTTCCAACCACTGTTGGTCTATACGCTTGTCCGTCAAGTCAGTCCCATACACAGTGTTGCGGAGGCTGGATATTCCCCGCCTCCTCACTGTGACTATTGGACACTGTCCCTGATTTTCCTGAATCATTGGTCGCCCTTGCACGTCCGTCTTGAACCTACTGCCCTACAGACTGCCTCAGAGCCATCGCAGCCCAGTTCGCGGATCTGTCTCCCGCCCCCTTGCCATCCCTATTGGCTACTGGTGCTAAGGCATTTGTGCCATGTCCCATCGATCATAACCTTTTAGGTCCGCCCCTTTCCTAATTCTCGCCAATCAAGAGTCAAATATTGCACAAGTCTACCCCTTCCCCTTCATGGACAAGTAGCAGGATAGGGATAGCTCCAGCCTTAGGCGATATGACTGAGTCTGGGTGGGCCAGGCTATCTATCGGGCGGTGGTGGCTGCTCTCACAGAGACCCAAAAGGGAAGAAACGCGACCTGGATGTTTAATCTCGGACTCGCTTTCCCCGGGGGGCAGGGCGGGGGCAGCCAATTAGCGATCTACGCGGCGGGGGGCGAGGCTCTCCCAGGTACGCTGTTCTAGGAGGCGGGACTTCCTTCTAGCTGTGGAGTGGGCGGAGCCACTGCCTAGAGCTTAGGCCCACCAATGACTGCTCAAGTCTGCTTCAGAGCTGCACTTCCAGGGGTTCTTTATTGTGGGGACATCCTTGTCAGTGGGGATCTTGGAGGCGCGATCCAGCGACCGTCAGCCCTGATCAGGCGATTCCAGGGGGTAACTTGTCGCAGGTGCACTCTTGTCGACCAGCTCCAAAGCTGGAAGGCCACGAACAGTGTTTTTCATGAATGCATTCACAAGCCATATAATCAATTGCAAGAAATTGAAAAAGTAAACACAAATTGAGACCACTGCGCTCGCTAGGTAAGCCTTAAGATATGAGTTCGCTCTTTCTCTCCTGTGGCTTTCCATCTGCAATCACCCCCAACCCCCACCTCGGCTCCTATTAAGAAAGGAAGTAAAGACAGAATTTGTCCAGAAGTTCGAGTACTAGCTGTCCTGAAATAAGCAGCAAGCGGTGGAACGGGAGAAATCCTGTGTTAACAGCTTGGAAGGCCTGAACTGACTTCTGAACATTGTCCTCTGACCTCCACACACCATGGGCACGTATGCGGTAGTCACACACATACACTCACCTTGGAATAGTTTTTACTTATCCGTGCACTTCTTGAACATACAGATAGTAGATAAAATGAGGGGCTGGGTAGAGACTTAGCTCAGCGGTTCAGAGCACTTGTTGCTGCTTCCAGTTCCCAACATCAGCACCCACATGATGACTTAGAACCGTCTGTAACTCTGGTTTCAGGGGATCCTACGTCTTCTGACTTCCACACGCACCAGGCACACATATGATCATAGACATACAGAACAGGCAAAGCACCCTTCTGTAACAGGCTTTTTCTTTAGGGCCACCAACCAGCTTCCAAATCATGACACAGAGACTTACTAGTTTAGAATGCTTAACAGGTATGTTTCTGGCTAACTCTCTTAACTTGAATTAACCTGTTTATCTTTATCTACTTTTGCCATTGGGCTTATTAGCTTTCTTCTGTATATCTTACTTTCACTGCTTCTCTGGCTGGCTGCCATCTTCCTGGCTTCTTGCCCCAGATGTTTCCCTTATTTTCTCCTCCTCTTGTTCTCCTTTCCAGCCTAGATTTCTCCCCCTATTTATTTTCTCTGCCCGGAAGCCCTGCCTAGGTAGGAAGCCCTACCTCCTGCTTAGGTATTGGCCATTGAGCTCTTTATTTGACCAGTCAGGTGCCTTAAACAGGTAAGGTGAAATGGCAACACATCTTTATGTAATGAAACAAATGCCAGATAAATAAATATAACACATCTTTGCCTAATTAAAATAATATTCCACAACACCCTTCACATAAAATAAATCTCCCCCTTTTTGGTTTTGGTTTTTCCAGTGTTTCTTAGTGTAACAGCTCTGGCTGATCTGGAACCTGGTTTGTAGATCAGGCTAGCCTCAAACACATAGATCCTCCTGCTTCTGCCTCCTTGAATACTGGGATTAAAGATGTGTGCCACTGCTGCCTGGCTAATAAATTCTTTAATAAAAAAAAAAAAAAGAAGAAAAAAGAAATGAAACTTGGCCATGAGTCAGAGGCAGATGGGTCTCTGTGAGGATGATGTCAGCCTTGTCTACAGAGTTCCAGGTCAGCCAAGGAATAAGAGCTAGGCAGTGGTGGCATATGCCTTTAATCCCAGCACTCCAAAGGCAGAGGCAGGCAGATCTTTGTGAGTTCAAGGTCAGCCTAGTCTACAAAGTGAGTTTCAGGATAGCCAGAGCTGTTATACAGAGAAATCCTGTTTAAAAAAAAAAAAAATATATATATATATATATATATATATATATACATACATACATACATACATACAGCCTGGCAGTGCTGGTGCACACCTTTGATCCCAGCACTTTAGAGGCAGAAGTAGGTGGATTTCTGTGAGTTCAAAGCCAGCCTAATCTACATAGCTAGTTCCAGGACAGCTAGGGCAGTTACACAGAGAAACTGTCTCGAAAAGAAACAACAATAATAATAATAAAAAAAAAACTAAAACAACAAAAACAAGATAATAAGCTGCTGTTGACGGCACATGCACAAGTTTATAACCCTGGATACTTGGGAAGTTGAGACGTGAGGCCAAATGAGAAATCGCCAGCCAAGCTGACTCAGATGCTTCCCCTGGAACTCAGGTGCTGCTTCTTCATATGACCACTGGACAGTCCACACTTTCTGAAACACAAGTCTGTACAGGAAAAGCCAGGGTGCTATCACAGTGATCAGGTGCTCATGGAGTACTGAGCATGTTCACAGCTGACATCTCTTCTGACTGCTGGGAAGGCATGGAACAGGACCAGGCAAGAACCTCCTCCCTAATAGGTTGTCATATGCCTATAGTCCTTAGTACTCAGGAGGATTAGGCAGGAGGATTGCCATGAGTTCAAAACAAGCTTGGGCCATAAAAAAAACACTAGCTATAAAGGAAGGTGCTAGAGATGGCTGAGCTGTTAAGAATGGTTGCTGGCTGCTCTTCCAGAGGAGCTGGGTTCAATTCCCAGCACCCACATGATAGCTTAACTCCAGTTCTAGGGGATCCAACACCCCTCACAGAGACATATATGCAGGCAAAGCTCCAATGTACTTCATTGACATTACTCTTGTCATCTCCACTGATTGGTTTTCCCAGATTGTACAGAGTGGAGGTCAATGGACAACCCCTCAAGAGAAGAGCAAAAGGCACAAAGAACTTGCTATTATGCAGACAGATCAGTGGATGGAGAGTTGTCAACCTAATGTCAGGTTAGCATCAGGCAGTTACCAAGTCTGTTGATGCTTAAAAAGTAACAGATCAAATGTTCAAAAAGTGAAATTGGAATTTAGTAATTCCAGGTTATATCTTGCCAGCTATTTAATAAATTCGAAGTCTCAAAAAAATAATTAAATCTTGTACACACGTACACACACACACACACAGAGAGAGAGAGAGAGAGAGAGTCCAGCCAGGCCTCTGTAGGCCAGGTCTTGAACTTGAGACAGTCCTGCTTCAGCCCCCCCCCCGCCCCAGAATGTTGAAACCCTGTCTCAAACAAACATAAAAAGAGCTTGTCTTTCTTACTTTCCCCAAGGGTTTGCAGGTCCTAGGCCTTGCCTCCAGCAGCAGGTACCCTTCATTCAAGGCAGTCACACACTGAGTGATTATCTCCCTCCAAAGTTGAGACATGGCCTTTATCTGCATCTTTACCCTGTGGACACTGCCACTTGGTTTGACACAGTATTCAGGGAAGCTTCTGTGAGGGGGTGGTACCTGGGAAATAGCAACAGAGCTCTCCTCATCTGCCTTCAGGGACAGGCTTTCCTCCTATTCTCTTGGTCTTGGTGTGAAGGGTGGAGGCTCCAGGAGTGTAGAACCACACTGAGGCCTTCTAGCAGGACTATCTCCAAAGAATCCCAGAAGTTATTACCTGCACCTATTTTTCAGGAGAGAGAGACCTCCCAGGAGTAGCCATTCACTGGAATCTGGGCCACAGCAGATTAGTAAGAAACATCATACCCATCCACAGGTCAACAGCAACCTAGAAAGTTCTGGCCTTCAACTGACAGGGAGTTGAGGACAGAGTCCCTAGAGAGCCAGAATCTACTTATCAGGGAGATTCTCCCCTGTAGAGGCCACTGTATCCAGACCTGAACCTAGCCTATGTTCTGATGGCTGTCACCCCTGATTTCTGTGAGAGCCTTTTTTCATAGATGTAAGGCTTCAAATAGCGATGTTCATCCATGGATGCTGAGACTATCTGGAAGGGATGGTAGGGAGACACCCAGCACCCCCCCCCTTTCCAGAGACTATACATCACAGACATCCTGTGGCAAGTAATTTCAGGTGTTGACTATATTCACAATTTGTGAGGTGGGATTCATGGGTGGTTAAGAATTAGATGAAAAAGGGAGGGTGGCTCCTATGGTGGCAATAGTGGCTTTAGTAGAGAACTGAGCTAACACACTTGCTTTGTTCTTATCATGTGATGTCTGGTACCATGCTGACAAAAAGGTCCACAACCAGATACTGTGTTCTTGGATTCACAGCCTCCAGATAAGCCAAATGAATCTCTATCCATAAAGCATGTGGTCTCTTGTATTTTGTAATTAAAGAGAGCAAACTAAGATGAACTTCCCCACCCTGTGTAGGACCCTAAATCTTCAGAGAGCTCCGGAAATCATGTAATGGCACAGACTGGGCCTTGCAACCCCATGCCAAGGAAACTCAGAAGTATCCACAAAAATTTCAGTTGGACTGGAAAATAAACTCAGTTGGCAAGTTTGTCTAGCATGCATAAAACCCTGGGTTTGATCCTTATCACTGCATAAACTGTGTGTTGCATAACTGTAATCCCAACACTCAAGAAGTGGAGGCAGAGCTGGGTGTTGGTGGCACAAGCCTTTCCTGGGGAGGCCAAGGCAGGCGGATCTCTGTGAGTTCGTGGCCAGCCTGGTCTACAGAGCAAGTTCCAGGACAGGTTCCAAAGCAACACAGAGAAACCCTGTCTCGAAAAACAAAAGAAAAACAAACAAACAAACAAAAAAGAAGTGGAGGCAGGCAGATCAGCAGTTCAAGGTTTTTTTTGTTTTGTTTTTTGTTTTTTGGTTTTTTTTTTTTTGCTATATAGCCAGCTTGAGACCAGCCTGAGATACATGAACCCCCATTTCAAAAGAGAAGTTTCAGTTACTCAGAAGTCCTGGCCTTACCCTGGCAGCAAACTTCTCAGAATAGGCAGACCCAGACATGTGGATGGACATTGTAGCTAATGGAGAAAGAATGAGAAGTGCAGGCTATTTTTGTGTCCCAAATGTCTGTAGACAAGTTTTTAGTTACAAAGGAAGGCAGCTTGTGATAGGAACCCTGACAGCTCCTGTGGAGTCACCAGTTTGATAGCACTAGGCACCTGTCTACCAAAGGTAATGTCCACACAGATAATAGCTCTTGTACAAATGCATGAGCTATGGCCAAGAATCTTCAGAAAAACCTCCACGGACACAGCTCTCTGCAAGAGGCAACTCTTGTAGCTCCAATGCCAGTGTTCCTTCAGCCAGCTCTGGTGCCAGGTCCTGACTGGTCCCCAGAAGGGCAGACAGCCCAGTATTCTGCTGCACAGAATGACAGCTGCCAGGCACATCTCATGACAGGGCTGCACAAGAGCCAGCTGGGCTGAGACCAGTACCTTCTCCTGATGGGAGTCCAGGAGTGGAGGAGTGAGAAAAGGCAGCTAAAGGATGTGTTAAGGGTGGCCAGGCACTGTGGGAAGGGATGCAGGCACAGGAAGTGGTAACCTATGTGCAGATGAGTCCCAAAGAGTTACCAAGAAACCCAGGTCCAAGACTCTGCACTTGAACCAAGAGATAGCTATGGGGCCTACCTAACCCTAACCTCCAGTATGGCAAATGACAGAAGCCACTTTCAGCAAGCTCTGGATGGACACATGCTCATCCAGCGTGATTGGCACTTCCCAGCTAGCCTCTACAGATCCCTTGAGGAGCCCCAGATTAGGAAGCAACTGAGGGCTTCCTCTCCATAACTAGGACAACAGGCCTGGAGGCATCTGAAGACTGCAGGTGTTAAGAGTCTGTTCAAGCCAGGCAGTGTTGGCACATGCCTTCAATCCCAGCACTTGGGAGGCAGAGGCAGGCAGATCTTTGAGTTTGAGGCCAGCATGGTCTACACAGCAAGTTCTGGGACAGCCAGGGCTACAAAGAGAAACCTTGTCAGTCCAGGTCAGTACTCCGTCTTGTATGGAATCCACATACTCAGAGCTCAAAGTAGACACTCCCTTATCTTCTCCACCCCACTTCTCTACCAGACTGTATGCCTGCCTCTGGAACCAGGATGAGGCTATAGCCAGAAACCCTGAGGCCCTAGGTCTGTTCACCTATTTAAGATGTCTTCAAGGGCTTAGGGCTACACAGCCATCCATCAGAGCCATTGTAGAGGCCTTGGGCAGGAAATGACGGCAGTCATTATGGAGTAACACAATGCTCCACCTAGCCCACACACCTAGAGCCTGGCCAGACTTGAATCACACCCAAACTGGTACTCCAAATTCATGAAAAGTTTTATTGTCACCACAGGGTCAAGATTTATCTTCATCAACACCCTCCACTGGGTGCTTAAAAGTTGCTGTGGCCTATAGCAAAGGGAAACAGGCACAGACAAACCAGTGTGGATAGTCCTGAGTGCCCCTAAGAGATAGGCAGGGCTGGCTGCACCTTCCTGCTCACAGTGGACACTTCTAGACCATAAGGCAGTAAAGTTTCCTGCCCCCTAGGGACTAGCTCACATGGTACCCTACTAAGTGGAAGGGAACACTGGCCATTCCACCTCCCCAAGGTCATTCACACACTGAGCCATACAAGTGTCTGTCCAGACGGGAGCTGTCTGGTCCTGTAAGAAGTCAATGAGAGAAGAAAGAATATTTTGCCAAAGGGCCTATCCTCACATGGGGCACTAAGCAAGAGCAGGGCAGTCAGGTGAGCAGATATCCAATTATCCCTCATGGTGTGACTTCAAGGAAAGAACACCCTAGCCTATTAGCAGCATTTTTGCAAAGCGATTTCCACAGAGCGGCAACAAGCAAACCCAGTGAATTACAGAGTGAGGGATTAGTTTGCTGGGGTAGGGAAACAGCAGCTGCCTCAGTTCCCCAGATGGGAATGTTCTACTGAGGCTTGTGGAAGGCATAGGTACCCAGGAGTACTCCCACCCAAAGCAGCCAAGGAGACCTGCCAGCATATCCCAGAGTCTGAGCACTCCTAAGAATCAGGCTTAGAGCAATGACTGCAACAAACCAGGTGGATCCCCACACAGCTGGTGCTAGAGCTGTGGTTCTCAACCTTTAGGTTATGACCCCTTTGGGGGTTGAACGACCCTTTCACAGGGGTCGTCTAAGACCATAGGAAAACACAGATATTTACATTACAATTCATAACAGTAGCAAAATTACAGTTATGAAGTAGCAACAAAAATAATTTTATGGTTGGGGTCACCACAACATGAGGAACTGTATTAAAGGGTCACAGCGTTAGGAAGGTTGAGAACCACTGTGCTAGAGAGATGGAGTGCAGGACTGATGCTGGCAGGGCCTGAGAGCCAGAGTAGCAACTCAAAGGTAAGGCCTGCCTATAATCAGCACACAGAGTGTCTGGTTGGCCCATGTGGGACCTGAGATAAAGCCATGGTCAGTGCTATCCTATCCTGGTAGAGTAAGCGTGATGGCTGTGTCCAGCTCCTCAGTCCTGTTTGTCCTCTCTCTGCCTCCAGGGGTAGATGAGCTCTCCGAAGAACAGCTTTCGGCACAGGGAACCCCAAGAGTGCTTGGGGTGGCAGCCACAGCTAGGCAGGCGGTAGGTGTGCACCACTCGGTTATAGGGCAGGGGGTTTATCTGCAAGGAAGGGTAATTACTAGTAGGGAGGAAGTCATCGGTGCTTCAGCTGTGTCTATATAGGAAGGTCTTGAGGACTGACGCCCTGGGCCTGATTGGCCCTCTGGGGAATCTTTGGCTAGGCAATTGTAGGGCGAGGCCAGCTAGACCCTGACAAACATTGCCTGTGGGATAGCCAAGCCGATCCTCAGAGAAGCAGGCCACACGGCACTTTGATATCCTGAGGGATGGTAACAAGGGAGCTCAATGTCCCTTTGGGTCAGTAATGCCCTATCTAGGACCCACTTGCATCTGGGAGGAGGATCATACAGATGCTTGAGTGCTCAAAAAACACCACACTTGGACTTGGCCCAAGGTACAACTCATACCTGGCAGGTCAACCCAAAACTTGTTCTGCTCCCTCTCACTGGGACTAGACTTAAACAGTGAAAGAGACAGGGGTCCAAGTCCAACAGGAAATGACTGCTTGTCCTGAGGCCTTTGTTAAATCATTTCTGCTTCATCACAACCTTGAGCATGAAGGGGCCCAGGGCAAATCATGATGTCCATGGCCCAAGACAAGGGGACCCCACCCACAGGCCAGACTAGATATCAGCTATGTAGACCATAATAGGTGTTCCCGACCCTGATGAGGAAGCTCCAGACACAGTGGTTATGATACTCAGATGCCTGGTAATCTACCCCTTAGCTCCACTGGCCTCTTCTACCTGTATCTGACCTCTGTCTGACACCCAGCTGTCCCAGAACATAGGCAGAACATGGGGAAGGGGATCCCAGGTCTGAGCAGCAGTGAAGAGCAGAGGGAGTTCTTACCTGCATCAGGAGGCGGAGGGGCCTGCCTGTCTCCTGTTCCAGAACTCTGAACTTCACACCAGCTATTAGGAAAGCAAAGCACTTAGGAAGGAAGGTGGCAAATCTCCACCCCCAGTTAGCCTCACTGGTCCCTCTGTGAGTTAGCAAAGGCTGTTGCAGATGGTTGTTGCTGGAGTTTCTTGTCCCACCAGGTACCACTGCCTCAGCCCCAAATGAACACACAGATACTAATATTAATTACAAAATTGTTGGCCAATTTATTATTGGCTAGCTCTGTCTTAATTATTAACCCATAACTACTGATCTACGTATTTCTACATGGTCTTAACAGAGAACGCCTGGTGTGTTCTATCTTCCTGGTCTCTACATGGCATCTGTTTGTGGTCTCTCTCTGCCTAACTTTCCCAGAATTCTCATCTCCTGGTCTTCCTACCTCTATTGGCCAAACAGTGTTTTATTCACCAACCAATAAGAAAAACACATATACAGAAGGACATTCCCTATCCCCTTTGAGCCCACCCAGGTGGCAGCAGATCTGTATAGGCACACATGGTTTTCTCCTCCTTTTTGTTGGGTGTCATATGGCTTCTGTGTCTGGCTGACTTGGGGACCCAAAGCACCCCTGGCCTATAGTTTGGGCTTCCAGTCTAGGAAATTCCCAGGAAGAAAGTTCTTATAAAGAGCAGGAAATAGCTGAGCAGTGGTGGCACAAGCCTTTAATCCCAGCACTCAGGAGGCAAAGGCAGGAAGATCTCTGAGTTCAATTCAAGGCCAGCCTGGTCTACAGAGTAAATGCCAGGACAGCCAGGCTACACAGTGAAACCCTGTCTCAAAAAACAACAGGAAATGAAGCTTCTTTGAAGCCAGTGAGGTGAGAAGGGACAGAACCATGGACTGCTGGACATAATTAAAGTGGCCTGGACAAGCTATTGACTCCAGGCTAGGGAGGAAGATGCCTGCATCTGGGTCTACTGTGGCCCACATGTCTTTATGTCTGAGGTGAAGAGGTGGAGACAGAGGGTATGTATGCAACATGGTAAATGAGTCTCTGACCTGGGCCTCCTGAAGTTAATGGAGTAAATTAGCTAGAAGGATGTTCTGAAAATGTTTCATAGGCATTCAGTAGCGTGGTGATGCCTGCAGGCAAACCTAGATATTGATTCAAAGTCAACGAATCTGCATATCCCTATCAAATGACTCTAAGCTGGCTGGAAGAGTCAAATGGGCATACTTGTCACCTTAGAAATCACCTGAACCAGTGATAAACATTGGCTATGCCAGGTAATCTTAAGGTCCCTGCTGCGCTGCATCCAAAGTTCTAGAGACAAACAACCTCATGCCTAAAGGAGATAGATTTCCCTCAAGGACTCTGGAATCAGAATGCAGAGATTCACAGGGATAGCTTGGGTGATAGGTGATGATTAAAGGCAGTGTAGAATGAGCCTATAACAGTCTAGCAGCCCTCATTTCTGGCCTGCTTCCAAGGTTGAGGGTCATCAAAAAAGCAGACATATAGCCTATAATCTAGACTTCTCTGAGCCATACCCTACACAGACACTACAGCAAGCCTTGCACATTACAAGAATTCAGGAAGGATGAGGCATCGGGTCTTTTGTTTGTTTGTTCTTTCGAGACAGGGTTTCTCTGTATTGTTTTGGAGCCTGTCCTGGAACTAGCTCTGTAGACTCAAACTCAAAGAGATTTGCCTGCCTCTGCCTCCCAATTGCTGGGATCGAAGGTGTAAGCCACCAACACCCGGCTAGGCCTCGGGTCTTTATGTCTCTGAAATTTACTCTCAGGTAGACAGAGCAGACAGCATGTTCCCAGGGCCATGTCTATCTTCTGCTCTGCTCTGTTCTGCTCACCCATGCCACATATACCAATTCTTTCAGGCAGGAGACACATGAGGTTGGCACAAGTACTTTTGTAAGGCTTGTGGGTATGCTGTACCATCTGTCAGAAGCCAGCCACCCAGCAACCAACACTTACCAGCCAGCCTATAGGGTCGGCAGAGTCGAAGGCCAAGGGAGTATAGCGGCAGGGAGTTGATGAGGTCCACAAGTAGATGGATTAGGCCCTGCACAGTGACCACCAGGAGCCGGAGCTGTAGCAAAGGTGACATTCAGGGCCACTGACTGGGACTGAAGCTACACATCAGACAGGCCTAAAAGGAGAACAGCCCAAGAGGCTCTGGGGAAAGCATAGACTCCACCCTAAGGAGACAAGGAGACTAAAGAAGTGGCAGCAGAACAGCTGGCACCCCTTCCTAGTCAGAGCCTGTGTACCCACATTCTCAACACTTACAGGTCAGACCTGGAAGGAGGGAGGGAGGGAGGGCCTGAGCCGTCTGGGGATCACTTATCTCATACTGTCCAGCCTGGTGTTTACCACTAGAGGAGGGTTCCTCTATGATTCTATCCACCTGCTTTAAAACCAGCACATAGTTCCCACAGAGTTCAGAACAGCCATGGTGATGTGATCTGAAGAGGGAGATGGCCCATCTCCCATGTGACTGGCTCAGGCAGTGACCAGTTCAAGTTCTGTAGGCCCCAGGGCAGGAGGTACTGGGCTCACCAGGGTGAATACCAGGTAGTACAGAGCGGTGGTAGGCAGCAAGAAGACCAGGATGGTAAAGAGCAAGGTCCCAATGAACAGCTGTGGAGAACAAGCACACTTGGTATCACAAGACCAAGACCAGGGGAGGTCACTCCATCACTGGCCAAGCATACCCATCTTTAAACTGCAATTGGGATTTTTTTGACCCCCTGAGCTAGCAAGAGCCAGCATGATCCCTTTACCATGAGGGATATATCCACATACTGTCACCTGGTGGCTTGTGGGGATATGGCCAGCAGTGTACACAGGCAAATATGAGGTTAGGAAAAAGTGTATTATCAGGTCTGGGTAAACAAATGGAATAAGCCAAAGCAAGCCCTATGCCCACCTGGGCAAAGTATGTAGGTCTGCCAGCACCTCCCCCAGGCCACTTGTCAGAGGATAGCTGCAGGATAGCAGTAGGCTGGTCACTGGTAGTATCCAAGGAGCTGCCCTGACAAGGTCAGCAGGCTCAAAGCTGTAGGTACCTGGTCAAGGTCATAAGAACAGGAATCCACCCGCTGGCGCAGAACATTCCACTTCTTCCCCCGGAATAGACGCCAGAGAGAGGAGAGGCCATAGATCTTCAGGCAGTACAGCCTGTAAGACACATGAGGACCATACCTCACACATCTGTTGAGACCCTGTTGTTTGCCCATGGCTTAGAAAACTACACTTGAATATATACCTACCTGGCACCATAGACATAGAAGCAGTAGATGTGGAAGGTAAGGAGGGCGATGATGTCCGAAAGGATGGACAGGGCAACAGTCAGTCCTAGGCAGGCTGAGAGGCCCACATGCCACAGGATGTGCTCAATAAAAGGGGACATAAGGTGGATATAGCCTGCAGGATAGAGTTCAGCCATGAGTAGTACCCAGCAAGGCTCAGTGAGCCCAGTTCCTGAGAATGGATACCTAACACTTCAGGACACCAGTGAGTAGATCCAGCCACTAACCCCAGAATTTGATTTGAGCAGCTGGCCTGACAGACTTGCTTCATATAAATGGGAGGCCAGAATGAAGGCAGAAGAGATGGAGCCTGGCTAGGGTTCCCTGTTCTCCTCCTCCAGCCCTATTGGGCTTCTCATCCCTGCCCATCAGGCACTCACTGATCCACAGATGGATGTGGTACAGGAAAAAGCGGCCTAGCACCTGATCCAGTGCCCGATTCATCTTGAGCCCAGCAGGAGCACCCATCAGCCACTGCAGCAGATGCTGGAGCTCCTCAGCCACGCGCTACAAAAACAAGGGTCAGGAAAGGGATGACATGGTCACACTGAAGTCAGGGGTGAGTGGAGGATTGTCCATAATGAGCTCCACTATAGAAGGGCAGCCACTTCCTTCCAAGTCTCAGAATCATTGTCCTTTCTTGTGGGGGGAGGCAAGGTCTCACTATGTAGTACTAGCTGTCCTGGAACTCACTCTGTAAACCAGGCTGGCCTTGAACTCACAGAGATTCACCTGCCTTTACTTCCCCAGTGCTGGGATTAAAGGTGTGTGCCACCATGCCCAGCAATTCATTGTCATCTAACATTGCACAGAAGCAATGTTTCCCAAATCTGTCTGGCCACTGGATCCCTGACCGCTGGTTACAGATGATTTTTATCTCTAAGATCCTGCTCTCAAACATCTTCCAACAGGTAAGTATATAAACCAGTTCCTTGGGCATGTGTCCCCATGAGACATCTACCTCAACCTGAGAACTTCCTTCATGCTATTTTGCCATTTTAGCCCTGGAACCATAGGGCCCTAAGCCCATGATACCTGGGTATGGCTGAGGTTGGATTGACCCTGAATCAATTCAAACATCACAGGGAAACTTGAGAACACTGAAGCTGTTGGTCAAGACCTCTCCTTGCCACTTGCTACCAATTTTTCAATTTTGCAAAAAAAAGAGGATTCAGACAAAGCTGGCCAAGAAACAGAATATAGAAACAGCCTAACCCCTTCCGCCCAACCACAGCTTCTCTTTCCTACTGGGACACCCTCCATATACCTCATAATTCAGGTAGCTGAGAGGAACCCACTGCTGCTCCCAGGTACCCGGCCTGGCAACAAGCAGACCTGGCATACATCTCCATAGGAGAGACAGGGCTTTGGCTCTATTGAAGATAAGATGCAGAACTGAAAAGTTCTGAGGCTGCGTGGAAGTGAAGAGGTGGAGGAGGCCAGAAAAGCAGAAAAGAACCAGCATGAATGTGCTGTGCACACCACACAGGGGAATACTGGGAACACAGAGGACAGGCCTGTGCCTGTTTCCAGGGTAAGAGGAATCTGGGAGTAGAGTCTGGCCAGTCCAACAGCCCAGAGCACCAAGGTGCCTTAAGGATGACTTTTATCTGGAAGATGAGCCCAGCATGGAAAAGGGACCCATGAAAACCTCAACCACAAGTGGTCCCCAGACACTGCAGACACTTGGCTAATGTTGCTCTAGGAGACACAGGTACCAAGAGGTCCTAAGGCCATGGCCTCAGGCTTGGGCCAAGGGCTGTGTCTCTAGGGTGAGGACAGGGAAAACTGCTCCTGCCAGCTAAAGCACTGCCCAGGAGGATTCCCTACCCTCAGGAAGCTGGGCATCACCCAGATCTACTCACATCAGCCACGGGGACCAAGGCATTGGCCAGCTGTCCAATTCGGTTATTGCTGTGGAGCCAAGAGAGCAGCAGCAGGCCCAGAGCCACATCTAGTAGCACGGAGATCAGCATGTTGGCCTTCCTGCAAGAAATGTCAGGGAAAGCAGCTGAGACACAGCTAGACACAGCCTGTGACCCACTAGGGGCCTTGCTGGAGGCACAATGCAGAGCAGAGGTGGAGGAGAGGATGGGCCACACCACCTTTCCTTGTAAAGCAAATCATACCTCATCAGCTGCATAGGACTCTGGGCTTTCTCTGTGCTAAAGATGAAGGAGAGGTGTTTCAGTCGGTGCTGGAGCTGTTCACAAGTGGAAAGCTTGCTTCTGATGAAGGCAAGAGGCCACAGCTTCCATAGCCTGGGGAGAATATAAGGGCTGAAACTGACAGCTCCAGCCTAGTTCCTTAGTTTTCCAGCCAAGGTCCCTCACTCTAGAAGGAAAGGATCAGATCCATTCAGCCTGAGCCCTTTGGTTCCACTCCAAAGCTCAGCAAGGCCCAGGCAAGTATGAAGGCCAACATGGTCAAGCATACCACCTCTCTGTGCCTCAGGCATACCTGAGCTCGCCAGCCAATATAAAGAGTCTCAAAATGGCTGAAAAGTGAGCCAGGAGTGGTGGTTCATGCCTTTAATCCCAGCACTCAGGAAGCAGAAAGATCTTTGAGTTGCTTGGCCAGAGCTACCCAGCCTCAAGAACAAAAACAAAACAAAACTGGGCAGTGGTGATGTATGCCTTTAATCCCAGCACTCAAGAGACAGAGACAGGAAGGTCTCTAGTCAGCCTGGTCTATTGAACAAGTTTCAGGACAGCTAGAGAAACCTTGTCTGGGAGTGGGGGGGGACACGAAAGTGGGGATTAGGTCATCTCCCACCCACCAAGGACTCGCCCTGCCTACTGAATGGTGACCAAGCTCAGAAAGGTTCTGCTGGGCTTCTCAGAAGACTAAATTCCTCACACAGGAGGCATGGAGATATTCCCACAGATGCTCACAGTGAGAGATGTCTCTGAACCATGGAAGTGCCTGACAGCAACCGCACTCATGTGAGCCAGGACATGAATGGAGGAGCAGAAGAACAGCAGCAGCAGGGGTTTTATTCCCATTCAGAGCCCTTGCTGGAGGCAGAAGGGACCTAAGGGCACCTGGGATGTGCACAGCCGTGTGTAACTCAGGGGAAAGAGCAGGACTTGTCCTTGGAAGGGTTAGAGGCCTCTCTTCCACAGTGCAGCTTTGAGTCAGTTCTAAGAACTGTACTCAATAGAGCCTTCTCTTTCAAATAGTCAACCATAGTGACCTCTCACAGGCCATATGAAACTCTCAGACTCCAGGTCATCCCTTCATAGCCCAGGCTCACAAGAGACTTGGAGCTGTTTGAGAAAGGCACAAAGTCATGATAGCCTTGCCTGTACACCAGCATCATAATCACTGCCCCTTGCTTGATGGGTAGGCTGCTGTCTGTCTGCCATCAATACACAAGCATTTCTTCACTTTTCTGAATCCCTGGAGATAACAAAGAACACTAGGACCTTCTTGACGTATGGCACCTGGGCCCACATACACCTCCTCCTTATTAATTCCACAAAGTCTACACCATACATCGAAATACCCAGCAGCTTCTGAAACTTAAAGTGTATCTACATAGGTTACCCAGGGCTCCCTTTCTGGGAAAGTATCCAAAGGTCCCCAGAGTCCCTGGAAAGTGGCAAGGTCAGCCAGATCCCATACCAGACACTAGTATGGGCAGCAGCATAAAGAAAAATATCATCTTAGGCTAGAAACAAATAGCTTAGCTGCTAGACTGCTTGCCCAGTACCATGGTGGTGCATACCTTTAATCCCAGCACTTTGGTGGCAGAGATGAATCTGTGAGTTCTAGGCTAGGCTTGGCTATATAGAGAGTTCCAGGACAGCCAGAACTTTATAGTGTCCCCCCAAAATAAACCTCGGGCTAGAGAGATGGTTCAGGGGTTAAGAGCACTGGCTGTTCTTCCAGAGGTCCTGAATTCAATTCCCAGCAACCACATGGTGGCTCACAACCACCTGTAATGAGAATGAGATCTGGTGCCCTCTTCTAGTGTGCAGGCAAACATGCAGGACAAACACTGTATGTATGTATGTATGTATGTATGTATATATATATGTGTGTGTGTGTGTACATATATGTATGTATATATATTAAAAAAATAAAAAATTTAAAATAAAATACAAGGTTAAAGGTTATCTATGACTACATAGCAAGTTTGTGACTGGCCTGAGATATATAAAAACTGTCTTATTGCAAAAAGAAAGGCAGAGTTGAGAGAACATTTGTGAGAGAAAGGAGCTCCCAGGCTCTCATTCACAAGCTAAACTATGGTGCTATCCAGCATTCCCAGG
Organism: Phodopus roborovskii; assembly: GCF_943737965.1. Classification (NCBI taxonomy): domain Eukaryota; kingdom Metazoa; phylum Chordata; class Mammalia; order Rodentia; family Cricetidae; genus Phodopus; species Phodopus roborovskii. The sequence continues at coordinate 47,877,060 of NW_026126407.1, read as the reverse complement.
ACTTGGAAGGACTTTTCCAAATCTCTCACCAAACCATCAACCCATGATTCTGAGAGCCTGGGTGGGGGACACCACCCCAGGCAACTGACTGGCCTAGAGAGGAACCGCATCAGGATGACAGAGAAGCAGGGCAGTGTTAACTCTGTCCTAGCTGGGCAGATATAGCTTTTAATCCCAACACTCCCAGAGGCAAAGAAAGGCAGAGTTTGAGGTCTACATAGTGAGTTCCAGGCCAGCTAAGGCTACACAGCTGAGACCCTGTCTCAAAACAAACAAACAAACAAAAAAAACAGTAAAAAGAGCAGAAGAGATGGTACAGTGATTCGGGGGACTTGCTGCTGTTACAGAAAATGCTGGCTTAATCTCCAACATGCACATGGTGGCTCAGAACCATCTGTAACTCCAGTTCTAAGGGATCTGACCCTCTCTTCTGACCAGGGATGTGCATGATACACATATATAAATGCAGGCCAATATTCATACATATACATTTTTTAAAAGGTACAATGACACAGTTTTGTATTTATCAGATTTCTTTTTTTAGATACTTGAAGTATCTATGGTTCATTCTCTACCTGAACAGATGGGCCTCTCACATTCAGTGTCCAGGAAAAAAAATGCTGAACCCAGAGGGACACAGGAACAGCAGCCTCTACTAGGACATCCTCTGAGATGCAAAGGGAGAGAAGGTAAGGTGAGAACTGGGTCCCTGAACGACATGCACCTCAGGAAGAACTGTAGCTGTTAATGTCACTACACACTGAAAGGAGAGCCAATGGGCCTCATAGGACCAGTTTCTTGCTCAATCCTTCCTGTCTGATGCACCTACCTGCAAGCACTTGCAGCTGAGAACAGGGACAGCAGGGAGGTCAGCAGCAAGCAGACAGGCCCGGAGGCCTGCTTCACCAACTCCACAAGTATGCTGGCCTCCACACCCTCTGACTGCCAGTGGCTTAGGCGTACCGGGCCCTCATCAAATTGGTCACTTCGGAAGAGCACCTCACTGCGTGCCACTGTGTCAAAGATGTCAGCTAGGCCTCCAGCACTGGCTATGGTCTCTCCAGCCTGGCAGTCAGGCAGTGCTGTTGGTGGATGCAGCCAGGAGAGCAGCAGCTTGCGCTGATCATAGAAGATGAGCATGACCTGGTCTTCAGTGGGTGTGCTCAGAGTGTTGGACATCTGATGGTAAGTGGCCTTGCAGCTCCAGAACCTGGTACCCCTCTCTCGGCATAGCTGCAACCAGGGATCATGGGAGAAGATGGCACCCAGGCCCTCTAGGAAGTGCCCCAGGCTCTCCTCAGGTTCCTGTTGACGGTGGCACCAGGTGCCTAGCACAGCCACTTGTACTTGGCTGGCCTTGTGCACCTGGGCCAGGAGCTCTTTGACTTGGATGGGGATGAAGGGAAAGTGCACCACAGCCAGGATCACGGCACTATTCTGTTCTGGGACCCACCGTCCCACTAGTAGGCCACTGTCTGCCGAGGCACAGCATGTGGGGAAAAAGGCCTTGAGCACCATGCTAGGGGCCCTGGAAGAGAAAAGAAAGTGTTGATTTAGAGCTGCTGCCCCTGTGGCTTCTAGATGCTGTACCATGTTTATGGACCATTCACCTAGCCACAGGTTGGGAAGGCATGGTTCCAGATTTGGTGGTGGCTATGTATCTCATAGAGACTAAATTCTTCCAAGCACTGGCCCAGGGAGTAGCACTATATGTGCAATGGCAGGCTAGTGCTCCCTTACATTTTAAAACAAACAGTCTGAAGGGGGCAAAGTGAGGGTACCCAGACAGATGCCATTGATAAAAGCAGGGGGGCTGAGCCTGAGGTCTTTAAGGACCTAATGAGAAAGCCTTCCTTATGAGTTTCATATACAAAAGGACACAGTAAGAACATGTACATAAATCCTAACTTTAACAAACCAGAAGCCAGCTGTGTAAGGCATACCTGTAATTCCAGGAGTGGAGAGGAGGAGGCAGGAGTTCCAGGAGTTCAAGGCCAGCCTTCAAAAGAAAAAAGAGGAAGAGGAGGAGGAGGAAGAAAAAGAAGAAAGGATGACTCTTGACTATAGTTTCAGTACTCAGAAGGCTGAAGCAGGAAGGTCACTGAGTTCAAGACCAGCCAGGCCTACACGTGAATTCCAGAGAAGCATGGAATACAAAATAAGGCCTTGTTTCAAATAGCAACAAACAGGATTTACTTAAGTAAGAATTAAGATAAAAGTTTAAAATGGGGGTGGGGGGACAGGCTGCTGGAGAGATGGATTAGCCTTTGTTGAGGACCTGGGTTTGATTCCCAACACCCATAACTCCAGTTCTAGCAGATCAATGGGCACCAGGCACACATGTGGTGCAGATACATACATACATACATGCATGCAAAACGTCGCACATAAAGTAAATAAACCTAAAAAATATATTAAATCTGTTTTGGAAAGCCAGGAATGGTTTGCTTTCTTTCTATATAATTTATTTTTTATTTTGTGTTTATTGATATTTTGCCTGCATGCATCTCTGTGTAAGAATGTCAGAAACCCTGGAGTTACAGGTGTTAGCTGCCTGGGTGCTGGGAATTGAATCCAGGTCCTCTGGAAAAGCAGCCAGTGCTTTTAACCACCAAGCCATCTTTCCTGCTCAGGATAGTTTTCAATGGTAGAGCACTTGCCTAGCATGTTCAGTGTTCTGAGTTTGATCTCAAATACCATCCCCACCTCCCCCCCCAAAAAAAAAATCAAAGTAAAAGCAAACCAAACAAACTTGTTTGGGGCTCAGGAAAACCAGATGCACACATATAGTACTGGTCCTAGAGCTGAGTCTAGGGCCTAGGACTCAGAAAGAAACTGTCCTTTAGTAGGGAGCATGTCCTTCTGCCTTTGGGTTCAGAGAACAGTTCAGGCAGAAAGGAGTGCAAATTCAAGGCCTGCCTGGGCTACAGAGTGAGATCAAGGACAACTAAGTCAATGTAATGAGACTCTGTCTTAAAACAGGGGAGCCAGGCAGTGGTGGTGCACACCTCTGATCCCAGCACTCAGGAAGCAGAGGCAGGTGGACCTCTATGAATTCAAAGCCAGCCTAGTCTACAGAGTGAGTCCCAGGACAGTCTCCAAAAGCTACACAGGAAAACTTTGTCTTGAAAAAAAAATAAACAACCAAGCTCTCTCTGCAACAGCCACTTCCAGGTAAAAAAGTCTCAGGTAGCCTCTCCATAGAACTCCAAGTAAACTCTAGCAAAACAAACTCCAAAGGGCCTGGAGAAGGCAGGCAACTGGTGGGTGTCCAGAGAGAAACCCCCATGCCCAACACCAGCCCTAGCCAAATCCCTGGGGTCAGTATCAAGAACCAGTTTCTCTGGTCCCTTCTGTGGGAACCATCTCCAGAGGGCCATGAGGTCAGTAATGCATTGTAAAAAGTACTAGAGCAACCTGGGTGGTGAGGGTGTACACACCTTTAATCCCAGCACTCAGGAGGCAGAGACAAGCAGACTCTGAGACTGAGGCCAGCCAAGCCAATACAGAAAAACCCTGTCCCTCATCCAGCTCCCCCAAATGAGGGGGCTAGAGCAATTGATTTTGCTTGTAAGAGCTCTAGTGTCACAGGGGTCCATTCAGCACAGCCCAAGCTTTTCTGCAAACAACCCTGTAAGGATACATCAACCCAGTGAAATAGCCATCTGACTGTCCTGGGGAATATTTCACAGAAACTAGGGGGAAATGCTCACCTCACAACAGTGTGGGAAGAAAAATTCTCTTGGTCTGATTATAAACAGATTGGGGGGGGGGCACTAGTTTTGAGTCTGTTCACAATGAGTAAAAATTCAATGTGTTGCACACATAATTTGTGTATATTCTTTTTGTAAAGCATGCTTCATTTACAGTTTACTAAAAAAAAAAAAAAAAAAAAAAAAAAAAAAAAAAAGCAAACCAAACCAAAAAGCATCTCAGGCCAAAGGAAAGAAGACAGAAGGTACAGGTTGTTGTTCTGATCTGTGGGGTACTGAAAGAACTCAAGTAGTTATGGGGCAAATCCCACCCTCACTTCCACCTCAGCCTGAGAACCACTAAACTGTAAAGAAGTGTGCTTGCACTGGGCTGCTGGGATCCCAGAAGCAGAAAAAGATGAAAGTGCAGGCAATCGATACAAGAGAAGGTGAGAGGCTGGAGAAAGAAAGCAGAAACCTGGGCAGTGTGAACATGTTTAAAGATACTGATTAAAAGAACAGCTCAAACCTGGGAAAGCTGTCTCTGCTAGGAAGCAGTCAATGCCCTCTGCAACAGCCATTCCCAGATGGGTTTACTGAAAGAGGCCTTCGGAAGTCTCTTGATAGAACTCCAGACTTCAGCAGAAGCAGAACTACTGCTTACCTCCCCTGCATGACCAGGTTTGAGGGACCAGGGACACATCGTAGTTGAAACTGTTCTTTGTGAATCTGCCAGGGTTCGTATTTACTACATGTTCAAAACAACCAAGAACAAAACAAAAACCACTTTTCTGGCTGGAGATGTAACTCATTTGGTAGAGTGCTTGCCCAGCCTGCAGGAGACCCGAGACTCAATACCCTGAACATCAGAAATCGGTAGTAGTAATAGTAGTGGTAGTAGTGGTGGTGGTGGTGGTGGTGGTGGTGGTGGTGCATGTCTGTAATCGGGAAGTGAAGGCAGGAAAATAAAAAATCCAAGGTCATCCTTTGCTGCATTGGGACTTTGAGGCCAATCTGAGCTTTAAGAGAACGTGCCCAGAAACACTTTCTTGCCTTTGTAAATGCTTTCCTTTTTCAAAAGGAGGGAGTAAATCTGTTTCCGATCAAGGACAAGTGTAAGCCTCTTTGCCGGTGCTCCAGGAATCTTCCAGCTAGTCCCCGCCTGGAGGGGAGAAAAGGCCGCTCGGGGCCCTCAAGCTCCAGACTGCAGGCCAGACCCATAACGGGTGCCGCCGAGGCTGGAGATCAGCTGCGGGGTGGCCGCCACTCCCTCCACTCCGGCCTCCGGATTTCCCATCTCAGAGTATTAGAAGACAGGCTGAGGACCAAGAGGCTTGCGCGGCCTCGGGATTTCCTCCTGCTCTCCCGGCCCCGCCGCCCCTAGTGCTCACCGGCTGCTTCCCCGGGCCGCGTCCCCGAGCGGTAGGGAAGGGACTGGCTTGGACACCGCGTCTGGCGGGCCCGGGAGGACGGAAAGTGCTCGCAGCCCCCAGGCCCGCCGCGGGACACCGACCCCATTTCCGCCGGCTCCGCGCGTTGCCGCGCGACGGTCCGTCCCCAAACGTGCCCGGGCTGTCCACCAACTAAGCCCTAGAGTTCCGAGCGCGCTGCTCCTGCCATCAAACCTACTCCCGCCTTAAATATCCCAAAAGACCGAGTTAAACCAGCCTGTAGGGACCCAGGTCTCTTTATTCTCACCTTCATGCCCTGCCTAGGCTCCCAAGCCCCGGGCCCTCCCATCTGTCCTGTCTCTCTTCACTGCAAGTAGGGTGCAAGCTGACATATTTGGGCCGCTTAGTCCGAGGACAATATCTGTAAAAACGCAGCAACTAATGTTTATTGAGCAACTACTTACACATAAAGATCTTACATTGTCCATTAACCCCCCCCCCAAAAACATAATGATCAGGGCATATTGGGATAATCTGGGGGCGGTGACAGGTGTGGCTGGGTGTGTGACCCTACACCCCCCAAAGGGGCAGAAGCAAACACTTTTTTCTTGCTCCTTCCCACATGATCCGGACTGGTAAACTACACACACACACACACACACACACACACACACACACACACACACACACACCTCATTTGTAGCATGAGAAGAAAGGCCACCATTTTCCTGTCTTGAATGGAAGCATATGAAACTTGTGCCACCCAGAATCTTCCTAGTACCCTACCCAAGAGTTCAAGAGTGGTTTGGACCTGGATCAAGAGAAACTGAAGACATATTTCAAACTGGGACATGCGCAGGAGATGACCTTGAGACCCCCCCCCACCCTTAACATGTATCACTTCCAGGACACCTCAAGGGCTTGCCCCTCTAATTTTCCTACTCCTTACCTCTGCTGGGCCTAGAGTTGTTGCTGGAGACTCAAGAATGAGGGTGTCTCTGAGGCTAGGGGGCCACTAAGAGACCACACCCATGCCCCAAGCTGCTGGGCCCAGCCTAGCCACACCCTCCCAGCCTGCCTGCCTGCCTGCCTGCCTGCCTCTGATTAGGATGTAGAAGTTGGGGCACCCAATAAGAGATATTGCCTGGCTATGTGCTGGCAGATGGCCTCAGTACCCCAGGATCTGTAGCTGCAAGTGTCACCTCAAAGCTCAGGACTCCTGAAACCCAAGCTAACAGAGCTAGGGACTGGGTGGCCCTTGGGGATAGGAGGTATGAAGGTCCAGGGACATAGTGAGCAGGACATGGAGATGGCTCAGTTTAGAGCCTCATGGGGAGGTGGTGATTCATGGCTGCTAAGTAGACAGGAGCATTTGCCAAGACGATATCATAAGGCCAGCTAAGGTCAGGTGTCAAAGCAGGCGAAGCAGCCCCCAAGGAGACCACTAACCTTCCATGATAGTACAAAGGACTCAGGACTGTCCTGCCCTCAGGTCATCTCTCCAAGATAATGGTATACATTGAAGCAATTGTCCCCTGCATCTGCCATCACCAGTTGGCCCTGGGGAGCACAGACCATACCCAAGGGCCTCTCTAGTCCCTCCAACTGCAAGCAGATGTGTGGCCCAACCTGGAGAAACAGGGTTACCTGGTGCTTCTTCTCATTAGCCACAATAATGATACCCTCTGAGTCAGAGCACACTCCTGCTGGATGCCAAAACTATACCCAGTAAAGTTTCCCAGGGAAGCCAGAGGCTGGGGGGGGGGCACTGCCAAACAGCTGCACATCCCTAAACTCTTTACTTACAGCAAGGCCCCCATCAGGCCCTGGACCTACCCAGCAGGGACCCTCCAGACCTAGCATGGAGCCAGGACCTCCCAAGTTGGTCCCAACATGAAACTGTACATTTCCAGTCAAATAGTCTGTTACCAGGAAGTGGCCAAAGGCATCCACAGCCAGCCCTCTGGGAAACAAGAAGGTGCCTACAGTCACCCAGTGGCCCTGGGGTTCCGGGGAAGAGCACACACAGCCCCATGGATGAGGTCACTGGCCACCACAAGCCCTGAAGCTGTCACAGCCACATTCTCTGGAACAAAAGTGGCATGTGGCAGGGTAGTTGACAAGTGGAATATCCCTCAGCACATAGGATACAACACCAGCCATCAAGAACAGGTCATCTGGGGAGCAGTGCAGGCCTGGGGGGGGGGCCTGCAGCCCCTGCTGGCACCAGGATTTGCCCCAGCAGCCAGGGCTGCCAGGAGCAACTGGCATCTCTAAGTTGGTCCAGCCTGAGATCAGGCCCTTGGGTGTAGGTGGCTGGAGGATGGGGTGGCCCAGGAGGACAAGGAGTCAGGACAGACGGGAGACCAAGGGCAGCAAGTCAGTCGTCCCAGCCTCTGTGCAGCTGCAAACGAGTTGTAGCACCCATGTGTGTTGATGGCAGCTGATGGGTGCTGGTGCTGGCACCATCCTATTGTGCCAGTGAAGAACTGAGCAGAGGTGAGAGGTGGAGGGTAAGGCCGAGCTGTATCCATGCTCAGTTCCTCCCACTTCTGAGTGCTCACCCTATCCCCAAGCCCAACAGTCACCCAGATGACAAGTTGTCTGCAAAAATTGTCTGAGAGGCACCACCCACTCAAGAAGATCAAAGGTTTTGCTCTAAGGTCCACATCACAGGCACACCTGTGTCCCAACTTGGGAGGGAGGGTGAGGGGAGACGGATAAGCAGAATTTCTCAAACTCACCTGCAGCCCTGGGACTAACCCCTTCGGAGGAGTGGCCTAAACTCCTGTTAGTGTCACACCCCCACCACTACCACACACAGTTCCCCTGCTTTGACTAGAGAGACAGACAAACCCCAGCCTCCCAGGGATCTTCACTTGCTCCTTCCACAGAGATCAAGGATATCCCTTACCTAGGGCCAGGCTCCTGCCCTGGCCTCAGGGCTTTAACTGAAGCCTCTGTTGTTGGAGACAGCCCTGATGTATGCATAGGGGAGTGGGAGGGGGAAGGGGGAGGGGTCACCAGACTTGTGCCCCTGCAAGCACAAGTTAAGCAAGGAGGGAGGGAAGGAGGGGCTGTTTGGGCTGGCCTCCGGGCCTGCACCCTCCTGCTTATATCTTCCCACTGGCGGTGCTTATACTCCTGACACTTCCTATTGCCCCTTCATAGCTGAATGTCTCTCAGACAAGCCCTCCCTCCACAGAAGGCACCCATAGTCCTCTTACAAATATAGGCCACCCCTCTAGGCAGGGCATTTGTGTCAGGACCAAACCTTGGTCACCCTCTTGCCACCTCCACCAGGAGGTCAAGCTGGCATTGTCTATGTTCTAGTGAAGCTGGTGAAGTTGCCTCCCAGAATCAGAATCCAGGACGCATTAGGCATATGGGGGTGCTGAGAGGCAGTTGCCTCAGATTTAGGTTCCTTGGACCTCTGGCTGTGCCCCCAGCAGTTCCCCAGGAAGCTTCCAGGTCAGTGGTGTTCACTAGCATTTGGCCTGCAGCCGCACAGCACCCCTGATCTGGCCAGCCAGAACTCTAGCCCAATACCACCTGTAATGCCTCACAGTGGGGTGGCTACCTGATGCTATCACTAGGTAGGTGGTTAATGGAGCAGCTGAAGGTCCTGTTTGGTCTGGCCCTAGCCTGGCCAATCCAGCCCCAGTGAGAGCAGTGCCTCCTCTGAGGGCAGCTTGTACTTCAGGGCATTCCTGGGTGGGCATGGAGGCTATAGCCCAGCTCCCCAGGGAGAAAAGTAATTCGCTATGGCTGGGGGGCCCCTGGAGCCCTCCCTGGCTGTCTCCCACCCTGGTCTGTGGAAGGCCAAGCAGGGCTGTACTGGGAGGGAAGCAGTGAGCTGTGAAGGCCACCGATGCCTATCATGGCTGCAGGGGCTGGCGGGGGGCCCAGGAAGGCCACACGGGGTGAGCAGCCTGGAGCCATGGAAGGCAGGAGGCTTTGGCCACCACAGGCAAAGCTGGCATTGGGCTGCTTGGATGGATTCAGGCCCAAGGACGAGCAGGGTCCTTGCCCATCCCCAGTGAGCTGAAGCAGGCCAGGTCGTCCTGACGTGTCTGCCTCTCTGCCGCTCTCCTCTGATTCCTTTAATTAAGTATACCCAGCCCACCCATCAGACTCTTTGGAAGAACCAAGTCTACAACAAGGTGAACCCCCCATGGTGTCAAAGACACTGCTCATTGGGATGCTCAGGCCAGGGACACATTCTCGAGGTTGCCCGGGTGCTTGTGCAGGGACAGAAAAAGAGACAGAGACCCAAGGAAGGTGTTTGAAGATTGTTTCTATTTTAATGTTCACAACTAACTCTGTTCAATAAATAAATCATGACCTTTCTATGTCCATATGGCCTCTACCATGGGCTGGTGGGGGGAACAGGGGAGATCTGTCCAAAACACATGCACACTGACACTGGACAGGCCCAGACAAATGGGACCCAGGTCAGGGAGAGGAGCCCACACATTAAGGTGGTTGTGGACAGACCTCAGTGCCTGGGAGGATCTGCAAGCTTGGGGTATCTTTAGGGGTCTGGGAGCTGCCAGCCCCAAGAGAATTACCCCAGCCACTACCAGGAATCGCATGGTCCACAGGGGCCTGGAGCGGAAGGACAGGAGGTGGAACACTGGAGTCAGCCTCACACTTGGTGGTATGGCTGGAATAAGGCTCAAGTACAGGGCCCAGGATGCTAGAGGACTTAGAGGCCCCCCTTGCCAGCATGGGGCTTGGATCGGGCAGCCCCCAGGATTCTGCAGGTGCCTTAGTTCCCCTGGTAGGCACCCGCTTCACTGAGAGGTCCAGGGGCGTGTCCAGAGGCCGAGCTGCCCGGGCCAGTGCCTGATGGATGGTGAACAGCTCACGGCGAATCTTGCCAAGCTGCTCCCGCAGAGGTCTAGGGGCTAGATCCCCAGCTGGTGCCAGCTGCCCCAAGCACTGCTCCACCCTGGCATAGTCACCAAAGGCCTGGGTCAGGTCCTCTCCCACTGGACCCGGACTTCCTAGCATTTGGCCTTGTGGCTGCTGCAGAAGGTGAACCTCAGAGCCTGGGGCCTCAGGGTTACCTGGCTCCTTATCCTCAGGACAGAATATCAGGGAGGAGGCTGTTGGCAGGCTGAGAAGTAGAAACCAGTCAAAAGTCTGTCCTGATCCCTAAAGTCCCCCTAACCCCAGCCTGTGTCTTCTGTTCAGTGTCACCATACCCTAGGGAAAAGAAGAGGCCCCAGTCTAGAACTGGACACCCAGAAGAAAAAAGAAAAATGAAATAAGAAAGGGACTCTGGTATCCGGTCCCTCTGTGGCCTGGAGTCTCTACACCTAGTGAGTAAGCTAAAGATGGCTTAATCTCCCACCCAGCCCACCCCTAACACCCCCAACCCAAGACCCAAAGCTCCTGATACCCACCTGTTCTGACAGCCAAATTTTGCCAGGTTCAAGGGGGCCTTTGGGAGCTCAGGCATATTGCCCGGGGGCAGCCTCTTCTGCTGGTTGCACTGAGCCACTCGCTCCAGCTCTCCTTCATGCCCTGGGTCTCTGGAAGTGCCATGGGGCCAGGGTGCCCCCAGCCCTGGCACAGGCACCTTCAGCAGCCTAGGAGCAGCTAGAGCTCCAGGAGGCCCCTTGAGGGGCATAGAGGACTTGGCAGGGGCAGCCCTGCCTGCTGAGTGACCTAGGCTGTGCTCTAGTAGCAACGGGTAGTACAGGCCGGGAGCCAGGCCTGGGCGCTCTGCTGTCTGTGGGGCTGGGAAGGCTGCAGGGGGCAGCAAGGGGCTTGCTGAGGCCAGGAAGGGCATGTGGGCAGCAGCAGCAGCCAGTGAGGGCCCCAGATAGGAGAAGAGGCCTGGGCCAAGAGGGTAGTTGACACCCAGTAATGACAAATGGAGGCTCTGGGCTTCAGGGAACTCTCCCTGGGTAGGTGGTGGGTAGCAGGGGACGCTACTCTCAGAACCAGATGAAGCTACGGCCCCTAGAGCCCCACTCATCAGACCACTACTCAGCCCCGGTTTCCATGACTCTGCCAAGAGACTACTGGGGCCTGGACCCTTCCGGATGGCTCTAGCCAGAGGGGGAAGTGACCCTGGGGACTCCTCTGGTCCAAGTTTGGGGCCCCTGCCACAACGACGCTGGGAAAGGCTGTCAGGCTGGCTACTAGGGTCTGAGAAGTCTGTGGAGCAGTTGGGGGTTGGCACCCGAGGCCTGGGGGAGGGTGGTGCACGGCGGCATGCCCAGTCGGGAGAGTCTAACAGTAGAGAGAGGGAGTCTTTGCATAGACTGTACTTCATGTGGTTATAGAGATGTGACTTCTCCAGGCAGGTGAAGGGACACTGGAAGCACTTATAGTTGTATGGTTTCCCCCAGGGCCGTGGGATGTAGTGTGGCTTCTTGGGCTTCCGTGACCGTGCCCTTGTCCCAGTGCCCACTCGGAATGAACCTGCCTCTTGAGACATGGCAGCCTACTAGCAGGCAAGCCTGGGCACCATGGCCACCTGCAGATAGGAGAGAAAAGGACCCAGTTAACACCAGGCCTTCTCACTCTCTGCTCCTCTTCACTAGGGGTCCCTTCATCAGAGCACAGGAAGCTCCCGTTTGCCTTGTCTCAAGGCTGGCCTCTGTACTGCAGACCTTTCATTCTATTGGGAGGGATGTGGTGGCACTGCCTGTAGTCCCATAATTTGGGAAGCTAAGGCAGGGGAATTTTTATGAGTTCCAAGCCATCCTGAGCTACAGAGTGAGATTCTGTCACGGAGAGAGAGAGAGAGAGAGAGAGAGAGAGAGAGAGAGAGAGGAAAGGGAGGAGGAAGAGGAGGAGGAGGAGGAGGAAGAAGCAGGTGGTGGTGGCACACACCTTTAGTCCCAGCACTCTGGAGGCAGAGGCAGGTGGATCTCTATGAGTCTGTGGCCAGTTTGGTCTACAATGTAAGTTCCAGGACAGCCAGAGACAGAGAAACCCTGTCTCAAACAAACAAACAAACAAACAAAAAGAAAGAAAGAAAGGAAGGAAGGAAGGAAGGAAAAAAGGAAGGAATGAAGGAAAGAAAGAAAGGAAGAAAAAAGAAAGAAGGAAGGAAGGAGAAAATAAAGGGGGGGGGGAGGATGAAGGCCCGGGAACTCAGGTAGACATAAGTTAAGTTTGTAATGTAAGGGTGGTCTAAGAGGACCTAGAAACTGTACTAAGAAAATATTTATTGTTTTTCTGAAATTAAGTTTGGCTGGATATCTTGTATTTAATTTACCAAGTGACCCTGTGCAAATCTCACTGCTGGGGTAAAGCTGGCCCTGAAGGTCAGTTCCTGAGATAACTGGTCCCCATTTAGTCTCTGCTCTTTGCACCAGGCAGGTACCCACTGAGCATTTGGTAAGAGAATGAAAGCAGCCATGTGTGACCAGAGCCACCAGTCTGATGGCCCTCTAGAGACACTTTCTTGGTTGAGCCACCTGCCCCTGCCAGAAACGGGAGCAAAGCACAGAGATTAGAAACCACCAGAAACTTGAGATCTGACTAACACCGCATGTGCGAATGTGTGTGTGTGTGTGTGAGTGCATGTATGTATGCCCAAGCCAGCTAATGGAGTGTCAAGTAGACACTGGAGGTCTCTCAGGGGGGTCAGCCACACATGAGGTCCCCCAACCCAGGCTGGGGGGGAGTGGATGTTACAGCACGGCCCCATGGCACAGCCACCTGCTCAACCCAGCTCCATCTGGGTGGCTTCAGGCAGGTCAGTGACTGAGCCTGCAGTGACTGTGCTCAGCCAAGACCCTCTTCTCCTCACGTCCTGCACACTGGCTCAGAAGCCTCTCTTCACTCCATCTGGGCCACCACCTGGGCTGTCCACTATCATAGCACTTGTGCTTGTGCATGGTGCATATGCACATAGGCTTTGGGTGTGTGCATACAAGCGTGCAAGATTCCCAAGGAATCCTTGCTCTATGCCCGGAGGAACAGCTCCTGCATGGCTGAGCTAACCAGGCACAGGGTGTGCCACCAAGGGCACACACATCCATACCACTTCCCACTCAGAATGGAAATGGCTGTTCACAAGGGTATACCCTCAGTACAGACTATGCTGGAACACACATGCAGACGTGGCTGTGACTCACACTTGGTCATAGACTCATCATATATGCAGACGCACATGAGTCTCATGATTTGAACAGCAGGGTTGGGAGTGGAAGGCAGTTGCTGAACTCAGCTTTCTTGCATGCTGGTCATTGCCCTTTGCCCATGGTAGATATTCATCTTTATTCTCACCAAATATCAGGTTGGCACCTTAGGTGCACAGCTAGAAGGGTGAAAAAAGCATTGCATGCCAAAAGGCTTGGGACCATACAGGGGAGTCCACATGGCCAGGCTGGGCTCTGGAGATGGGGCAAACACTGAGGGAGACTTCTAGGTTGGGAAATGAATGCTGACTCAGGAAAGGGTCAGGGGTTCCCTAAGGGTTTGCAGACCCAGCCTGGACTTGGCATATACAGAGGCAGCCTCTTCTGCCTGCATCCCACCCCCTCCTGCAAGATGTGATGACAGATAGGCATGTGTGCTCAGGCAACAGAGGCGTCTGTGCGGGGGCCATCGATCACCCAGGCCTGGGAGCCACACAGCTGTGCTGATTGGTGTTACCGCTCAACCCACCTCCCAGCCCGAACTTGGGGGACCTCCTGGGGTCTTGAACCCAGGAGTTGGGGCTCCTGAATTTCCCTCCAGGTCAGGCACCTGAGGTGCTGACCTCTCCAAGCCCCAGAGGATGCTGGGCACTGGTCCATCACAGTGCACATCCCTACACCACACATACACAAAGGTACACTCATCCTGCCGCCACCCAGTCCCAGCTCCAACTTATGACCTGGCATGTGCTCCCAGACACCCTGGCTGTGTGCCTGGTCAGGAGAACTAATAGCTGGAGGGGCCAGCCCACCCATTCATTAACCCTCTTGGGATTCAGTACCCTACAGGGATGGGCACAGGAGCTGAGGTGGACAGCTGGGACCCCAAAACCTTCCTTTTTCCTCCCCCCCCCCCCCCCGCCGCGGGCACCGCCCTGATGATCCCTCAAGGTGCTGGGATCACAAGCATTTCATACGGAGCCTGAGCCTCAACTTCACTGGAAGTGCTGCCTGTCTGCCTTACCGCGTCTGCTGAACCGAGCCTAGGCGTCTGCCAAGTGTGCGCCAGGCCCCGTGGAGGGGCAAACTTCCCACTTGCGGACAACGCGGGGTAACTGAGGTCCAGAGCTGGAAGCGATAGCGAATCCGTGATGCTGCTGCTGCTGCCGCCGCCGCTGCCGCTTTCCGAGTCCCTCGACGCCGACACCCGGGCGCCCACCAAAGTTGGCAGCGAAGCGCGTGCGCCACTGCGCGAGCTCCCAAATGCAGCGACCTCCGACCAGGCTGGGCAAGGGAGGCGGGACAGCCTCAGCCGCAGACGGCTCCCACCTCCTTGCACGCCGCCCCGCACATTCAGTGTAAGCGCCCGCGCCGGGACAGCCCCTGAAGGGAGAGAGGCCGGACCCGCCACGGTGCTGCAAGAGCTTGGAGTGGCGCGCAGGTGCGGGCCGAGTGAGGGGCTCCTGGCACCGTCCCCGCCCCCGACGCCTGCAGGCTGCCGCGGGGGTGCGCAGAGGCAGCCAAGTCTCCCGGGTCCCCGCAACGGCAAGAGGGGGCGTCAGCACACATCCGTCAGGGCTCTGGCCCCTGTCAGCCGCCTGTCCACCCAAACCAGGACCTGGGGGCTGAACCCTAGGATAGGGAGTCTCCAGAGTGGACCAGGAGGGGCCAAGTCCAGAGCTCAGGCGGTGGAACCTATGAGCCCTTGCCAGCTTCCCCTAGGCAAGTCAGAAGAATGCCTGTGTGGTTCCTTTACTCCAAACAGGAGGCGTCTCCACGCTTGTGACCTAATGGCCACAATACACTAACAACCCCCAAACCCTGGATTCATCATGCCACTCCCAGCCTTATTCGCCATTTCCTAGGAGGTTCATGCCTGCTTCAGGACAGAAGCAGAGCCTGTGTCCACTGTCTAAAGGGTCTCATCCCCCCCCCACACACACACACTGGTGGCTTTTCCTAGAAGGACCGTGAGGTGACAAAGAACTCAGGAGTATTTGGAATGCCCAGCATACTATAAATGCTGGAATTCCCTTCCCTTTAATGTCTTTAATGTTTTTGTGGCCAAAGTTGATCCTGGGTTGTCACAATTTAACATCTGGGGTCACACTTCCTAGCCAGGTCCCAGGAATTTGCCTAAATGGTGAGTTCCAGAGGGGTGCATGTTGATAGTGGGCGTGGCATGGGCAGAAACAGATAATCTCTCAATCTCTCTCTCTCTCTGACTTTCTCTCTCTCTCTGTCTCTCTCTGTCTTTCTCATCTGCTTGTGAGTGGGTAGGACACCTTATCCCAGAGGTGTGCTGCCGTGCTGCATGGCATTTCAAGCACGGAAGGGTCATTTCTACCCCAGGCTGTACTGCCAAGGCACAGAGGTCAAGAGACTCTTGGGAGCACAGGACTCAGCTACTGGCTCCTGGGATCTCTCCAGTGTAGAACTTGTGGAAGAAGGGAATCTCTCCAGTGACTTTGGGTCACTACATGGGGATAGTCATAGGGTGGGCAGCACCACACCGAGGGTTCAGTATTTTTGGTCCCATGAACCTGGATTTGGTCCTCATGTCTGCATGGCAGACATAATGGCCAAGGCCCAGCTGTTGGCCAAAGTTCAAGGGTTACTGGTCAAGGAGCAGGGCCTCTCCAGTCTAGTTTGCTCCTGTCTCCATTCCACCTTCCTCCAAAGCAGCCCACCCCCAACTGAGGGACATCCAGAGCTGGAAGTAGTGCTATGGAAGGTACAGCACACTCCTTCCTGCCTGCCTGGCCCAGCTAAGCAGTTGACCATGCAGGTGCCCTGGGGCTGAGAGACAGCTTGAGCAGCCATTGTGCCAGAAGTCCTGGGGCCAGGGGTCCAGCTCCTCATGGGCACTAACTAGAGCTGATGGCAGACTCAGGCCACTCTGAGACAAGGGGAGTGGGGACATTAGGCATGGGCCCCTTATTCTTAAGGACAGCCCTGTATTTCCAGCCCAGCCATGCCCTTTCTGGGAATTGTAGAACAGCTTCTGTCTGATAACACCAAGGGCAGGCTGACAATACTAGGGGCAGGGTGGCTTCAGTGTGCAGGGAGCAAATCCTGGTGCAGCTCAGGTGACTGCAGGAGAAACCCAGAGAGACATGCCATGTAGCATCTCAGGCATGAGGTCGATAGCCCTAGGGGTGATCACTGCTTAGGCCAGCTCTATGGAGGCACAGAGAAGGGAGATGGCTAGAACATGCTGATGCCCAGAATGGGAAAAGCAGGAGGGAACTGGAGAGGCCCATATATATGCCCAGCAGTACCACCTTTCATGGGCTTTTCAGAAATTTGGGTGAGAGGGGAGGGAGAGACCATATCCAAAAATGACCCTAAGTTTTTTCTATCACCTGGATGTATCTCTGGGCTTCCGAGAGGGGGAACTCCTGAGCTCTGCACCTTGCTCATGGAGGTCTGGAGAGCTTGGTGTGCCTGATAGCCCCTCAACTGCTGCCGACGGGGCTCTCGGGCACATCCAGCCTCTCATGATTTCCCTTTCCTCTCCTGTCTTGAATCAGGCCCCTTCTGGGATCTTCTACCCACCCCTCTAGGAGTAGGGAACCATGAGCTGTAGGAGATGGTTCCACCTCCTGAAGGGTGGCCGAGACTCCATAGCTTTGTGTTTGGGCTTGTCACCCTAAGCCTGAGATCCTGCCCACACTCCCTAAACAGTATCCCTTTCCTCTCTAGAGAGTCCCAGTCTTAGCTTCAGGCCCTAATAGTGTCCTTCACTAGGACAGTGGCTTGATGGTCTCTCCTGGTGTGGGTCTTTCCTTTACCCTCAGCTGGAGGCTTTTCGGCCATTAACCTCTGCTTGATCTGCCCATGGCTGCCTGCCTGTCACCCCCATTAGCACTGGCCCTGAGTTCTGGGGGAGGGGGCTTTGTGAGCTGGATGAAGTTCTTGGACTCTGTACTTTCTCATTTCCTCAGCATTGCAGCCCTCACCAAGACAGGTATGGGGCTGGCTGGTACTTCACAGTGGGCAGAGTGGACAGAGATTAGAGCTAAACAGGGTCTCAAACCCACATACATGGCAGCAACTTTGAAGCCCCAGCATGCCACACAGTATACTTGCCCGTGGCTCATGTTGCACAGGACACACGGCAGCATCCAGAGTCCACGTGAAATCCCTGGTCCAGAGAGGAAGAGACATCTTTGCACATTCAAAGTGTCTTGGAGCCTATAGGCTAGGGGGAGCAGACTGAGGACTTGACTGCAGGGATAGGATGGTGCCTGAAGTTCTGTGCCAGCTGGAGGCTGCAGGTCTTGATGGCCCCAGGGAGTCACCGTGGATACATGGAAGGGAGGCAACAGGACCTGGTAACTGCATAGGGAAAGCCTAGGCTCCATAGGTTAGGACCTGGGTAGAGCCCATACACAAGTCTGAGGAATCTTCTTCCTGGGATCCGAGTGGTCCATTCTGGGACATTCTGGGTTATCCACCAACCTGGGGTAGGAAAGGGCTGCCATTAGGTGCTGGGCAACGAGATGGATGAGACTTCAGTGATCCCTGGAGGATGTGAGCCAGGTGTGGTTTGTGTGTGGGTGGTGGTGGTGTTTGTAAACTCACCTTCATGGGAACATTCCAGCTGGGCAGAGGCCTCTTCCTTTAGAGGGAGCAGTCTGCCTGTCCAGGTGGGTGGGACAAGCTCAGGCTGCCCACGCCCCCACCCGGTCTCTGAGCCTGGCACTGGTTGAGCAGTGCCTGGGGCCGACAGCAGCCATATGTTGGGAAGTTGAGCTGTGTGCGTTGCTCTGCGGCCCCCAGGGCCAGCCTTCCTGGACCTGTCATAGATGATTTTCCTTGCCTGAATGGCAGGCAGGATGGCGGGTGGGGCAGTGGGGGGCCTGTGAGCTGGCCCTCTGTCCAGGCCCTTCCTGCCCTCAACACTGGGGACTGACACTCTTGGAGTAGCCCAAGGACTGGGCCTCAGCTTTGAAGCCCTCAGAATTGGGCTGAATGAACCCTTGGTGGACACTCCTTTTAACTCAAAGTTAGGGTTCAGGAGATTCCTGGTTCATCAGCAGGGAGGGACCTCCTGACGGTTGGGAGCAGTGGCCAGGGGTCCACACCAGGCTGCTGTGTGCCCCGGGCAGGTGGAAGAGGGCCGGGAGCTGCAGCACTGTCAGCCCAGTGCCCAGAGCTGTGCACAGGGAGGCAGGGAGGCCATGGCTAATTTGTACACTAAGTGCTTTTGACAGGGATGCCTCACAAGTGAGAACATGCTACTGCACACTCTGGGAAGGCTGTAACGGCTAGCAATGAAGACAGTAGGTCCAGGAGAAAGGGCCATGGGACACAGGGCCAATAGGGACCAGGAATTTGGGGGAAGCCAGGAACATGTTGATGGCTATTGGAAAGGTAGGACTTGGAAGAAACATGGAAACCCTGTGGGAAGTGAGGATGAGATGGACAGAGAAAAGGGGGCAGAGCCTCTCAACTCTCATGTCCACTGTTTTAGTGACTATTGCTCTTGGCCTTTGTGACTTCCAGCTTATGACAATCCACCCCAGTCTAGCCTAGCATGTTGATGCTATGGTGTGAAGTCTACTTATTGCTTTGACTAGTCTGTCCACCTCCCTCCTCCAGGCCACTTACCCTAACCAGAATCAAGCCTTCAGCAGCCTTTTGAGGAACCCTAGCCCCCTACCAAGTTTTGCTTATGTGTACAACTCCCCTCTGAATACCCTTTTGTTCCCCCTATCCCATATGCTGGGGTAAATAGGGAAGGGTGAGCATGCAACAGCTGGACCTCCATCTTGCCCTGACACCATAGTCTTGCCTTTTCTTGAGTTGTTCTGGGGCTGGAGTTGCAGAGGCCAGTGTGGTGGGTGCCAGGTGGAGTAGGGCAGAGGAAAGAGGAACTGATCTTTAGCTGCCAAAGGTACCCAGAGCTGGCTCCTGCCCGAAGTATGCATAGGTGCAGGTCTTGCCCCTTCACTGCAAGAGAAGGTCCAGCCTGGTGCGCAGCCGCATTGGGGCAGGGAAGGCACTGTGGGCGGTGAGGTGAGATGTGTTGTGGCAGCTGCCCCGCTGCCCGAGGCCCGCCCGGAGCGAACACTGCTGGTGGCTTTAATTGCTTTCACATTCGATGGGCTGGCCTGTGACAGGCCTCTTACCCAGTGCACTCTGGCCGTGAACCCCCAGCCCCCGCTTGCCCAGGGGCATCTTCTAGCTCCTGAAGGGGCGCTGGGCTGCTGGCCAGAGATGGGCTGAGAGGCTTAACGTCACCTGTGATATGAGATGGGCCCAGCCTGCACCAAGCTGGGGGGGGGGGCACGGCACACCAGCCAAGAGAGCAGCAGCTACAGTCCCACTCACCCTCTGGCTCCATCTGCTCCTTCTTGGTGACTGATGTATTCAGACAGCTTCATCCCCCCCAGTGCAGGGAGAAAAAAAAAAAAAAATACTTGCACACATGTTGTCCTGCCCATCATGTTGGTCCTACCTGGCTGTGGGGCTAAAAGCCTAGGGTCTGGTTCCAGTCTGTCTCACCTGGATATTCACCAGGAGTCTGGCCGACCCAAGGCAGAAGTGAGAACTGTCACCCTACAACCCCTGGTACTCTTCTGCACAGTTCTATCCAGGAGACCCCCACACTGGCCTTTGGGGTAGCCTGGTTTTGTGTGTGTAGGGACAGGGTGACAAAAGACTGAAAGCTCCCTTACAAAACAAAACGCTTTTATTTGGTCCTTGGAGCCTGAGTGGAAACGGCCTATGGAGTCATCGAACAAGGAAGGGACTGATAGCTGATAAAATAGTCTCTGTGTTCCAAGAGCTGGTCCTATTTACAGGGTTAAAAATATTCACAGCTCAGAGTAAAAGGGGGCCCAGAGGGGAGGGGAATGTTTCTCTAGATACAAAAACCCTTGGAAACCCCATGGAGGCAAGGACAGTGGGCATGCGAGCTGCTCACTACCTAAGGGGCTGCAGGACAGTGGCAACCAGGTGGGGGGCCCAGGAAATGACTCAGGCGTCCATGTGGCAGATAAGGGCTCTGATCTTGACAAGCAGCTGTGGGAATGCTGGGAAGGTGGGCAGCTTGTCTCCCTCCTCTAGGGGAGGGAGTAGTCAGTCACACCTTACATGTGCCTGTGATGGGACTGGGTAGGGAGTATCCTTTGTGGACAGATTGAGGCCATGGGACAGTGCTGATCGTGGCCAGGGAAGCTAAGGACAAAGTGCTTCTCCAAACAGCAGGGCTGGGTCTGGTTCCTGACCTGCCACCCCATCATGGCTTCGATCCTGGCAGGTGCTCCAGGAATTGCATAGTGTTGCAGGAGGGGCAGCTGTCCTTAAGCCCTGGCTGATGGCCACCAGGCATCTGCTTCCTGCAATGTGCCACTCATGTGCCAGGGCTATCAGGACCCTGCTCATTAGGCAGGAAGCTGGGCTTGGGAACAAACCAAGGGGAGGGGGAAGCAGCAGATCGGAGCCCCCACAAAGGCTTTTCCAGGTTCTCAAGGCAGGATCGTGGCCTCCGAACCCCCCAGGTTTGGTTCTATGAACAGATATCTGGGCTGCCTCTCTATATCAAGTGGCCCCATATTCATAGGGAAGGGCAGCCCCACTGGGGCCTTGGCCACCTGAAGCTGTCCCCAGGGCTCAGGATAGAAGTACTGGAATGAAGCCCACCCGGCTCGAGGTATTCTGCATGGCAGCTGGGAGGCCTGGTGGAGGAGAGGGGGAGGGAGGCCCAGGGGAGGCTGCACCCTGTAGCCGGTGGCTCCCTGGGCAGGGTCCTGAGATTCTGGTTCAAGCATCCTCCATTGGGGGTCTCCCTCATAAAGTGCGTGTAGGGGAGGGCAGTGGGTGGATCCGCACATTGCCCCTGCCCTAGGGAACTGTAGTCATAGTGGCCGGGGTCCATGTAGACCAGCCACATCAGGTGTGAGTGGGGGGCTGTGGGTTCCCCTAGAGGTTGTCCAGTCGCTGAGGAAGGCCTGGGCTGCCTTTCGATGTGCCAGGCGGTGGGTGATGGAGAATCCAGCATTGCCTTCCAGCTGGGACAAGATCACCAGGACCTGCCTGCAGGAGAGGGCTGATGAGAGCCAGTGAGAGAGCAGGGCCTAGGGAGGGGGAAAAACCAGCAGGTACTCACCTGTGCAAGGGTGGTACACTGTCTTGGGTGCGCAGGCTGCCACGTGTGGACACCACATTGAAGCTGTCGGTGCAATCACACTGCACGTGCAGGTAGGACTTGGGATGCCGGTTTTCCACCACCACGATGAGCCCCGCCCAGCCATGAGTCAGGTAGTAGCAGGTCATGCCCTCTCGGCCCTGGGCACAGGCACAGGGTGGGTGGGCCAGGGCTGGTGGTTGCCCACCCGCTGCCCTCCCCCATCAGGACCCCACCCACCTCATGCCGCTCGCCCCGGCTCTCAGTGAGCAGGATGATGGCATCGGCCAGTGTGGTTGGCTGCGCCTCCACCGGCTCCACCATGACCAGCCTGGAGCTGTACACTGCGAGTACGTGGCCGGGTGGCTCGGGGGCACCTCGGGGGACCCCTGCTGAGGGGCTGGAGGCTGTGGGGGTTGTGGATAAGGGAGCCAGTAGCTTTCCCGTGGGTGGGCTTTGGGGCTCAGAGGGTGGGAAGGTGGGTGTGGGCCTCATCTGGCTGGGGCCCTTACCCTGGGCAGGGGGCCCTGGTGGAGCAGGGTTCCAGTGGTTGAAGGCACAGCACACCACAGCATACTCGCCAGGTTCCAGCATGACATCACAGTTCACAAACTTCTTAACAGCACGTTTGCTGTGGGCCAACAGGCGGCCCAGGCTCAGGCGGCCACCAGTGCCAAAAGTGGCCCGGAACACCAGGATGCACAGATCCAGGAGGTGGCTGTCTACTGAATCGGAGCGCCTGAGGGCCAGAGATAATGGGCTGGCTGCTCATGTGACCACAGCCATGAGCTTCTAGCTTGGTATAGTGCTCAACCTACCTGCTGCCCTCCTGAAAAAGGGCAAACTCCAGTGAGGCACGCTCCAGCACTGTGAGTGCTGTCACACCCACTGGTCCACTGGCAGTGCTTGGGAAACATCCTTGAACCCGCACCTCCTGCCAATCTGAGTGTACCTTGCAGATGTCCACGGAGTCAAAGTACCTAGACAGTGAGGAAAAAGGGCGTCTGAGCATAGTGCAGCCCCATGCCCCAGCTCTGGGATGCAGTCCTCACACTATGGGTCTTTGTTGTTCAGCTTTCAGCACTCATGGCAGTCTGCGTGCTTCATTGTTCTTTTAGTTGTCTCCACCACTAGCTCCCTGCTATCTCTTCAGGAAAGGACCCCTAAGCAGGAAGCACTTCTCTAGGCTGTCGCCCTGTTGCGGTTTGCGTGTGAGGTATATGGTTTCCAGCTGGTGGTTCTACCACAATCAGGAGGGAACTGGCCTCATCAGTGGGGGAGCCACTGATGAGCTCCTAGCTGAATGAACAGGCTATCAAGAGGTGGTGACTGTTGGAGGAAGTAGGACACTGGAGATCTGGTCTTTGAAGAATATATCTGGCCTCTTTTTGTCTGTTTTCTGCTTCTTGGAGGTAAAGAGGTGAGCAACTTGGCTCTGCCATACCCTTCTTTCTGCCTTACCAGATGTATAGCAACCGAGTCAGCTTCATGTGCTGAAATCTTTGAAGCCTAGTAAGTTTTGAGCAAAATTAGTTTTGTTTTGTTTTTGAAATGGGGTCTCATATAGCCCAGGGTGGCCTGGAACTCATTATGTACTTCAGGAACTTGGGGTCCTCCTGCCTTAGTGGCTGGAGTGCTGGGGTTACAGATATGTATGCTAATATATTCACTTCTGCTTTTAAACTGTTCCTCTCCAGTGACAGCAAACTGACACGTGGGAGCAGCATAACACACACAAGCCCTGCTTCATATAGACCTAAATTCCTTGGCCAGACCAAGAGCTGCCATTCAGAAGCCTGTAGCAGCTGGGACAAAGACAAGCTGCTTACCTAGACTAGTTCCTTGAGGATCTGGGCATGGGACGAGGGCATCCAAGTACCTGATAAAGTCACTATACTCCATCCAGAAAACACCCTCGCTGCTGCCATGTGGCATGAGCTCAGCTCGCAGGTGCGCTGGCCAGTGTGGCCACTCATCCGACCAGCTGCCATTCCAGGAGAAGCGACCCCATGGGTTCCGGAGTCGCAGGAGCCTGTGGATCACAGGACTGAGAAACAGCACTATGTGCCTTGTGTGCACACACTTGCCCACCCTCAGCCAGTTGGACCCTTACCTGGATCCCTGAACATCACGAACATCCAAGATGGAGTAAGCATGGCGGGGCCGCAGACCTAGGCTCTCGTAAGCTGCATCATCTACTTTCATGTTACCTCCCCCGCAGGAGGCACCCATAAGGAACCTGTGTGGGTAGAGTGACCCTGGCTGATTGAACTGATGGACATCAGGGGAGATGGCCCTTCTTGAATGTGGGACCCACATGACATATGCTTTCAGGAAGTACTGGCCCACTCTGGATGAGCTCAAGACTGCCTGGGCTAGAACAAGCTGATTTCTGAAGGCATAGGCCTGACATGGTTGATGGGCAGTAGCACACTGTCCAGATTCAGCCAGAAGCAGGGATTTTTGACATCCTTTTCCAAGCTTAGGGCTTCTGTAGTTCTTTGGGTCTACTCTTCTAGGCCTTGAGGGAAGGGGTGTCAAGGTTCACAACACCAACTGGGATGACATGTCTCAAAACACCTCCTCCCACTCCTCAGGGTCCATCTGTGGACTCTTCCCATGTGACTACTTGGGGCAGGATATAGCCTTTTCACGGTGGCTACCTAAAATGGAGTACTAGCTACACTTCTTGGCTATGCTAGCTGCACTAGAGTACCTTGTTAGATGCAGGCACAGTCAGAGGGTACTGCCCCAACTTCTCCCACTACTCCACCTCTCTCTCCTCCCAATGCCACAGACTATGGCAGTGACCACCTTACCCAGCCTCCTTAGAACTCAGCATTTTGGCCCAGATGAGGTCAGTGTCAACAGGTTCTTCTCGGGGGTTAGTGGAGCTGACCTGCAGTGCCAGGCTCTCACAGGGGGCACCGGTGAGTGTGGCCAGGCCTTCAATGGCACGCCCTGCTTGGAGGGCAAAGTAGGAGCCGTGCAGCTTGGCCAGCGCCTTCTCAATGAGGGCCACCCATAGCTGCTTCCGCTGTGCCTGGGGGGAAGGATCAGAGTCATAGGCTGCCTGGTTTTCTGACCCTGCCTCCCACCTTGTTGTCCCACCTGTGAGAAGAGCAGAAAGCCAGCCTCATCACAGGGCAGCATGTCGTCCACCAGCACTGTTGTCCATGTGCCATCCTTACATAGCCGCACCTGGTAGGCACCCTCTGCACACAGGCTACGTGTGACCATCACTCTCTCCACGAGGTCAGGACGTTCAGCCAATACTGCCAACGCACTCAGGAACCTGGATAGAGCCAGGCAACTTCATAACATCCCCAGAACTGGACCAGTAGCCCCCATCCTCCCCTAAGCCTGTCTGGCAGGAACCTGGAGCCTCACCAGCAGTTCCCCAGCAGCCCCTGTAGGATGTCAGAGGGCCTCAGGGTGTGGAAGACTGACCACGGAGTGCCGTGGTCCCTGAAGACAGAGCAGTTGATTTCGTGGGGCCGCAGCCACTGTTTCACTCGTTGCTGGACGCTGTCACCCACTGGGAAGCCGACAGACGCAGGCCCGGGGGGGAAGCTGTCATCCACAAAGTTCACACTATTCTGCAGGAATCATGGCCGGACACTCAGGCTGGACAGGGGGCTCTCAGGCCCAGAATTCCACTCTACCTTTTGGGGCAAAGACCCCACCCTCCCAAGATAGCTTTAGAAGGTTGGGGTGGGGCTCTTGCATATTAGACCAGCTAGGGCAACTCTGAATGGTTTGAAGGGCTCACCATCAGGATGATCCTGAGTGGCCATGGTGACACTGCAGGCCAGTGGCAAGCAGGCCACAGTGAGCATGTTAGCCTGGGAGGATGGCACAGCTCCAGCTGTCCTTTCAGCTGACCCAAGGGTGAAGCCACCCAGGGCTCAGGCTCTGCAGCTCAAACAGAACACCAGGTGTCCCAGCCTTGAACTTTAACAGGGCATGGTTCCCTGTGTAGGCAGCCTCATGGTAATCCTCATCTCTCTGTGGGTTCACACATGGGAGGTCTGGGATCCTCCCAAGGTATGTGAGCTGAGGGAGTGTAACATGGATAGTAGAGGTAAATGTTACCTTGGGCCAAGCTGGCTCTCAGCCTCACAAAAGAGGCTACTTACCTCTCTGCAGAAAGCTACTATGTTCTCCCAGAGTGCCTTGGCCTCGCCCTCGTCTGTCTGCCTCCGCTTCTCCACATGCATGCTCTCCCTGCGCCTCAGGGGTGTAGCCCCCCGGCACTGGGTCACCAGAAGTTGTGGTGTATGGCATGCTGCACAGTGCTTGGCCCGAGGTGTGTTGAGCAGGGTGCAGGCAGGACAGGCCCATTGGCCCAGGCGATCAGGCAAGAGACGGGCAGCCTTGTGTGCTGAGGGAGCTCGTCCACAGCAACCAACACATGGGCCAGGCTTGTCCGCACCACAGTCAGGGCAGTGGGTAGGGGGTTCACTGTGCTCCTGGAAACCATGCAGCTTGGAGCCACCACACGCTGAACACCTGGGGGCTGTTGTGGGGTTCCTAAGTGTGCATCTGGCACAAGACCAGGTGGTGAAGTCAGGGCTGGAGGGACTGGCAGGTGTGTAGCGCACAGTGTCTCCAGTCAGGTCAATGACATCACTGCATGACTCACATCTGGCAGGGCTGCTCTCGGGGGCCTCCTCCTCCAACACACTCAACCGCTTGCCTGAGAGCAACTCCTTGCCTGAGAGCAACTCAGCTAGACGGGAGGCCCCAGCTGCAGCTCTACCAGGGCCCTGTGGGGGCCCTTTGGAGCTTGTGGATGTCGAGGACTGAGCAGCCTCAGGCACAGGTGGCTGAAGCTGAGGGGGGACCTCCCGGCGGCTTCTGGGTACAGGGTTGTTCTGTAGGGTGGGTGAGAAGGGGCTGAAAGGTAGTACTCTGGGGGGCTCCTGGTCAGTGGAGGTGGGACCCTGGCTGGTAGAAGGAGAATCAGCCTCAGAACCTTCCCCAGGGAGGATAGGCTGGGATGGAGCAGGAACAACATGGAAGCCAGTAGGGGCCACAACCTCTGGAACCACCAGGGCTTCTGGGGGGATTCGAGGCAATGACAGTTTCCGGGGTCCCCCACAGGCAGAACAAGAGCTGGCCACTGGTGTGTTATGCAATGTACAGCGTTGGCATGCCCAACCACTGCCAGGCTCTGCCCCTTCCCCTTCATCTTCCTGTTCCTTTTCTTCTTCCTCTTCCTCAGAGTGCCCCTTGGTTGGCTCCGTGGCCACTAGCTCTGCTGTCCGCACAGGGCCTGCTTCTTCTTTGCAGTTGCCCTTTGGTCCCACCAGTATGGTGGGTGGCTTGGGCAGGACCCCATTGATTATGGGTAGCAGAGGGGCTCCAGGAACAGGCTCGGGGGTAAAGCCACACACTTCGCAAGCCTCTTTGCCTAAAAAGTTCCGGAATGTACAGCGTGCACAGGGCCATTTCTGTTCTTCTACGCTGAGCCGCAGGATCTGGTCAAGATCTGGCTTGTGCCTGGGGGCCTCACAGATGGAGCACTGGCGTTGGCCGGCAGGGTTGAGGAAGGTGCAGCGCGCACAGGACCACTCCCCAACTGTGGCCATAGACCCAGGAGAATGTGTGTGGCTGCAAGGGAAGAACCTGATTAGTGTGGCTCCTTTGACGCTTAAAGTCACAATGTCCCATGGACAACAGGACACCACTTTTCCATGGAGGGTGACTGGGACTGAGGGAGATGCCTACCTGGCTGCAGAGCCAGCAATGTGGAAAGTGTGGCCAACAAAGGGTCAACAATGTTCTAGAACATGCTCAGGAGGAACAGGTTGGGGACAGCCATCAGTCAAGAACAATTTAAGCCTTTTCCCAATGTGAATCCTCAGCTTTGTAGCCCTCCGCATCCACAGGTACCAAGGGAGACCCCTTGAGCACCAGTTCAGGGCAGAATCAGAGCCTGTGACTGGGCATTCAGGCCTGTTCCTTATGGATTTGGCACACTCCATACTACTAGGCTTGTAGCAGGGTGGCAGTGAGTACCAGAAGGCTGTGTGGATCCTTCTTGGAAAGGTGACTTGAACACAGCAAGGATACAAAGCAGGCAGACACAGGGTGAGCCTGGACGGAGGTTGAGGTTATGAAGTGCACACCTTGCATTATCCTAAGAACTTGACATACTTCTGGGTTTTGGGACATGGAGTGAATCTCTGCTTGTGTGGATGCTGGTTTCCTGGGCTCCTGGCCTGACTGCTTCCTCCCAGGATGGGTCCCTCAGATGGATAGAAAAGGGTGCTGGGCTCCATGACAGGGCCAAGCTGCAAACACATCTCCATAATACCCATCTTTTGAACTGACTATAGGTGTTTTACCTCTACAAAAATCAACTGGTTTTTACAATGAAACATGACCTTCTAACCTTTGGTTCAGGAAGAAGGAAAACACTCTTATTCAGAAAAAACAAAACAACACAAAAAATAATTCTTCTCTCCAAAATATGACTTGCCTAGGGGCCCAGAGTTGATTCTGATCCCACCTGACTGTGTAGGTTGGGTAGCTCTAGGTGAGACAGGTAGCAAGTTTAGGCTCATGTGGAGAAGCTGCTGAGCTGCCCACAGCCTCGTCCATAGTGGGCAAGGCCCAAGTCGACAGAAGGGGCTCTGAGAGCCCCAGGGCAGCAAATGTGCAGGTGCAGTAGGCTCAGCTCAGAGCCTGGAGGCCATCAGACCTCTCTTCTCAGTTCCTTTACTTGGAGAGGGCTCATGGTTAAGGACAGAACACAGTGTGCCGGCAGAGGCTGCCCCTGACACCTCTCTCATACGAGAGCATTGCTGTCCCCACTTGCACATCAGCTTCACAGCATAAGCAAGATGGGCATCCCAGGGGGTCCTGGCGGGCCACAGTGAGTTTGACAGGTCACTCACTTCCCAGGAACCTACTGTGGGATGTCAGTCCTCATGAGATACTTACTCCTAGGGGAATCTTGGGGCATTCTCTGATTCAGCCCTAGGCTGCTGACCACACAGACTGAGAAATCTTGTGATAGTTAATTAATGTTTACTGTTAGCTGGGCTAGATTTGGAATCACACTTGGCAGTATCTTTGAGGGTGTTTCTAGTGAGGGTTAACTGAAGAGGGAAGACTTACAGAGTCTTCTACCTCTTCCAGTGCTGGGATTAATAGCATGTCCTATTATACTCTGTGTGTGTGTGTGCAGCACCATCCCATAGACTGGGATCCTAGATTAAAGAAAAAGGGGGAAAAGGAGGGCCATTGAATCTGATGACCCGAGTTTGACAACTGGGGACCCACATGGTAGAAGGAAAGAAACAACTCTCATCAAGTGTCCTCTGGCCGCCACAGGTAAGCCATGACATGCATGCATGCACGTGCATACACACAACATAAATTAATATTCAAAAAAGGAAAAAAAGGAGAAATACTGAGCCTCTTTGCTTAACTGCAGACAACACACCCAGCTGCCTCATGCACCTATGGCCATACTTTCCTTATATAATGAACTATATACCTTCTGTGATGGTTTGAATGAAAATGGCCCAATAGGTTTATGTATTTGAATACTTAGTTAGATTTTCTGCAAGGCCTTGAGAAGGCACAGTGCTGTGAAGATAAACTCCAAGATGCAATGACACTGGAAATGCCAGGACCATAGAGTATCTGCTGAGGAAAGCTGCAGGAATGGAGGGGAGCTGGCCTAAAAGAGAATGGCTATATGTGGTACAGGTAGCAGAAGTGGAAAATGGGACTATTCAAGGCTGTTGGAGTCTAGATGATGTCGCAACATGCCACAGGTGCAGAATTTGGGTTTTCAGATTTCTACCTTGCTATGCCCCATTTCCTCTCGTTTGGAGTGCCATTGTATATTGGAATTATATAAATTTCATGGTTAAGAGACTGACATGAATGTTGGCATGAGCCAGGTGTGGTGGCACATGCCTATATTCCCAGCACTCCAGAGGCAAAGGCAGGTGGAACACTCTGGTCCCTCTGAGGTATACCTGACTCCTACCAGCAAAACTTCTCCCTTTAAGATGGAATATGTACACACAAAAACTGTAAGTTAGCCGAACAGTGATGGTGCATGCCTTTAATCCCAGCACTCAGAAGGCAAAGGTAGGCGTATGTATCTCTGTGAGTTTGAGGCCAGCCAGGTCTACAGAGTGAGTTCTAGTACTATGAGAAACCCTGTCTTGAAAAACTAAAAACAAAATAAAACAAATAACTGCAAGCTAAAATAAATCCTTATTCTCATAAATTGGCTTTGTCAGGTTATTTTGTTATAGCAAGGAGAAAAATGACTAATACAAATTTCAAAAAAACTACAGAAGTCTAGGTGCTCATTCATCTCAGGAAACAGAGTCTGGCTTTAGCCCAGATGAACCTAAAGCACAGCTGTCAGTAGGATGAGCGGTGGCCAGGGGACCACATGGGAAACTCTTAGTAGACTCCATCTGTAATATAGAACAGCTGCAGACACAACAATGCCTAAAGATAAACTTGTTCCTGGAAGTGACAAATTTGTCAGAGGCCATGCTATGGGTCTTCTGTAATCTGAAAACCTGTCAAGACCAAGGACTCTCAGGGCAGCTCTGGTCATCTTTGGTCATCTGTGTGCTGTGAACCTCACAGGGCAGGACCCCTACCTACCATCCTCCTTGGTTCACTTGGCTAATGCCCATTGTCCATGACCAGCCCTATACTGCAAAGCCTGGGAAGGGACCCAGAGCTCAAGACCTGAAGTCTGAAGGTAAGGCCAAACCACTAGAGTCTGAGATAAAAGCCTGTGCAGAGCTGAAGACCCAATGCAATCTGTATACAGACTTTGGCAAAACCCCTGAGGAACTCTCAGCACGAGGGCTAGAGTGTCACTAGGTGGCAGAGTGCTTACCCAGCATGCATGAGATCCTAGATCCAGAAGCAAAAAGAAATTATAAAGGGTTTTTATACTTAGTTTCCTAGAATTCTCAACACAAACACTCCTAAATCATGGAACATGAGCTCACAGAATTTCAACTCTTCAAGACACCGGCTCACAACAGAGAGCACACTGAGGCAATGCCAGGGAAGTCCACTCAGAACACTGGCTTTGTTTTCAGCTTCCTGGGCTTATCAACACTCAGACATCATGCAAAGGGAGGCAACAGGCTCCAAAGCTACAAGAGTCTACCTGAGTAATCAGGAAATGAGCACCCAGGGAGTGAGAGGTTGTTGCCCCTGCTGTAGACTTGGCAGAAATCTTTCTTCCCTTAGGAAGAACCAATAAAACTACTAGGAAGAACAATAAAACTAAAAGATGGATGTCCCTGCCCAACAGAGCAGTTCCATGTCTTACCCATGCCAGTTTCTTTTTTTTTCTAAAAAAATTTTTATTGCCATTTTTTAAATTATGAATAATACTGGTTTTCTGTAGACTGCAGCCATTCAGTCTCAAATAAACACACAGAAACTTATATTAATTATAAACTGTTTGGCTTATTGATCAGGTTTATTACTAACAAACTTGTACAACTTAAATTAACCCATAATTCTTATCTATGTTTAGCCACATGGCTTGGTACCTTTTATCCCTTGCCAGTTTCTTTTCCCTAATTGGTGCACAGGGTAGACTGTCCTGAGGGCCTCTATAAAGGCAAAAGTAGTGTCTCCCTTTCTAGGAAAATGTATCATACTATTCTCCTGGACTGATGACAGCCTGGCCTGCTCAGCCTTTCTGAATGGGTGTGTTCTCCCTGTCTGTCCCCAGGCAGCTAAAGCCAGAATCAACTGTCTACTTATTAACCAGCCAGGTTAAGACTAGACATAAGCTCAGGTGGTGTGAGTTGTCTTTTTATCTACAGAATGAATGCCATCCAAAAGGAGAGTAACAGCTATGCTGGGTGCGTGGCAGTCCTGATGGGTGTGAGGAGCTGCTGTGGCTGCTAGTTTACACCCCATGCCTCTCTATGGCTGCTAGTTTCTTCCCCATGCTTCTCTGTTCCCACCTACGGCCCTATAAGTGCTGGGGAAAAGGCTGCCTGTTTCCCATGCTTGTGCTGTGATGCTTCTTGTGAGTGTAAACATACTATGTGGGGAAGAAGTCCTGAAGAGGGGCCACAGAGTAGTGTTGCCTCCTGTTTTCCTGCCATCTCTCTAGCCCAATAACCCTCTGATGGCCATCCCCTCTCTAATTTTGATCCGTATAAATTCTTCCAGATCATTAACACTGTTTATTTCTGATTCAACTTAGATGCCAGCTGCTTACTTAAGTCCTAGACCTAGTGAGAACTAGTACATATTGGGGACATCAATTCAGGGGAAAGGTCTGGCAGAAAGCTGAAGTAATACGGAGTGAAGACACATCCTCAAGTCTTGAGTCTCTCTCCTCTTAATCCCACCTCCTTATTTTCTCTCAGATGAACATGTCCAGCCAAACAGTGTTGGATGTCTTCATTTTTTTTTTTTCACACAGCCCAAGCTGTGCTTGAACTCCTGATCCTTCTGCTTCTGCCTCTACAGTGTTGGAATTATAGGCATGCACCATCATGCCTGCCCATTGTTCTGGATTTAAAAATCTTGTGATTTATTTATTTAGAGCAAGGGTCTCTGTAGCCATGGCTGAGGCTGGCCTTGAGCTCAGAGATCCATCTGCCTCAAAAATCTTGTGATATACATATAATTAATTTCATGTGCATGTGTGTCTGCTGAGTGTATGTATATATACCATGCACATACTGCAGGCCCTAGAGGTCAGAAGAAGCACTGGAATCCCAGGAGCAGAGTTCCAGATGGTTATAAGCTACAATGTGAACTGAACCCAGGTCCCCTGGAAGAGTGTTAAGTGCTCTTAACCACCATGCCCCCTCTATAACCTCCTAAATCTTGTGCCTTTACTTGTGTTTTTTGAGACAGGGTCTTACTCAGCAGCCCTGGAACCCACTATATGGACAAGGCTGCCTCAAACTCTCAGCAATCTTAATTTGCCTCTTGCCTCAGCTTGCCAAATTCTGCAGCTAGAGGTGTAATACACAATACTGAGCAACCACTCATGCCCCCGCAACTCACTTAAAAATCAAACAACAATGAACCCTGAACTTTCATTTACACACATGAACTTAGAAAAATATAAAAGTAGGAGAGCTCTCCACCCATGTGACATGCATATGGTGACATTCTCTGCTGGGGCACTGCTTACTGACACAAGACTGAGAAAACAAGTCCAACATATAGCCTCAGCACACAAAGCCAAAATGTGTGCTTAGTAATTCTACTTAACATTTTTCCTTAGGAGATACATACATACATACATACATACATACATACATACATACATACACACACATATGAAAACATGAGACAACACTAACAGCCATCAGAAAAATGCAAATTAAATCAAGTAAAGCTCCACTGCACACCCTGCAGGATGGTTAGAGTCAAAGACAGATGATAGCAAGCATTATTAAATTCAGGGACACTAGAACCCTGCTGTTAGTAGGAATGTGAGTGGGCCAACCCCTGAGACAGCAGTGCTTCTCAGATGTTGTACAAACTCACCACAAACACAGCAGCTCCAGATCAGGGATATGCCCCAAACAATTAAACATATGCCCACATAAAAACCCTTAGTGTGAATGTTTATAGACAGCACTATCAAAAAAGCTAAGTGGAAAGAGCATACTATTTATGAGCAGACACACCAAAGGTAGCTTATTTTTACAACAGAATACCACTGAAGCACGTAAAGGAGGGAGGTCAGTCCATGCTGCAATGTGGATGAACCTTGAGGCCAGTATGCTTGAGTGAAAGATGCCAGTCAGACACCCAGGGCATATATGAAATTGCTAGAAAAGGTAAATGTACCTAAGGAAGCAGGTTAGTGGCTACCTGGGGCCAGAATGACAGCAAACAGAATCTCTTTCAGGTTCAAACTACCTCATAAGGATTTTATCCATAGCTATGAACTGTTTGACCTGAACATATATTGATAACAGGTGAATTTGATGGTGTGTGTGGAGTTTTATGTCAACTTGATACAAGCTGGAGTCATTTTGGAAGAGGAATCCTCAACTGAGAAAATTCCCCCACTATCTGGTCTGTGGGTAAGCCTGTGGTACAGTTTCATGGTTGATGATAGATATAGGAGGGCCCAGCTTACTGTGGGCATGCCACCTTGTATTGATGGTCCTGGATGCTGTAAGGCAAGCTGAGCAAGCCACGAGGAGCAACCCAGCAAGCAGCACTCCTCTATGGCTTCTACATCAGCTCCTGCCTCCAGGTTTCTGCCTTGTGTTCCTTTAGTGATGGACTGTGCTGTGGAACTATAACCTGAAATAAACTCTCCCCTCCCCTAGTTTGATTTTGGTCCATGGTATTTTATCACAGCAATAGAAAACTAAGGCATTGTGTAAGTCATATTCTGAGAAAACTGCTTAAATGAATTAAAACTTGCATTGGAGGTATTGTCTGTAGCATCTTGCAGTACTAAGGGGAAAGGAGGCACTGTAATGCCTTCATGCACATGAGAAACAGTGCACCACCTTCACTTGCTCGAGGTCCCTTCCATTATTCTGCTTGTCCCATCTCTGTACCTTGAGATGAGTTCCCAATGGTTGAGTCCCCCACCAACTATAGTGACTCTGCTCTACAGACTCATATAGTTTCAGTGCCTCCTTCTAGCATTTCCTATAGGTTATTTGTCTGCCAGCTCAGATCTTAGTGTTAAAGGCACCTCAGAGGGCAGTCTCTTGTCTGCGCTCTATGACCAGTTATCTTCCTATGCCCAATAGATGGGCAAGTGAGCTGTTTGTGGAAGTCTCTGGGTAAAGAACACATCAGAGTGTTAACCTGGAATTCTAGAACAGAGCTACTAGGTCTGCATCTTCTCTGAGGTGGAACACTGGATGTTTAGGGGGTTCCAGATATCTTCCAAAAGGAAGTTAATGACATAAATGCCTTAGAAAAGACTTGCAGGTAAAGGCAGACCCCCTGTGGTTCCCTACAGACAGAATGGCAACTCTAGAGGAACCTATACTGAAGCATAGGTACCTTAGGCGGGTAAGGGAGGCAATGTTCAATTCTGACAACTGTGTGAAGAAAGCCAGCACTCTTAATGCATAGTAGCTACAAGGGCTGAAGTCATCAACCTCCCAGGCAGGAGATCTCCAGATAGCTTTCATAGGAATTCAGCAGGCTCTGGACAAGTATTACTGAACAGTGGGCCATAGCAGAACCTCAGGCAAAGGGAAGTCTCAGACCTTCCAGCCAAGAGCAGCAATAACCCCGGATCAGATCAGCTAGTGAGTTGCTAGAGAGCACTGATAAACAGAAAGCCCTGTTCTGAGTAAGCATCTGTGCCAAGGAGGAAGACATTGAAAAAAAGGTCTCCTGCCTAAGACCCCTCAGGATTTCCCCTCCCCACCTGCTTACCTTCGGGCCCGGGGACGTGGGTGCTGTCTGGTGACCAGAGCACTTCCCCAGACAGTCTCCCCAGGGCCGCTCCTATACCAGCCAGCTGCTGCCGGGGGCCCTGGGTAGGGTGGCCCCCCAGGGAAGCCGTGGTCTGACTCCGTCTCGGCAGCCAGGGAGGAGGCAGAGCTCCCCATGGCCCCCCTGACAGTGGCCACGTAGAGAGCGGGGCCTGGTCACCTCTGGCCGGTGGCACGCGAACGGAAGCATGGAGAGAGGAGAGTGCCCACACCAGAGACAGGGCAGCCGGCTGGTCAGTGACACAACAACAAAAATAAACAGAATAAAAAGAGAGAAGAAACAGTGTGATTTACACAGATGAAACTCTAGGCCCTGGGAAAGCTTCCCAGCATGCCAAGTGGCCTGGGGTACACAAGGGGAAAGTGAGGTTCAGGTACTTGGGCATGACTTTAAAGAATTCAGCACTTTAGGGCACATCCCATAGACAAGCCCCACAAGGGAATATAGGCCAGAGGCCAAAGGCCAGTACCAAATGGAGCAGCAGCTCCCTGACTTGCATCATTATCAGGGTTTCAGGTTATCATCCTAATCTGAAAGACTCATCATCCCTTTCAAACTTGTCTCTAGTCTTCAAAGGGGCTTTATTTCTCAATTAGGAAAACAGTTTTACCTTATTACAGAAGAAACTATCAAGGAGACATTTAGCACACAGGAAAGGAAAAAAACAAAGTACCTGAGGGCACGTCGGGTACTTGAAGATGTAAGAGGTCAGGGCCAAACTGTGCCTTTAGAAGGGCAGCAGCTGGCTGTGTAAACACACACTTACCAGGCAAACCCTAGGCCTGGAGAATGCCAGGGAACCTGAGAAACTGTCCATGTCTGGGAGGAGGAGGGTAGATTGCTTGTGCTGCAGGGAGAACCATTTCAAGCCTGCCGGCTAGGAGGGGGTAGCAATGAAACCAAATACATCTGAGGGTGATCCTTGGGATGGGGAGGACTTGGCAGTTAGGAGACCAACACACACAGGGTAACTGGTGTGTGTGCAGGTCCCCTCTGACCAGGTAGATCACAAACTTGTCTTGGTTTTGGCAGTTCCTACCCCTTGGGTTTCCTATCATCCACTGACAGCACTTTCTCTGGCTTCTGAGTAAGCCTCTATAACACTGACCTTGGAAATAGGGTGTAGATGAAGGGAGACTGACAGAAAGAGCCAAGAGACACACCTACAAAGTACTTCGGGCTCAGGGGAAAGCTCCACATGATAGGTAATAGCCTGGGTAGTACCTCTGAGTCAGCACTTGAGACTTGAGAGAACCACCAACATCAAGTCCAACTCCTCTCCAACACAGCCAGCCATGGGGCCAGGTAGTTCTGCAACCCCTCACCATGAGGTTTCAATCAGAACCAGCTGTTTCTCTCATGAAGCAGTGTTTCCCAACCACTTCTGAGTTAGTATGTGAGGGGCTGCTTTTGCCAAGGACTGGCCCTATTGGCTTGGTGACCCGATGAGATTTGAAAGCTTTTAATTCATACTTGAAATGGCTAGAAAACAAAACAAGCCTTGTGATGGTGATGCATACCTTTAATCCCAGTGCTTGGGAGGCAGAGGCAGGTGGATCTCTGGGTTCAAGGCCAGCCTGGTCTACAGAATTAGGTTCCTCCCCACCCCCCAAGCCCCATCTCCACCTGCCCCTGAGAAGGTGTTTTTCTGTGTAACAAGCCCTGACTGTCCTGAAACTAGCTCTGTTTTAAGACAGGGTCTCCTAATCCTAGGCTAGCCTAAAACTACCCCTGATCCTCCTGCCACTGTCTCCCAAGTGTAGGATTATAAGCATGTGTTACTACACCTAACTATACATGTGTGCCTCTTGAACCCTACCTTCCCTCTGCTGGCTTTTCTGCACAATTGTAGGCCCCAGCACCTTCTGCAGCTCTGGTGATTGGTAACTCCACATGTATGATAGGCAGCTGTGCAAAAGGTTCTACATGCCTTTCTTCTGGGTTCTGACAACTGCACTCAGAGACCTCTGAAAGGATAGAAGGGGGATCCAGCAGCAGCCCCAGCTAGAAGCCTGACTGTTTCTCTGGTTTGGCCAACCTTCTATAGAAGCAATTACCACGCCCACGCCACTTTGCCAAGGACACTGGGACCTTCTTTGAGTGAATGAGGCTAGCCTCTCCCAGGTTTCCCCCATCTAGGCCAGAGTATACCAGTATAATTACCATGTGGTGACAGGCAGGGGCACTGAAGAATGCCAACACAGGTGGATCTAGTCTTTGTTCACATTCTGGTTGCCTAGGCTGTACTTCAAAGAGAACAAGAAGGAGAGGGCTTCACAAGAACATAGCATGGTTCTTTCTCTGGGTGGCAGGCCTGAGGCACCTCAAGGGCTGTCCTTTCTCTCTTACAGGGCTTGTTGGTGGACAAAGTCCCCTCCCAACTGGTGAAAGCACTTCACTTGCTCCTCATTTTACTCCAGTGTGTGCTTAGCAAACACCCTTTGACCGCTGCTGTAAGTCAGGCTGTCCGAGGACGTTGGGCAGAGCAAATAGTGATTCTCAGAGATCCCTGCCCCAGACACTGTCTCACTGCTTCATGGCTTAAGTGTAACCACACCAGCCTCCAACAAGAGGCAGAAGGGCCAGGGTGTACTATGGATCACAAGATTTGAGAGATGGGTTTGCCCATCCTCTCAGCCCAGGGGTTTATGCCTTTCCCACTCCAAGACCTACCAGCCAGTTCCTCCCTTATTTGCATTTGGGAACTGTTCTACTTTTAAATGGGACAGTGGCCTAGATCTGGCCTCAAGGAAGTGGGACTGCCACTGCTCTGAAAGACAAAGTGTTAATTATCAAGATGTATTAGCATGTCCCCAGCCCTGGTCTGACATGTTCTCTGTATATGCTGAGGGCAGCTGGAAAATATCCACCCAGGACAAACACGAGAGACAGGATGACACTCGCATGGATTCTGAATGGAGGCACACATGGGTATCCTCTCAGTCAGGAAGCCAAATTCAGATCAACAGCCTCTCTCTGCTGTCCCCAGCTTCACCTTGGGCCAGTGAGCAGTGCTGACCATGACAGCCCACCTGGCGGTGAGATACTCAGTACATCTCAGGTAGAACAGGCCCACCGGTGGTTTCTCCTCATGGGTGATCAGGGCTGGAGGCTGGGTGGGGACCGTCATAGTTCTCACAAACCTAAGGGCTGCAAACCCACTGTGAGGGCCCCTTGGTATAACCTGTCTTTTTGTTCCACACTGCCACAGCCTAGTCAGTACTTCTTGCCCAGAGCTCTCCAGGACTTGTGGGATGCCTCATTTCCAGAAGGATAATCTGGGGATATCACCAAGTCAAGGCCAGGGAGACCTTGTGTTTCTAGGGCTCTTGGTATATGAAGTACAATGTCTCCCTGTCTCCCCATTTGGGAGTGCCCTGAGCAAGGTGCCCAACTCCAGTGAAATAAGAGTAGAATGGGTTTCCCACACCAACTGAGTACCTACCACACAAGCCCCTCCTCTTGTAATTTTACAAAGGGCCTTCCTTTCCCATTTTAGCTGCAGTACCCAATGTCACTTCTCTCTTGACACGCTGGATGGCAAGAGAGAGCAGCAGTCCTAACCCCACCTGGCACCAAGAGCTAGCCACCATACCTTAGCATTGTACCCACCAGGGCAGGAGGCAGCCAGTCCAGATGTGAAGCGGAGAATAAACCACTGTTGGGAAGCAGCTCTGTCAACAGACAGCTGATATTGAGGCCAGCTCCAGGGGAAATGGCCTGGAGATAGGAAGTGAATCCTCCCTTCAAGAAACTGGGCTAGGACCTACCCTAGGAGAGGATTCAACCCTATGAGAACTGGCTGAACAGCATTCCCTGAAGACAGGTGGAGTACCTTCACAGAAATGGACCATCTTTAGTTCTTTGAGCTTCTTTTTGGCCAAGATACCCTATAGTGTAAGAACTCCATGTAGAAGTCATTGGCAGGCCATAGGGGAGACACGATATCTCAGGTGGTACATCCAGGAGGGTATGAGGCTCAAGTGACAAGGCCAAAGACCACTAGCATAGCTTTCCCAAAAACAGTTTGTGCAAAGCCAGAGAACCCAGCTGGTAGAGCATGGCAGCAGGCTGGTCAACAGAGAACAGTGGCCCAGAAAAAGGGATTCCTCTCTCCCACCTAAATATGCACTTCAACCCTGCTGCTCCATCAAACAAGCCAACAAACAAGCCACAGCACTCGATAACTAACTCACCTGAGGCCACCCAGATGATGAGATGCCAGCATGCCCACACCTGGGTTGCTGCCCTGGGAAAGGGCCTCTGAACAGGCTGACCACTGCAGTACTAAGACAGCATGCTCCTCCTATCAGGGTTTGGACTCTGGGCAGGAATGGCAAATACAACTTTTGGGATTATCCACATAAATCAAAGTCTGCAAATGAGTCTGACTGGCCATGTGACTCAGGCCCTGCCCTCTTCTACAGTGCTCCAGTTAGAGCCACTAGGAGAACGTCATTTACTGCCCCACCTAAGCATATGCTGCCCTTTCCTTTAAAAAGCTGTGTCTGTTCCATAGCCAGAGACCACAGGGGACAACATGGTTTGCTGGCTCTTCACTGCCGTCATCACAGGAACCAACCAGTCTTATGGCAACAGGCCTGTGGACTACCTACATTGGAAGGACAACAGAGGGGTTTATTCAAGATCTTGTCATGATGTTCTTCAACTTGGCTCTGCCCTTTGGCAGAGTTCATCTCCAGGACCATAGATCAGCAGTAGTTGCAAAGAAGCCTAGACTGTCTAGGTACTGCCAGGGAACTGTGCCCAGGTTGGGGTAGGGCTCAGGGGAACAGCAGAGTGCCACCAAGATTTCTTGGACTCAGGTCCTGGCACTATTCAGTCATTCCAACTGCAACAGGTAACCACTGTTTCAAGCTGCAAAGCTCTGCTTCTCTCAGCACTTGCTTACTATGGCAGATGCTGCCATGCCAGGCAGGACACTCCTGTGTCCTCATCCTGCACTTCTGGAGACAGTGGCCATCACTCTCCACCTGCGCGCAGGTACAAGCTGAATTCATAAAGTGAAGCAGAGGTTCTATTGAAAATGAAAATCCACCTAAGGGCCAAGTGTAGGAAAAAGTCTTAGGAAGAAGGGTGTTGTCCTAAACCTTCCCTCTCACTCTCCTAAATGGGAAATGAAGCCAGAATGTTACAAGGTAGTTCTCAACCCTTGATTTCTAGATTTTTTTCCATTTTAGCCAAATACTTCCTGGTCTCCAGCTCACAGACAGAAGTAAAAATCTAAGGCTGGAGCTGGGCATAGCTGTGTACATAATTAATTCCAGCACTTGGAGGCAGAGGCAGGTGAATCCCTGATTTCAAGGCCAGTCTGGTCTACAAAATAGGTCTAGGATAGCCAGGCTACTAAGAGAAACCTTGCCTCAGCATGCATGCACACACACACACACACACACACACACACAAATTCAGAACATTAGTGGGGCCTCCAGCTGTAGGCCTGTTCAGAACAAATGAGACACACTGATCCTACTGAGGTGAACTATCGCAGTTCTTGAGGCTGTGACTTTACATGTGGCCTCTGAGGCAAGGATAGTGTGAGACATCTACATGCTAGCCTTCTGGACAGGGAAATGGTCACCGAATATCCTTCTGTTTCTGCAGTTGCACACCACCTTCATTATACATTATGAAAAGGGAAATTATGTTTTTCAAAATGGTACTGCCAGAAAGGATTTCAGTTTTTAGTTCACAAGTTTAATATTGTTTAATGTGGGATACAATTTTAAGAGAAAAGGTAAGCTGGGCTGTGGTGGCACACATCTTTAGTTCCAGCATTCAGGAGGCAGAGCCCGGCAGATCTCTCTGAGTTTGAGGTCAGCCTGGTCTGAGTGAGTTTCAGGACAGGCTCCAAAACAATACAGAGAAACATCTCAAAAAACAAGAGAGAGAGAGAGAGAGAGAAGGTAGAAGGGAACCTGGTGATCTTGACATCAAGCAGAACAAGAAATATGGGGTCCTCAATCTCACTTCTGGATTAGGAGCATGAGGGGCCACAGCACGTCTCTCAGCACTCCCCTCCCTACTAAGCTCTGGCCTTTCCACATCTGCAGAAGAGTAGGGGCTGTAGAACTCAATGATTTTCCCATCAAATGGTATATGGTCAGCAAGATCAAAAAAGGGATAGAAAGTCTGCAAGTTCTTTAAACCCAAAGGGCAACTTTTTAAGAACCACGGAGGAAGGCATGGGAGCACCCTCTGTAGCAAGGAGCACTTTATAGCCTTCCCATCTTGACTGTGAGCAGCTGGTATGGCTGCACCTTGACATTTTCAAGCAGTAACTATCAAAATGTTTTCCTTTCAATATCCCAAAGCTCTCTCCAAGGCCATCCTCCAGCTTAGCCACCTGGGGAGGGAGGAAAGCAGTATCAGGGAAGCTGGGACATGGGATATGCAGTAGCAGAGCCATGACTATGCATTTGTCAATACAAGAGGGTTGAGGCCAATGCAAGTATTACACTTGGTTTCCTAACATGGAGACTTGAATAAGCCTGTCATGGTGCCTGGTGAATCCTTACAGAGGGTTGGCTACATCACTGGTTTCCCACATGGCAGTTGTGCAGAAGAGTACAAAAGAATAGTCAGACAGTCCAGCACCTTATGATGACTTACCTTAGGGTCCTACACTATCATTCCTGTATTTTCACACTTTGGTACCAGAGTACTCCTGTTCTCCTATAATCTCACCCCTAAAAACTGTTTTCCTAGTAGGCCCATCCTGGGAGGCAACATGCTGCCCACATCAAGATGCTGTTTGGTCCACTGGTCACAAGGTTTCCACACAGCCATGCCATGACCCACAATGTGATAATCGTGTGGCTAAGCAGGTCTCCAAGCACACTCTCAACCCACAGCCTCCTCTGCCTCCTTTCAGTGACACTTATACACGGGTCATAGGCTGGTAAGTTTACTTCTCAGACTAAGAAACAAGATGAGGCCAGGTGCCTGTACCCAGAGATCACATGCTGCCCTTTTAGATAAGGAGATCTCTTCAACTTGGGTCAATTGACCCAAGGTTACCAATAGTTAACAATCAACTGAGCATGCTCATTGGCTACCTGTTTAGTGTGGGGCTGGACTGAGTTGGACCTGTCAAGAAATAACACACATGGACGAGCTTTGGTGGTGCATGCCTTTAATCCCAGCACTCAGGAGGCAGAGGCAGGCAAATCTCTGTGAGTTTGAGGCCAGCCTTGTCTTCAGAGCTAGTTCTAGGACAGCCTCCAAAGCTACCAAGAAACCCCGTCTCAAAAAAACAAAAACAAAAAAAAACAAAAAAAAAAAAAAAAAAAAAAAGACACACACACGACTTGAGTAGGGGGGGGACTCAGGGAGCTGGGGTGCCCCCAGTAGACCTCTGGGGATAAGCCAGAATGATATCAGAGGTATAGGGGTCAAATGGCTCCAGACAGCCAACACATACTGGGGATGTGGAAAGGCCAAATGGCAGAAACTACATCCAGCCTGAGGAGTTACCAGACTAGTTAGAGCTTCTGGAACCAGGAGCTCATGCACTTCAGGATGCTCCTGCTTGTCAGGTGACATAGCCAGTATGAAGTGGGGACCAGAAGGACAGGGTAGTCAAGAGATGCACAGCCAGGAAAAAGAACAATCCCTAGGGGTGGGGATGGAAACAGGAAGTGTCCCTTTTCTAGGCCTGAGCCCTGAGCCTTAAAACTATAGCTGTGTTTCTCACATCCAGTCTCCCAGTTAGGCAGTGTTCAAACCAGGACAAAATAATGTGACAAGTCACCAGTGATCTTGGGTTTCTGTACATGTGTTTTCTAAAGGGCTCAAGGTTTTTTCATTTATCACTTATTTCTAATCTTTTTTGTTTTGTTTTGTTTTCCATTTAATTTTGCCTTTCAGCCCCAGCAACTGTTTAGGGCAGTGAGAGGCAGTGCTAACATTAAAGTCAGCAGAGCTGGACAAAGAACTACTCTACCTTCCTCAGGCTCTTAACTGATCAGCTCATCAACAGCTTATATACAGGTTTTTAGACCACCAAAAGGGCTCTTCTCTCAAGTGCCACCAGTGAGTGTGGAAGGAGAAGTGATCTGGAATCAGAACTCCACCTACCCCTCCCCTGACAACCGGATGTCCTACAGTCTCAGTTTTCCTCATCTGCAAAATGGAGCTTACCTGTTTTGCCCCAAGGCCTGAGCAATGTACAACAGGGGCCAGTAAGGCTTGGGAGTAGGCAAACCCTAAGAGTCAGAACCAGGGCACAGCTGGATCCAAGTATGCAGAGCAAAGGAACCCATTTCTTCTGGAGGACAAGCTGAGACTGTGGGGCCAGGGCCTGGCTCTGAGACACTATTGACCAGCACAGGTTTTGATAGCTAAATCACCATAAAGTTGTACAGTATCTGAGCCTTGGATCCAACAAAATTTAAATCTGCATTTCTCGAGGTCACTGACTTGTCTGCCATTCAACAGTTCCAGGGATTCTCAGA
This sequence comes from Phodopus roborovskii, assembly GCF_943737965.1. Lineage (NCBI taxonomy): Eukaryota > Metazoa > Chordata > Mammalia > Rodentia > Cricetidae > Phodopus > Phodopus roborovskii. Next base: position 47,833,791 of record NW_026126407.1, on the reverse strand, counting down.
TGTTGGAAAAGAAATGGGCTCATCTCTCTGGAGCAGGACTTCAAAAGAAGCAGGATGAACTACCTCATGGAAACAAGGTTGCTGTTCAGCAAGACACAATTGTCCTAAACTACAGAACAGTGGTCTTGAAAGCATCCCTGACAGCCTGGAAGCCAGGAGACACTCGAGGTAAGCTCCACATCTGTGATTTACAGCTCTCCAGACTAAGACAGGGGAAACTGCCACAGGAGGAGCAGAACTCACAGTTCCTTACTGCAAAGAGGTTCTTTCTGATCATGTATTGCTGAGCTGCAGGGCCAGCCCCAAACACCCACGAAGGTTCCCAGGTTCTGGGCCTGGGTGTTTAGAGTCCTGAAGCTCAGGAAGCTATCCTATTTTAGAGTCTAGGTGTTTCACGGTCCTGTTACCAGTGTCTAGTAACAAACTATAGGCACTCCAGGGACCCTGAGGGCCAGTGCAGCAAGGGCCATCTGGTCACACAACAGGGTTCCCAGATCAGAACTAAAAGGGTCCCCTTTTCAAACCAAAAAAAAAAAAAAAAAAAAGGAAAGAAAATCCCACAGCTGTCAAGGGACCACTCTAACTTTCCCGGCCTACTGACAGGCCCACAAAAACAGAAGGAAGTGTGGGGTGGGAGGACACACAGGATGCCCTGCGCACTACTCTGCTGCTGCCCCAGGTAGCTGCAGATTTCTGCAGACCGTGCCTCCACTATGTACATCCTCATACAGTGTGGGCCAACGCTTAGTCCCGGACAAGAGGGCACTCAAGGACAGGCAGGCACTGAGGGTCGCCTGCGTCTGAGGTTCCTGGGCTGGCCTCAAGTGACCCACACGACCAGCACCCCTCACTCCCCTCGTGAGCGTGCCACAAGCCAGGCTGCTGCTCCCAAGGCAGACATGGAGAATTCGGGTTGATGCTGGGAGGTCGAACTCTTCGGAGTCCTAGGCCGGCTGGCCCGCCGCCTACCGTGGAACTCACCTTAGCGAGCCGGCGGCACCTCCTCAGCGCTCGCGGTCGGGCTGGACGGGCGCGGCCCTGGTGCCGGCCCTTAGTCGGTTGACCCACAACTTCTACCGGAGGGCACCAAGGGCCCCTTCGCGCCGGCCGCGATGCTCCGCCGGCTTAGCGCGTTTCGGTCCCGAAGCTCCAGTCTCGGCCCGGCAACCTTACGCCGCCTCCGTAGCGCCCGCCGTCCCACCCGGCCCACCCGGTACGCCTTACGCCTCCTCCGTAGCGTGGCGCCCAGCCGGGGCTCGCGGCTAAGGCGCGTCAGGGGCGCACGCGGCGCTGGGAATCGCGCCGGGACTACGTTTCCCACAGGGCAGAGCGACGTCGCTCAAAGCACGCTGGGAGTTGTAGTTTACGGACGGCCGTATTCACTGACCCCTTTCCCAGAGATCTCGCCCTCCCAACGCCGCAAGAGCAGCCCAATCCACCGATTCAGGTGGTTAACCCCATGCCTGTTTAATGAGGCGAGTTGGATCTGTGGAAACAATGGACTACAGTTCCCAGGATGCTCTGCGAGGGACTTCTGGGCAAAGCTCCTCACTGCCTGAGTGCTTTAGAGGCGATGTTGATAGTCTGGGTTATGCTTGTACAAGGTCTGAGGCAGTTGTCTGAGGCGCTGTGTCAGAAGGTGATCCAGCCCAGGCTTACTGCATGGTTTGCTCTCCATTCTTCCAACCCCTTCAGCGACTTCTGGCTTCTTGTATGAAGTAATAATCGTGCTGTAACTGCTCGGGTCCGAGGCCCCTGGTTACTCATGTGTGCCAGATAAACACATTACTTTTCCTAGAGAAACATCTTCCCAGGCCCCCTGAGTGATGTTCACAAGAGCCCACAAGCTATTTCTCTTTTTGTCCCTTTGGCTACCAGAAGTAACTGAATTACTCCTAGCTGCTTTTCCTCTGCAACCTCCAAGATGCACTAAGAATCAGGCTGCAGAGAAGGCACTACATATCAGACAGACACCAAAAAGCCGCCCCTGGATGCCCTGCACTCTGGATGCTGTATTGGGTGACATTTGCCCCAGCACTCAAAACACCTGAGTCTGACTAGGTAGGGCCTATAAGTACTTAGTCATGTTTCTGGGAAATCATTCATCCTCCAGAAGCCAGCAAGCCAAAGAGAGGCTACTGAACCCAAGATGCACGTGGAGACACCTGTGTCTAAATGTGGATGACAGCACATTTTGGCAACATTAGACCAGAATCTGGCATCTGAGCACTCCAAGAGATGCAGCTGGGGTTGAACCCACTGACACAGTGGTTGAAGTTACTGCTAACTCAGCAATGAGCTGTTACTCCAATACCTCTTTAGCGAGTCAGGCATTATGGAGACAAGGAGAAACTAGAGGCAAGGCCTATCATCGTGGGAAGATAGGTCATTCATCCAGAAGACTGACTAGACTGACAACTCATCAGAAGGTGAGGCTCATGGTTGATTTAGAGGAATGGCAAAGATGGCAGGTCAGGATTTGCAGCATCTCTGGTCACTATGGATCATCCTCAGTGCCATGATGCATCCCATTAACTGATCACACAGCAGGAGACTTTGGATCATCCCAGGTTGTTAGGTGAACTCTGATTTATGCTAGTGTAGTATGGGCCATAAAATAGAACACTGATGAGTCATTAGACAACAGGGCAGCTGATAGGAGTCAAAAAGGGCAGAGAAAACTCTGCAGGGACAAAAATCACAGATCAACAACCAGAGTCTTGAGCAGGTGTGACCCTGAACTGTTCTGGGCTTTGGAGACATAGCAATAAAACAAAAAGGCCTAGGTGCATAGACTTATTCGGGAGGTTGAGACAGGAGGGTCACAAATTCAAAGTTGGCCTAGGCCAGAAAGTTAAGTTCAAGGTTAGCATGATTAATAGGCTGTCTCAAAAAGTAGAGGGATGAGGCATGATGGTCAATTCCTTTAATCACAGCATTTATATTAAGGCAGAGGCAGGCAGATCTTTGTAAGTTTGAAGCCAGCCAGGGCTAAAAAGTGAGATTCTGTCAGGGATCAGGGTGGGGAGACTGTGGAACATACCTATGATTTCCAAAGTTGGGAGGTAGAGACAGGAAGATCAGGGCCATCCTCAGTTACATAGTGAGTTTGAAGACAACACAAATCACATAAGACCCTATCTCAATAAAGCAAAAAGGTATAGCTGAGTGGTGGTGGTGCACGCCTTTAATCCCAGTACTTGGGAAGCAGAGTCAGATGGATCTCTCTTGAGTTTGAGGCCTGCCTGGTCTACAGAGTTCCACAACAGCCCAGGGCTACACAGAGAAACTGTCTCAATTCTCCTTCCTCACCCCACTCCCCCAGAAAAAAAGGTAGGTTATAAAGGTGCATGTTGCAGATATAGTTCAGTGAGAGTGCTTACCTAGTATGTCTAGTGAGATTCAGAAGCTATTAGTCAGAAATCCCCAACGGATCAACACCCAGGAATCTTCATGTGCTTAAGCATGACTGGCAGCTCAGCCAACTGGCCTAAAACTCAGGTTTCAGTTTTTCTGACTTCCACGAGTGATATATGACATAAGTCAGAACACCAACCTCATAATAAACATATATGGAGGGGCTGGAGAGATGGCTCAGTGGTTAAGAGTACTGACTGCTCTTCCAGAGGACCTGGGTTCAATTCCAAGCACCCACATGGCAGGTAACTATCTATAGCTCCAAGATTTGACACACTCACACAGACATACACACAGGCAAAATACCAATACACTTAAAGTAAAAATAATTAAAAAAAAAAAAAAAAAGCAAATGGAGGTTCCTGGCTAAAATTCTTGCTGTGCTCTGGGTTCCAAAATGCCAGCACGTTCAGAGCAGGGCAGACAGATCTAGGCAGCTGCCCTGGGTTCTAACCAGGTAGTAAGGCACCTTTCTGGGTTCACCAATAGTGGGTATTCCCAGGGTGGTCAGGGAGGCTGGTGTCAATTTAAATTTACAGATGCCAAGCTTCATTTTTGTTTTTATTTTGAGACAGGGTTTCTCTGTGAAATAGCCCTGCCATCCTGGATCCCATTTTGTAGACCAGGCTGGCCTCAAACTCACAGAAATCTGCCTGCCTCTGCCTCCAAGGGTGCTGCGATTAAAGGCATGCATCACTACACCTGGCTGTTTATGCTATTTTGAATGGCTAACTGACCAACACTGGAAAGAGAAGAGCAACTCCAAGAGCCAACTGGAGACAAATCTGCCTTGGGAAGTGAGTTCTGCTTGCTGAAGGCTCAAGAGTTGGCAAGCCCCAATGGCCACTCCCTCTATACCCTCTTCCATAGAGGTATAGTGAGGAGCCTGCTAGGGTACCCACTTCTGGAATTACCCTCTAGGCATTTGGCCCCCTACAAGAAATTATTGGGCAGCTCTTTCTGGAATATTTCTAAGAACAACCCATTTCAACCATGTGATCACCTCCCACCATATCCCAAATGGAGAACTGTCTTTCTGGGGTTCAATACCCTCAGAATCTTCCACTAGGCTTGACTAGACCACACTTAATTGGAAGTCAAACTGAAGACCCACCAGGCTGTGGTGTTGGCCTCCCTGCTTCTAGCTTCTCCTAGGAACAGATGGGCTTGCTGGTGGCTTAGAACCTGAGTGGGAGTGCAACAGGCTGCTACGATGACACCTTTTAGTACTTCCATGGTGGTATCAGTGACCACATGCCACAAGTCTTCAGAAGTCCTTTAGCCCTTCAGACTGACTTTTGAGCCGCACTTGCCTGCTGGCTTTTGCCTATTTTCTTGCCTGCTTTGGTGTTCTGTGATGGCCCCTCCTGGGGATATTCCTCCTTCCACTCTCTATAGCTCTTTGCTCTGAATATTTCATCCTTGACCACACTACACAGCAACTCCTCTCAGACATAGGATGTGTAGCCCAGGAGTAAGAGCACTGTGCCCGAGATTTGTGATATCCACATATATACTTCCCGCTCTGTCCATTTACCAACCTCAACTGAGGCTCACTGTGGCCCTCCTGGGCTGTATTCAGGGCACCAGTCCTACATGTAAAGGGCCCCTGGAGGTCACTGAGGCCTTGCCTTTAGAAGTTACTCTCAGCAGAGCTACTCCCTTCAGGATCCAGACTCTGCCCAGGAAGTAGCCTAGCCTAGAAGAGCAACCCTAGGTCCTCAGGGTGGGCACAACCTGATCAAGGCAGAAAATCAAGGGTGTCCCATGGTCTATACTTAAATGACCAATGCCACCTCCCTAGAAACCCCGAGGGAAACAAAGGCCAGGCCCATAACCACCCACCCCACAACCCCAGTGGAGAAAGGAGCCGGCCTCTGTGTGCAGTAACAGCTTTAATCTGTTGTGGCTAACACATGGGACAGGATCCTGCTGGCCTCCCATCCTTCCATACCCTGGAGGAAGAGCTACTTCTCAGGGAGCTGAAGCAGATGCTGTGAGCAAGTTGGTGATTGGTGTGTTTCCCAGTGTCTCCTGGAGACCCATGTTTACAGTGAGCACTGCAGGGCAGACAGCAGAGACAGGCAACAAGCCCTTATACAGGACTTGGACCTGGGCACAGAAAGGCAGGGCTCCAGTATTGATATATTATACATATATATATATTTTTTTTTCATATGTATACACAGATAGTTTTCTCTCTGGAAAGTATTAAAAAATTGATCAACCTTCAATCTATAAAAAATACCTACTCTACATGATAGAAAAATCTCTCCTCCAAGTTTACACTGATTTACACACAAGGCTTTCCCCAAAATGTACAATACGAGGCAACATCTTAAACCGTAGTGTAGAAGGTAGGCAAGGGGAAGATAGGCAGTGAAGGGATGCAGGGCAGCATGTGTGGGCACAACTTACATACATTCACACTTGTGTGCACACTCATGCATGCACACGTATGTATACACACACACACAGACACACACACACTCACACAGCCTATGATGTGGTCTCACACGGTGTGCCCACACTCCTGGGCTAGTGCTCAGGCTCAGGCCCATGGACACTGCACTCCGTGACTGGTGCACTCCGTGACTGGTGCGGGGCGGGGGGGGGGGGCAAGCAGCAAGCCTTCCTTGGGCTCTGGGTCTGTGTAGAGCCTTGTTTACTCCACCCACTTACCCACCAGAAAAATGACTCCCGGGGGTCACCCAGGGACTTGAAGTCAACAGCAGAGAAGAAAACTTTGTTTCAGAGGCGGAGACTATTGTCTGGGTAATGTCAACTTCTCCCAAGGCAGTAAAGTCAGCCTGAGGAGGGTGTGGGCCCAGGAGCCAGGGTAGGCCACACCTGAGGAGAAGCAGCACCTGCACCTGGGTGTTCACCAGTCCAGGAAGTGAGTCCACAGTCAGCATGAACTAGCTGTCCTAGCCCCCATGAGAGGACCAGAGCTGACGAGTTACTGTGTGAGAGTCTAGACAGAGAATGTCTGTGGCTTGGAGGCCCTGGGTCCAAAGGTGAATGGAAGCCCATCTGGTCGGAGAAGGCTTGAGCAGCGCAAGGAGAGTAGGTAGCCTGTGGCTCCGGGCCAGATCCCACATGTGCCATCTTTGCCCTGCTTGTCTTCCCAGAACTACCATGTCTATATCCAACTTGTGGGTCCTCAGCTTGCATACCATGTGGGAATGGCCAAGCTAGGGTGGCACCATATCAACATGAGTGAGAGGCAGCAACTGAGGTGGGATTCATTTTCTCCCTCTCTTCCTAACAGGCTGCATAGCAGGAAGAGGGGTTTGTCAGAGAGTCATTGAGGGGCTCCTCCCAGCTTGAGAGACTATCCCTACTTTTGCATTCTGCTGAGCAGGCATGGGTGTTGCTGGCTAGGCCAGCTTGTGGTGGGAGGCCCTGGCTCCCTGACATCCAAGGAGCCCAGCCTCACTCCTCATCTGCTGTCGACTTCCCTGTCTTCCTCCTTACTGTTCTCTGCAGCCCCTATCTTTACTCTCCCAGTCCAGCCTCATGAGGGCCCCGGTATACTCTAGGCTTGGTAAGCTGGAGGACCTGCTGCTCTTGGCTCAGCCACTCTGGGGTGCTGTGGAGTCTATAACCAGCCCAAACTGGGCTAAGATGTCCTACTTGACCTCTAGGATGGATGGGTTAGTCTCCAGGATGGCCACAATAATCCTGTCAATGTAGTCTTGCAAGCGGAAATTGATCTCCTCCTGCTTCTGGATTGCTTCCATGAGCTGCAGAAAAGCAAAGGGTCAGTACAACAAGAGGAAGGAACCTGTGCAGAACAAACAGACAAAGGCAGGACAAACTACCTCATCTCGGGAGACAGAGCTGATCTCGGCAGCCAGTGACTCAGAGAAGGATGTGGAGAAGAGGCTCTTGGCACCCTGGATGCTGAGGGTGATGATCTGCCCATTCAACTCATCATTTTGCTCCTTCAGGTTGCGGTTGTCCTAGGGGGGCATGGCAGTGTCACACTGGGCTATGCTCCTTGCTGGGACAAGGAGCTGCCAGGAAGGACCTCAGCTTGGTGTCCCCTCTTATGAGCCTCTGTAAGGGTAGGTGGAAAGGCAGAACACACCTGTTTGAGCCTGCGGACCTCCTGCTCGAGCTCAGTCTCCCGTGCACGGCTATTGTACTCCTGCAGGCCCAGGCTGCTGCTGCGGCCCCGTCGTTGCTCTGCCTCAAGTCTGAGGAGCTGCAGATGTTCTAGCTGCTTGCGGAGGTCCTCGATCAGCTGTGAGGCAACCACAAGGTGGGCTCCCGATAGCTGGCCTAATCACCCTCTCCTGGGAGGGTGTTGACCTGTGTTCTGAGAGGCTATTGCATACCAGTGCCCAGAGCATTAGGAAACAAAAGGGTTTCCTGGCCTCTACCAGGGAGCAGGCAGCATTAGACAATATGGGGACATGGGGGAGGACAAATGGCCCTGCTCACCTCCTGAGTTGCTTCCTTATCTCTCTGGAATTGGTGCCGCTCATGGCTCAGCTTGTCCCCCATCTTCCTCTTATTCTCCTGTTCTTCACTGAGCCGCTGTGTCAACTCTTCAATCTCATCCAGCATCTTCTGCTTCTCCTGCAAAAACAGACACCAGCATGACAGGTACTCAATGGCACCGCTTTACCAGTATATGCAGCCTAACTCAATGACCTGTGCTCTACACCATCGATCTCCCAGTCCAAGTGACAGATACTGTGGCTCCCACTTTCAGTTCATGACAGGACTATGACTGTGCTTCCCTGACATGCTATCAAAGCTGCCCTACCTTGGGGCCAGAGGACCTTCATATGGACAAGATTTAGTCCAGTATCTGTGAGGTGCTCCTGTTCCGCTCTTCCTCTGACTTAGAGGAGTCAGAGCCTAAGCCAGCTGGAAATATTCTGGTTTCAGACCTTACCAGAGGCATCCTATGAGGGTGCCTAGAGGGCTGCCCTCTCTTTCAATGACTAGAAGAGAAATTAACAGACTGCCTTTGCTGGTGGTATGTTAAGACCATCTTCCTGTGAACTCAGACATGAGTAGATAGTGTGGGCTCTGGGCCTGCAGATCCCAGGTCTGTGGAAGAGTGGAAAGGCTGGGTGGGGCCAAATGTCTAACAGCAGCCCCTTCACATTTGAGCACAACAGGAGTTACTAACCTGCCCCACCCTTACCCCTAGAAGACCATGACCTCACGTTCTGGCTCCATACTGATTTGTCAGGGAGAGGGTAGAGGACAGTATTCATTCTGGGCAGGGACTTCCTCACAAGCACCAGGCCAGCAGCTCACCTCCTCCAGGCGTTCGATGTTGGCTTTCAGACAAGGTGTGCAGGACCGCAGCTCACTGTTCTCCTCATCTAGCTGCTGCAACCTAGGACACAAAAACAGATTAGGACATGTTCCCTCTAAAAATGTGTCTCCATAAGACAAGGAAGGCCTAGCTCTAGAGGAATACTCATTTCCTGGGAGCTGTTTTGTGACCCACAATAATCCCAAATGCATGGCCAGTCCTTACCACCACCCAGCTTTTTTCTTGAATGTTTTTGTCTTTGAGAAACAAAAATTGTGAAGCCCAGGTTGGCCTCAACCTTCCTATGTAGACACAGATGACCCTGAAGTCCTGACCCTCTAGCTTCTACCTCTTAAATGTTGGAAGTACAGGTGTGCGCTACTTTGCACTGGTCATGATGGCTTTAAAAACTGTAGACAGTGCAGATTGTCTGTTTTGGTTTTCCTACTTGTCACTGTGCCACATCACAAGCTGTACTCAGCTGGGTCACACTATTAATCAGTGCATACATTCCACCAAATCCTATGTCTTCACACATTAACCTTATCCTCCCAGACTGTCTTACTGTGGTCTTGAACATACATTCTGCAAAATGCATCTCAGACTAGTTTTTGGTGTTTAGACTTGGGGGACAGGTATGCCTAGGGAAAATTCTTGCACAGTGAGGTCCTTGTCACACTCTCCTGACACCCACTACCATCATGGACCACTTGGTTAAGTTATATCTACTAAGTATGTATCTCTGGTGGTCCTCAGTTTATACCTCCAGAGAGGGACCCCACACAAGCTCCTGGAGGGGAGTATGCAAGCACTATTTGTATTCCTATGGGAGCAGGACTCTTGTCGTCTACCTACAGACTGACGGTGTGGCTGAGGACTCCTGCCCATATCATTTACACCCTATCCTCCCATGGGATTGTTTCCATTGCCATTCACAGCTCTGGTCACTGGAAGCTCTTTCAGTTGGCTCCAGTGTCCCTTTGACACAGTTCCAGCAGTGTCTAAGTGTATATGGATATATTCGTTATCAGTCTCTCCTGGAGTATTACTGTTAATGTACCAAACACCCAAGGTGTCAGTTCCAAATGAACACAAAAGTAATTCTGCCAAATTCTCTTAAAATAAAAGTTGATATTTTGGGGATAGATGGGGAAATGAGGTCTCTCATGCTGGTCTTATGTTCAACTGAACCTGAATTTAATGCCCAAAACCCACATGGTAGGAGAGAACCAGTTCCCACAAGTTGTCCTCTTGACTTTCACACTTGTACATGCATACACACAAACACACAACGAATTAATGTAATTTAAAAATTAAAAAAGAAGTTTTGTCAGGGCAGTGGTGGTGCACACCTTTAATCCCCATGCTCAGGAGGCAGAGGCAGGTGGGTTTCTGTGAGTATAGGCCAGCCTGGTCTACAGAGATAGTTCCAGAACAGCTAGGGCTGTTACACAGGGAAACCCTATGTCAAACAAAACAAAACAAACAAATAAATAAGAAATTTTAAGCATCCTTCCATGTGAATGCCCCCTTTCTGTTATGAAGCTTCTCCTTCTAGCTCCCCGAGGGATGGACTTTGCTGCCTGCTCCAGAGCTTTGCTCACCTGGCCTGCAGGTTCTCGATCTCAATGCTCTTCTCACGTTCCATCTTACACAGGAGCTCCTTCTGCTTCCTGGTTTCTTCCAGGACCCTCTCTTGGGCTCTGAGCTCCTGTTCCTTCAGCTGCTCTTCTAGGGCATTGGCTCTAAGGGAAAAGGGGAGGAGATGAGCTTATCTGTAAGGTATACCAAGTTTGTTCTGAGGCACTGTGCATTGACCAGGTAGCAGCTGTCCCAGGGAGGCCACTACAAACTCAGACAAGTAAGGCCTGAAGAGCGAGCCAGAAAGTGTTGGTGCCTGAGGACCACAGCAGTGTGCAGAAAGCAACTGTGATATCAGGTCTACACTGCTGAGAAAAGTGTAGACTTCAGTGGCAGCACAGTTAGGTGTGGTGACACTTGAGGGGTGTCTAGCTGCTTGGTACATGTGAACCCTAAAGGCTGTAGTGGAGCTGCACCTTGAGAGGACTCATTATGTGCCTAGTTCCCTCCAGGATCACTTGAAGAAGATCCCTGATAAGGCTTGAGACTCTGACCTCTTCCCCAGCTTCCTGCAGAAGTGGGGGATGGTTAGGGATAATCCCTGAGAGAAGTACTGCCAGCCCCGTCCACAGCTGTGAAAGGAGCCAGAGTCCCAGCGTGTACACCTTAGCTCCTCTGTGAATGAAGACCAGTGAAGAGCACCAGACAGCACAGGGGTTTGGTAGCACACATGGACAAACACATCATACAGGCATCTATTGTTTGGAAAACCTTATGTCTGGTGCTGTGAGGAAATAAGAGTGGCATGCTTTTTTTGTTTGTTTTTCAAGACAGGGTTTCTCTATGTAGCTTTGGAGCCTGTTCTGGCACTCAAAGAGTGGCATGCTATGGGAAGAACATATTTAAAAAACAACTCTTAAAGCCAGGTGTGGAGGGGCACACCTTTAGTCCCAGCAGAGACAATCAGATTTCTAAATTCCAGGCCAGTGGGGCCTACTGAGCAAGCCAGGAGTACACAAAAAACCTTGCCTCAAAACAGCAAAACAAACAAACAAAAAAACAACTCAGCATATACACAACTCTTAGCTGACTCCAGTAAGGGACAGAGTGATAACATCAGAGGTTATGAAAATGAAGAATATTAAAGTTCAAGTATATCTACCATGACCAAAAGAAGTTAAGACAGAAGAGAAGAGTCTGTAGACAGAGCTTTAGTGTTCCCCTGAAGGGCTGGCAAGACGGCCTGGCAGGTAAAGGTGCTTGCAGGTAAAGGTGCTTGTCACCAAGCCTAACTACCTGAGTTTGAGTCCCAGAAACCACAGGGTAGAAAAAAAGGAACCAACTGCCTCAATCTGTGTACACACACACACACACACACACACACACACACACACACACACACACACACACACACACGGTAGAAAAAAAGGAACCAACTGCCTCAATCTGTGTACACACACACACACACACACCTGTCTGCACACACTCCCACTTCTGAGAGTTAAAGACTGAAAGTTGATGCTCAGCACAAAAGCCTATGAGACCCACCTGGAGACATTCAGGGAATGCAAAGAACAGCAGCACAGGCTCCTTCCTAGGAAGGTCAGCCACATTCAGGAACACATCTCCAAGGGTTCCTGATCCCCTTACCCCCACCTCCAAAGTGCTGGAATTACAGGCACACAACCCCAGACCTGGCTCCTTATTGTTTCTTTTTTAAAGATTTATTTTTAGTTTATGTGCATGTGTGTTTTGCTTGCATGTATGTAACTGTGATGCATGTGTGCCTTGTGTCCATGAGGCAATATATGGTGGAGCTGGAGTTGTAGACAGCTGTGAGCTGCTACGCAGGTGCTGGAAACCGAACTCAAGTCCTCTGTAAGAGGAGCAAACGCCACATCTCCATCTCCTTGGTTTCTTTTCATTTCTTTCCCCCCCCTCTTCTTGTTTTTTGAAACAGGGTGTCACTGTGACCCAGGCTCGCTTCAAACTTACTACATTCCTGACTCTTTTCTTTTGCTCTATTCAGACAACAATGGTGCCACGTTCTGCCTTGCCCATGTGAGGAAACCATGCAACTTGCCTTCCTGTTCAGTTTACTTTTTAGCTGAGGTCTGCAGAGGCCATGCCCCTGCACAGGACCTTCCTTACCTGTTCCCCCAGGACAGGGCTCTGCCCTCTGCCCCACTGCCCCTAACTGCTGTCCTGTGAGGTCCTGGAAAATCATTTAAGCTACACTGACTCCATTTCCTCATCTGGAAAATAGAGAAAGCGTCTGCCTCCCACAGTTACTGAAGGATGAATGAGGGGAGCAAGAGCCTCAAGAGCCTCAACACAGGACCAATGGCACGGCTGGAATATTTCCCCCAGGGTAGGTTCTCAAAAACAGTCATCAGAGGCTCCCATACTATGAACTGCCTGCAGATGGACCCTGGGTCAGCTTCATGAAGAGTACCAAGTACTTCAGAAAACTGACCTTTAATCCCAGCACTCAGGAGGCAGAGGCAGGTGGATCTCTGTGAATTTGAGGCCAGCCTGGTCTACACAGTTCATTCCAGGACAGCCAAGGCTACACAAAGAAACCCTGTTCTGGAAAAGCAAACAAAAGCAAAACAAAAGGAAAAAAAAACAAAACAAAACAGAAAACTGACCTATGAGCTGTGGGTACAGTCATACCCTTCCACTTTGAGGGTCTGTTTGGAACACAGAGCATTCTACAGCACATGCTTCTCTGCTGAGCCTCTCTCCCCATGATTTATTTATTGCTTAATTTTTGGAAAGATTTGTTTTATTTCATGTGGGTGTTTCGCCTACATGCATGTATGTATGTATGTCTGTGCACCACATGTGTGCAGTGTCTGTGGAGGCCAGACGAGGTGTTGGATTTCCTGGTACTGGATTTACAGATGGTTGTGAGCTGCCATGTGAGTGCTGGGAAACAAACATGGATCCTCTTAGCTATCTCTCCAACACCCTGTATTAAAAATTTAAAGTCTTAAAGTCTCTGTGTATATGCAAGCACATGTGAACATGTGTGTTGTCTATGCATGTGTCAGCGACTCCATAGTCACATGTGTCAACCTTCCATAGTCCTCTGGCCATACCTGGCACTCACCCAGTACCTGAATGGTAAGAGCTAGTTCTCTGCAGATGCTGCTTGGTGAGGAAGAGAATACACAGACCCAGAGTGATGCTGTGATGGCTACGGGCAGTGCCAGGCCACAGGCACACTCACCTGTGCACCAGCTGGAGGTTCTCTTGCCTCAGCCTGCCATGCTGCTCCCCAGCAGCTGCACTATCCTTCTCCAGCTCTGACACCCGTCTCTCCAGGAAGATGACCTAGGCAGAGAGATGAAGGCTTGAGGAACAAGCAGAAAGAGGCAGAAGCTGGGCCCCGATGGAACATCTGCAAGGCAGCATGGGGACTCCCATACCACATGCTGAGTGGGAGCCAGTCTCGTCCTTACAAACTATCTCATAAACCCACAGCAGTGCAGCTCCCACAGGGTCACAGTTGACTCAACAGAATAAGGGAAATGTCATTGGGAATCCAAGAGTACCTTCTGGCTTGTGCATGGAACCATGAGGCTCACCCAGCCAAACAATCACTTGTGAGATTCAACTGCCAGATAAACACATAGAGATGGTACAGATGTCTGGAGACAGTAGGGACAGAAAGGTCCATGTCTCAGTCTTTTCCTCCTTCAGGGGGAAGTGTATTATGAGGAAGGATGGAGACAAGCAGAGGAAGGATTTAGCCTCAGAATACAATGTAAGACCCTGAAGATGCTGAGAAGGGGAGAGAGTAAAGGTGAGACTGGGAGCTGTGAGAGATGAAGCATGGCAGAGAAGAGGCCTGGCAGAAATAGGAGGAGCCAAGGCAGGTTTAATGGGGAGGCCAGGTAGGGTACCAAGACAAAGTAGGCACAGGGGAATGCAAGGCAGAGTAAAGAGGAGATCAGGTGGCTAGGGAAACCTAGGTGGAAATCATATGAATACAGTAGGAAGAAAGGCAGGTGTACAAGGAAGTGAACTGAGGTACGTAGAAGTGAAGGGAGCGGTAAGATATGGTGAGATGAGGCACAGGGGAAGGCAAGGCCAGGCACAGACAGGTACAGGAGGAACCAGGTTAGGATTGCTGTTGCCACCCTGCCACTAGACTCAGACTGGTCCTTGACAAAGGGACATGGCCACAGTGAGGCTCCAGGCTAGGCTGCAGCAATGTATACAAGGCAAGCCCATGGTATCGTTCTCTCTCTGTGGAGTTAACAATGAGAATAGCCTCAAAGGGCTCATGTATTTGAATAGCTGGTGTGATGGCTATTTTTGTTTGTTAGCTAACTACATTTGAAATGAACTAAAACCCAAGTAGCAGAGCACACCTATGAGTCCCAGCCCAGGGGGTGTCAGCGGTCAAAGTAAGGGATTAATTGGTCAAGAGTGAGATCGGGTAACTTGGGATGGGGATGTGCAGGAGGACTTTGAGCCCTCGGGTTCTCAGGGATTTGTCTTCCCTGAGGAAGTATTCTCTTCACCTCAGCAGAAGATGCACACCCACCCAACACTCAGAAATATGGCCTATTCTGCCTTTGACTTAGGAAATTAATCCTTCACTGTCTGCTAAACCAGCAGTGACTTAGTCTGAAGGAAATGACAGCACAGTACTGATGTCCCCCATGGCCAGCCAAAAGTTGCCTCTAGACCTATAATGAGACCTAAGGCTAAGAAGGCTCTAGAGGGGAGGTAGAGAGTGTAGTCCATGAGGTACATCATACTACTAAAGAGCTTAATGAGTCTGCTAATTCATTCACAAGTCTGGGAAATATGCATGAGAATGGATTGTTTGTTTGTTTATTCATTCATTTATTTATTTTAGACAGGGTGTCTCTGTGTAGCTTTGTAGACCAGGTTGGCCTTGAACTCACAGAGATCTGCCTGCCTCTGCTTCCTGAGTGCTGGATTAAGGCGTGCACCACCACCTCCCAGCTTGTGCAATGGATTTTAAGGGTATAGGGTAATGGTAGAAGGAGCATAAAACTGGATCAGGCTGTTTGTTGATATGTCCCATTGAGTGAGAATTCTAGGTTTAATATGGAAGTTTGCACAGTTAAAAAAAGGTGTCAAAAGTGTTTGAATGTTTGGCTGAAGCATTTGTCAAAAGATGGCCTACTGAAAAGAAATTGGAGATGTCTGATATCCCTTGGCTTAATATTGATGAAGGGATTTTTAGGCTCAGAGAAATTGTAATGCTAAGAGTGTGTACACTATGTAAAACCTAATGGGAAGGCCCAGAAGACAGCCCATCACTAACTGAATAACGGTGAGAGGGGGCCCGGCACATTTTAAGAGCTCTGTTGTCACCTTTTCCCTTATGCTAGAACTCAGCTTGGCAGAGTTAAATATAATGGGTTTAACTGGGCCCACAAGTAGCAGGGGCCAGCTGGCAGCAATGAATTGCCAAAGGCAAGGTGATCTAGTTATTGTAATGGTCAGCACAAAGTGGCTTTTATCGTGGCATGACTCACATGCAGAGCTTTGGTATTGGCTAATCAATCCTGGTGTTTCCGGGCATGAAAATAGGTAAGAAGCCTACTGCATTTTGGTTTGATCTAAAAAGATCAAACAAAAAAAATTCTCAAATGAAAGGTTACATTAGATTGTGGACAAAGTGAATCTAGCCCTGTGGACCAATTTCCAAACTTGAGCCAATTTGCAGACCAAGAATCCCTTGAATGAAGAGATGACCAGGTTCCCTGAGGAAGGACTTTGATAAAATACCCAAGAGTTTTAATGTTAGCCTTTCTTTAGTCCTTCCCCAGAGGGACCTATGGCCCTTTACAAGGGTAACTGTACACTGGGGAAAGGAAATAATCAGAATTTCCAGGGTCTACTGGATATTGGTTCTGAGTTGATGCTGTTTCCAGGAGACCCCAAGAAACATTGTGGCCCCTTCAGTTAGAGAAGGGGCTTATGGAAGTCAGGTGATTAATGGAATTTTTCTGAAGCCTGACTCACAGCAGGTCCAAGGAGTCCCTGAACTCATCCTACAGTTATTATTATGTGATCCAGCAGACCCCCAATGCCCTTAAGCCAACAGACTAAAAAAGGAAGAGCACTGTTAGAAGAGGTTTGATCCAGATTACCAAGGGGAAACCGAAATGCTTCCCCACAATGGGGGTAAGAAGGATTATGTGGGAGCAGTGTGAAGAAGCAGCGAGAGAGACCCCCGGCTGGACCAAACCCGAGTGCCGCTGTCCCCTGCCACCGCCATGCCCAAAAGAAAGGCTGAAGGGGATACTAAAGGAGATAAAGCCAAGACGAGCCACAGAAAAGATCCGTGAGGTTGTCTGCTAAACCTGCTCCTCCAAAGCCAGAGCCCAAGCCTAAAAAGGCCCCTGCAAAGAAGGGAGAGAAGGTACCCAAGGGGAAGAAGGGGAAAGCAGATGCTGGCAAGGATGCAAATAATCCTGCAGAAAATGGAGATGCCAAAACAGACCAGGCACAGAAAGCTGAAGGTGCTGGAGATGCCAAGTGAGATGTGTGCATTTTGATAACTGTGTACTTCTGGTGACTGTACAGTTTGAAATACTATTTTTTATCAAGTTGTATAAAAATGCAGAATCTTGTTTTACCTTTTTTTTTTTTTAGGCTATGTTGTTAGCACACAGAACACTTCATTGTTTTGGTGGTGGGGGGGGGGAGGAACATGTTGTCACTAGCAAAATGTCTCCTAAGATGGATTGATGATGGTTGATGAAAGCATCTCTCCTTGACAATTTAAAGGTCTCCTCTTGGCTCAGGAGAGACGTCCTGGTGTTGACATATGTGGCCACCATGGCACAAAATGGCTTGTATGGGAAAACTAAATTCATGTTTTATATCCTCTTCCCCCTGTACCATCAACATAGACTTAACTCCCTTAAAACCAGAGCCTGCTGGAACCTGACCCCCTAAAATTGGTTTTGCTGGTCTACTGGGCAATCTGGACTTTGCAGTGATAATTATCCCCAAAGGAGCATCGGTTCCTTTTCTAGACAAGATTGTGGATCTTCAGAATGATAGATAATTCTGCCGTTTTCATTTCGTTTTCTGAAAGTCAGGGTCAGCTTGTGAAAAGTTGTTAAACAATATCCTTAATGTGAAATGTCAACCCTCACTCAAAGCACTGAATGAAGACTTCACTGGGTTTTATAGTGGCTTTCTGGGAGTTTGGAAGTTCTTGCAAACTGTTAATGATTGTCTGCCCATGTCCTGCCTGAAATACCATGATTGTTTATGGAAAGTATCTTTAATAAAGCTGGATAAGGTTTGGCTTCAAAAAAAAAAAAAAAAAAAGGATTATGTGTGGAGTGTAGGTGATTGTTTCGGGTGTCTGTGGTGCTACCATGTCCTAGGATTAAAGTCAATCAGAAACTACAACACTCTAGCCCAGGCAGAATGCAAAGAGCACAGACCCTTCAGGAATGTCCTGCTAAGGTTGCTTACTGAGGGTGGAGGAAATAAATAGGTAGCTATAAATACCAGCTAAGGGCACATGACCAGTTAAAGAAACAATTAGTGTTTCTGCCCTATTTTGTTACGAATATGCTTATATAGATATTTATGCTTCCTTTCCCCAATTTCTCTACATGAAATATAAACATCAGCTGGGAAATAGTGATATACCCCTTTAATCCCATTACTTGGGAGGTAGAGGCAGGTGGATCTTTGTGAATCTGAGGCCAGCCTGGTCTATAGAGTTTCTTTGTGTAACAGCCCTGGCTATCCTGGAACTTGCTTTATAGATCAGGCTGGCCTGCCTCTGTCTCCTAACTGCTGAGATTAAAGGCATGTACCACCACTGGGGATTTTTTCTTAAATAAAACACCTGAATTGGGAAGACCCAAATTTAATCTGGGCCATACCTTCTGCCGGCAGCCTCTGTAAGGACATGGAAGAAGGGAGCTTGTGCTTTGCCTGCTTGCCCCCAAACTTGCCAGCAAGTCCATCCTTCACTGGCATCACAGTCCACTTTTTCAGGATTCTGGCTTATACTAAAGACCAGATAAGACATCCAGCCTTGTGGATTTAACAACTACTGGATTCTTGGACCTTCTATTGGTAGATGGTCATTGCTGAACTAGCTGGATTACAGACTGTAAACTATTCTAAGGAGGGAGGGAGGGCGGGCAAGGGAGGAAAGGAGAGGAGGGAGAATCATTCTATAAGTTCTGTTCCCTTGTAGAACCTTCATGGCTATTTTACAATGTGAGCTCTCAGCTGCTACTCCAGTACCTGCCTGCCTGCCTGCTACCATGCTCCCTGCCATTATGGCAATGGACTTTTAACCCTCTGGAACTGTAAACCCCAAATAAACTCTTTCTTGTATAAGTTGCCTTGGTCATGCTTTTTTTTTTATCACAGTAGTAGTGTCAGGTCTAAAATAAACTTGAGACAACTGGCTTCAGTCTGCTGGCCATGTTCAGTCTACTACTTTCTCTCCTTGCTCTGCACTCTTCCAGAGTCCTCTGGCTGTACTCTCCCTCGTATGTACAATAAAAACCTTCTTCTCAACCATACCTTGGAGCAGTCATGTCCTAATTTATTCAGGTAGAAAAATAAGATAGAAGTTGGTATCGGGGGTAGGCTATTTCTGTTATAAGCCTGACCATGCTGGGTTTTTGGAAGAATGTCAAAGACATTAGGACTCTGGATTCCAAAAGTGTTGAATGCTATATGCAGAGTTTAAGCATCAGTCCTAGCAGGAGATTGAAAGACAGCAATACTAAAAGCAATGTGGACTATGGAAGCCCAGATCAACAAGGTTCAAAGGGAAACAATATGAGCAAGTGGGCTTACAGTATTTTGGCAAAGAATGTGGCCAACCTTTACCCATATTCTAAAAATCTGCCTGAGGCTAAATAGAAAACTAACTAATTGTTTTGGCAGAGGAGACTTCAGACAGCCTAATATTGACTCCACTGTGTGGTTGTTAGCTATCATCCTTATGCAGGTCTATAGGGAAAAAGAGAAAATGGGGCAAAAAGAAATACAAAATGTAAGAGGAAAAGAAAATCAGGAAACTTAACATTAGAACATTAGAGCCAGGGCTTGTGCTGAGAGAGATAAAGAAAGGCCTGATGAGAAATGGAATAAAGGGAGGGGTGACCTCAGAGCAAGACCTCACATCCCTTCCCAGCTATGCTTCCAACTTGCAAAAAGGAAATGCCTGAGGACTTTTCTGCTACAAAGCAACAGGAAAGGTGTAAGGAGTAGGTTTTTGTTTCCTCCCACCTCCGCCTGGTCTTGTCCTGCCGCCACACCAGCCCCAATTAACACACAGAGACTCTGTATTTGATATAATTCTGTTGGCTTGTTGTTTCTTATCGGCTAGCTCTGCCTTAATTATTAACCCATTTCTATGTATTTCCATGTGGTCTTACCAAGAGCGGAGGAATGGCAGTTCTGTTCTCTCCAGGACACTCCATCCTGACTCTCCTTACTACTTCCTATTTCCTCCTTCTCCTAGTCCCGCCTGGCACGGCGGCAGGACCAGACCAGCGGCAGAGGAAAAACCGTACACCTTACAGAAAGGTAACGTGACTTAAGGAGACCAGGTTCCATCCCAACTTCATGCTTCTGGCTTTAGTTATAAATGATGCACGAGTAAAGGGATTATGGAATTTCACTCTGAGATTAAGGAGAACAGCTCAGGCCAGGCATGTGGCAGGGAAGCTGTGAAGGTGAAGCCTGGATTTTATTAGAGACCTAGGATGTTGGAGATGACAAAGCCATGAGATGTCTGCCAGGGAGAGCTGCAGATGGAGGAAACCAGTC
Organism: Phodopus roborovskii; assembly: GCF_943737965.1. NCBI lineage: Eukaryota > Metazoa > Chordata > Mammalia > Rodentia > Cricetidae > Phodopus > Phodopus roborovskii. The sequence goes on along the minus strand of NW_026126407.1, from coordinate 47,813,696 downwards.
CAAGAGAGAGAAGTGTGTTGACTCAGGAAGGTTGGAAGGGTGGAGTCATCAAAACCATTTGACACTGGACATGGAGCTACAGGATTTGGAGTTTGCCCTGCTAGGTTTTGGTCTTGCTTTGGTTCAGTATTTCCCCATTGTACCCCGATACCTCTATTCTGGATGGTAATATATATTCTGTGCTATTCCATGCTGAAGTATATAATTTCTTTTTTGTGTTTATATGGGGTTATGATTAAGAGATTACAGCTAGGTGGTAGTGGCACACAACTTTAATCACTTAGAGGAACAGACAGGCAGATCTGGGAGTTCGAGGCCAACTTGGTCTACAGAGTGAGTTTCAGGACACCCAGAGCTACACAGAGAAACCCTGTCTAGAAAAACAGAGATTGGGGGGGGGGGAGGGAGGGAGAGAGAAAGAGAGACAGAGAGAGAGAGAGAGAGAGAGAATGCTTACTTTGAGACTCAGAGAGGCTTTGAACTTTAAAATTATATTAAGACTGTGAAAGATGATGGGACATTTGAAGATGGACTAAATGCATTTTGCATTATGATATGGCTACAAAACTATGGGGCCAAGGAGTGAAATGTGGTGGTTTGAATGAGAATGACCACTATAGGCTTATATATTTGAATAGTTGTTCCCCAGCTGAAGGAAATGTTTGGGAAGGATTAGGAGGTGTGGTCTTGTTGAAGAAGGTGTGTCACTGGGGGGGGGGCAGACTCTGTGTTTTTAAAAGCCCCATCCATTTCCATTTAGCTCACTGTGCCTCATGATTGTTTCTCAAGTTGTGAGCCCTCAGTCGCTGCTCTAGTATCATGCCAGCCTGCCTGCTGCCATGCTCCTAGCCATGATGGTCATGGGCTCTATTTTCTGAAGCTGTTAATACCAAGCAAACTATCTCTGGAATCTCTTTGGTGCTCCCCTGAAATGACTAACATGAAGGAACCTGGCACAATTTAATCCCAGTAACTAATGGCAATCTGCTGAGATTGTTCGCTGGGTAAAGCTACTTGCTACCAATCCTCACGACCTGAGTTCTATCCCTCAACCCACATGGTTGAAGGAGAGAACCGCCTATGACTGCCACACATTAGTGTGGCATTAGTGTAACCATATACATATATAACCATAGATAAATATAATAAAATATTGTGGCTCTGGTTTGGTTCTATTCCTTGTGGCTTGTTCTGCCCAAATGCTATGAAATACCTCTCTTTTATGACATAGGCATTTGAGGGAACCAACGCTGAACAAAGGATTTAAATAACCAGATGACATTATTGCCACTTCCACTGAGCTGTGACAACAATATTCTTCAAGTGCGAAGAAGAGACCAGGTGTTCCCAAGCACCTCCCACCACCTCACAGAGCACACAGGACAGGCCTCAGCCCCTGTTGCGTTCTGGTAATGCTAGCTAATATCTCTTCCCAGTTCTCAGCACATAGCACCTACCTTGTCAGCAATATCCTCTTCTGGGCACTCCACAGGCTCCGGAGGAGGGTCCTCCAGGGCCTCCATGGTCAGAGTCCCTGACTGGTGCAGATACCTACAGAAAAGAACCAATAGCAGAGGGAAGAATGGAAAAAAACAAACAACAAGCTCTTCCAACAAGAGTACTTCCAAGTATCTCTGAAAGGCAGACATCAGCATCATGGAGCACATGCCCCCCCCCCAACTCCTGGGGGGGGTATTGTTCTCCTGATCAAAGCTCCAAGAAAGGGTGTCCCTGGGCCAGGCAGCATTACCAAGGGGCTAGGAACAAGCAGATTGTGCTCTGTAGCTTGAGTCCTCCCAGCACTCTTTGGAGCCTGTCAGCATAACCTTTCCCCTGCCAGCTGAGGGGACAACAGGGTACTTTGGACCAGGATGCAATAAAACACATCATTCTTCACCATGATATGAAATAATCTCAAATCCACCAGAGGCCCATCAAATGTTAATGTAGAATCTTGACTCCTGTGTAATATACCTACATGTGTATGATTTTCTTTTTCTTTTGAGAAGAGGTCTTTCTTGCTATATAACAGACTGGGCTCAAATATGAAATCTTCCTGCTTTAGCTTCCTGATTGCTGTGGGCCACGGTGCCCAGCTCTACACACATTTTATTTGTGCTCTGAGACATGTCTTGCTGTGTTGATTGACTAGTGTGGAATTCACCATGTAGACAAGGCTAGCCACAAATTCAGAGATCTACCTGCCTCTGCTAGGATTGAAGTTATGTGCCACCACACCCAGCTTCTGCCTTTTGTTGGTTTCCAGTGTGCTCTCTGTGGTACTGAAAGTTAGGGATCCTGAGGGCATTGTGAACCCAGTGAGTCACTCAGGTGGAACTTAGTACAGATGAACTAGGGAAGAACCCAGGTGCAGTCCTCTGGGGCACCAGTGCCAGTGGTCAAGGCTAGACCCAGGCACCAATCCTGCAGTCTCATGGAACCCCAAGGGCCCCTCATTGTGCTCTTGGCAGGGGCCACTCTTTAGATGCAGATGCCTGGGCAGGTGTTGAGCAAATGGACACTGTGTTGCAGACTAACTTGCTTAGTTGTGGTAAGTCTAATTTAGCAGCAGTTCACACACCTTTCAGGGCACCTGTACAGAAGTGGCAGTAAAGCAGTGTGTTGAGTTTGTCCCACACTTGGGGGTCAGGCTCTAGACTTGATGGCCTGATGGTCAGATCTGTGTGACCTTGAGAACGCATTCACGCTCACCGGCCTTCTCTTATGAAATGAGGAACAATCTACAGGCAAGTAAGGGATTTCTGTGCATTTTCAACAAGGGTATTTTATAGATTGCTTTGGTGAGGATTCAGCAGACTGAGGATTCAGCAGACTGAGGATTCAGCTGTGGCCACTTCATTTTATCAGTGAATGGAGCCGTTTCCTTTCTCACTGACTGAGCTTGCACATTTCCTTTTTTTCCCCCCTTCCTCATGAATATTTTAGGGGGCAAAGGAAGCAAGCTCCTCTACCCCGGGGACTATAAGCCCATGCACACTGACAGAGTCACTTTCTTCTATTGCCTGCTCTAGTCTTCCCTCTGATTCTCAAGAGGGTGTTGATCAGCGCTACGTTCTTGGTCAGTCACTGCTCTTCAACAGGACTTTGACCTCAATGTCATGCCACTCCCTGAAAGGAATCTGCCCACTCTAGACCCTAGAGGCTACCTCAGGCAGAGGCCAAAGCCTGGGCCTATCTAAAGTAAAGGAATGTGCTGTCCCTGAGCACCAGCATGTGGCCTCTTGGTGAAACTGAGGTTGTCTAGAATGTGGAGTGTGGCTTATTTAATAATCCCCACCAAGAAGAGGAGCTCTTCCTTCAACTCCACTCAAGAACCTCCAGGAGAAGGGACTGTGGCCAACAAGATGAACATTTTGCTCAAGGAACAGAAATCATGTCCCTGTTGTGAATCCCACTGGGCCAACTCTGTGCCAGGTGCTTCAGGGAGAAGAGCCATTTCCATAAACAGGGACAGGGAGGGAACAGCTTCATGGATACAGCCAGGACACAGAGTCACAGCTGGATACTGCAAAATATCCATCTTAGCCATAATGTATAAATGGTTGGACATCTTGTAACATGAATTACAGAACAGCCATCTTGTGTTTCCTGAGAATTCTTGGGATGAAATTATGGGCACAATGGCAGTGGATTAAAATCTACATGTAAACTGGGTAGTAGTGGTGCATGCCTTTAATCCCAGAACTTGGGAGGCAGAGGCAGGTGAGTTTGAGACCAATCTGGTCTACAGAATGAATTCCAAGGCAGCCAGAGCTACATAGAGAAAACCTGTCTCCAAAAACAAACAAAAAAATCTGCATGCATGCTTTGACATTTTTAAGTACATTACAGAATGTACTTTTGATTCATAAGTTAACTGTGAACATGAAAGCTGACTTTTGATGCAACAAATACATTAGACAAGAAAAATACATTCTCAGAGACCATTTCAAAGGATCAAATTTCACTGCCCAGCCTTCCCAAGCCATGAGATACCTCTGATGCTAGATTTTCTCTAGACACAGAGCCTGTCAGTTGCCCCTGGCCTTGTCAGGATCTTAGCAAGGGAGGCTGAGCAGCTCACCTCTGACTGTTTCAACCACTGCTTGTTCAGGAGGATATGAGCAGGGCAGCCAAGCCATTGCTTGTGGAGCTGTAAAGAAGTACAGCTGGGTGGCTGTGAAGTTACTATGAGCTCAGTGCCCTTCTTGAAGAGGTGACAACCAGAGAAGGTGAAGTGCAGATACTGTTTCCCCGTAGACCCCAAGCAGCCAGGAGGCCATTGCTCCAGGATGAGGGGATGTAAAGGCACAGAAGACAAATCTATGAGATGCCAGTAGCTAGCTTCCAGGTTAGAGGGTTCACCTTTACTTAGCAACTCATAATAAATGAAAGAAAGCTTGCAACAAGATTCATGAAATAAATTATTATCTTTTTCTTTTCTTTTTAAAATGATTTTGGGAAGTAAGCTCAAAGCCCACATGTTAGCCATGAACTCTACATTCCCAGAGCTTTTAAAAAGTTTTGAGATACAGTCTAAGTTGAATCTCCTGCCTCAGCCTCTTAGTAGTTGTGAATATAGATATGCAGTACCAGAACCAGCTAAATGTCTCTTGAGAAGCAAAGAAAACATCTTCAAAGCTTCCACAGAGAGAAAAGTCATAAAGAAACAAAGAAGTTAGATTTAGTAGCAACTTCAGGACCATAGGCTGTGACCAATGACTCCAGAAAAATCTAAGGAAAATTCACAACCTGACCCAAACCAACCAGAGGAAACTCCCACCCAAGGTCTTGAATTTCATCCCCTGTTCCTTCCCTTCTCAGGAAGCCACAGGAAGATATGCAAAACAAAAAGAGGTAAGTCAGGAGAAGGAAGGTTGGGGCTGGGAACTCAATCTCTGAAAGAAAGAATTCACAGGGTGTGGGGAGACATGCAAAGACCCTATTTGTGAAGCCAGGAGACACCCTGTGCAAAACAGGAGGGATGCTCCCCTATGGCCCCAAGACAGGGCTAAACGGTGAAGACAGGCTAGAGACTCAGAAGACAAGGGAGAGCATGAAGGTGATCAGTGACTCGGCTTGTCTTAGGGAGGAAGTAATACTGGCTGAGCCTGGCCATACGGAGGGCATCAGCATGTTAAACCTGAACACTGACTTCAGTGAAGACTGTCCAGGGGCCAACCAGAGGACAGAAGCACAACTCACCTTTTATAGCAGGAAGCCGACAGCAGCCAAACTCCAAAAACAAAAGCTGGCCTTTAAAACTCTAGCAAGGCCAGACAGTGATGGTACACGCCTTTAATCCCAGTACTTGGGAGACAGAGGCAGGTAGATCTCTGAGTTCAAGGCCAGCCTGGTCTACAGAGTGAATTCTGAGACAGCCAGGGATACACAGAGAGACCATGTCTTGAAAACAAAGCAGAACAAAACAAACCCAAACCAAAAAAACCCAATACTCTAGCAAGACCATTTCCACCCCTCCCCTCTCCTCTTCATGTGAGCCACTGGGCTGACAAGACCATAGGCTGGGCAGGCGGCCACCCAGAGACAATTCTACGAGACTGACTCCTAGAGCAGCCACAGGGAGAATGCAGCCCATTGCAGCTCTTCAGGAAGTATGTACGGACACAGGGAACATCAGAAGCTGCTATAAGCCTCAGGTCTATATCTGAACCCTCAGACCTAGAAATCCCTTCTGTAACCTCTCCCCTCAATTACTTTCTATCCCAAAACATGAAATATAACTTGGAAGTTTGAATTAAAAAAAAAAAACCTGGAAAGGAATATTTTCTAAATGTTTTTCAGAAACGATGACTACCAGAGTATTTCATAAGATTTTTAGCAAGTGATCGAGGCTCTGCCTACCTTGCCACCTTCCTGCTGGAGAGCCGCTTGGCTGGGCTGTGCAAAAACCAAACAAACAGGAAAATAGTGTCAGGGAGCAGACTGAAGAACAAGAGGAAACAGGAAGCTTGGGCTGGGGAGATACCAGGGCACAGGCATGCAGCCCTTGTCCCAGACAAGCCACATGCACAGAATGCCCACTCTGCAAGTCAGAGAACATGCACAGCCCCTGTCATAAAGGTCTTCACAGATCTCATCATTCCGTCCCTAAGACCTCAAAAGAAACCAAGCAGGCTACAGTACCAGACCAAGCCCAATGCTTAAACCCACCAGCTGACAGCACCTGGGTCCACATCATTGGCTACTGTCAGGTTCCCAAGTGCTTCTGAAGCCATTACCCCAGTTGACTGGCTACCACACAGGTCCTTCTATGATAGGAGGGCCTGTAATCGCTTTTGTTTGGGTTCTGATACTTCACACTCCAAATATCTACATGGTGAGGATTTAGAGACCCTTCCAGGAGCCATCCTGCAGCAATAACATGGACCACCTACAGCAGCAAGAGCAGGCCCAATATGCCTCTTCTGGCTCTCAAGCCAATCAGAACATGGCCTGTGTTCAGGCACAAGGACCACCTCTTGGCTTACAGCAGGCTCACCAGCTTCCTTTCCCTTTTTCAAGGGCAATCTACTTCAAGAGTCATCCCTTTATTACTTCAGCTGGGTTCAAAATCATACTTTGAGGTGGCTCTGGAAGTTCACTCACTGTTGGGATGCATTTTCATTTGTGATGCTACATTCTGCTAATAGAGGGCATTGGCGAGCTGAGCTGGTGCTGATAGCAAAGCCCCTAAAGATGTCTTTGCCACACTGTTTCTACAGGGCTGTGGGCTGCTGAAGGGCACAGCTCTTCTCTTGGATGGGTAGTGGGATTTGAATCTCTTGGGTGGTGCTTACTATTCATGACTCCTCAGAGCTCTTGTCATGCACTGGTGGCACCTTGTGTTCCTACCCTCACAGCTTGGGTCCTTCTGCAGCTACTGTATGGCTCCCTCTCCTGGCTGGATTCTTGAGTAGCACCGTACATTTTAGTACAAATCTGCTTTTATCTTCGTATCATGGACACTCTGCACATTAAGAACTGACTGCTCCATCTACCTGTCAGTCTCAGGACTAGCAAACCCTGTAACAGTTTACAGTTTTGAAGTTACACCTCTGAGTGAATAAGACTTTTTGGTCTATAAAATGCATTGTTTTTATAGATGCTCCCAGGTACCCACAGAAAACAACAGCTACAGGAATGCTATGTTGCCCACTAGGCAAATACCTGAGACATAATGTAAACCCTATTGTTATATGGTGAGTTCATAAAGCTTATCCTGAGGAAATCCATGCAGGCCAGGAGGCACAAGTCAACTCTCACTAGTATTGGGATACTAGTACTTGACAGCTGTGTCCTAACTGAAGCTAAAAGTCTGTACACTTAGGCAGAGCCTTTTAGGATGAAAGACTCCAGCCAGTCATGCTGAGCCACATACTAGTCTGACCTCTGCCTTACATGGTCTAACTGGTATGATCATCGCCATCTCAGAGGCAGGTTTTTAGCACAGCAAAATCTTCTATAAATCACACCTGCTCATCAGTAGGAGGACAGTTCACCAACAGGAAGAATACAGCAGGCACCATCAGTTCCCAGCAAGTGAAAGCTGTGTCCTCTACAATGGAAGCCACCAGGGTTTCTGGAATCACCAGACATCAGATTCTCCCCTCCCCAAGTCTTGCAGAGACATGCCCTTGAAGAATACTTCTGGCTTCTACATTGTGATCAGGATCCCACCAGGTTCCCTCTGATCTTTCCCTACTTCACTGGGTGTTGGCTAAAGGCTTCTATCTAGCTTTGTGATACTGCACAGAACACAAAACAAAAAAGATAACATGTCAAGGGCCCCAGGATAGGAGCTCGAATAGCACAGAGCTGTAGACCTACCCTGGCTAAAGCCCTGCAGTGGCAGGGCAGAAGAGGTGCAGCCTCTAACAGACTTCTAAGCATGCTACACTACCGGGATGATCTATCTTCCTTTCAGCCAACACTTCTGCCTGTGTGGTCACCTGCCACCTCTGCTTAGGAAGTGTTGCCATCCACAGCTTCACATGCAGCCCATCTCTTCTGCTGACCTTCTTCAAGCTCCCCACCACCACACCACTGAGCCAATGGGATGTCGAGGCAGGCTGACATGAACAAAGAACCCAAAGGTGTTTCCTATGAGTTTGTGAAGGTGCAAGAGGGAACTTTCTGGAATGCTGGATCTACTGGGACTGCTCACAGAGATGCAGGGGGCAAAGGGCAGAGATGAGAGATAATCAGAAGAGAAGGCAAAGGAGCAACAGGCAAGGCCTGTAAGAGCAAAGCAGCAATGCCAAGTCATCTGCATTTGAATGTACAGCCACCCTACAGGACTGACGGTCCCTGAGCACAGGTGATCATGACTAACCTAGCATTCCAGAAAACTACTTATAAATTTGTTTTCAAAAAACCATCTTTAAATTCCCCAGCTCTGCCTCCATGACTCAGTTGAAGAAAATTTTGGTAAAATGCTCAAGTATCCTCTTTTACATGTTAGGCTGTTTCCCCCCTTCAGGGACAGCAGCATATAAGGCTGCTACATGCATAACAGAGAAGGGACATGAGCAGCAAGCTAGGTCAAGGCATGCAGGGATAGGGTCTGCAAGAAGAGTCCCACAGTCTGAGTGCCTTGCTAGACTAGGTGACCAGAGCAAGAGCACCTTGGGTAACACCCAATGGGGAGCATTGCAGTGGGAGTCTCCCTGGGAGCACAGAGCAAGACCAGGTTCTCCACATTACCTATTCATCTCAAGATCAGTCAGGCGGGCAGAAAGATCTTCAAGGCGGTTGATCTGTTTGTGGCACTGGCTACAGTAAAACTCAAAGACCTCATCAGTGAGGACGTTGCGCAGCTTTGAGGCAAGAGGGTTGGAGCTAGAAAGACAGAGGGCCAGTCAGGAGAGAGGAGGCCCTGTTAAGTTGTCTTTGCCAGGCATGAGGTGGAGGAGAGAGCGAAAGGTGCTGGACAGAAGTAGAGAAAGACAGCAAATGGTCCAGGGTGCTGGCTGTGCTCTGGGGACTACCATGAGCCCTTCCTCACATCACCTGAGGAGCCTGGAATATCCACCACCTGGAGCAGCCAGGACCGCCACACATTCCCCCATGCCAGGCAGCATATAAAACCAAGCAGTGAGAGCTATAACACAAAATTCTCCTTAACAGGAAGGGAGATGCACACCCAGCCTTCTCCCCCATGGAAATCACATGAATGTGACAGCAAAGTGTGTCACCAGGGTTAGTTTATTTGCTAGGTTTTTGTTGTTGTTACTTTGAGACAATCTTGCTGTCTCAAAAGACAAAAACCAGGTCTTTCATATGTTTGGCTAGAGTTACCCCAAGATATTGTATGTTGTTTGTGGCTATTGTAAAGGGTAATGTTTCTGAATGTGGGTATCAGTTAGGAGGCCTGGGCAGTCCACCTCTAACAGTGGAACCAATATTTATCCTAGTGCACAAATGGACATTGGGAACCCAATCCCTATGAAGGGATACTATTTCAGCCCAGATACATGGAGGTGGGCCTAGGCCCTCCCCCAAATGATGTAACAGATTTTGACAATCCCCCATGGAAGGCCTTACTATCTTTGAGGAGCGGGGGGGGGGGGGGGGGGGGTTGGGGAGCATAGGAGGATGGGAGAGAGAGGGAATTGATATGTAAAATGATTGTTTCTAAATAAAAAAACAAAAAGGTGCATCAGCAGATTTGTGCTTTTGAGATCTGTGTTAAAAACTCAGGATTCTGTCTAGCCTTCTGGGAATGCTAGCTAAACTCCTGTGATTCCAACAAGCTCTTAGCTCACTGGTGGAACATGATATATCTGTTCCTGGGCATGAAGTCAGGGAAGCAGCTTCATCCCTGGAGAAGGACCCACGGACTGTAGAAAACTAACCTGGAAGATTAATTTTAAAAAGGGTAGAAAGGAATACATAAAAATGTAGTGTGAAAATTATACTTTAGATTGGAAACACCAGTTGGAGATGGGACAAACTAAACAAACAGGAGAGAATGCCCAACAGACACTGATGCAGAAATGCCAAATTCTGGACCAAGCCCATTACCTCTAACTCAAAGTCCCTAGGACTCTCTCCAGGAGGACCATGCACCCAGGATGCACTCAGAGAGCCCACTTCACAGCCAGTGTCATTTTCAGGTGGCATATGAGCAGGAATGGCTCATGCTTAGCCTACAGAAAGCCCTTCTAGCATTGGCTCCACAGTTCTGTGCTGCCATGACAACCAGGGTGAAGTGGACAAAATGAGGAACTAGAAAGCAAAAGGGAGATGTGGTCAGTGTGAAAGAGCTGACCAGCCAGGCCTGGGTTTCCTCACACTGAGTGCTCAGCAGGGGCTACCAAGGTCTTGTCTACTAGATGCCATAGTTTGGTTAACTCAGAGCTAGAACTTTTCAGAAAATTTTGGGGGGATATCAGGACATGGCAGAGCATGGTTTAAGACTCTACAGTCCCTCCAAGCCAGCCACCGGCCATGAAATGACCAGTGACCAGCAGCTTAGGGTTACAGTGGCTCAGCAGATGCTTCAGGGTCTGCAGCATACTGCAATGAATAGATGAGAGGGGGTGCAGCTAGCCTTCACTCTGGGGCAGACTCAATACTCCTCCCCATGATGTTCAACTACACAGCAGCAGATAAACTGACACAGGACCCCACAGAGAAGTTTCCCCATAACTAGGCATGGAGAAGGAGTGGACCATGCACAGTGCAAGGTGTCACCTGGGGCTGAGAAAAGAAGGGTCTCCGCAGTCCAGCTCGCCATTACAGAGGGTCTCCGGGGACAGCTCTGCCTCACTGCCTTCACCATAATCTTCAAAATGTTCCTCACTGCCAATCACCATGACGACAGTCTGGCTGTGAGGGTGGGTTCTACAAAAGACAGACAGAAGCAATTCTTAGTCACTGCCATAGGCATCTGATGGGTTGCATACTATTCAGTATGCCATAAGCCCGAGTCGCATCAGTGGAGGACCCATACTGCTAAAATGAAACAGAACAGACCCAGAAACAGGTGAAATGATTAGTAATGGTGCTACTTAATCCATTTAATAACAGATATGAAATTACATCACTTCAAAGAAACTGTGCTTCTGGGATAAGGGAGACAGTAAAGTGATATACAATGCCAAGGGCAACCAGTAAGGTCAAGAGAGCCGACCACAGTGCTCCAACAGGATTGGAATTTCCAGTTTGACACCCATGGAACTCACATACATGGCCAGTCTTAGCAACTGGGGGCCACATCATTGAAGGCCAGGCAGTGGTGGTGCACGCCTTTAATCCCAGCACTTGGGAGGCAGAGGCAGGCAGATCTTTGTGAGTTCCAAGCCAGCATGGTCTACAGAGCGAGTTCCAGGACAGCCAGAGCTATGTTGAGAAACTCTGTCTCCCAAATGCTGGGACTACAGGTGTATGCCACTACCACCTGGCTTATAAGACTTTGTTTAAAAAAGACAAAACAAAACAAAAACCTGTGCTTCCAAATATCAGAAGACTGAATTAAGGTTTATCCCTTATAATTTCCCTTATAGTTTCTCTTATAATGCCCTACCAATTTGATAGGACAATAAATTCAGGAGTGTCCTAGCAGGAGAAGCATAAGGAAATGTCAGTTGGCTAGAAACCAGACAGGTGTAGCTCCACAGAGACAGTAGGAAGCTACATATGGCCCAGATGGTTCTACCACTGCATACAGCATAGTCTAGGGAATGCAAAAGACACACAGACATGTGGATATACATACAGAGACACAGAGACACGGGGACATAGACACACACATAGCATGGGTACAGACCTGCCTGGGAGCAACAGCAATGCACCGTGGTCAGGCTCCTCCATTGTGTCTAGACACTCTGAGGGTACAGCTGAGCCACCAGCACTATCTGCGTCCCCTTCAGGCTGAAGCTCAGGGTGCACCAGGGTGCTGGTGTCTTCATCTGTGAAAGTCTCACACTCACTGTAGGTACTCTCAGACCCCATATATGCGCTGTCTGTCACCTCGTTGGCCTAGGAAAGAAAACCAACACTTAGCTTGAACAGCTAGGAAGGCCATATAGCATAGAGGGCATGGTACTAGCAAAAATAAAAACCACATCCCTAAACCTTGATGTTAGGATTCAGTATATGTGTATACACACAGACTAAACACAGGGCCTCTCAGGTGCCTTACATGCTCTGTCATTTAGCTGTAACCTCAGCCCTTTATTTTTAAACTACAAAAGAAAAGACAAAAATAGGCAACAAGATGGGCATGGTGGAGCCCACCCATGTTCCTGGCACACAGAAGGCAAGGTAAGACAACGATGAACTCAAGGCCAGCTTGGGCTAACAGAAAAACTTTGTCTCAAAAACAAAAGTGCAGTCATTTTAAAATCAGTTGAATAATAATATATCTAAAAGGTACAAAGCATACCGGAATCACAAATATTCCCAACAGAATCACCTGTTATGTGGCTTTCAGCATGGGTATTACTTATAGTCAAGGAGTTAATATACAACAGTGTAAGACTGTGCCTTTGAAATTAAGATGTCACCAGCTGGCAGAATGGCTCAGTGAGAAAAAAGGCACCATCCCAAGACACAGTATACATGGTACTGTCCCTTGACCTTCACAAACACAGTGACACTCCCCCCATAAGCACACATAAAATTAATAACAATATAAATATAATAAAAATCAAATTAAGATATCATATTTAGGCTATTGCTGGTTTTGGATTTTTTTTTTTAATTCTGTGGTTTTGGCTTTTCAAGACAGGGATTCTTTGTGTAGCCTAGATTCCTGGAACTTTCTTTGTGATCAGGCTGGCCTTGAACTCAGAGATCCACCTGCCTCTGCTTCACCAGTGCTGGGATTAAAGACATGTACCACACCCAGCCAGACTACTGCTCTGAAATGTGAAATGAAGATACAATTTCTAATACTCATTTGTCAATCATGTAGGCAACTATTATAGTTCAGTGTCTGTTTTTGCAATCACACCTGTTTTCTCCTATGGACAGAACACAGCACAGGGCCCAACTTGTGGCAGACAGTCAGAATTTAAATAATATCAATGAACTTAAAACTAAGAGGGCATTTTCTACTTATAAGCTCAATTTTAATTACAACAAAGTTGCAAGTCTCTGACATTTCATATTCAGAAGATTCTGAGGTTAACAATGTGTAAATAGGACTTCAGAAAACTTGCAGTTCTAGCAGGAAAAAGATGACCTTTATCCCCGAGGTCTGGTGTTCCAAGGAGTGTGAGTGAGGACAATAGCAACAGCACCCACCTGAGCCAGCAGACATCTCAGAAGACCTAAGCCTTTAGGATGATGAGAAGCCAGCTCCAATCTTGACCACCACTACCAGCATGTGACCAGAGATATAAGGATGCATCTTAAGGATTCCAGTGGATGACATGGGTGGACAATTTTTTTTGTTGTTGTTGTTGTTGTTTGTTTTTCCTGACAGGTTTCTCTGTGTAATAGCTCTGGCTGTCCTGGAACTAGCTATGTAGGCCAGACTGGCCTCGAACTCACAGAGATACACCTGCCTCTGCCTTCTGAGTACTGGGATTAAAAGCATGCACCACCACCACCACCAGGCAGGTGGACACTTCTTACAGTAAGGAAGGAAACAAGACTGAGGAGCCTTCAGAGGGTACAAAATTCATCAATACTAAGTAATTTGTAGAAAGCAGCCAAGTCAAAATATAAAACCAAAGCCAAACAATGGTGGTACACACGTTTAATTTTAGCACTCAGGAGACAGAAAGGCAATTCTCTATGAGTTCAAGGCCAGCATGATCTACATACTAAGCTCCAGGCTAAAGCAGACAGAGTGAGAACCTGTCTTTAAAAAAAAACAAAACAAAACAAAACAAAAAAGCCCTTTGCAATCTAGTTCTGTTTTACCCATGCACCTAAACAGCACTCTCCTGAATGAATGAGGCAGGCCAGGGTTCCATCCTGCAGAAGCCAGTTCAGAAAGACTAGCATAGCAGGCAAGGTACAGGCAACTGTACAAGGCCTGGCCTACAGGAGATGGTGGACAAACAGGACACCATGCTGTACAGACTCCTGATGGTCCATAAAGGGAAGCTGAGAGTCACTTACCCAGGCACTAAGAAAACCCAGCAGATTTCTAAGAAGAATAGAAACAAAGACTAGACATGGCTCATTAGTAGTAAGCAAAAACTTCTAAAAGAATGAATGTTGTTCCTAGTGCACAAGAATGCTCAGTGGATCTTAAAAAAAGGGAGCACAAGACCCATGAGCTGGCCAACAAGGCCCCAACACTAATGGGCAGGACCTTCTGAAGACCTCAGAGTAGGTTGCTGCTTATAACAGAAAGTGACCTTGAGATAACTTTAATAAGCTTTAGACATATTTTTGTTTTATGTCTGTGAATGTTTTGCCTTCAAGCATGCATTTGCACAACATGTATGCTTGTTGGTTATCCTGGGAGATGTTTATATGCTACCATTTGAGTTCTGAGAATTGAACCTAGATCTGATGCAAGAGCAGTCAGTGCTCCTAACTGCTGAGCCATCTCTCCAGCTTGAGGAAGTTTTTTTTTTTTTTTTTTTTTTTTTTTTTTTTTGTTTTGTTTTGTTTTGTTTTGTTTTTTTACTTTTTTCTTTTTCTTTTCCCCAGACAAGGGTTTCTTTGTTTAACAGCCCTAGTTTTTCTGAAACTCGTTCTGTAGACCAGGCTGGCCTTGAACTCACAGAGATCCACCTGCCTCTGCCTCCTTAGCACTGGGATAAAAGGCATGTGCAGCTACCACTACCCAGGTTTTAATTTTTTAAAATTTATTTATGTATGAGTAATCTGCATGTATGTCTGCAGACCAGAAGAGGGCATCATATTCTTTTAGAGATGGTTGTGAGCTGCCATGTGGGTGCTAGGAATTGATCTCAGGTCCTCAAAAGAGCAGCCAGTGCACTTAACCACTGACCCATCTCTCTAGTCCTTGAGGCAGCGTTTTAAAAAGCAAACCTATGGTGGGGTTTTTTTGCAGATTTTTTTCTCATATAGCTTTTTTTTGTACAAATTTATTTTACTGGCCTTTTGCTTGTATATTATGGTTTCTGATTTTGTGTTTTTGTGGGTTTTGTTTTTTGCTGTGTGTCTCAGGGTGTATGTTTCTGTGCTTTTTCATGTTTTGTTTTGTTTTTTTAATTTGTTTTCTGAAGAGAGAGAGAGACAGACCTGGAGTTGGATGAGTAGGGAAGTGGGGAGGATCTGGTAGGAGATGAGGGGGGGAGGAAACCATGATCAGAATATATTGTATGAATTTTCAGTTAAAAAAATAAAAATATTGCTGGGCATTGATGGCGCATGCCTTTAATCCCAGCACTTGGGAGGCAGAGGCAGGTGGATTTCTGTGAATTCGAGTCCAATCTGGGTTACAGAGCTAGTTCCAGGACAAGCTCCAAAGCAATACAGAGAAACCCTGTCTCAAAAAGCCAAATAAATAAATAAACAAACAAACAAATAAATAAATAAGTATCCTCAAGCGATGGTGCCACATACCTTTAATCCCAGCACTTGAGAGGCAGAGGGAGACGATCTCTGAGTTTGAAGCCAGCCTGGTCTCAAAACAAAACAAAAAACGGATGACTGACTCATCTAGTAAAAAGCACTTGCCATCAAGCCTAATGACTGGAGTTTGATCCCAAGGACCCAAATGGTAACCTCCTTACCTGCACTGTAGAACCTGTAACTCCCCATTAATGTAGTGATTTGTTTTTCTAAAGCCAACCCCTGAGTACATACACCAGGTGCTCACTGTTCCTCCCTGGCCATGTACACCCAAGCTTTCCAGCACAGCTCTGACACTTGAAATAAGTGTAACAAGTTCTCAGTGCAGTCAACACATTTCCTCCTGGGATGGAAAGAGTATGAAGGCTGAAGACTACTCCTCACATGGAATTCTCATGATACTGAGGGTGGTGTCTATGGGAGCACAGACAAGTCAAGGATGGCAGAACAGAATCAACTCTACCAACACAAGGGCAAAGAGGCAAATGTGAGCATCTCCATCTGTACTACAGATCCTGGGGGGAGACTGTCCAACACAATCTCAACTCATTTCGAAAGGAACAGTCCCTTCTGCAGCACTGGGGAGTAACTGCAGAACCCCAGTCAGCGAGCGGGACACGGTTCATGTGTGAACTTCAAAGTAAACAAATAAGGTCAAGAGGTCCCATCCCCAATCACTGTAAAACACACTCAGGATCCTCTGTGGAATGTGGGACACAAACAGGAAGGCTCAGCTTGCTAACAGTCTACCAGATGTAAGTCAGCCACAAAGAAAGAAGACTCCAAGGCACTGGGAGGACAGGTGCCCAGCTCAGACCCTGCCCCTGCCAACTTCTGAGACCCTGGTCTTCTGCCAGCCATACTGTGAGAAGGGCCCTGCAGCAAATCTGTTTTCCTAAGGCCATCCAAAATAGACACAAAAAAATCCCACCTTAGAGCACAGTAGTTCTGCACAGGTCATGACACACAATGCAGGCAGTCATAGCCTCACCCACTGGGCTACATCTACCAGTCAGTTAGGACCTAGCTTTGCCCAGAAGACAACAACTCTATTACCAACTTCTAAAAATCTTACATACTACCAAAGTAAAGATGAACTTACTTTAATATCAAAGTGCCTTAAGAAAACGTCCCAAAGTGCTATTACATTCACTAAGTAACTAATCTCTAAGGTACCAAGAGACAGATGAGATCCTTAGTTCAGGCTATTAAGTATGGCTAGCACTGCCTGGCAGCTCCTACAGTCCAAGCTATGTTTCCTCCCTCCACAAGCTTGCCTTTCCACAAAAACAGAATTTGGACACAATCCAGGCACAGCACACTCTCAGGTCTCTCCTTACCCTCAGATGATGGCCAAGAACCTTCATAGGCCTGTCTCTGAGCTCAGGCTCTGGGAAGAGGGTGTTGCTGGAGATGACCACCTCATCATGTGTCACTGCTCACCAAGTCGCTGGCTTCTCTTCACTGACTTTCCCCTTCCTGTTTGTTAGCCATGCTGGTGTTCCTGCAGAATCCATGTGCCCATCTGAAGGCATATCACCACCTCAGAGAAAGTTTAACTTGCTCCTAGACACGCTCCACTAGGCTGCTGCTGGCCAGGTGGGGAGAAGCAAAGTCCGGAAAGTGTCCTTGCTGGCCTTAACAAACAGGCGGGGGACAAAGCACAGCGGCTTGTTGTACACTTTAGCCTTCCTGATAAGAGTTTGTACAAAAGACACATTCTCAGCAGAAGAGTGGTCTCCTCAGCTCTCAGCAGTGGGAGAGGAGGGAGGTACAAAGAAAGCACAGCCAGAACAATTCTGGAACACCCTTATCATCTGGTCCTGCTTGTTCTCTGGGTGACTTCCTCACTGCCCTTCCAGAAACCCTGATAAGTGGTCTCTATCCACCTGTCCTCCCTCAGCCTGCTCAGATTCTTGGACAATGAGCTTTCTTCTCAACAGCAACTTAACTCAGCTCCCTAATTCTTACCCCTCACTTAATAGTTTCCTGTTACAAGCTAAACACACAAGGGGTCTCCAGAAAGTGGTAGTAGGAGCTAGGATAGCTAATAAGAGGCCCTCATAGGAAGCTCTTATGAGCAAGCAATGCCTCATGTACTTCTGCCTGCATGTGCTTACACACACCAAGTTCCACCAGAATCATGGGTTTAACAGGAACTATTTTAAGCAAACCAGTAAAAGACTAACATCTCTAAGTACCAAATACAGCATCTGGATTTGACACATAGAATCTCTACTTTACAAAGATGTTAGAAGCTGGGATCTCGGCGCTTGGGAGACATAGGCAGGTGGATCTCTCTGAGTTAAAGGCCAGTTTGGTCTATATAAGCAAGTTCTAGGACAGCCAAGTCTATGCCAAGAAACCCTGTCTCAGAAAACTAGCAAACCAACAAAAAGATGTTTGTTTGTTTGTTTTTTGAAACATGGTCTCACTAGGCAGTTATGGCTGTTTTGGGGCTTACAGTGTAAACCAGGCTGACGTCAAACTCAAGAGATCTGCTTGTCTCTTCCTCCTGAGTACTGGGATTAAAGGGTGAGCCACAACCATTGGTGACACTTTTTTAAAATACAGGGTATCATAAAGTCTAGGCTGGCCTTGAACTCACAATGTCACCAAAGATTACCTGAATATCTGGTTCTCCTGCTTCCACCTCCTAAGCACTAGGATTGCAGCCTTCACCACCATGCCTAGCTGTTTTGTTTTAAAGGGCAAACTCTCTGTAAGTTCATAGCAGTATCTAGTTCTGAAAGCTATATCTACAACTCTGAAAAGCAAGACATGGAAGAAACATGACCACAGCTGAGAAGAGCGGGTATGAAAATGTAGCTCAGAGCACCAGGAAGGCAGAAACACAACCCTGCAAAACCCAGGGGCAGCCAGGGGCACAGGCGGCACTGAAGAGCACAGGGGACGGTGAGTGGGAGACAACGGTCTGTGATGCTGTCACTGAGACATATCTATGTGTGTACCCTGAGAATGTCTGTCAACAATGAAGCCTCAGCTGTGGCCCACCAGTGCGAGCATGCATGTAACGGGAACTCTGTGGCAAGGCACCATACAGAACCCTCTGCACTATTTGGTCCATGTACTGAAAACTCAAAACCTTCCAAAAAAACAAAAAACAAAAAACAAAACAAAAAAAAAAAAAAAAAAAACGAAATCATTCAATTTTTAAAAAGTAAACAAAAAAGTAGAAATCTTTCTTCCATCTAAAATAGAAATTGGAGTGCTCAGAGAGAAGTAAGCGTGCTTACTGCTCTTTTACACAACACAGTTTGATTCCCAGAACCCACACTGTGTGGCTTACCACTGCCTTTAACTCAGCTCCAGGGAAGCCGATGTCTCTGGCCTCCAAAGGCATCTGCACTCATGTGCACTTACACACACACACACACACACACACACACACACACACACTTAAAAATAAGTCTTTAAAAGAAATTAGAATTTAA
This sequence comes from Phodopus roborovskii, assembly GCF_943737965.1. NCBI lineage: Eukaryota > Metazoa > Chordata > Mammalia > Rodentia > Cricetidae > Phodopus > Phodopus roborovskii. Next base: position 47,794,731 of record NW_026126407.1, on the reverse strand, counting down.
AAAGTCTGACTTTTGTGGTACATTAGTCCTCAAAAGGAATTTATTAGACATTGCAGGGTCCCGCCCCTCATGTGACAAAGGAGCAAATATTCTGAGAACTTGATACCAAGAACCTTCAATCTCACCAGCCTATAGCACTTAGAAGGTTGAAATGCTGGCAGCTGCCACTGCTATCAGCACATCAGGGGCTCAGATATAACTCATGTTTTCAAATTGGTCTAATTGAATTGTCAGGGCAGCCTGGACTCCTGGGCTCAAGGACCTTGTCTCTCAGCCACCCTGAACACCAGGACAACAGCTGCGTGTATTTGTAAAGAAAATCCTGTAGATCAGCCATAAGAAAGGAGATTAAGCTCTCTCCAGTCTGCTGGGCAGTTACAGTGGTCTGCCTTTCTTGGCTGTGACTTTATCCTCAGCTAGATGACAAGAAACTCAGTCACAAGAGACACCACACAGCACAACCCTAGTTTTCCCTAGGAGTAGACAGTAAGGGAAACAGGGCAGGAGACAGATTAGTCAATGTTCCCAAATACAGACAACTGTGTTTGTTTGTTTGTTTTTAGTTCACAAAGAGAAACTTTCAAGGTCTTCTGCTCTACTTCTGCCTGGTAGAAGGTGACAGTACGGACACCACAGAGCCTAACTACCCACAAACCTCTATTCCATAACTTGCCCAACAGATGACTTTTGAACATTTAGAGCCTGGTAGTCTGTGGTTTCTGCCACAGCCAAGCTCCCCCACAGCCCCCACCCACATGCTCAAGGCACAGTACCCTGTGAAAGCAGCTGTGGCTGCCCAGGGAGCAGAAGCCGCACCGCACCACACAGGAGGGAGAAGGGGAGGTCAGAGTCAGGGGAGCACTTGCCTCGTAGGTGACAAAGTCGTCAAACTCATCGGCGCAGGCGGGGGGCTCTTCATCTTGAACAGGCTCCACATTATATGGCTGGCCGGCAGGATCTGTGGAGAGAAGACCCGGCCTCAGCAGGCCACCCATAGCTGTCCAGGAGGGTCCGAGGAGGAGGTACAGTGTGTGACTAGGACTCCTAAGGAAGAACACTTCCAAGGCTGAGCTGCCATGAGACGGGTGGAGGGGAGTCACAGCAACTAAGGGAGGGAGTGTACCTCAAGCTGAGGATTCCAGGGGAGGAGGCAGAGGGGGAGCACAGAACCACATCCCCGGGATAGACAACTGTGTCGCTAGGGTGATGAGAAGTTGGTGTGTACATTTTTTTTTTTAAATTAAAGAAACAACATTGAAAGGAAAAGTGCAAGATACTAAGTTCTGCAAAAGCATACAGCCTTGAAAAGTGGCTACATAAAACCCCACTCAACATTACCAACATCTTGTCTGGTGAAACACTGAGCAATGCAGTGTCCAGGTATTACACTCACCAGTTTTATTTTCCTCTGTTTATCCTGTGTTTAAAAAAAAAAAAAAAAAAAGATACTTGCCACCAAGCCTGACAAACTGAGTTTGATCCCTGGAACCCATAGTCAAAATATAAAATCAAGTCCCAAATGTTATTCTCTAACTTCCAGATGCATGCCATAACATGTATATGTTCATACATGTATGCATGCTCATGCCCAATAAATAATATAGTGAGACTATTTCAAAATATGAGGTTTGGTTTAAGTCTTTATTTTTGAAACAGAGTTTCTCTGTGTAGCCCTGGAACTTGCTCTGTAGACCAGGTTGGCCTTGAATTCACAGAAATCCATCCACTACTTCTGCCTCCTGAGTGCTGAAATTAAGGGTATGTAATACCATGCCCATACTTTTTTTATTATTTATGTGTATAATATGGTGTGTGGATGCCCATAGAGGGCAGAAGAGGGGATTAGATTTTCCTAAAGAGTTATAGGCAGTTATAAATCATCTGGAATGGATGCTGGAACCAATCTCGGGCCCTCTGGAGGGACAACAAATGTTCTTAACTGCTGATTCGCCTCTCTAGCCCCCATGAGCTGTTGCTGCTGCTATTGTTTGTTTCCAAGACAGAATCTTACTGTATAGCACTCATTGGCCTAGATTTTGATATATAGACCAGGCTGGCTTTGAACTCAGAGATCTGCTTGCCTCCACCTCCAGAGTACTTTGATGAAAGGTGTATGCCCCAGCAAGTTGTATTCATTTTTATTTTTTTAAATAAGACACATTTTAAAAAAGATATATTTTTTTATGGTTCTAAATCTATTGTTTGCTTGAATATTTGTAACACCATATGCATCCCTGGTGCCTGTGGAAACCAGAACAGGGCATGAGGTCCTCTGGAACTAGCACTGTTGATGGCTATAATTTCCATGTAGGTGCTAGGATCCAATCCAGGTCCTCTGCAGCTAGTCTCTTAGCTGTTAAGCCATCTCTCCAGCACCTAAGAAAGTAAATCTTATTTATTTATTTATTTATTTATTTAGGTTTGTTTTTTTTTTGGGGGGGACAGGGTTTCTCTGTAGCTTTTGTTTTTAATCATTAAAGATTTATTTATTTATTATGTACACAGTGTTCTGCCTGCATGTGTACCTACAGACCAGAAGAGGGCACCAGATGGTTGTATAGTTGTGAACCACCATGTGATGGCTGGGAATTGAACTCAGGAAATCTGGAAGAGCAGCCAGTGCTCTTAATCGCTAAGTCATCACTCCAGCCCCTCGCTGCAGCTTTGGAGCCTGGAACTTGATCTGTAGATCAGGCTGATCTTGAACTCACAGAGTTCCACCTGCCTCTGCCTCCCCACCTGCCTCTGCCTCCCCGAATGCTGGGATTAAAGGCGTGCACCAATGCCCAGAATAAGAAAATAAATTTTAAAGAGCACCAACTACCTAACTCAATGTCAGAGACATTTTCTAAATACTTCAATTCCAAAACACCTGAATCTCCCTCTGTGGAAAGAGGTGCCAACACCTATGGTCTCCAAGATGCTCAGGGGCACTGTGCCCAGCAAGGGATACAGAAGGACACCTATACCAACATCCCATTATTATGTAATTTGTTACATGGAGTGTACTGACTTACAGTTTGGTTATTTAATATCTTTAACATAGCCAGACGGTGGTGCCCCACACCTCTTGAGAGGCAGAGACAGGCAGATCTGTGAGCCTGAGGCCAGCCTGGTCTACAAAGGAGTTCCAGGACAGCTAGGACTATACACAGAGAAACAATGTCCTGAAACAAAACAGAACTAAATAAATAAATAAAATATAAAAGGAAAAAAAATCTCACCCCCCTTTTGTTTTTGAGGCAAGGTCTCATGAAACCTAGGCTCATGTAGCCTCCTGTGTCCATACTCAAGCACTGGGTTACAGGTATGAGTCAACCTTCCCCAGACGATCCTGAAGAAATGCTTTCGAATGACTAGCACTGGCTTCCTCTAAACAGGCCACAGAAGATCAGAGACGGCTCACATTTTGATGTAGACCATAAAACTCCAACAGGTTCTAAGAGGGGGACACTAACAGACGTGGGTAACTGAGGACAGGACACACTGAAGAAGCACAGTGAGCGTCCGAGGGCAATGCTCCTAACCACTAAGCCATCTTACAGCACCCCCCCCCCCAATACACACCCTTTCAAAAGTTTTTCAAGACTGTGTTTCTTTGTGTAGCTTTGGTTGTCCTGAAGCTAGTTCTGTACATTATGAGGCTGGCCTCCAACTCAGACTGCCTCTGACTCCTAAATCCTGGGATTATGGATGCCTGGGATTAAAGGTGTGCACTGTCTGGCCTAGCCCTTCATTTTTACTTTGAAACAGGGTTTCACTAAGTTGTTGAGGTAGGCCTTAACTTGAGATCTTCCTGCCTTAGTCTCCTTATGTGGAAATTTTTTGTTTTGAGAAAGGGTGTCACTATGTAGCTCTGGCTGGTTTAGAACTTGTTATATAGACCAGGCTGGCCTCGAACCCATAGAGATCCACCTGCCTGTGCTTCCGAAGTGCTGGTATTAAAGGTGTGCATCACCACAGCTAGCTGTTAAGTGGAAATTTTTAATGTGCATTTATCTTCTCCTTCCAGAGCTAGGAATGTATGAGCTAGGCCTTGGCCTATTTGTAACAGTTCCCTGTCTCATTCTATTCCTGGAATAGTGCTTGTGGCTGTGACAGCAGGTGCCTTGTGCTTCCCTGCAAACTGGGTCAATATACTGTGTGGTTTACTATGCTGTTCCCCAATGTAGAATGAGGCTGACAGGCAATACAGGCGGTCCATAGCTACACCAGTACATTACAGTAAGACCTGAAGTGAACTTCACTGGAAAAGTAGTTCAGATAAGCATGACTCCCTTTCTTCTAAATGCTATGACATAATTCAAAATAATCTCTGACTTCTTCTTTTATTCTATTCTGTATCTTCCTAATCAAATGTAAACGAAACCCCAAAATTACAAAGGCAGAAAAGTAAGGCCTCCGCTCTAATCAGGAGGTGTACTGGGTAGTTCCCTCAGTGTCCTGGTGGCATGGCTGAGGCAGGGAACTGTCCCACTGAGCACTTCCCATGGCCTAGGCTGGGGGAGAATCATAAAGTTTGCTGTCACAGAAAAGGCCAAGTCCTGCCACTACACCATTGGACGGCTGATATCTCCATTGCTCATTCCTCTACTTCTGACCTCAGTTCCCCTACAGCACCAAACATATCAGGTACATACCCCCTGCCTGGTGTCACCCCTGACTCACTCCCACACCCCCTAGTCTCCCACCTTATCATCTGTCTATTTCCCATAAAAAAGCCAGCACCAAAGGCAAAGGACTCCGTTCTGGTCTCTAGAAGATTTAACCAGGTCTGCCTCATTTACCCTAGTCTCTGCAGCTCCCCACAGCCCACCTCCCATAAGGACTCCACCCGGAAGGCCCAGACCAGCCTCCAGATCCAGCGACTGTTCTGTACAAGCTGAACTCAAGGCAATGTCCCCCCATGTGGTATCAAGCTGAAACCTGACAAACTATTTCTAACAACTAGCTGGGAGATTTATATTCCTAATTAAATCAAAGTGAAAAAAGAATGCAAAAATGATGAAATAAAAAAATGAACCCCAAAGCTGGGTGATGGTGGCATATGCCTTTAATCTCAGCAGGGGGAGAAGGCTCACAGAGGCAGGCAGATCTCTGAATTTGAGGCCAGCCTGGTCTATAAAGCAAGTACAGCTAGGGCTAAAACAGAGAAACCCTGTCTCAAAAACAAACACACACACCCCAGTCCTGAATGCTGGGACTACACACACACTTACTTATTCCCTGCTTCAGGGATTGTATTACTTGCCTACAATTGTGTTCTATTTATCTGCTACAACTCTACAAAGTAATGTTTTCAGAGGTGGGTGTGCCACACCTGTCACTCCACCCTTTGGAGGGTAAGTAGACTCGCTGTGAATTCATGGCCACCATGAGCTACACAGTGAATAAACAAGCCAGCCAAGGCTGCAGAGTAAGACTGTCTCAAACAACACAGCCTAGGTGGGAGTGGTAAAGCGCAACTGTAATTCTAACATCTGGCAGATGGAAACAGAAGAACCAAAAGTGCAAGGTCATCCCTGGCTATATAGCAAGTCTGAGCCCAATCTGGGCTACAGAACTGGTCTCAAAACCTCACCAACATTTAATTCTAGCATTCAGGAAGTAGAAGAGATGGATCTCTGTGAATTCAAGGCCAGACTGCTCTGCATAGCAAGTTTCAGGCCAACCTGAGACAGTGAGATACTGTCTCAAAAAACAATGAAAAGGAAACCAAAGCAGTAACAAAACAGAATCCCAGGAAAATGGACTGAAGCAGCACAAGGGTGGGCAGGGCTGGGTTAACCAGTAGGGTCTACCAAAAGATAGGCCAGGAAATGGCTCCTCACAGAAGGCAGGAGAAGAGAGTGGGCTGGGAAGAGGCAGATTCACTGAGCCCAGTTTGCTGCCTTCTCAGGCAGGAGCCAAGAAGTACCTCCAAGGTTCCCGGTGGAAAGGACACAGGGCACCACGGTTGTTCTAATCAGCACAGGAAAAGCAGGGGGACACGGTAAGTTCAGGAATGAGTCTCATCGGACATACTGGGGCTAGGATTGGGGTGATAAGCCATTCTCAGACTATTGTTTGCTGTCACCAGAGATTAAAAAACATCTACATGCTCCTTTAGTCATTAAACTGAGACCTGGGCACTCAGAAGAGTCATGGTCACCAGCTAGCAAGCCCTCATACAGCGAGAAGCTGACCCTGAAGAGCATACTAGGCCAGAAGATGGAGGCGAGACCTTCCAAATCAAGATACAAGGATACCCACAGCAGAAAGCTCACCACATTAACTGAGGTCCAGCAGATCATACTAACTAGCAGCCATGGAGGAATCATACCACACAGACATCTCTTATTATGTAGAGTCTTCCCACCTACCCATAGCCCCAGTTGCCGTTCCTCTCGGCTCAAAGAGGTTTGTGCAGTCAACTACCAGAATCTGAGCAAACCAGCCAACTCTCCCTTGGTTCACCCCGACAGTACTGAGAGCAGCCTGGGGCAGAGAGTACAAACAAAATACCTCCCTTCCACCTGTGGAGACAGGACTAGGAATACTGGTTAGATGGTAAAAAGCAAACTTCAGAGCCTGACAAGCAGAGACTGGGTAACACTGATCAGCTTAAGTGTTCTGCACCTCTGTGGTTCCAAAGGAAACATGACATTATGCAACATATCTATAATAAGATGGCAGTCATGACAAAGAATTGCCCATTTCCAACAAAACATTCAGAGAGAGAGAGACAGCTGTTACATGTTTCATGTGGCTAGAGGACCCATGTGAAAGGCTGATGGTGACAAATAGCCCAATACTCTGCTGTCTCACTTCACACCACATTCCCAAACACTTCCCATGAGTTTCAGGGTATGGGGGGGGGTGTCTTTGAAGCAAAGTCACACACACTGTAATCCACTATGAAAAACTCACTACATACATCACTATGTAGCTTGCCTCAAGCTCTTGGCAATCATCCTGCCTCAGCCTACCAAATACTCAGATTACAGGCAGTTGCCACCATTCCTGGTTTAATGCCAAGATTTAAAAAAAAAAAAAAAAAAAGTTAAAAAATCAAGATTTAAAAAAAAAAAAAAAAAAACTGATGGATAAAAAAAGAAGTAACTAAAAATAAATAAAGTTATTTTGGACCATTCCACCCCCCACCTCCCTCAAAAAAAAAAAATCATGAAGGGATTTCGGGGGTTCTGACATCCTCTTCTGGCTACCGTGGGTCCCTGAACTCACAGATATATACCTACACTCATACACATAAACACATATAACTGAAAAAAATCTTAAAAGAAAAGAAAATCTAATGACTTGTCATTTATCACTTGGGCCAATAGTCAGCTCAAAGGGCTCAGTCTGGGGACTGGGGACTACATTTATACTGGGTGTTCTCTATCTCATCCCTCACTCCCTAGCAAGGTCCCTGCTCTCAACTCTGCTCATTTACTTGCCTACCCCTCCCCAAGTCCTATCCACTGGGAAAGTCACTGGACCTTCACTATGGCCCTGCTTCCTGGTTCATTCCTCCCATCACAGGCTGGCTCACTGCTGAGCTGGATCGGGGCCTCACCTGGTACTCATGCTTTCCTTCTCTCTCCTGCTCCTCCCTAGAGAGGCTGGCCTGTATGGTAGTCTACGCTTCTGCCTACTGCCTAGACAACTGTGGTGCTTCATCTGTCTGCCTTGTCACCATCCACTGGTCTTACTTTGATGCTGGCTCACATTATCCCTAGGGGCTGGCTCCATAACAGATTTATGGGTGAGAAACACAGGTGACAAAACACAACAACTTCTCTGGAACCATTTGAGGACTCAGTATTTTAGAAAGCCAGTCCTAAGTCACACTGTCAGTAATAATTTGGGGTGGTAACAGACAAGACAGCTGCTAAGAACTGAGGTCCAAGGACATCTTCAGAGCTGATCTCATCTGGTGACTATAGACCCTCTGAGGCAAGACCTGATGTGCAAGGGGGCAGCACAAGCCTGCAGCTAATATACCCCAGCACCACCAACCCCATACCTTATGGCAAGTGATGGAGAAATGAAAAGCTCTTTACTTTCACGTTTGCTTTATTTTTTTTTTTAAGACACAGAGTTTCTCTGTGTAGCCTTGGCTGTCCTGGAACTCTCTCTGTATACCAGGTTGGCCTCTAACTCACAAAGATCCACCTGCCTTCCAAGTGCTGGGATTAAAAGTGCGGGCTACTCAGCTGAAAAGCTCTTTTCATAGTTGCAGAATCTGAGTCAAAAACACAATAGATGGACTAACTGGTGAGTGTAAAATGGCATATCCACTGTGAAGACACTAAAGATACATACCCAGCACATGGCCAAACACCCAGAGCCTAAGCACAGGACACAAGGAAAACATGTATCTACACAAAAGCTTGTACACAGACATTTTGCAAAACCCTACTCAAACATCCCAAAAGTTATATAAGTGAGATGCCTCATCACAATAGCCCACCATTCCACATCAGGAAACAGCCAGGGCACATGCAAACTACAGGTGGATCTAAGAGGCATACCGAGGAAAAGAAATACACACATATACAGGACACATTTTTGTGAAAACTAAAGAATTAATGTACAGAAGCAGAAAACAGCATAGGGCTGATAAAAAGGTGGAAGGGCTGGAGAGATGGCTTAGTGGTTAACAATACTGGCTGCTCTTCCAGAGGACCAGGGTTCAATTTCCAGCTCCCACATGACAGCTCATAACTGTCTATAACTCCAGTTCAAGGGGACTGGCATCCTCACACATACATACATGCAGGCAAAACACCAAATGCACATAAAAATAAAATAAGTCTTAAAAAAAAAAGGTGGGAGGAATTTGGCATGACAGTCTTATCAGAGATTTAAGAATCAAGCTCAGGAAACTGTCACAACTCAAACTGCTACATTTAAGATTTGTACATTTCACAGTAGGTACATTTTTGCTTTAAAACAAAAGCCTCTGAACAAATGCTAAACTTTAGATGATGGTCAGGATGCATTAGTGGGAAGAGCATAATATAATGAGCTGAATGCATGCCACTGAAAAGATGGACTGTAGACAATGGATGGAGGGATGAATGGGGCACACACCACACACACCACACACAGCAAGCTGTTCTCAGTACCGAATGGGTGGGGAATATAATAATTATACCCTTTTTCAGTTTTGTTTTGTTTTTAAATTTTTCCTCATGAAATGTTGGGAAAGGAAAGTAGCTTTCCACACTGTAAATAAGCAGTTGGGAGCCTTTCAATGGCGGAGGGCAGGGTTTCAAGAACACAGGGAAGAGAACATCTTGAATACCAAATGTTTTGGGAGTCCGAGAATAATAGCCTGAGACAGGCCTTATGGCCCACATCTTTAATCCCAGCAGTTGGGAAGCAGAGGCAGGTGGGTCTGTGAGTTCAGATCAGCCCACATAGAGTTACACAGTAGCTAGGGAAGAATGGATAGTTACAGAACACAGAGGAGAAAGGTGAGGTACAGTGAAGGCCAACTGACCTACCTCCATTTCTGATGGCCACAATCCCTTGGTGGAAGTCTTCAAAACTGATCACACCAAGCCCACTGGGGTCCAGGTATTGAGTTAAGTCCTTCACCTGCAATGGGCAAATGAGAATGTGTTACCCACAGCCTCCACAGTTGGCAGGGGACAAAGGGCACTGACCTCTTTCACCATTTACAAAGCAGCTTGCTCACACAGTTCAGCGCTCAAGAGACACTGACACTTCTGAGCAAGGAAGCAGAGGCAGCCACTGCAAGTGCTCCAGCCACAGGCGAGAGACCATCCTGAAGGAATCTGCCAGGAGTTGTGAGTATTCTTAACCTTGGGAAAAACACCCTGGTTCTCAGAAAGACGACAACTGAGCTCCCCTGCTGGGAAAATTAGGAGTTGGACATTTTAGGGACTGTCTAGCATGTTCTTACTCACATGAGCTTTCTGAACAGTAGCAGTGCCTTTGTGGAAAATAACCGAGGCAGACAGACCCTTGACATCATTCTCTCAAAAGGAAGATAACTCACACATGCATGCTACAATGGACACAGCTTTTTGGAAAGAAGACATGATTATATTGTCAAGGATCAGTGGAATCTCATCAAAACACAAAACTTTGGCAAGCAGGATATAGCACTACAGAGGGAATAGTGGAGGGCTACTTAAAACCAATGCCAGCCTGGGCTACACAACAAGCTGGGCTATAAAAAGACCCAAATCAAAGAAGGGGGGGGGGACTGCTTGCTTCAAATACAACATTAATAAAATAAAAAGAAATGGCAAAGACGAAGTAAAAATATTTACAAATCATGTATAAAGGACTTGAATCTAGAATATACAAATGAATCCTAATTGAAAAGGAAAAAGAAAACATAAATAGTGAGACTTCTACAAACAGAGGTGAAAAGATGACTCAGTTGGTGAAGTGCTTGCCATGGAAGCATGAGGACTTGAGTTCCATACCAGCACCCAGCGCCCACATACAAAGTAAGGTGCAATAGTGCGCAGCTGCAATCCCAGTACTGGGGAAGCAGAAACAGGGATCCTGGGGCTCACTGGCCAATCTAGCCAAATTGGTGAGCTCCAGGTTCAGTGAAAGACCCTGTCTCAGAAACTTGATGTGGTAGAGCCAGGAAGATGGCTCCACAGGCACAAATACTAAGCAGGCATGAGGACGTGGATTTAAATCCCAAGCATCCATGTAAAAAGTTGGGACATGACTGCACACACCTGTAACCCCAGTGCTTTGGAAGAGCAGAGACAGGAGTATCACTGGGGTCTGTTGGCACCAGACTAACTCCAGATTCAGGGACAGGCTCTGCCTCAAGGGTCTAGGTGAAGAGTCATAGGCAGGACATTGAACACCCAAAGTCCTTCTCTGGCCTCCACATTCATATATGTGCATACACAACAACATACACACAGGCATCAGATACACATCAGAGAGAGAGAGAGTGAGAGAGAGAGAGAAAGAGAGAGTTGGGGAGGGAATAAGGAAGAGAGTGATTAAGGAAGGTACCCAACAACAACCTCTGGCCTCCATACACATATGTAACCACATATACACATGCACATACAAACACCTACACACACAAAAAAAATTAGCAACACATAATCTAGGTGTGGAAACACACACCTATAGTCCCAGTTGAGGGAAGTTGAGGCAGAATAACTACTTGAGTCCAGGAGATCTAAGTTGGGCTAGACAACACAATGAAACCTGTCTTAAAAATACATACACAACTGTACATGCACACACATACAAATGGCTGATAAGCACATAAAAAGACATTTAACATTCTTAGTCATGCAGAGGATGAGAATTAAAAATGCAAGATGTTGCCCTCTAGAATGAGTGCAATTGGAAGATCTGCAAAATGATGAAGAGTCTAACAACTGGGAGGCATTTGCTGGGATGTAAAAGTATAAAAACTACACTATGCCAACAGCTGCACCTGTCTTACTGACTGCACATAGAACGTTGGCAATTTCATGGTATACAAATGCTATTCCAAAGCTCTTAGAAATAATAAAGGATCTAAAAAAGCATCAAAAGAAAAAGACAAATATGCCAGCAAGAAGGCTCAATAGGTAAAAACGTTTGTAACCAAGCCTGATAGCCTGAGTTTAAGCTCCACGGTGCAAAAGCAGAATCAACTCCCTCAAGTTGTTCTGACCTCCACATACATGCCATGGCACACACAAGCCTGCACACACACATATGGAAACACATGCAGACACAATATACAACAACATTTTTTTTATTATTTTAAGATAAATCTTGAAGTGAGGCAAACAAGATCCAACAGAAGTCCCAGAGAAGAAAATTAAAGCAAAGAAACAGAACAAAAACTAAAAATACTCAAGGAAAACTCCCTAAGATTAAAAAACAAACAAACAAACAAACAAACAAACAAAAAAGCCCACAACACTTGGATGGCAGATCCCTGAATTCAAAGCCAGCCTGGTCTACATAGCAAGTTCCAGAACAGCCAGGGATACACAGAGAAACCCTGTCTCAAAAAACAAAAGACAATTAGGGCTGGAGAGATGAATCAGTGTTTACAAGAGCATACTGCTCTTGTAGGAGATGTAAATTTGTCCCATGTAACACTAGCTCCAGGGGATCTGTTGCCTGCTAGCCTCTGCCAGCACCTACACTCACATGCATTTAACCACACTGACACACACACAAATATGTGTAATTAAAAATTAAGACTGAAGGGCTGGAGAAATGGCACAATAGTTAAGAGTGCTCCTTGCTCCAAGAAGCTGAGCTTAATTCCCAGCACCCATATCAAGTAGATCACAGCCACCAGTAACTCCATCTCTAAGGGATCTGATGCCTTCTGTCCTCTGAGGGGCATCCACCCACATACATATGGCTATACATACAAATACATAATCTTTATTTTATTTTTCGAGACAGGGTTTCTCTAAGTAGCCCTGGCTGTCCTGGAACTCGTTCTATAGATCAGGCTGGCCTTGAACTCTCAAAGATCCCTCTGCCCAGTCAAATACATAATCTTAAAAATAAGATCTTTTTAAATTAATTATGTGTTGAAAGTACAATCCTAGGTACTTAAAGACATCAAAGACCTACTTCAAGACTTTTTAGTCTGTGAAATTTTTGGACTTCAAAAGAAAAAAAAATCATTTAAACATTACATAAAAATCAAGTGACTCCCTAAGGGAGAAAGCTGGATTACCACTAAGCTTTTGGAGAGCAGTGTCAAGTAACAGGCATTTATTTCTAAGTGCTTCTAAAAGCTGGAATCCTTTAAGAAAGAATTAAAAGATGGTACAGGCATGGTGGCGCACAGAGGCAGGTGGATTTCTGTGTGATTTTGAGGTTAGCCTGGTCTATAGAACAAGTTCCAGGACTGTCAAGGCTACACAGAGAAAATCTGTCTCAAAAAAAAACAAACAAGCAAATAAATAAAAGTCTAGGAGTATGGCTTAGTGGTAGAGTACTTGACCAGCATGTTCAAGGCCCCTGAGTTCAATCCCCAGTATCATAAAAACAAAACAAAATAATTAAAAAAAAATCAAGGAACTAGAAAGATGGCTCAGAAAGTTAAGAGCACTGGTTGCTTGTTCTTCCAGAGGTCCTGAGTTCAATTTCCAGCAACCATATATGATGGCTCACAACCATCTGTAATGCGATCTGGTGCCCTCTCTGGCCTGCAGGGATGCATGCAGACAGAATACTGTATACATAATAAATAAATAAATACTTTTTTAAAAGAGGAAAAAAATAAAAAGTAAAACCAACTGTGGGCATGGGGAGAGAAAGACTGAAATCCCAGCACTTGGAGGACTAGGAGTTCAAAGTTGCCCTCAGCTATAGAGCAAGTTCAAGGCCAGTCTGGGTTATATGACTGTTTGAAAAGAAGAAAATGGAAAGGAAAGGAAGGGAAGGGACTGTGGCTAACTTTTTGCAGCTGTGGTCATGGTTTGGAATTCATTCAAAGGCACTGTGTGAGAGAAAGCTACTGGAACATTAGGAGAACTGGAAGAAAACGCCCCAGAGTGGTGTTTCTGAAAGAGGCAAGATCGACAGTGTGATGCTGAAAAGTGCCAGCTGAGTGTGGCGCTCTGCCACAGAGCAGCTATCTAAGACTGCTGCAGCACATCTATAGGACTCGGGAGTCTGTGAAGACGCTTCCTTCCAGAACCTTCCAAAACAAGAGTTCAGACAAGAATGACAACTGCAACAAACACATCAGGTATGCTTCAGTCTCAGGTCATAATTACGGAAAAAGACAAGCCAATCCGTTCACTGTGAAAACCAGTTAAACAAAAGGCGGCGGCAGCCCGGCTGCCCTGAGCACACAGTACAACACCAAGCAGCAGGTGGCGCTATCCTAATTACTGACACCAGTACCAGAGTCCTAATAGCACCACTTCCAATTCCTCAACAGGTAGTCCAAGACTAGGGCTCAGAACCAGACATTACAGCCAAGCAATAGAATGCAAATTCAGCCCATGAGAGACAGAAAATCAACTGATTTCAAGAAGACAGACGCATGGTACTTTAATGGATAAGGACCCAAACAGTTCAAAACCACAGAGATGACCAGGCAAGCTGGTTCAATAGGAAACGGCAGGGGGGCTAGACATGCAAGCACGAGAACCTGAATTGGATCTCTCCCACACTCAGATTTTAAAACTGCAGAGCACAACAGCATGCACCTATAATTCCAGCATGAGAATCAGAGACCAGAGGAACCCTGGGGATTGCAGGCCAGTCCAGCTGCATCAGCAAGCTCTAAGTTCAGAGAGACTGGGGGGTGGGGGTGGGGGGTGGAGTGCGATTGAAAGAGACACCCAAAGCTAACCTGGGACCTCCACTCAAGCACAAACCTAAAGGTGGCAGAAACCTAAGTTCTCACTGAATATGGATGACATGGACCTGCTGTTAATTTCACAGATTTGGCAATATTTTAGAGTACTGGTTTCTACATATACTTGCTGATATATCTGGAGATACTTCAAAATGCTGGAGCTGCGATTGTGCCTTAATTGGTAGAGTGCTTGTCTAGCATTCTGCAAGCCTGGGTTTCATGCCCAGCCAGGAGTGGTAGGACATACCTTTAAAGGCAGCACTTGGGAAGTGGAGGCAGGAGGATCAGGAGGAATACAAGGTCATCCAGGGCTACATAGTGAGTTGAGGCCAGTCTGGGATATATGAGACCTTGAATCTCAAAGTTAAACAAATATAGATTATATTTATAAACATATTTTATATTCAATGTCTATATTTAATACATTAGATATTATTTATCAATACTAATATTAACTTAATAATAATTAGAACAGATATATATTATATTAAATAAATATGTAGCATTAAATATTAAATTACATATATGTGGGACGAGTACAGACAAAACTGAATTTACATGACTAGGTTACGAAAGCAGGAGCGGGGGGGGCCACTGCTCTCCCCACTTTATCTGGGTATGTATTCTTCCATAAAGAAATGCTTAAAAATGCAGGAAGGGGACAAGATGGAGGGTAGAACCCTGACTAAAGAAACACTAGTGGAGGAAGGACAATAAAGGAAGCCTCTAGGATGGTAGATAGTTGTGGTTTGAATAAGAATGCCCCCCTTCTCATATAGGTGTGACCTTGTTGGAGGGGATGTGTCACTGGGATGGGCTTTGAGGTTTCAGAAGCCCATTTCAGACCCAGTCAGTCAGTCTCTCTCTCCCTCTCCCTACTCTCAGCTACTTCTCTAGCACCTGCCTGCATGCTGCCATGCTCCCCACCATGATAATGGACTAAACCTCTAAAACTGTAAGCAAGTTCCCAATTAAAAGCTTTCTTGTATAAGAGTCATGGTGTCTCTTCACAGCAATATAACAGTGACCAACACTAACATATGAATTAGGGATGAATAAGTGTGTTTTAACCCTGTAGCTGCACTGGTTCTGGCTGAAGCCATCCCCATCAATCCAAAGCCTAGACAGTGACAGTGCCTCCTCTGTGAGGTGGCTGACACACAAGGCAAAGCAGTGAGCCACCAGCATATCTCACAGAAGCCCTGCCCAAGAGAGTAGCAGGGAAACTAGATTCTATTGCCAACCAGGGCAAGGAGAGGACACTACACAGACTGTTAGGGAGGTGGGGCAAGGCCTGGGAGGATAGGGTAATGACACCACACGTGGCACTTCCAACAAACACCAAGCATCATCTTTGCTCCTCCTCATACCTCTCCCTCAAGGCTGCATCTAGGGGACCTTAGGTGAGCCAAATAAGAACAGGAGTGTCAGCTGGGTGGTGGTGTTGGTGGCTCGCACCTTTAATCCCAGTACTCAGGAGGCAGAGGCAGGCGGATCTCTGAGTTGGAGGCTAGCCTGGTCTACAGAGTGAGTTCCAGGACAGTCAGGGCTACACAGAGAAATCTGTCTCAAAAAAAGCCAACCAACCAAACAAAAAGAACAGGAATGTCAAGTCACTAGACAGCTGAAAACAGGAGAGCAAGAACAGAGTTTACCTGCCCCATAGGGACACAAGATGCAGGAGCAGGACAACAAAGCCAGCACCAAGGATAGTCAGAGCTCACAACCAATGGCAGTGCTACAAATGCAAGGACTGATGGTCTAAGTGCAGATGGGAGGGTGCCCAGTAGGGAGACAGTGGCAGAACTCGGAAGGGCAGGCATGTGGGAAAAGAAGAAAAAGAAGGCAGACAGTAGCAAAGACACAACTACCTCTGAGGACTCCAGCAGGACACAGAGTATTCAATAGTCCATCACATGCCCCAGACCCAAAAGGCAGGACACTATTTCAAGAATCTAGACTTGCAGGCACCAGAGAAGAGACCCTAAACAAATCAGGCCAGCCACCATATCACATGCAAATTCAAGTCAGACTCAAAATAGAGTGACTAACCCCAACAGTGCAAGGCTCGTAAGCCAGAGACCAAGTTACCTCCACAATGGTACCCATGGGGCTCAGTGTTGATATTGAGCTTCATGGTCTATTTACCAACTGAGTTAAAAACAAAACAAAAACAAAAACAAAAAACAATCTTTAAAGTATATATATGGCTATTTGGCCTGAAATTTACAGACTGTCATAAGCTACGATGTGAGCCTGGGAACTGAACCTGGGTCTCCTGGAAGAGCAGGCAGTATTCTTAACTGCTGAGCCATCTCTCTAGTCCCAAAAGCTGATTTCTTGGATACAAATATCTCCCTTCTTACTTCAAGACTTCCTAAGCACAGAAGTCTGCAGAACCCTGCTGTTTCCTGAAGGGCTATCCAATCCAGAACCACACTGGCCACTCTGTCCTTGAAAAATCCAAGAATATCAAAGCAAAGCTACTAACAGAACACCAAGTACTCTAGTGTTCATTCTGAAGCCCTAGCCAAACACTTTTAAGGAAATCATTAACTAGGAGCTTTGGGTAACCATAAAGTCCCAAGATGAGGAAAGGTTTCACATTCTGCATTAGACCTCCTCAAAGGTCCACCACAGTACGTGGTGCCACTGGAGACTATGTTGGTGTCTGTGGTCCATGTTGCTGCCCCAGGTCACAAGGAAGCCTAAGTTCCTTGTAGACATATACAGTCTGCCACTACCTGATGCCCTGGTGACGTCCTCAAGCTTTGTTGCCTCAGGGTGCCTTCTGGATGTGAGAGGCATGTATAGTCACTGGAGGTCATGTTGAGGCCCATGGGTCAAGCAGCCACTGAGGTTCAAGAGTGGATGCAGCCAGGGGCCATGTTGAAGTCTGTAGCCAGTATTACCACCAAAGGCCATGTGGATATATGTGATCTGGGCTGCTTACTAAAGCAAAGGTGATGTCCCTGGGCTGTCCTGAGTTGGCCCTGCCCCTCAGGAGACTGGCCCCTCCTCTAGTAGGCCAGAACCAGCTGTGGTTTGGGTGCAGGAAAACTGGCACTGGATCAGCCTTGGTACAGGAGAGCTGGCCCCTTCCCTCAACAGCATGGACATGGAGCAGGCTTGAGGGAGTGCTGGCCCCTCAGAGACCTAGGAGCAGGAAGGCTAGCCAGCCCCTCACCAGCCACTACATAGCTTCACAGATGATGGCATCTGGTGGGGGAACAGGTGTAGAAAGACATACTTTTCCTTGAGGGTTTTTGTTTGGTTTTCCTTTTTTTTTTTCTTTTTCCATTTTTTTTTTTTTTTTTTTTTTTTTTTTGAGAGGAGGGGAGGTCATAGGTACTACAGTACATGATGTGAGACTCTCAAAAAATAATCAATACAAAAGAAGGAAAAAAAATAAAACGCAGCACCCCAAACAAGATAATCACAGACTCTGTAAGACAGAAAGCCACTGTTCCAAAAAGGAAAATAACAGAACTTATACCATTTCTACTACAGAGGCTACATACAACTCACTAATCTGAAAATAAACGGACAACAAATACACTAGCCAGTTTTCTGGATGCTAGAGCTCTCTAAGGAAAACTCACTGCAGCCAGGCAGTGGTGACACATGCATTTAATCTCAGCACTTGGGAGGCAGAGGCTGGTGGATCTCAGTGAGTTTGAGGCCAGCCTGGTCTACAAATACAAAGTGAATTCCAGGACAGGCAGGACTGTTACACAGAGAAACCCTGTATGAAAGAAAGAAAGAAACAAAGAAAGGAAGAAAGAAAGAAAGAAAGAAAGAAAGGAAGGAAGGAAGGAAGGAAGGAAGGAAGGAAGGAAGGAAGAAAGAAAAGAAGAAAGAAGGAAGATCAGGAAGTTCAAGGCCATCCTTGGCTAAAAAGTGAATCTAAACACACACACACACACACACACACACACACACACACACACACACCAAAGCCTGCAGCCAGCCCATCTCATTACACCCACCATTCCTTCTAACAAGCTGCCAAAGTAGCACAGCATGCACACAGCAGACCTCTGCTGTTCACCACAGGCACCTTGTGCTGCGCCAACCTGGTATCCACCAAGGGCCAGAAGGCACTAGCACACCTAAGACCTCCTGATCACATCAGATCTCATATCTGTTGGTTACTTTAAGGTCACTGCTCCCCTGGTGTAGTTTATTGATAGTTTGTCTGCCGGGTAAAAACTCAGTTCCAAAGTAACACTCCTCAAGCGGCATGAAAGCCTTTTGTTGAGTTCAGACAAGCTGCAGGAAAGAGGTGAGAGGGCCAGTCCAGCTTCCCTCCTTGGGAACTGCTCCTACCTGAAGAGGCCGATAACAACAGAGCCCTGCTGCTTCTCGGTTTTACGCCAATTCTCACCAGCTATTAAACAACCTACCCAGCATTTCTGTCCAGTACACTCTGCCACCAAGGGGCTGAAAGGATAGGCGCATAGGTGTAAAAATGTTATCTTTTATGATGCTTTGAGTGAGGATGTCCCCCACAGACTTGGATGCTTGGATACCTGGTGACCAGCTATTGGTGGATAGATTTTAGGAGGTAGGGTCTTGCTGGAGAACGTAGGTCATGTGGACAGACTTTGATGTTTTAAAGCCTCACATCACCCCAGTACTTTCTGCTTTGTGCATTCAGTAAAAGATAGTAGCTGTCGGCTTCCTATTCCTGCTGTCAGGCTGTCACTCTGCCATCAAACCCTCTGCAATCGTAAGCCCAAATAAACACTCGCTTCTCTAAGATGCCCTGGTCATGCTATTTTCAGCAGCAACAGAAAAGTAACTAATTCATTCATCTCTTAAACATTAAACAAGGGAAAAGGAGATGGAGCAAGGACAGACTTACTACTTCCATGAATTTTGGAGCCATGAGTACAAAAAAAAAAAGCCTTTCAGACTTGGTTAGTATTCTGAGATGTTATCATACTATACAGCCCAGGCTTCCCTGGAATTCAGAATCCTCCTTGTCAGCCTTCCTTCAGATGCTGGGGCTGTGGGGTTTTTTTGTTTGTTTGTTTTTGTTTTTGTTTTTTTTTTTTATTTTACATGTCGATCCCAGTTCCCTCTCCCTCCCTCCCTCTTAACCTCTCTCCCCCCTCACATGCACCCTGACCATCCTCCCCCCATCCCCCCACCCCAATTCCACATGTAGTGCAATGTCATCCTGATAGGGTCATGAAAATCTGTCAGGTCATTTGAAATAGGAACTAGGACTTCTCTCCTGTCTCTAGGTTAAGGGAGTGTCCCTCCATGGGAGATGTGTCCACAAGGTTCTTTTGTACAC
Organism: Phodopus roborovskii; assembly: GCF_943737965.1. Lineage (NCBI taxonomy): Eukaryota > Metazoa > Chordata > Mammalia > Rodentia > Cricetidae > Phodopus > Phodopus roborovskii. The sequence goes on along the minus strand of NW_026126407.1, from coordinate 47,775,094 downwards.
CAGGAATACATCCTGGTTCCACTGTCTGAGGTCCCTTAGACTGCTCAGTCCTTCTAGCTGAGACCCATATTCAGGGGGTCTGAGTCAGTCCCATGCTGGATTCCCAGCTATCAGTCTGGGGGCCCGTTAGCTCCTTATTCAGGTCAGCTGTCTCTATGTGTTTCTGCAACCTGGTCTTGTCCTCTCTCTCTGCATCTGGATTCTAGTTTAGTTATGGGTGGTTTGCTTCTGTTTCCAACAGGTACTAGATGAGGGCTCCATGATGGTGGATAAGTTAGTTGTCGATCTCATTATCAGGGCATTTATGGTAGCCTTTCCACAGTTGCACAAATTGTTAGTTGGAGTCAGTCATGTAGGTCTCTAGACCTTTCTTTAGGTTCAGTTTTCTCTTCAAACCAATAATGGCTCCCTCTTTTATATTCTCTCTCTCTCTCTCTCTCTCTCTCTCTCTCTCTCTCTCTCTCTCTCTCTCTCTGTCTTCTATTCCTACCCTGACTCAATCCTCAATCTTCCTAGTTGCATGTGCTTTCCTCTCCTCCCCTTCTCTTTCTCCTAGTTCTCTCTCCATTCACTGCCCCCCTCTCCTCCCCTGTGCTCTGGGAAGGGAACTTGTCCCTTCCCGCTTCTGTGAGGGATTGTATATGAATCTCTTAGAATACACCTTGTATCCTAGTTCCTCTGGTGGTGTGAATTATAGGCTGGTGATCCTTTGCTCTAAAATCTGTATATGAGTGAGTACATACCATGTTCCTCTTTTTGTGACGGGGTTACCTCATTCAGGATGGTTTCTTCAAGTTCCATCTACTTTCATGCGAATTTTCATTATGGAATAGTACTATTCCATTGTGTAGATGTGCCACATCTTCTTTATCCATTCTTCAGTTAAGGGGCATTTAGGTTGCTTCCAGGTTCTTGCTATTACAAATAACGCTACTGTGAACATAGTTGAGCACATGTCTTTGTTGCATGGATGTGGATCATTTGGGTATATGCCTAAGAGGGGGATTGCCAGGTCCTGTGGTAAACTAATTCCCATTTTTTTTTTTTTTTTTTTTTTTTTTTTTTTTGAGGAACCGCCATACTGATCTCCAAAATGGCCGTACGAGTTTGCACTCCCACCAGCAGTGGAGGAGTGTTCCCCTTTCTCCACATCCTTTCCAGCATAAGTTGTCATTGGTGGTTCTAATTTCAGTCATTCTGGCAGGAGTAAGATGGTATCTCAAAGTTGTTTTGATTTGCATTTCCCTGATAGCTAAGGATGTTAGGCACTTTTTTAAGTGTCTTTAGCCTTTTTGATTTCCTCTATTGAGAATTCTTTCTTCAGTTCTGTACCCCATTTTTTAATAGGGTTATTTGGTGTTTTGTTGGCCAGTTTCTTGAGTTCTTTGTATATTTTGGAGATCAACCCTTTGTCAGTTGTAGGATTGGTAAAAATATTTTCCTAGTCTATGGGCTGCCATTTGGCCTTGCCCACTGTGTCCTTTGCCTTACAGAAGCTTCTAAGTTTGAGGAGGTCCCATTTATTAATTGTTGATCTCAGTGTCTGTGCTACTGGAGTTATGTTCAGGAAGCGGTCTCCTATACCAATTTGTTCAAGGGTACCTCCTACTTTCTCTTCTAAGAGGGTCAATGTGGCTGGATTGATGTTGAGGTCTTTAATCCATTTGGACTTGAGTTTTGTGCATGGCGACAGACATGGGTCTATCTGCAGTCTTGTACACACCATCATCCAATTGTGCCATCACCATTTGTTGAAGACGCTTTCTTCCCCCCATTGTATTCTTTTAGCTGTTTTGTCGAAAATCAGGTGTTCATAGATGTGTGGGTTAATATCAGGAATTTTGATTAGATTCCATTACTCTACCTGTCTATCTTTGTGCCAATGCCAGGCTGTTTTCGGAACTATAGCTCTGTAGTAGAGTTTAAAGTCAGGGATGGTGATGCCTCCTGAAGTTCTTTTATTGTACAGGGTTGTTTTGGCTATCCTGGGTCTTTTGTTTTACCATATAGTTGATTATTATCCTTTCAAGGTCATTGAAGAATTGTGTGGGTTTTGAGGTCTACTTAGTATTTTTCAAAAAACACTTGTCTCTTGGCTGAGCAGAGTGATATGTCTGTCATCCTGGTACTAAGGCGACTAAGCTAGTAAGTGTCTTAGTTAGGTTTCTACTGCTGTGATGAACTCCATGACCAAAACCAACTTGGTTTGAAGGCTCAATTCCATCATCCAGGGAATTCAGGGAAGGAACTGAAGCAGAGGGCATGGAGGAGTGCTGCTCACTAGTTTACTCTCCACCGCTTGCTCAGTCTGCTTTCCTACAGTACCCAGGAAAATATGTTACAGACTTGCCTACAGACCAATCTTATGGAAGCATTTCCTCAACTGGGAGGCCCTCTTCCCAATTGACTGCAATTTGTGTCAAGCTGACATAAAACTAGCCAGCACATGAAGACTCACTCAAATTCCAAGGCTACATACAGAGCAGATCTATGCAGTGGTACCACAAGATCTCTGAGTTCAAGACCAGCCTGGTCTACAGAGAGAATTCCAGGGCTACACAGAGAAACTCTGTCTTGAAACAACCAAAACAAACAGAAATCTTAATTAGGCACCAGCCTGGTGGCTCAGCAGGTAGGGTGCTTGACTCCAAACAGGACAGGCACAGTTCAGTCCCTAAACCCCACACAGTGGAAGGACAAACTCCTAGAAAGTATCCTCTTACCTCTACACACATGTGCATCAACATGCACAATAAATAAAATGAATTGTAATAAAAATGGCAGGCTCTGTAAACACAAAACAAAGACAACTAACCAAACTGGTTACCAAGTGTTACTAGGGAAAATGACATCATTAGAGCAAATCTACTTTCTTGGCAACTTAAAGGCAATACGTGCTTATTCCTAAACTTAAACTTGAAAGTGAGACAGGTATGTTAAATGCCAGAAGGTTTCCAACACTTGAATGTGCTCATTTGCAGCTCAGCTTCTCTCAGTACAAAAATAGCTCCCTGGATCACTGGGCAGGGACACACCATGCCAACTGCCTTGAGGATGAACTTACCAGGCTTTGTAAGGGTAAAACACTGTCTTACATGGAAAAACGCCACTCCAAGAGCCTGAAAAGAGGCTAATCATATTGGAGAACCCATCTACACCCAGGTGAAGGGTCCCCAGCTGTCCCTGTCCTTCAGCAGAACTAGCTACAAAGCAATCACTACTTGCCCTAAAATAGCAAATGGGGTTTCTCTTACCAACAAGACTTGAAATGCAGCTAAAGGTATCATCTAACACCTCCTTTAAGTCTTCACTTTTAAAATTACATCTTGTGAGTACACATATATGCCACAGCACCACGTGAATGCTAGAGACTTAGAAATCGGTTACCTCCTTCCACTATCTGGGTTCTGGAGATCAAACTCTGTCAGGCCTAGCAGCAAGCGCCATTACCACTGAGCTACTGTGCCACCCCACCTTCTGTTCTCCCTCTGTAGGATCCATGCCCCTCTGGCCTTTAATGACACTTTCACTCACATAGCATAGCATAGACCCATGGACAGACAGACAAACACATGGATGGATGGATGGATGGATGGATGGATGGATGGATGGATGGATGGATGGACAGACAAATGATTAAATAGAAAGACAGAAATAAAGATATATATCTATATTTTTTAGGGACTGGATAGAGGCTCAGTTGTTAAAAATAACCTGCTGCTCTTCCAGAGGATCTGGGTTTGCAGTGCCTACATGGCAATTCCCAACTGTCTGTAACTCCAGTTCCATGGGATCCAATATATGCACACAATTCACATAATACATGCAAGCAAAACTCAGAAATAAGATAAAATTGTTAAAAAAAAATAATAAGTCAGGTGGTGGTAACGAACACCTTTAATCCCAGCACTTGGGAGGCAGAGGCAGGCAGATCTCTGAGTTTGAGACCAGCCTGGACTACAGAGCAAATTCAGAACAGCTAGAGCTGTTACACAGAGAAACCATGTCTCTAAAACCCAATAAATAAATAATAAAATAGAAAATAGCCAGGCATTGGTGGTATACACCTTTAATCCCTGCACTCGAGAAGCAGGGGCAGACAGATCTCTATGAGTTTGAGGCCAGCCTGGTCTACAGAATGAATTCCAGGTCATCAAGGGATATACAGAGAAACCCTGTCATGAAAAGAGAAGAGAAGAGAAAGCATTAGTTACTCTTCCAGAGAACCTGGATTCAATTCCCAGGATCCAAAGTACTCTCATGGTAGTTCACAACCATCTGTAACACCAGTGGATTCAACACCCTCTTCCGGCCTCCACAGACACCAAGCATACACTTGATACACAGACATGCAGGTAAAACACAAATAATAATAATATTATATCTTAGCCAGGCATTGGTGGCTCATGCCTTTAATTCCAGCACTTGGGAAGCAGAGACAGGCAGATCTCTATGAGTTCGAAGCCAGCATGGTCTAAAGGGCTAGTTCCAGGACAGACTCCAAAGCAATACAGAGAAACCCTATCTAGAAAAACCATATAATAATAATAATAATAATAATAATAATAATAATAATAATAATGTCTTTTAAAAGGAAGAGAAAGGCACCAGAGCCAGAGAAAGTGGCTCTCAGCACTCAGGAAGCAGAGACTAAAGATCAGGAGCACAGGCTACATGTGAGTATGGGCTACATGAGATCCTCTCTCAAACAAAACAAAATACAAAAAAAGAACTAAGGCACCAAGAACATCCAGGCACCAGGTAGCTAGTTAATTTCCTCAGCAGTCAATGAGCTATAAAGATAGAGTGACTACTTCATAAAGGGCTTTTCATTCCAAGAACAGAAAATATAAAGGATCCCCAGACCTTAGCACAACTGACTCCATGATGGAAGTGCCAACCAGGCCGTAAAACTCATCGTGTAGCACCACCTGCCAAAATGAAAACAAAGACCTAATCCACCAAAGTCCATAGCTCTGGGAAAGTCTCTAAATGCACTAACCTTGCTTTCTGGCTCCTGTAAGTCTGGTTCTGGCTAGCTGTTCTTGTTAACTGAAGTATGTCACCTCAGAGTGTTTTTCGTTCTGAAAAGCTTATTCTGAGAAATGTTAGGGGCTACAATGGGATCACAAATACCCAGTGTGGTCACTTGGTGGCTAATAAAGAATTTCTATTAGCTTAAACCCATGTCAGAGCAGTCTTCTCTGGTAGATACGTCACAACAGAAAACCTCAGCCTTTCTCTTTAGACTCTAGTATAAAGTGGATCAACTTGAACTAGGATGACATTAACTCAGTAAACAAGAGAAGAATAAGGGATCAGAATGTGGGTGGAGAAAGGGGTTCTCTGGGGAAAGCCCAACAAAGAAAGATCATGACTGTTCTCTTGTGTAGGAAGGCCACCTGAAGGAACAGCAGGGGAAATCTGAGCCACTGCCCAGAGGCCACTCATAGACATGATCAGAGTTTTTAGGGTCAAAGTCTCAGCTGGGTCAGCCACAATCTGGGCTCAAATACTTTGCCCTCATGTCCCAATGAAAGAGACTAGTAATGGTGAAAAGTGGAGATTTATTTAATATGGGCACACTGGGAGGAAGAATAAAAGCATTCAGTGACTCCATCTGCAGGGGATTAACATGAAATTTAGGCTTAAATAGAGGCCAGGAGGTAGGAATAACTAAGCAGTTAGTCAAATCTCCATCTATCTTTGGCCCATCATTGTCTTTGCTCAGATCCTCCAAGGTGGTCTAGTCCTGATAAACTGTTAATCTCTAGATGGGAAACCCTGATCACTTCTGCTCAAGGGTACATACAGTTGTCCTCATGAAGGTGTATCATTTGTTTCTTATAGACAACAGCCCTCATTGGGGGATAGGAGATCTAAGATTCTGTTCTTCCTGAAATCCATGCTGACTACAAGTTTAGAACAATGACTTGTTTACTGCGCCTTCAAGTCAAAGGAGGATGAATAGGTTAGACAGACACTCCTTAAATGATTAACATGCCTAAGGTGCAGAAGTGATCAGGTGACCCACAGTAAAGGAAAGACAAAACGAAGGCAGAGATTCAGGCATTCTAAGCACAAACACAAAATACCTTCGGCAGATCTCATCTCTGCCTGAGGACAGTCTAGCAAATGCTGTCACCTGGAAAACCCAGTGACACAGAAGAGAAGTTCTCATGGCTCCCTGACTGTCATGGCATGCTACCTCCCACTGAAGAAGCCCACAGAGGCACCCAGATACCTGAGTCCTAAGGCCTGGAGGAAGGGAAACAAGAAGCAGACCACCCATCAGGGCAGAGTTCACCCTTCTGTAGCAATCTTCAGCTCCTTTTGATACCACACCCTTTGTGAGTTAGGAAAAGCTCCAAAGAGAGGAGAAAATATTTTCTCCAAGTCAAAGCACATGCAGCCACTTTTTTTTTCTTTTTTGGTTTTTTTGAGACAGGGTTTCCCTGTATTGTTTTGGAGCCTGTCCTGGAACTAGCCCTTTAGACCATGCTGGCTTCGAACTCATAGAGATCTGCCTATCTCTGCTTCCCAAGTGCTGGAATTAAAGGCATGAGCCACCAATGCCTGGCTAAGATATAATATTATTATTATTTGTGTTTTACCTGCATGTCTGTGTATCAAGTGTGTGCTTGGTGTCTGTGGAGGCCGGAAGAGGGTGTTGAATCCACTGGTGTTACAGATGGTTGTGAACTACCATGAGAGTATTATGGGTCCTGGGAATTGAATCCAGCTCTGTAGACCAAACTGGCCTCGAACTCACAGAGATCCACTTGTCTCTGCCTCCTGAGTGCTGGGATTAACTTTTCTTAACTTTTTTTTTGTTTGTTTTTGTTTGTTTATTTTTTTACCTATCGATCCCAGTTCCCTCTCCCTCCCTCCCATACCACCATCCCCCCCCACTCCACAGGGAGGGTGATGCCTTCCAGGAGGGATCACCAAACTCTGTCAAGTCATTTGGAGTAGGGTCTAGGCCCTCCCTCCTGTCTCTAGGCTAAAGGAATATCCCTCCATGGGGAGTGTGCTCCCAAAGTCCTTTTGTGCACCAGGGATACATTCTGGTTTTTCTTAATGTTTTAACATCACATTATTTATTCACTTGAGGGGGTGAATTCTTGCTACAGTGTGAGTGTGGACACCACTTGCTGGAATCAGCTCTTCCATCTACTATCTGAGTACCAAGGATTGAACTCAGACTGCCTTTATCTACTGAGCACTCTCACCAGCCCCCAACATTTCTTATTGAGAATGCTTTGAACTAACTGAGCCTAAGCTACACAGGGGCAGGACCTGCCCAGCAACTTCATCTGCAGGACAAGACTGTAGAGATGCTGTCTCCAGGGAACTGAGAACTGACTGACTAAAGCCACAGGACACAATTCTGGTTCAGCAACAGAGTTCCTATAACCCAACCACCTAGAGCATGCTGGGGAATGTGACACTGCCAACTGTGGCACCTCACTCAACCCAGGTGTCTAAACTCCTGTGGCAGGTAGAGGTGAGGCAAGAGAAGATTGCCTCACAGAGAAGGCCTCCCTCAGCTTACTGCCCTGCATGTCCACAGAGACCCCCTTTTACACAGCTGCAGCAGCTCCACGGTGACAGACTCCTTCCCCTCTCACTCTTGCCTTACTAACACTACTTAGCTCTCAAATTTAAGTTCACAAGTTGCCTCCAGGGTGTGGTGGTGCATGCTGGGATTCCAAGTGCTAGGGAGGTCAAGAGTTCAACATCGACTCTGCTACAGGGAAACTCAGAGGCAGCAAGAACTACAAGACCCTTTCTCGCCTCAGAAATAAAAAGCAAAGCACTTGCTCCCCTGTAGAAAGGAGCTTTCCTAAGTAGGTCAGGTTCCCAGTTATACAACCTCCAAATTACCTCCAACTTCCAGCATTACGATAACCTGCCTGCTGCCTAAAGAAAAGGGACCGGGCAGTCTTACTCACTACCCTACATAGGACACTGCTGAATGTCCCACAGACATAAAGACACCATGTGAAGGAAGCAGCAGCTGCAGAGCTGATAAAGCCCAGGCCTTTCCCAAGGTCAGAGAGACTTGGGATTTTGTTTCCTTAAATTTAACACCCACTTTGTACACAGGAAGAATGGTTCTTGCATCTACACACGAAAGGGCACTACATCACAGACACCTGCTGGTATCAGCTCCATACAGAGCAGCTCATGCAGAGAAGCTGGCCAGGTGGCACAGCTCTGCTGCACCATCCACCATCGGGGGAGCAGGTACAGCAGCCAGCCTCACATCTCAGTTTACTTTGAAGCCACCCAAGAAGCTTGTTCTCAAACAGATGGTACCTTCTAAAGAAGTACAGCCGTAGTAGCTCTTCCTAGATACTGCTTAAAGGCTAGTAGATTTACCTTGTGCTCCTGGTCCTGTGTTTGCTTAGCTCCTATGTCCAGTGTCCTATTTGGGAGCACCCCTGGTTGTCTGAAGCCTCTGCTCTGTAAGATGTGATACTCAGTGGCTTCATCAACTGTGCTGAACCTATGGTTTTCTTTTCTTTTCTTTTTTTTTTTTTTGGGGGGGGGACTTTTCAAGGTGGGGTTTCTCTGTGTGTAGCCCTGACTGTCCTGAAACTCAAGAGATCTGCCTCTGCCTCCTAAGGACCCCACAAATGCCCAGCTGGACCTGTGTTTTTTCTGATAGACTCAACTTTGTGGCTTTATACACCCATGTTCTTTACTCTGAGAGCCCATCTGCCCAGTCCTCTTCATCTTCCATAATGCTGAGGTTCTCTGGAGTTTTCCAGAGGCTGTTGGCTTACATCATTCAAGTTCTTCTGAACACGTTCTCTATGTCCCATTCACCTCTGTCCCAATGGTTATAGGAACATGTGTCCTTCCCCCATTGGATCCCATTAGTCAGATACTGGAAAATAGCTAGGCAAGAAGCAGACTCCCTCCATCCTTTCTAGTCTCAGGCCAGTGGTGAGGTCACTTCTCATTTTATATTTGTGTTTACTGGATATTTTTCATCTTATCATTTCACATTATCAAGTTAGGTTTTGTAGCCCCAGACTAATTCATAATTCCACTTGGCTGTCACTGAGCTTTAGTTTTTTTACAGACAGGAGTCTTATGATATAGCCCTCACTGGATTTGGGCTCTTTTTACAATTATGTGTATGTGTGTCTGTCTATGGATAGCTGGCCACAGAGGCCTCAAAAGGGAATCAGACCCCCTGGACCTTGAGTTATAGGCAGTTGTGAACTGCCCAACATGAGTGCTGGAATCAAATTGAAGCCCCTGCAAAAGCAGCAAGTGCTCTTAACTGCCATGTGAAGTATATCACCTGACACGATTAAATTAAAATGAAATATAAGCTGGGGCAGTGATGGCACATGCTTTTAATCTCTGCACTCAGGAGGCAGCTGAAGCCAGCCTGGTCCACACAGTGAGTTCCAGGACAGCCAGGGGCTACACAAAGAAACCCTGTCTCAGAAAAACCTAAAGAAAAAAAGAAAGGAAGGAAGGGGGGGAGGGAGGGAGAGAGAGAGAGAGAGAGAGAGAGAGAGAGAGAGAGAGAGAGAGAGAGAGAGAGAGAGAGAGAAGTGGTGGCAAGCCCAGGCCAGAGAGTAGCAAAAACCCCATTGGGACAAATGGGCATGCAAGTGGACATAAGGTCTGGACTGTGGGGTCTCCGTACAGTGAGGACAGAGGGTACCACTACAACCTGAGTCTGTGGGGCTAAGGGAAGGGTTCTTTACTTGTGAGCACTGGAATAAATACACTGTGGGCGGGGGGCTGTTAAAATAGTACATGGTGGAAGGACCTACAAAGAACAAATGTATTCAAAGCTTTACATAGGTATTTCAAAGCTAGCCCAAGAAGGCACAGCAGCATGGTTAGGGAGCTGCCTGCTCAGACTGGCTAAGTCTCCCCATCCCCAACACTCCCACCTACCCCATGGCCCAGCAGTCCCAAAGGATCCCTATGTGGACCTGTCACACAAAAGCCAAGCCCATATTCCTGCAGGAGTGCCCTGCAGGGTGACAGTGGTTCCTCCAGTGCTCCTGGTATGCTGGGGCTGGGGGTGGGGTGTAGTGGGGGGTGGGGTGGGGAGGTATAAGATCAGAATCACAGACTATTCAGATTCTTTGCTTTTTTTTTTTTTTCTTTTTTTTTTTTTTTCCAGGAAGTTTAGGTTTCCAGAAGTGAAATGGCACTAGATTGCCTACACAATCAGAAACCTGCCAACTCAGCTCTTGTTTCTCTTTGATTTGTTTTGTTTTGTCTTTTGTTTTTGAGACCAGGATCTCTCTGTATAACCCTAGCTGTCCTGGAACTCAGACTCAGAGATCCAGCTGCCTCTGCTTCCCAAGTGCTGGGATTAAAGGTACGTTGCCACTACCCAGCTCCTGCCCAGCTCTTATTGAAAAAGCATTCTTTTCACTTTTTTTTGGGGGGGGTGGTAAAAATGCCATTTATAGGGCCAGAAAGTAGTTCAGTTGGTAGAGAGCTTTCCTAGCATGCACAAAGCCCTGAGTTTGCTCCCCAACACCACATAAACCAGACATGGGAGGTAGAAACAAGAGAATCAAGGTCCAAGGTTATTCTCAGCCACAGAGTAAATCTGAGGCTAGCCTGGGCTATCTGTGACCCTATTTCTCTCTCTCTCTCTCTCTCTCTCTCTCTCTCTCTCTCTCTCTCTCTCTCTCTCTCTCAAAACCTAAAACAAAAATTATAAAGCCATTTATGCTGACATATGGTGGGAGGTTGGTTTGTGTGTTTGTTTTGCAGTGCAAGAACTGAACCAAAGTCTGGTGCACTCTATGCAAGGACCATTCACACCTATCTTCCCCAACTGAACTCTATCCCCAATAAACCACCCCATCTCTACCTCAAACCCCTCAAGGAACCCCTGGCAAGCTATCCTACTGTGTCTCTACAATGCAGCTGCTCTGGGTACCTCTGACAAGAAGAATCCTTCAGGCCTTATACTCACATACCAACTTACATTTTCTTCTCTACCAACAGATCCTACAAATCACTTTCTAGGACTGGTTAAGTAGCTCAGTTGGCACAGCACTTTGCCTAGCATGGAGGAAGCCCTAGATTTGAGCCTCAACACCATGTAAACTGACACAGGCATGGTGATACATGCCTGAAATGCCAGCACTCAGAAGTAGAGGCAGGTGGATCAGAAGTTCAAGATCATCCTCAACTACATAACAAGTTTGAGACTAACTGGACTAAATGAGACCCTGCCTCCAAAAATAAACAAACTTCCTCTCTACCTGTTCACAAGAATTCTCCTGAGAGTTTGCAGCTGCAGAGCTCTCCCTTGGGTAGGTAGATTCTTAGATTTCCTTTTTTCCCCCTTTATCTTATAATAGATTTAAAGCTGTGGACAATCACTTAGGTAAGTCATTAGACATGGCAGTGCTGGGTTGCAGAGTAGATGCTAGGTTCTGCTCAGTGGGCCTGTGCCACATGAGCATGTGCCAATGGAAAGGTGCCAGCTTCAGGACAGATGCAATCTTTACATTTTAAAAGATAATTGCTGCAGCCAGGCAGTGGTGGCCCATGCCTTTAATCCCAGCACTCAGGAAGCAGAGGCAGGCAGATCTCTGTGAGTTCGAGACCAACCTGGTCTACAAGAGCTAGTTCCAGGACAGCCTCCAAAGCCACAGAGAAACCCTGTCTCGAAACCCCCCCCCCAAAAAAAAAGATAATTGCTGCTCTGTGTACATGGGAGGGTATATGCACATGAGTGCAATACATGTGGAGGCGGAGGGCAGCTGATTCTCTGGAGCTGGACTGACAGGTAGTTGTGGCCAGTGCGCTGGGACAGCAAGAAGAGCCCTTAATGGCCAAGGCACTGCTTCATTCCAAGATTTAAACTTTTGATAACATGACAGATGGAAAATGGCATCTCAAGGAATTTTTTAAAATGTATTTACTTTATGTGTCTGTTTTTTGGGTTTTGTTGAGGGTTTTTTTGTTTGTTTGTTTAAGATTTCATTATGTGGCACTGGCTGTTCTGGAACTTGTTCTGTAGACCAGGCTGGCACTGAACTTAGTGAGATCTGCCTGCTTCTGCCTCCTGAGTGCTGGGATTAATGGTGTACACCACCATCACCTGGCTATGTCTGTGTACTTATTTATTTTATGTGTATGGATGCTTTTTCTGCATGTATGTCTGTGTACCACCTGCCTACCTGGTGCCTATACAAGCTAGAAGAGGGCATCAGATCTTCTGAACTAGAGATAAAGACGGTTATGAGCCACCATGAAGAGCAGCCAGTGCTCTTAACCATCAACCATTTCTCCTTAACTTCTTTTTAAAATTTTATTTGTCTTTTTTGTTTTGTTTTTAGAGACAGGGTTTCTCTGTAGCTTCAGAACCTGTCCTGGCACTCACTCTGTAGACCAGGTTGGCCTCAAACTCACAGAGATCTGCCTGCCTCTGCCTCCTGAGTGCTGGGATTAAAGGGAAACACCACCACTGCCCGGCTAAAATTTTATTTACCTTATAAGTGTTTTGCTTGCATATATGCTTATGCACCACTTGTGTGCCTAATGCTCAAAGGGGCCAGAAGAGGATGTCTAAAATCCTGGAACTACAATTACAGACAGTTGTATGCTACCATAGGTTTGCTAGGAGTTGAACCCATATCCTCTGGAAGAGTAGCTGGTGTTCTTAATTGTTGAGCCATCTCCCCAGCCCTCAAAGAGATTTTAATTTGCATTTCTCCTATGATAAACAAAACTGGCCATTTTTTTTTTTCAGCACTACTGAAAACACACATACACAGAGACAAAATATACTAATGGGTCTGGAGAGATAGCCCAGCAATTAAGAGACTGCACTGCTTTTGCAAAGGAACTGAATTCAGTTCCCACCCATATCAGTTGTTCTAACCATCTACAACTCCAGCCCAAGGGAATTTGACCCCTCTGACATCAGTGAGGAAGACACATACAAACACATTTTAAATAAATAATAAATAAAGTAAATCTTAAAAGAGGAGGTAGAGGTGGAGAGACATCTCAGTGGTTAAAAAGTGTTAATGGGGGGGGGGACCTGGATGGTGATGTATATGCCTTTAACCTCAGCACTGGGGAAGCAGAGGAAGGCGGACCTCTGTGAGTTCAAGGCCAGCATGGTCTACAGAGTGAGTTCCAGGACAGCCAGAACTGTCACACAGAGAAAGCTTGTCTGGGTGTTTACTGTTCTTACAGTGGACCAGAGTTTGATTCCCACCACCATTGTCAGGTGGCTCATAACAGCCTATAACTCTATAACTGTCACTCTAGGGGTACGCTATGACTCTGGTCTTGGGCATTAGCATTCACATGCATATAACTACACACAGACTTACACACATATTTGAAAACAATATAAATCTCTTAAAATTTTTGTTCAGGGCTGGAGAGATGGTTCAGAGGTTGAGTTCTGACTGCTCGTCTCTAGATTCCTAAGTTCAAGTCCCAGCAACTACATGGTGGCTCACAGCCATCTATGAGATCTGATGCCCTCTTTTGGTATGCAGGCATACATGCAAGCAGAATACTGTACACATAATAAATAAATAAATCTGTAAAAAATGTTAAAAGGAAAAAATTTTTGTTCAAAAAACAAAAGGCAAATACAGTGGGCAGTGATGGTCCACACCTTTAATCCCAGCACTAGGGAGGCAGAGGCAAGCAGATCTCTGTGAGTTTGAGGCCAGCCTGGTCTACAGAGCAATTCCAGGACAGGCTCCAAAACAACACAGAGAAACCCTGTCTCAATATGAGGTCCTGAGTTCCATCCTAGGTGCAAAGTCAACTAAACAAAAGATCTGAAGTTCCTCCACTAACATAATCAGGGATCAGACTCAACAGGGCCAATGAGCATCAAGAAAGCATTGAAAAACCAAACACTGTGGCCCAGGCTTAGGATCCCAGCACTTGGGAGGCTGAAGTAGGAGGTGGTAACTCCAGCCTGTGCGGAGAAGCAGAAAGTCAGCTTTCTCTGTTCTCTCTCCCACAACCTGAACTTAAGTAAGAAAGGTGATCTTTTGGGTTTTTTTTTTTTTTTTTTTTTTTTTTTTTTTTTTGAGACAGTGTTTCTCTGTGTAACACCTCTGGCTGTCCTGGAACTCACTTTGTACATCAAGCAGGCCTAGAATTCAGAGATCCGCCTGCCTCTGCCTCCTGCCACCACCACTGGTGAGAAAGATGATCTTGTTGGCTGGTTTTCTTTCAGAGGAAATGTTAATCTTTCTGGACATTTTTTGTCTACTTTATTGGTGCTGAATCAGTTAGAAAATTAAAATTACCATTAACTTTAAAAAGTTTGAGTAATCAGTTTACTGGCAGGCTGCTTACTGTAACCTAAACAGCTACAAAATTCTCTTAGGACAGCGCCCCTTACCATCAGGAAGTAGTTTAGAAAGAACAACGCCCAAATTCTCAAATATTGTCTATAAATGTTTGTTTTCATTTAAATGGACTTTGTTATATAAAAATAAATTAAAAAAAAAAGAAATAAAAGCTAACATGAATCAAAAAAAAAAAAAAAAAAACAAAAACAAAATTCCCTTAGGAACAGTGTTCCACTTATTAGGTCAATGACAATAGTGAAGGATTTCACCTCTTTACAAGCCTACAGAGGTATCAAAGGTAGGAGAATAAGCCAGAAGACTCAACAAGAAGTCTGACTATCTAATGATACCTATCACAGCAAAATACAATGAGATGGCAAGGCATGGTAGCACATGCCTATGATTATTATAGCATATGCCTCGTATCTATATTATAGCATATATATGTGCAGTATATGTACTTTATCTCATAATACATATTGGAAGGCAGAGGCAAGAAGCTTAGGAGATCAAAATACCCATATACATAAAATAATAAATAAAACTTATGGGGCTCAGTGGTTAAGAGCAGTGGCTGATCTTCCAGAGGTCCCAAGTTCAATTCCCAGCACCCACATGGGAGCTCACAACTGTCTATAACTCCAGTTCCAAAAGATCTGGCACTCTCACACAAACATACATGCAGGCAAAACATCAATGCACATAAACTAAATAAATAAAAAAACAGACAAAAAAAAAAACCACTTAAACACACACATACACACCCACACCCACACCCACCCACACACACACACACACACCAGACATCAGTAAACTTCAGTTTCAAAAAAACAGGAAAAATTAACATGGTAACACATGCCTATACTCCTAGCACTCAGGAAGGAGACAGGAGGATCATGAGTTCAAGGCCATCAATCCACAGAGAGACACTGTCTCACAGCTTCAAAAATAAAATAAATTTTCATTTAAAAAATTTAGAAAGGAAATGTGTTCATATGTAATAATCTCAGGGTAGGGAAGACTGGTCACACATTCAGTTATATTTGGGGTCCCTCTCCCTTTGGTGGGGACTGAAACAGGGTCTCACTCTAACTAAAGTTGGCCTTGAACTCACATCAGTTTTCCTGTCTTAGACTCCCTAACGTTGGTATTACATCAAAAAGCCACCACACCTGGCTTCTGTATTACTTATTAAGTGTCTGTGTGTGGGTATGTACATGTATGTTCCAGTACCTGTGAAGGCCAGAGGCATTGCACCTGGAGTTACAGGCAGTTGTGAGGCACTCAGTTTGGGTATGGGGAACCAAACCTGGGTCCTCCGAAAGAGTGGTGTGTGTACTTAACTAGTGAACCATCTCTCCAGCCCCAAATAACACTTTTTGTTTTGTTTTTGAGACAGGGTTTCTCTGTGTAACCCTGACTACACTGGCTGTCCTAGAACTTGCTCTATAGACCAGGCTGGCCTCAAACTCAAGAGATCCACCTGCCTCTGCCTCTGCTTCCTAAGTGCTGGGATTAAAGGTGTACACCACCATGCCCAAACTGTCTTATATTTTACAGCACTGTTTTCCTGAGCTTTGTTTAATAATAAGCATGTGTTACTTTTAGAATACAAGCCAGTTCTTTTTTTAGATGCTAACAAAGCTATCTGTTATCCAAGAACAAACAGGAACTTCATCTGATTTTAGCAATTCAGTCTACACAGACCCAGAAGTACACATTTCCCCAAGCACTCATAGTCACTCACACATATAGCTCACTCCGACACAGAAACGCTTCCACACATATCCAAGCTCACACATGCCCATTTTCTTTCTTTCCTTTTTGGGACAGGATCTCACTATGTAGCCCTAGCTGATCTAGAACATGCTATGTAGACCAGGCTGCCCTCAAACTCAGAGATACATCTGCCTCTGCCTCCCCAATGATAGGATTAAAGGTGCAGGCCATCAAGTCGAGCCACACAAGCCCATTTTCATTCCTACACATACACTTAAATCCAAGGCTAGGACAGAGACCAGGAAGAACAGGGGAGCAATTAACCATGGTGTCAAACACCCCAAAGGCCTTCAAATTCCACTGGCAAAAGTGCAGGAACACTGCAGAAATAAGTTCACTTCTCCATCTTCTTCTGCAAGTGCTATGGAGGGCAGACCATGCCTTCCAAAATCAGAGTACTCATGGCTCCAACCAGTAGTGTTTTCTGGAAAGGATCAGTGGTTGTTAAAAAGTAGATGCTGAGAGTGGGATGGCAGTGGTGCACACCTTAGTCCCAGCTCTCGGGGATGGGGGGGAGGCAGGGGCAGGCAGATCTCTGTGAGTTTGAAGCCAGCCTGGTCTACAGAGGGAGTTCCAGAACAGCCAGGGCTGTTACACAGAGAAACCCTATCTTAAAAGCCAAAAGAAAAACAAAAATGAAAAAGGGGGGGGGGGGGGGCAATACCTTCTCACAATTCAGAAGCCCTGAGTTCAACACCAGCATCCCATAAAACCGGGTGTGATGGCACGCGCACCTAGAATCCCAGCATTCAGGAGATGGAGGCAGGAGGATCAGAAGTTGAAGATTATCTTCTACTACAAAGATTGCTGAAGGAGAGTCTAGGATACCTAAGACCCTTCCTAAAATAAAAAATAAATAAATAAATAAATACGAAAAAGAAAAAAAAGAGACGAAGCTATAAGCTATATGTCCTACCGTGCCCCCATCCTCCCACCTTCAGATCCCTGTAAATGACACTGGATGGTATTACACCACACCTGATCTGCCACCAGGTGAGGTAATCAGATCCAGACACACACACCATGACAGGGAAGGACATGACAGCCACCTCTATTATAAATGGGAGTGCACCTATTAAAAATTCAGACAACCTGCTTAATAATTAAAAGTGCTACCTTCATACACAAATTACATAAAAGACATTGGAGCCCAGCTCAGTGGCTCACACCTGTAACCCCAATACTTGGGAGATAGAGGCAGATGGATTAGAAGCTCAAGGTCGCCCTCCTCTATCACTGAGACCCTGTCTCAAAAGAAATTAAAATAAAAATAAAATAAAAAATAAAAATAGGGTAGTGAGACAATTCAGCTGGTAAAGGTGCTTACTGCCAAACCTGATGACCTGACAACAAATATAGGAAATAACCAAACTCCTGAATGTTGTCCTCTGACCTTCACACAAGCACTTGGCATACTAGTTCATTCACTCCCTAAATAAACATAAAAGAGAAAAAACAAAACAAAAACCCATAGCTTAGGTTAGGCATGAAAGCAAGCACCTTTAATCCAGCACCTGGGAGGCAGAGACAGGTAAATCTATGAGTTCCAGGCCAGGCAAAGCTATAGAGTGAGACCCTGTTTCCACTCCTACCAAAAAAAAAAAAAAAAAATCCTTATTTAGATAAATACAGACTCATTCACAGATAAAGAGAGGAGCTGGAGAGATGGTTCAGGCTTGTTGCTTTTCCACAGACTCAGTTCACTCTCCAGCACCCATGTCAAGTGTGGCTCACAGGCCCCTGGAACTCCAGGTTTGCAGGCACCTGCATGTATGTCTCACACAGACACACAAATAAGTAAATAATAAAGTAAATCTTTTAAAAAGAAGTGGAGGGACATTCACAGGTAAGTTGAATCCTAACGCTACTGGGCCTTGAGTGAGAACTCTAGGGGGCATCTCAAGAGGCAATACTCACCAGCTCTCTCTACTATGTATATTCAAGATTTTTTTTTATCTTAAAATTTTCAAAACACAGATACTGAGGGACTGCTAGCTTTGCTTTTCTCTAAACTTCTGCATTATTGGTTAATATTCCTGTCTTTGCTCCTCTGCAACGTATTCAGCAAGTCATGAAAGCTACAGACCTCATTTTACACTGACGTAAAGATTAACTTTCATGCCTTTATGTGTTATCTGCTCCAAACAGTAAGACCACTCACAGAAAGCAAGAACTCTCCTCCACAACCCCAGGAGGCAAAGGCAACCTAACATCTCTTCCTCATGAGCTGCTAAAAAGACAAAAGGACCTAGAATATTTCCCTCCACTCTCTATCCCAACAAACCCTTGGCCATCAGGACTTCCCAAACTGCAAATTCCACCCATTTCTAACCCATTTCTAGTCTGTATTCAAGAATGTGCAGCCCTGGGAATGGTGACTCACGCCTTTAATCCCAGCACTCTGGAGGCAGAGACGGGTACATCTCTGTGAGCTTGAGGACAGCCTGGCCTACGTAGTGAGTTCCAAGACAGCCAGAATTACAAGGTGAGGCCCTTTAAGGAGGAGGATTAAGGGAGGGGCAAGAAGTGTAGCCAAGTTTTTCCCAAAGTAATCAAGTTGGGGAGGTGATGACCAAAGATATTTCTCAAAGAGAATTGTATGCAATTCACTAAACTGAAATTAGGCAGAAATACCCCAAACCTTTACACCTAGCCATCTGTGGGTTAAGAGCTAAAAAAGAAAGACTCCCCAGCCCTAGTCTAGTGAGGCCTGGGTAAGCTATACAGCCTTTCCCAGCTTCTAGCTTCTTACCTTTAAAATAAGGGTGAAAACTGCTTGCCTAATTACCACCTCAAAGGACTATAGCAATGATACAGGGAAAACATAATAGTAGGGTCATGGCAAGGAGCATATGCAGCTCTGGCCTGGCATAGCCTTCTCAGTAGGACTGGATCTAGAGGCAAGAATAAGTTTAAAGCGAAGATACAGCACACCAGTAAACAACTGCCAAGCACTGGAAAGACTTCTCCAGGCCAGGAACAAGAAGGGAAGTACTACAAAAACTAAGCTCTATGGATTAAGGCCAGCAAGAGAGCTCAATGTTAAAATGCCTGCAGGAAGCTGGCTGGCCCCAGGTGTCCTTAGTAGGGAGCCCTGAGTTAACCAGTGCCCAGTTCTTTCCAACTGCTCTATGGAGAGAACAGTAGAGAAGTTTTAATATTATGACTAACAGAAATATATCAACTTTGCTTTTTTCTCCCCCTTGGTTTTTGGAGACAGCCTTGCTAAGTATCCAGGTTGACCTCAATTTTGACATTCACCTGCCTCAGCCTCCTGAATGCTGAATGCAAGGACTACAGATGTGTGTGCCACATCCAGCTTATTTTTATCTCTTTTCTTAGAGACCATTAAGTTCAAACATGCAAATGTACTTGAACACCCACTTAACAAATGTTTGCATGAATAACATGAGAACAAACAGATGAAAATTAGAGACATCCAACCAATAAGTAAAATAAAGGGGAACATGTAGCCTAGCTGATGTCTTCTCAGAGACTTCCAACCAATATATAAAGGGGATCACATAACCTAGTTGATGCCTTCTGGGTTACTAGCAGAGCAAACAGCCCTGCTGTCATCTTCAACACAAACAATTAAGGGCTGAAGGGGACAAGGACTTGGTCTTGGAACAGCTTCCCCAGGAGCTGTAGTAGATGTGTGGGACCATTGCACATGAATTGTGCCTCTGTTACCTTGCAATGCATCTCACCTCTCCTGTAAAAGTGAAGGCCCCGATGGCTCAGCTAGATTAGGCATGTGCCATGAAACTCTTGGGCTCCCTTTTCTTGATCATAGTACAGAACTCGTATATTCTAGTGTGTGCATGCATCTGTGTGTTCTGAGTGTTACTCTGTAGTCCGGATTAGTCTTGAACTCACTATGTAGAGCACTAAGCTGGTCTTGAACTTGCATCAATCCTTTCTTATCTCTGCCTTCGAAATGCTGGGACTACAAGAATGCACCACCATGTCCAGCTTAAGATTTATTTTGTGCTTGTTGACTTCACTTTACTGTAGAGCAGAAATCCTGAGCTCCAGGTCGCAAGCATGAAGCAAATCTTTTTTCCACTCATCTACATCTCCAGCCATTTTTAATTCCTATGTACTTCTGACCTCTAACTGCACTATCTCTCAAACAAAACCCTAGTACAACAAATGGGAAATACATAGTAAGCTAACTACTCAAGAGGCATCTACAAGCCTCGCCTCTGATGTCCTAACATGGGTGGCAGAAGCGAGGCACTGAAGAGGGTGTCCCACTCCTGGTTCTAAGAAATAAGCAGCAAGTATAACGCTAGAGGAGGGGGCACCTGACACGTGGGTATACCTTCCTCTAAGAGGGAAGAGGGGATTCCGGAAAACTACCCTAAACAGAAATCAGCAACACCTCTCCGGACCAGAACCGTAGTCAGTTGGTTACCTGCTCCGCCCCGTAGACCATGGCGAACTGTATGAAATCCTCGATGCGGACGAAGCCATCCCCATCCCTGTCCAGGGCGTCAAATACCGTCCTAAGGCGCGCACCCTCCTCCTGGGCTGTCCCAGGCTCGCTGGACAGCGACAACGCCTGGCCTGGGTCCGAGGGTGGTCCGGGACATGCCTGCAGCAGCTCGCTCTCGGAGGGCAAATGCTCTAAGGGTAGGCCCCGCGTAGCGCAGCAGTCTTCCAGCTCCTCCGGCCAGCTGCACGGGACTTTGGGCTTCTCTGGTTCTGTAAACTGGAGACACGGAACTTTGGGTTCCTCTCCATCATTTGGCCAGAAGCAAGATGCATCGGGCTCCTCCTGCCAACAGCGCGTTGCGTTCTGCTCCTCCGGCCAGAGGCACAGCACCTGGGGCTCCTCCGACCTACAACAAGATGCATCGGACTCCTCTGGTTCGTTGCCCCAGAAACACGGTGAGCTGGGTGTATCTGGTTCATAGGGCTCCTCGGGCCAGCAGCGAGGTATACCGGGGTCCTCTGGTTCCTTGACCAAGAGGCACGGTACATCGGGTTCCCCAGGCCACAGGTGAGGGGCGTCAGGCTCCGCCGGCTTCTCGGCCAAGAGACACCCTGCGTTCGCCTCCTGGGAGGAGCAGTGAAGGGCGTCAGGCTCTTCCAGCTCCACAGCCAAAAAGCACGGTGCATCGGGATCCTGAGGCCAGCAGTGAAGGGCGTCAGGCTCTTCCAGTTCCTCTGCCAAGAGACGCGGTGATTCGGATTCCTCCCACTCCTTGGCTAAGATGCAAGGTACGTCGGGCTCCTGGGGCCAGCAGCGAGGGGCGTCGGGCTCCTCTAGCTCCTTGGCCAAGTGGCACTGTGCGTCTGGCTCCTGAGGCCAGCAGACAGGGGCGTCGGGCTCCTGGGACCAGCAGCCAGGGGCGCCGGGCTCCTCTAGCTCCTTGGCCAAGTGGCACTGTGCGTCTGGCTCCTGAGGCCAGCAGACAGGGGCATCGGGCTCCTGGAACAAGCAACCAGGGGCGTCGGTTTCCTCCAGCTTCTTGGCCAAGTGACATGGTGCGTCTGGCTCCTGGGGCCAGCAGACAGGGGCGTCGGGTTCCTGGGACCAGCAACCAGGGGCGTCGGGTTCCTCCAGCTCCTTGGACAAGTGACATGGTGCGTCTGGCTCTTGGGACCAGCAGCGAGGGGCGTCGGGTTCCTCCAGCTTCTTGGACAAGTGGCAGGATGAATCGGGCTCCTGGGACCAGCAACCAGGGGCGTCGGGTTCCTCCAGCTCCTTGGACAAGTGACATGGTGCGTCTGGCTCTTGGGACCAGCAGCGAGGGGCGTCGGGTTCCTCCAGCTCCTTGGACAAGTGGCAGGATACGTCGGGCTCCTGGGACCAGCAGCGAGGGGCGTTGGGCTCTTTGACCCAGAGGCTAGGAGCGTCAGGCTCCTCTACCTCTTCGAGCCAGCAGATTGGCGCGTTGGGTCCCTCTGGCCACCGTTGAAGCTGGGCGTATTCCTCGGGCTCATCTGACCAGCCGCGAGGAGCGTCGGGCCCCACCGGCCCCTTGACCCCGCGATGGGGCCCAGACGCCGGCTCGTTGTGGTCCGACAGAGAGGTCTGCTGGCTCAGCTCCATGATCCGGCGCCGGCTAAACTAGGGATGATGCGAGCGGCGCGGGAGGCAGACAAAGGCGCTCAGGGCGCGGCGGCGGGCGCGGGCATCCCCGCGGCGACGCGGGCGGGCGCGCGCGGGGCGCCCGGGCTGCTGGCGCTGGCGCTCGGGCCCTGCTCCGCCCTCGCCCATCTTCGCACCGCGCCTTAGCGGCTCCAGGCCCCGCAGCGCGGCTGGCGCGGGCCCATGTCGGCGGCTCGGTCCGGACGATGTGAGGACCCGGCGGCGGGGAGCGGGCGGTGGGATACAGGTACCGGCCGGTCAGTGAAGGATGAAGCCTGAGAGCCAGAGCTGAGGGACCCAGTGAGGTACGCCGGCGCCGGCCCGCCCTCCGTCGCGCGTGACGTCACCACGTCCTGTAGTCTGACCACGCCCCCCATGAGTTGCTATAAATGTGGGTTCGAAGCGGGCGCAAATTAGGGGCGACAGTGATCTCCCCCGTTCAGAAGGTCAGGTTGACTTGCGCGGGTGTGGCGAGCGAAGTGTGATGTCGCGGGAAAGGCACGTGAAGATAGGCTTTGGAAAAACACTGCTGAACAGAAAACCAAATATGCCCATAACCGAGAGAAACCGCTAGTCTCTCCTGTGTGACTCCTTCACAAGCTGATAGCACAGAACAGAATACTAATGGGAGGGCTACCACCAAATAGAAGCATAGGAGCGCTCTGAAGCCGCGCCAGGTGAGGAATTGCCCAGAGTCACTCCAGACAAGGCTAGGATCTGAGGCGCTCACACATTCTTCCACAGGAGCGCACTGTGAGGTGCGGAGGCACAGATTTTGTTTTCCTTTCATTTGTTGTTTGGTGTCCTTTTGAAACAGCAACTCACGTAGCCCAAGCTAACTGACCCCACCTGCTCCACACAGGTTTTAAAATTTGATATCCAGTGCTGATCGCCAGTTTGCCACCCAATGCCTTAGTCATCAGAGGAGTCAAAGTCAGGGGTGCATAGCGGTAGACTAGGCCAGATGGGATCCAATGAGGTGCATTCGGGCAAGAACAAGGAGAAAGTATGAACCACTTTTTACATTCGTGAGTTCCATAGATAAGTATGGTTTCATAAGCAGTTTTGGCAAAAGCTAAAAACTGAACTCTGTTTCCAGGTGTACAGTCTCCTGAGTCATCCCCATGGCAAAATTCCCAGCATGATAAGAGGCTTTGTGTTGCTGGCTTTGGGAAAAGGAATGTGATATGGTTCCCTCTCCAAACTATAATCTCGTTTTCTTGTAAGAACTGTACACTTCTGTAAAGAAAATGCATGCAAAGGATAAAGTCACTTCCATCAAATGCAAGGACTAGGAACTGCCTTTGGCCAGCTAACATTCTCAGAGGCACTTCCAGTGAGTGTCAGCCTTTCTATTTAGGGATGTTGTGGTAAGTATTCATCTGTCTTTGGTGTTCTCAGTCAGGCACAAGGCTGGCATTTCTGAGGAGCAGGTGTTCCTGTTGTGTGCCAATGCTAAGAAAAATATTTATGGCTTCCATGGCTTGTGAGTCCAAGTAGAACCACTGGATGGAAAATATACACATTCCTGCTTGGACCAAGTGGAGAGACAGTTTAAAAACAGCAAGTGGAGGCTGGGAAGGGTGCTTCAGTCAGAAAAGTGACTCTCTCATACATGCACACATACACATAAAATAAGGTGGAGAGTGATTGAGGAGGACACTAGACACTTTAAGGTGTCAAGTTCTGACTTCCACAAACACAGGCACACACAGTTGTATACACATGAGACTGAAACTGAAGCAGAAGTGTTGACATCAATCTCAGGCCAGACACAACCCCCCCCTAAAAAAAAGCACACACAAAAAAAAAAGAAGAAGAAGAAAAAGAAAAAAGAAGCAGCAGCGCCACTTTTGCTGAAAAGAACATTGACTCTTTACAGGCAAAGGTGAAGGTCGAAATATAAGTCATTGCTGTAACCCTCCCTGCATGTGAGGCCACACCCTGGAGCAGACACATGAGAACCAGATTGCTCCCCTCAAACGATGAGACCTGATAATCAGAACACACCCTGAAAGGACTGTTTAGTTATGATCACCTCTTCCCTTGCCCATTCATCCTTTCTTACACCCAATGTTCATGTCAATACTGGAAAGGTGGACATGGGATCACTGAACCTCTTTCTCTATTTGTCCCATTGTGACCAGATTAAATTAATCTTCTTCTCTCTGCCTTCTTTTTCCCATATTCATCTGTCATTGCCATATCTGCAAGGGTGGCCCAAAACTTTGGGGCTGGCAGAGCCAAAGGTTTTGCTCTTAAGGCTCCACACACTCACTGCCATTCCAAGCCAGGGACTCCCTGTGGAGGAAGACCCAGTACGGCATAAATTTCAATTAACCCAGGGAAAGTACCAGAATGATCAGGTCATGTAGTCTGTACATATTTTTTAACCTTAACTTTTATTATTTTTAATTATGTACGTGTGTATGTGTGTGTACATGCATGTGAG
This sequence comes from Phodopus roborovskii, assembly GCF_943737965.1. Classification (NCBI taxonomy): domain Eukaryota; kingdom Metazoa; phylum Chordata; class Mammalia; order Rodentia; family Cricetidae; genus Phodopus; species Phodopus roborovskii. Next base: position 47,750,421 of record NW_026126407.1, on the reverse strand, counting down.
TGCAGATGCTTACAAAGACTGAAGGTATAGATCACCTTAGAGCTGCAGTTACAAGCAGCTAGTTGTGAGCTTCTTGTGTGGGTTCTGGGAACTAAACTCAGGTCCCTTGAAAAAGCAATGCACTCTCCAGTCACCTGTACATCTCATATTTAAAGAATCTTCTAGGGGAGCTGGGTGTTGGTGGTGCATACCTTTAGTCCCAGCACTCAGGAGGCAGAGGCAGGCAGATCTTGGTGAGTTCGAGGCCAGTCTGATCTACAAGAGCTAGTTCTAGGACAGCTAGGAATACACAGAGAAATCCTGTTTCAAAAAACCAAAAGAAAAAAGAATAAAAACAAAAATCTTCCAGGGTGTTTGACAAAATGTTGTACCATTTGGGAAAATGAATCTGGCAGGCTTTAAATTAATTTTTTTAAATATTTATTTTAAATGTATGAACATTTTGCCCGTATATATGTAAGTGCACCATATGCATTCCTGATGTCTGTGGAGGCCAGAAGCAGGCATTGGATCCCTTGAAATTGGAGTCACAAAGATTGTAAGCTGCCATGTAGATGCTGAGAACCAAACCCAGGTTAGCCATATAGCTTACTGTCCTCAACCATTGAGCATACTCTCCAGCCACTTAAATTAATTTTTGATTGTCTATATCTTTCTTCCCCCTAAAAGTAGGACATCAAACTCACTTTGTAAAATTTTCTTGAACCCCTGACTTCCTGTCTCCACTTCTCAAGTACTGAGACTACAAATGTGTGCCACCATGCTAGACTTGTCTATATTTTAATTGTACAATGTGTTTTTATTTCTCCAATAAAATGATTATTACATATAACCATATATATATATGCATATATATATATATATATATATATATATATATATATATATATATAACCAAATGTATAACATACATTACCTTCCATAAAAATCTCATGTGGGTGCTGGTTGGTATTTTGGGCCTTTTTTTGTTTGCTTGCTTTTGGTTTTTCAAAACAGGGTTTCTCTGTTTTGTATGTCCTAGAATCCACTCTGTAGACTAGGCTGGCTTCAAACTTAGAGAGATCCACCTGCCTCTGCCTCCAAGTGCTAGGATTAAGGGCAAACATCACCTCTGCCTGGCTTGGTATTTTTGGCTTTTAAGATATAGTATCCCAGGCCAATGACATTGGCTCAGTAGGTAAAGTGCTTATTATACAAGCTTGATGACATCAGTTCAACCCCTGGAACCCACATAAAAGATAGAAGGAAAAAAACTGACCTCCACATTTTTGCCATCAGACATGCACTCACACATAATGAACATTTTTAAAAGAAATGGACTCATTATGTATCCCTAAGTGGCCTTCAACTCAAGATTCTCCTGCCTCAGCATCCTGATGATGAGAATACAGATGTGAGCCTGGCAGTGATGCTGTTTCTTTAAAAGAAAAAAATGCATTAGCCAGACTTAGTGACACAAAGTTTTAATACCATTTTCTTTCTTTCTTTCTTTCTTTCTTTCTTTCTTTCTTTCTTTTTTTGGTTTTGGGTTTTTTGTTGTTTGTTTGGTTGGTTTGGTTTTTTGTTTGTTTGTTTGTTTTTTGAGACAGGGTTTCTCTTTGTAATCCTGACTGTCATGTAACTCGATTTGTAGACCGATGGCCTTGAACTCACAGAGATTTGATAGGGGATGTCCTTTTGTATATATGTTCCTCTTATTGGTTGATGAATAAAACAGTTTGGACAATAGAGACAGGAAAATAGGCGGGACTAGGAGACTAGGAGAATTCTGGGAAAGGCAGCCAGAGGGACTACAAAGAGATGCCACGTAGAGATCGGGGAGATAGGACACACCAGGCATTCTCTAGATTAGTAGTCATGGTTTAATAATTAAGACAGAGCTAGCCAATAAGAAGCCCTAGTCATCGGCCAACCATTTTATAACTAATATAGGGTCCGTGTATTTATTTGGGGCTGAAAAGCAGCAGAGGGACCTGGCAGAAAGAAAACTCCAGCAACAGAGATCATCCTGCCTCTGCCTACCACATGGTGTAATCCCAATTTTTATCTTAGGAGGCAGAAGCAGAGGCAGGCAGATCTCTGAATTCAAGGCCAGCCTGGTTTACACAGTGAGTTCCAGGACATCCAGGGCTACACAGAGAAGCTCTGTCTCAAAAAACAAACAAAAAAAGCATTAAGATTTTCTACAGCCTTATCATATGAGTAAATCAACTGTCATCTTCATAAAATCAGCTGTGTCTGCTTGCAAAATATCATCATAACTAGGCTTGCTGACTGTGTTGGCACTTTTTTTTTTTTTTTAAGATTTATTATGTACACAGTGATGTATTCCTACTTGCCAGAAGAGGGAATCAGATGGTTGTGAGCCACCATGTGGTTGCTGGGAATTGAACTCAGGACCTCTGGAAGTACAGCCAGTGCTCTTAACCTCTGAGCCATCTCTCCAGCCCCCTTGTTGGCACTTCTTATAGACAAGGAGGCCTGGATACCTCCATATCCAGACACTCCTCAGCAAGTTATAAGCAATTCTTCCCTGATTAGATTGACCTTGAGATCTAGGGTGAGGTAGAATATATAGACTGGGAAGGACTGGGGAAAAGGATTTCCACTTGTGCAGCCATGGGGAAACCATCTTTCATGCTGGGTGCAGACCTTCCAGAATGGCTATTTTAGGATCATCCTCACAATTGCCTGTAACTTCTTACCCAAGGTCTGTAAACAAGCCTAATGAACTCCTTGGTTCTCCATGGTGAATTTTGATGGAATCCTACTTTGGTTTGTCACTGGGACCTTAATAGGGTTAGATGTTGCCTAGTGACCCCACCACCACTGGGAGAAAGTCCTTCCACAAAGGGGATTATTTATCAAAATGTGGGCAGTTTATTAATGGCTACACCATTGAAAAACAGTACCTTCTCTCTCTCCCTTCATTAAGTACTAATAGTCCTTCAGAGAACAGTGGGAATTGACAAACCCCTGGCCCATTCATGATAGATCATGTGCAAATGATCCCAGCTGCTATGAGTCTGTGTGCACAGCAATCACATCATGTCTGGAAAACAGCCTTCTGCAGCATTCCTCTCCGTCCTCTTGTTCTTACACTCCTTTTGCCCTCTCTGCAATATTTTTTGAACTTTGGAGGGGATGATATAGAGGTTCCATCTAAGGCTGAGCATTCAAAAGTAATTTGCTGTCAGCACTTTGACCAGTAATGAGTCTTGGGTAAGTGCTATTAACTGATAGATAAATGAGGCTTCTTGGATTTATAAGAAAGCAAGTTGATCCAAGCCAGAGCAATCAAGCCAGTAAGCAGCTCTCCTCCATGGCCTCTGCATCAGCTGCCACCTCGAAGTACAACCCCTGCTTGAGTTCCAGTTATGACTACCTCCAATGATGGAAGTGTAAACCAAATAAACCCTTTCCTCCCCAAGTTGTTTTTTGGTCATGGTGTTTTGTCACATCCATAGAAACCCCTGACTAAGACATGGTGGGAAGGATGAACATTGGGGCATATGAATAAGTGGAGAGAAATGAATTAGTAGAAGGCACCTTGCAAAATAAAGTTGTTGCAGGCCTAAACTGAAATGCGTAGGGTATACAATTATCAGCTGCCCCACTGGGCACAGTGAAGCACACCTGTAATCTTAGCTCTTTGGAGGTGGATACAGGAGGACCAAAGATTCAAGAACCTCAACTACATAGAGAGTTCAAGATCAGCCTGGGCTAAAGAAGACTGTGTCTCAAAAAAACAAAATGGCCAGCAAGATGTGTTATGGAATAATCTTTTTGTACACCATGAAGATGTGTCTTTGCCAAGGTGCCTTCTGATTGGTTTAATAAAAGGCTGGCTGGCCAATAGCTAGATAGGAGAGCCAGACTAAGAGCACACTGGGAAGAAGGGCAGATAAGTCATGAGGAGTTGCCAGGGAAGCACAGAGAAAGCAGGAGGTGAACATGCTGTGCTGAAAAAGTATAGATAAGACATATGGGTTAATTTAAGTTGTAAAAGCTAGCTACTAAAAAGCTTATGCTATCAGCTCAGCATTTTAATATATAGTAAGTCTCTGTGTGGTTATTTGGGAGCAGGCTGGTGGACAGAGCTTACTGTCAGAACACAGAAATGTCCACCCACCTACGAAGATGGCAGAGAGGGTTAAGGCCTTTGCTGGCAAGCCTTAATACTGAAATTCACTCCCTGGAATTCACACAGTGGAAGGAGAACACCAGCTGTGGTTGTTTGAGAGAAAATGGCCCCTATTAGGGAGTGGCACTATTAGGAGGTGTAGCTTTGTTGGAGTAGGTGTGGCCTTTGTTGGGTAAGTGTGTCACTGTAGAGGTGGGCTTTGAGGTCTCCTTTGCTCAAGCTATACTCAGTGTGATACACAGTTATTTCTACTGCCTGTGGATCAAGATACAGAAGTCTCAGCTCCTTCTCCAACACCGTGTCTGCATGACAATAACAGACTAAACCTCTGACACTTAAAGTCAACTCCAATTAAATGCTTTACTTTATAAGAATTGCCATGCAGCATGGGAAGGGGAGAGTTTCCCCCATCTATTAATGCCTGGGGCAAGTGGGAGAGCTGGCCCCATGGTCATAAGAGCAACAGCAGGAGAGCCAACCCTATTAGTGCAGGTATGGGTGAGCCAGATCCAACGCTGTAAACATGGGGGAGGTGTCCCCATTTCTCATCTGGCAGGCCAACCCTACAGCTGCCCAGGCCCAGACCCAGGGTTATGACTTGACCCCAACATCCATTCCATCCATGAGCTGCTGGAACACAAGAAGGAAGCTGACCAACAGACCATGGCTGCAGGATCTCTACAACACAGGGCGACAACAGGTTACCCAAGGAGGAGTCCTAGTGAGGATCCAGCATTGATAGTGTAGCAGAACCAAAGGTCTCAAACACTTGCAAGTAAAGATATATGGACAAAGGAGTTTACAGCATGACTTACTGTGTCACACTCCAACTTCCATGATGAGGTTTTTAATTTTTCCTTTTTAATTTTTTTCTCTTAAATTTTGTTTTAATGGGGCTGCAGTGCAAGGGCAGAGGGTAGATGCAAGGTGAAAGGAAATGAATGGGATCAAGATACATGATATAAGGGGTTGGAGAGATGGCTCAGCAGTTAAGAGCATTAGCTGCTCTTCCAGAGGACCTGGGTTCAATTCCCAGCATTCACATGACAGCTCACAACTGTCTATAACTCCTGTTCCAGGGATCCAACACCCTCATATGGGCATATGTGCATGGGAAACACCAAAGTATATAAAATACAAGTAAATTATATTGAAAAAAATTTTTGTTTTGTTTTTCAAGACAGGGTTTCTTTTGTCTTTGAATCCTGTCCTGGAACTTGCTCAGTAGACCAGGCTGGCCTCGAACTCATAGAGAGTCACCTGCCTCTGCATCCCGAGTGCTGGGATAAAAGGCATGAGCAACTAACTACCACCCAGCTTGAAAAAAAAATTTAAAGAATAAAGGATGTAAAGGACACCTAGAGTAATAAATAAATATGAATTGCCATGGTCATGGTGTCTCTTCACAGCAGTTGAACACTAACACACCAGATCACAAATTGTCCTCTGACCTCCACACACAAGCAGTAGCACAAGTATACACACATACACATTTGTACACATAAACACATACACATATATAAATACATACACACATAAATAAACAAGTGTAATTTTAAAAAATCAACAATGCCTAGAACAGAATTAATATTAAGTGAGTAAATGTACAAACCAGGGTGCCTTGAATAATAGGCTGAGACAGGGCTAAAGATAGAGACCAGTGCTTTCATAACATTTGCAAAACCCTGGGTTCAGTCTCTAGAACCACAAAAAAAAAAAAAAAAAAAAAAGAAGAAGAAGAAGAAAATAGTGTTAAGTATGGCAGCTCACTGCTGTAATCTCAGTGCTGGGGAGGTAGAAGCAGGAAGAACAGCAGTGCAAGGCTAACCTTGGCTACATAATAAATTGGAGGCTAGCCATGAACTACATGAGTGTTGCCCACATTTTTGTGTATTGAAGCGTAGGTTCTCAGTTAATGGCACTATTTTGGGATGTTCTAGAAATTTAAAGATGTGGGACATTAGTAGTGGATCCTTAGAGTACGTGGGTCCATGTATAGATGAATGTTGTCTGAATGTCTGTCTTCCCCCAACTCCCACCTGCCAAGAGGTAAGAACCTGTTCTGCTGTTGCTATGCTCTACCAAAAGCATGGGACCGAACAATCCTGGACTGAACCCTCTTAGAACATAACCTCAAATCTTCCCACCCTTAAATTGTTTCTGTGAGGAATTCTCACAGCAATAAGAAAACGAACTACTAGGGTACTGTGGTGCTTTGAATAAGAATGACCCCCATAGGCTCATATGTTTGAACACTTAGTCATCAGTTGTTTGATGGGATTGTTTGAGAAGGATTAGGAGGTGTGGTCTTGTGGGAGGGGTGTGTCTCTCTGCCTCACTGTCCTGTCTCAAGAGGTACACTCTTCATTACTGCTTCAGTTATGCCTGCCTGCCTGCTTCGATGCCTGCTGCCATGCTCCCTACCACGATGGTCACAGAATCTAATCCTATGAAACTGTGAACCCCAAATTAAGTACTTCCTTTCATAAGTGGCCTTGGCCATGGTGTTTTTTCCACAGCAATAAAAAAAGTAAGACAGGTGTTTTCTCTTTCTGCTTTGTTTATGCCTACATTGAGAAAACTTATCTAGGTGTCTGTTATAAATTTCTTTCATCTTGGGGGATGGTGGGATGGCTCCGTGGGTAAGAGTACTTGCCACCAAGCTTGACAATCTGTACTAAATCCCTATGACCCACACAGTAGAAGAACTGACATCTGAAAGTTGTCCTCGACCTCCACACACACCCACTGACTGACACACATACACAGAACACACAAAATAAATAAGTGTAATTTTAGACTGTCACTCATTAGGCAGCCAGGTGGGTCTCTATGAGTTTGTGGCCAGCACGATCTACATAGCCAGTTCTAGAAAAGGCAAGACTATATATAGTGAGTGAGTCTCTGCCCCCAAAAAAACAAAAATTAAAAATAATTTAAGTTTTGTGGTTTTTTTGTTTGTTTTTGAGACAGAGTCTCTTTATATACTCCTAGCTGTAGTAGGTAGTCCTGGCAGTATGTGGACCAGGCTGGCTCAGAGGTGGTGCACACCTTTAATCCCAGCACTCAGGAGGCAGAGACAGGCAGATCTCTGTGAGTTCCAGGCCAGCCTGGTCTACAGAGTGAGTTCCAGGACAGTCTCCAAAAGCTACATAGAGAAATCCTGTCTTGAAAGACAAATTTTTTTAAAAAATTGTGTGAGTGTGTGTGTGTGTTTATACATAATTTTATATTTAATTATTTTTAAATGCAATTTTTTAAATGTCTTCCTTGGATCTACCTATCAAGAAATAAGAGCAAAGCTTAGAGTATATTCAGTGGTATAGAGTATACTTAGCATATATATGGAGACTCTATGTTTAGTCACCAACAGCATACACACACTAGTAAAAAGCCAGCATTGTGGTCCACATTCACAGCACAACATTCTTACTGCATGATGCTTTCATATATTAGAATTATGTATGTATATATATGTGTGTGTGTGTGTGTGTGCAGTTTACCACAAATTATTCATATCACTATAAGACTATGAACACTTTAATCCCAGAGTCAGTATTCAGGCATCTGTACTGGCCTGTTCTTGGAGTTCTGACAGGATATGCCCTCAGCTGCAGCCACTGAGAACCAACCCTGCATATTCACCATGTTCCCTTTTCAAAGGGCCCTACCCACCTTCCATCCTCTCCTATCTCTCTTTCTCCCCCTCTGTCTGCCTGTTCCCCACCTTTTCTTTTCTCTCTCCCCCCTTTCCTCTCCTGCTGCTCCCATCCCCAGAGTCTGGTTTCCCCACTCCCCTCCCCTTTTTATGATCCCTTTCCCTAATAAAAACACCTCTGCTTGAACCTTGCCACATGGCCTCTTTATCTTTTGCACTGCTTTTCTTAAATTACAATGCCCAGCACTTGGGAGGCAGAGGCAGGAACATCTCTGTGAGTTTGAGGCCAGCCTGGTCTAAAGAGTGAGTTCCAGGACAGGCTCCAAAGCTAGACAGAGAAACCCTGTCTCAAACAAACAAGCAAACAAACAAACAAAAAGACTATAAGCAAGTGATACCTGACAAATACTTTTTTAAAAATTTGTTTGTGTGGCCAATCATGGTGACACACTCCTTTGATCCTAACATTCTGGAGGCACAGGCAGACAGATCTCTATAAATTCAAGGCCAGTCTGGTCTACATACCACATTTCAGGCCAGTCAAGGGCTACATATTGAGTCCCTTTCAATAAAAAGCAAGTAAATGAATAAGTTGTGTGTGTGTTTTCAGGCTTCATACATGTGGCTCTCTCAGGAGTCCAGAAGAGGGTGTAGGATAGTCTGGTGCTGGATTTTACGCATGAGCTATCTGACCTGGGTGCTGGAAAATGAACTCAGGTCCTCTGGAAGAGCAGCAAGTGCTCATAACCATGTAGCCATTTCTACAACCTGGAATACTTTTATGATTTTGACATTGTGTATTTGACAAGCAAACTTAAGTGAGAAGTCAATTTTAGGTCCATATGACACACCCCCAGGGCCCACAGCAGTCAAGGGCACAGAACCTGCCATGTTTACTGATATTTTATTTAGTGGGAAGGATTTTTTTCTCACCTTCAAATTTGGCAAAGTACATTGCTTTGAGTAAAAATAGAGCATGAGTTTGTAAGGCAGAGAGAGTTTAATTCCTCCTGACTCAGCCCGAGGAGTGGATGGTTTTCTTATTTTAACATCTCATGCTGAAGTTGCTCACACCTGCCCCTATCTCCCTGGGATGGCAGCAGCTCCGGCCCCCACATTTTCCACCCACCATGCCTCCCTCCCTCAGCATCCTTTCCCACACACACCCAGCCTAATGCAGAACTGCCTGCAGGAGAGGTGTATCCACAAATCAGAACCTCCTTTCTATAGCACCGTCAGTTTCTGCCCTGGCTGAGGAATGTTCCCATCCTCTCATTGTCCAAATACCATGTAATTACATGTGGAAGAATTCTAAATGAATTCTTTTTGTTTTTTTTGAAGCAGAGTCTTGCTACGTAGCCTTGGCTGACATGGTACTCAAGTTTAGCTCAGGTTGGCCTTAAATCTGTAGCAATTCTCCTGACTCTCTACCATATCTTACTTCAAAGTCAATTCTGTCTGTCTGTCTGTCTGTCTGTCTGTCTGTCTGTCTGTCTATCTATCTACAGACAAGGTCTCAAGTCACCCAGCTTGGTCTGGAACTGGCTATGTGGCTGAGAATTTCGAACTCCTGATCCTACTTCCTTCTTTGGAGTCTGGATCACAAGTATATACCTCCATGCCCAGCTATATTTTCTTTTTGTTTTGTGAAAGTCTCTTACTCTATAGCTCAAGCCTGGCCTTTAAGTCTTAAAAGTCCTCTGATTTCAGTCTCCTGCACAATGAGATTACTGCTATGGACCACCATACTCAGCAAGTCTTCGTATTTTTAACAAATGTGCCTCCTACCTTCTTTGGCTGCCATCTCACAACTGCACTTTGGATTTCCAAGCTTCCTTGGCACCAGAGAAGGGTAACTGAGATCCATATGGTCATAAGGAAGAACGCAGAAGGCACAACATACCCCTCAGAGCTAGGGCACAGTTTGGCAACTGCCAGTGCGACTGAGGTCTGACTCAGGCTCCTCCATCCATCCCAGGACTGGAGCTCTGTATTCTACATCTTCCCTGAGCACTGGATTGTATAGTCTACATGCTAGTGAAGGATCCAGTACTCTCCTTAAATCTATGGGGCCAGAGTAGGTCTGTCTACATGTAAGTGAAAGCCTAGTATGTCCTGAAGACAGTGCCTCAGGGACCATGGCCAGATGACAGCTGGAACCAGCCTGGGAAGTCCTAGGTCCACTTGTCCAATGTTCTAAAAGATATTGCTATGCACCCAAAACCTCAGCACAGAACCAGGGACAGACAAGATGCCAATCATTACCTACCTTGGAGAGCTTCAGCAGGACAAAGAAGTCTTAATCTGTCCCAGGAGAGGAAAATGAAATGGTATGAATCCCACCAGGCAAGAATAAGTACACTACCACAATTTTGAGCCAAATTTAAAGCAAATTGTATTAAACACTGGCTGATGGATACTGGCCAGGTCCATACCCAGGATTCCCAGAGTATGACAGCAAATTACAGTAGTCAGGGGCTTATAACGGCAAAACCCACAAGGCAACATTTGTGTCCCCCACCTTCATCCAATCAGGGCCAAGTATACATCCCGACATACTTCCTGCCTACATACCTCCCACCTACCTGTGACCAACACATCCTGTGTAGTTGGATCAACCGAGTTTGTTTATAAAAGCAAAAACATGTAGCTTATTACCTTACATGAACAATAGCCTCCAGAATTCCAGGAAGTTATCTGTCCTTGGGCAAGTGGGGCTTGCAGGTTATAAGCATTTTTCTTTTATAGATCTCTCTTTCTTTAATTTATTTACTCATGTATTTTATGTATGGGAGCTCGTTCTTCATGCATACCAGAAGAAGGAATCTAATCCCATTACATATGATTGTGAGCCATCTTATGGTTGCTGGGACTTGAACTCAGGACCTCTAGAAAAGCAATCAAATGTTCTTAACCATTGAGCCATCTCTCCAGCCCCCTTTCATTGAGCTCTCAAACACAGTAATATAAACTTAAAACATAACTTTAGCCATCCCATTAGCTGTTAGAGGAACATCTTCTGGCCTTAAAATGTTATGGCTAATGTAGCTTTCAAGAAAATATCATTTCATCTTGCCTCCCTCCACTCAGTCAGTGAGCCCACATGAATACAGGCAGAAAGAAGATTAAAAGCCATAACCATAACCAGGCTCAGCTCACATTCTGGGTTGTTAACCCTTGGTACCTACAATGCCAGATTGGTGGATATAAAAGTGTTGAGGGGCTGGAGAGATGGCTCAGCAATTAAGAAAACTGGCTGCAGGATCCTCCTGCCAATGCTTCTGCCAAAGCCTTTCAGATGAGTAAGACTTCATACAACATTGAGATAAGGTATTGTGGTCATCAGTTTAACAGACAGAGAAGTGCAAGACATGCAATGAGAGGAAAAGGAGGAATAAATAGAGGAAATATTAATTAAGTAGTCTGTAAACTACAACATCTGTGAATGAGATTGCCAAAGTTTGGTATGATTGTCAAATTGAGAAATTTTCTTTCTTTCTTTCTTTCTTTCTTTCTTTCTTTCTTTCTTTCTTTCTCTGTATTGCTTTGGAGCCTGTCCTGGAACTAACTCTGTAGACCAGGCTGGTCTTGAACTCACAGAGCTTTGCCTGCCTCTACCTCAGGAGTACTGAGATTAAAGTCATGAGCCACCTATGTCTGCTTTAGGTATGCTCATTTCAACATTCTCTTCATTAATAAAATGTATTTCAATGTTCAAACTGGTTTTTCTTTCAAATGACCTGGATCCACATGGCAGTTCACTGTATCTCCAATATCAGGGGTCCTGATGCTCTCTTCTGGCCTCTCTGTAGGTATTACATACCCATGGTGCACAAACACCTTCAGACAACAAATTCAGACACATAGAATAAATAAAACTTCAAAAAAATGTAATGTTGAAGTGAAGAGGTCACCTTGCTCAGTGAGCCTCACAACCAGTTTTATCCCTAAAATGCTCACACAAAAATGGAGAGAATTGACAGCAGACCATTGTGGAATATTTGTATGCTGAGTGAAGATATATTGCTGTGATTGGTTTAATAAAGAGCTGAATGGCAAATAGCTAGGCAGAAGGTATGGATGAGACTTCCACTCAGAGAGAAAGTAGGAAATAAATCTAGGTGCTCAGGAGACACAAAGAGGAAACAAGGTGTGCAAGATGGAAGAAAGATAATAATGTAGATTAATATAAGTGGGTTAGTTTAAGTTATAAGAACTAGTTAGGAACAAGCCCAAGCTATAGGCCAAGCTTTCATAATTAATACGAAGTCTCCATGTGATTATTTGGGAGCTGTCTAGCAGGACAGAGAAAGACTTATTGTTGTCCTCTGACTTCCACATAAATGTGTGTTCCCTCCCCACACCATGCACACCCAGTAATACGGGGCAGCAAGATGGCTCAGCAGGTAAAACCCACCAAGCCTGTCTCCTGAATTCAATCTTCAGGACCTGTATGGTGGGAGGAGAAAACCAAGTCTTGAAATGTGTCCTCTGACCTTCACATGAACATCATGACACATGTGTACCCACACATGTACATGCAAATAAATCACATGAACGTCTAAAAAAACAAAAGAGACAGAAAGGTCACCTTCACCCTGTCGCCTATGCTTCAGTGGCGTGGCCCCACCCTGGCAGACAGAGAGGAGGACCCAGTGCTTGGAAAATCCCCCAGAGAGGAAAGTGGATTCTGGTGCCAGATCTTGTAGCACATGTAAGTCACAGCTGGGTGCTCCAAGTTACCAAGGCAACAGAAATCAGTGGAAAGGAACCCCTCCAAATTAACACTGTTCCTTTTGGGTATTTTAAGGTTTTTGTTTTCGGTATAGACAAAGATAAACACATCCAGACCTTCATTTGTAGTCTATTGTTAAGAAATTACCTGTATGGCTCAAGCCAAGGCATAGGATGAATAAATACAAATTTGTGTATTCATTCAACATATACAACCCAAGAAACACATACAACTTCCGGTTTTGTCTTTGTTTTTCAAAACAGGGTTTCTCTGTGTAGTCCTGGCTGACCTGGAACTTACTCTGTATACCAGGCTGGCCTCAAACACACAGAGATCCACCTGCCTCTGTGTCCTAAGGGCTAAGATTAAAGGTGTAGGTGCCCCTCCAACCCCACTTTGTCCATCTTAAGACAGATTTTTTTTTCCCCCAGATAGGGTTTCTCTGTGTAACAGCCCTAGCTATCCTGGAACTCACTCTGTAGAACAGGTTGGCCTCAGACTCACAGAGATCCACCTGCCTCTGCCTCCCGAGTGCTGGGGTTAACTGTGTGCACCACCACTGCCCGGCCAAGACAGATTCTCAGGAATGTACTTCTAGTGGTCAATAGTTTGTAGCCAAGCTGGTCTTGAACTTGTGGCAGCTATGCTAGTTCCAGGACAGTCAGGGCTACACAGAGAGATTCTGTCTCAAAACCCAAAACCAAAACCTAACAACAACAAAAAACAAAGACACAAAAACCATGAAGTAGTTAATTATAGGTTTAGAACATACATGGTAGCAAAGGAATCTGGGAAGAATCCTGAATTTCCTGAATTCAAGGCCAGCCTGGGCTACATTGCAAAACCCTTCTCAAACAAACAATCATTCTCTGAAAGGAAGGCTCTGTAATTATCTTGTACTGGGGACCATTTACCACATTATGCAGACTTCTTGCCCAACTCAGCAAGGATAATTATTTTACCTGACCTAGGTCAGAAAGTTTTCTGAAAGTGTCTGGAGAAGTGGATGTTTAGACCCCCCCAGAATGCCCAGCTTGGGGTGTGGCTTAGTGGCCTAGCATTTGCCCAGCATGTGCTAGGCTCTGGGTTCACTTCCCTAACAGCATGCACACATGTGCACACATGTGCACACATGTACACACACACACACACACACACACACACACACACGAAGCAGAAAATGCTTCATCCTTTGAAACCATGCATAAAACAGAACAAGGCAGAGAGTGCAAAGCCCTGAGTCTGCATGAACATTTCAGGAACAGATAGGTATTAACTACATACAATATTCTAAATGCTTCTGGCAGCCAGACCTAGTTGTGAAGGCCAATAAACTCAACTGAGCCTGAGGTGTGTGGAGAAGTACAAGTACAAGACCACTTACTGAGACCCTACCTCAAAATAGAAAGTAAAAAGAGAGCTGGGAACGGTAGGGAGATGGCTCAGTGGTTAAATGCACTTGTCTGACCCAGGTTTGATTCCCACACCTACACAGTGGTCATATTCATATGTAACTCCAGTTCCAGAGGATCCAGTGTCCTCTTCTGGCCTCCATGGATACCAGACATGAACATAATGCACACAAATACATTCAGGAAAAAAACACACACATATGTATACATGTATGTGTGTGTGTATATGTGATAAAATTAATAATATGAGCTGGAGATGGTCTACAAAGCAAATTCCAGAACAGCCAGGGCTGTTACACAGAGAAACCCTGTCTCGAAAAATAAATAAATAAATAAATAAGTTCAGTTTTGCCGGTGGTGGTGGTACCCACCTTTAATCCCAGCACTCAGGAGGCAGAGGCAGGTGGACCTCTGTGAGTTCAAGACCAGTTTGGTCCATGATAGTTGCTAAAGCTACACAGAGAAACTGTGTCTCCAAAAACCAACAAACAGAAGAGCTGGAGAAAAAATAAGTAGTAGTATGCTTGCCTAGCATGTGTAAGTCCCTATGTTCACTCTATAGTACCCCAAAATAATAAAAATTCTCATTTTATGTTTGTCTTTAAGATAGTTGTGGCCAGGCAGTGGTGGTACATACCTTTGATCCCAGTACTCGGGAGGCAGAGGCAGTCAGATGGATCTCTGTGATTTCAAGGCCAGCCACAGAGAAACCCTGTCTTGAAAAAAAAAAGAAAAGAAAAGATAGTTGTGTTGTTCATTTGTCTTACTCTGAAGCCCAAGCTTGTCTTCACACTTAACCATCCTCCTAATTCAATTTCCTAAGTGCTGACCCTGAAGGTGCACACCATGATATTGTTAAGGGTTTTAGAGACATGATTGGAGATAATGTAGTTCTTCACCAATTGCTATGTTTGTAAAATATTTCCACAGAATAACAGCCAAGTTCACGAGCTATATGGCATAGGCTGGAGCTAATGCCACTAGAAACCTGGCCTTCTCAACCTATCGTTTGCCTCATCAATAGAAAAATGACACTTGCTGAGGGTGCCTATGACTAAAGAAGTTCCCATGGCTGTCCTAAGCTTGCAGACCAACAGACCAAACAAGTGCAGACTCTGTCTTTAGAAAATGGTCTGTGCTGGGCAGTGGTGGTGAATACCTTTAATTCCAGCACTTGGCAGATCTCTGACTTCGAGGCCAGCCTGGTCTACAGAGGTAGTTCCAGGACAGACTCCAAAACAATGCAGAGAAACCCTGTCTTGAAAGACCAAAAAGAGAAAAAGAAAAAGAAAATGCTCTGGCTTTACAGCACCTGTTTCCAAAGTCTTCTGCCCCACTGGAGGAAACTCCCTTAAAGGATTGCTGTACAGGGCCTTAATACTGTTTCCTATTTAGATAGGTGTGAACATGCACAGCTTTAATAATCCCAGCATTTGGAAGGGCAATGCAGGCAGATCTCTGTAAGTTCCAGGTCAGCCAGGGCTACATAGAGACCTCATCTAAAAGAAAAAATAATAATAAATTTAAGGCTAGAGAGGTGGCTCTGTAGTTAAGAGCACATACTACTGTTGCAAAGGGCTTGAGTTCAGTTTCCATCAGCCATATTAGGTAGCTTTACAACAGCCTGTAAGTCAGGTTCCAAGAGATGTGACATCTCTTCTGCACACAATATGTAGCACACGTTTTAAAATTTAAAACATTTAGGCTATTTATTGTTTGTATGTGTATGATGTGTGTATGGGCATGTGTATACCAGTGAACATGTAGAGGTCAGAGGTCATGTAAAGTTAGTTCCCTTTCTCCAGGTTTACATGGCTTTGGATCAAGATCAGGTCAAGCATTTGTAACAAGTGCTTTACCAGTTGAGCCATCTCACTGGCCTCAGAACTTTCTTCCCTTCTTTTTTTTTTTTTTTTTTTTAAGACTGTTTTTCTGTGTAGTCCTATCTGTCCTGGAACTCTGGAACTCACTATGTAGACCAGGCTGGTTTTAAACTTGAATCTGCCTGCCTCTGCCTCCCAAGTGCTGGGATTAAAGGCGTATGCCACCACCACCTGGCCAGAACTTTCTTTTTTCAGTCAGACCCCTTGCTAGATAATGATGCCATCTCAACTGTGCACCTCAGCCTTCAAAGGCAGCAGACTCACTAAGCATGTGGCTAGGTCCTTCTCTCCCCCAGGCCACTCCTCTGAATTCACTTCACAGTAGACGCTACAGTTCTCAGGCACTCCTTATGGCCTGTTACTCCTTGGTTCTCACTCTGCATCCCCTAGGAATTATTCCTAAGGCCCTGAACTCACTGCAGTCCTCCTGCCTCAGCCTCTCCAAGCACTGAGAGTACAGATGTGAACTACCACACCTACCTCAGTATTGGTTTTGACAAGAACATCACAAGGGCCCCTGCCTTCGTGAACTTCACAGCACAGAGCTCTGGCTTCCATGATTGACTTTCTTACAGCAGGTGGAGCCAAGCAAACTGCACAGCCCCCCTCCCCCTGGCAGGCAGCCTTCCTAGCCTCCACAACCATTTCCCTGCATCTGCAAGAGCCAGAGGCAGGTAATGGATTGCCTCCTTCCCGAGAATGAGGCTTGTATGTAAAGTGCATACAGTCTAAAAGTAAAGGAAACTGACACATATAAATGGAATTTTGCAGTGAGGGAGCAAACCGGGGACCCAGCCATCCAACATGCAGAGGTAGGTCCCGCACCCCTCCACTGCTGCTCCTTTGAGACTTCCCTGTTGGACCCCAGACTGAGAGAACAACTTTCATGGAATCTAGGGGTCAGCTGTTTGAGCAACTTGAAAATGAGCATGTTGTCTGCCCCAACCACAGTTGCCTTTGGTTTATTCTAGGAGTGCATTGCTCAGAGGCCTTACCCAAAGCTGCAGCCTGTTCCTCTGGGTCCTATTCCCTGGAGAATCAACTTGTTTCAGTTCTAGAGACCAAGGGAAACTGGGAGGCTGGCTCCAGTGAAGCCAGTGTGAGGCTCTGTGTGAGGGCAGGCAGATGCAAGGGGCTAACACTGTGAGAAATTGTGGGCTGTCATTGACCTGTACAATATAGCAGTCCCAGGAAGAGACACCATTGAGTCTCTTACATGACCAGGTCCTATAACAATAGACATGAGATGCAAGCTGTGGGGGGGAAGCCACCCTCTTGTCAAGACCCTCAGAAACTTCATCTGGACTATTTCAGGGTTGCTGGACAAGTCTAGACATCAAATGTTCTGTGAACATCCTTGGGATGGTCTTGTTCATTATGGGTTCAGCATGATGGTCACAAAGCTATAGCTGACAGACAGATGTGTGTGCACTTATCTAACACTTTGGACGAGGCTTCAGAGGAAAAGATGCCCCCTATCACCACCAAGGTGTGATAAAATTTATTTTTGACTATTTAAATGCAAATTCTTGAGCAAAAATATTAAAGAACCAAACCAAAGCCACCACTAACACCCCTGGTTGCTTGCTTCTCACTGTCACTTGCTTCCTTCTTGAAAAAGCCACCTCTTCTTCAATCACAACCATCCCCAATGAAAACCCTGCCTCGGCCTGGTGTGGTGGCACACGCCTCTAAACCCAGAAATCAAGAGGCAGGGGGGTTTCTGTGAGTTCAAGGCCAGCCTGGTCTACAAAGAGAGTTCCAGGACAGCCAAGGCTGTTATACAGAGAAACTCTGTCTCTTTATCGGTTTTGATGGTATGCTATGGGCAGTTTTCCAGCCAGCCTGGTCCCGCATCAGCCCCAAATAACACACGGAGATGCTATATTAGATATAAAGCTATTGGCCTGTTACTAGTGTTTCTTATTGGCTAGCTCTGTCTTAAATATTAACCCATTTCTATCAATCTAAGTGTTTCTACGTGGTCTTATCTTACCAGAGAGAGGGTCCATAACTCTTCCTCTCAAGTCCCTACATCTTGACTCTCCTCTACTACCTCTCCCAGAATCCTCCCTGTCTCCTAGCCCCGCCTATTTTGCCTTCCTACTTGCCAACAGTGCTTTATTCATTACCAATAAGAGAAACATATTTACAGAATGACATCTCCCATCAATGGTATCTATAGCTTTTCTTCTCCTGTGGAAACAAAAGCAAAACCTATTCCCCAATGTAACACATGTCCTGGTTTCCATTCTGAGGTCAACAGATCTTTAAAATATACTGATTTAGTGCCGTGTTTTTTGTATTTTTTTTTAATCCAATGCAAACCTGCAACTACTGTTCCCTTTTCATTAGCATTTAAAAAATTTAGTCAATAAAGCATTGTGCAATCTATCTCTGGACATCATTCTTACCCCTTTCTGTTTATTAAGCATATCTTTTAAAGTGCAATTAAATCTTTCTATAACTGCTTGTCCTGTAGGATTATGTGGTATACCTGTAATATGCTTTATGTTGTAATATGAAAAAAAACTGTTTCATTTTACTAGAGACATATGCTGGAGCATTGCCAGTCTTAATTTGTACAGGTATTCCCATGATGGCCATAACTTTTAATAGATATGCAATTATGTCAGCCTTTGTAGAACTCAAATCAGTTGCCCATTGAAATCCTGAATATGTATCTATAGTATGGTATATACGTATTTTAATTTTGCAAACTATAAAGTGAAACACATCCATTTGCCAAATTTAATTTCTTTGAGTACTTTTTGGGTTAATTCCACAGGTAGTGGAATTTGGTTGTATAAAGAACAAGTAGGACATTTCTTTACAATTTCTTTGGCTTGTTGCCTAGTGATGGAAAATCTTTTTCAAATCCTTGTTATTAATATGGTATTTCTTATGAAATTTTGAAGCTTTTAGCACATTTCCTACCTATAGCTAGTCAATTTCATAATTACCTTGTGCTAGAGGGCCTGGTAGACCTGTATGGGATCTGATGTGTGTTATATACAAGGGATGATTTCCATTTCTGATTACTTGTTATAGCTGAATAAACAAAGTTAATTCTGAATCATTTGGAATAAGTTCAGCAGTTTCAATATGTAAAACAACTTCTGTATATTGAGAGTCAGTAACTATATTAAAAGGTTCAGGAAAATCTAATAATAAATTCTATCTTTTGAACAGAATCATAAGAGCTTTGAGGCACTTTACTTAAATTTCTTGATTTATAACCTGCCTTTCCTGATTTATTTACATCAGCATAGAATGTAGGGGCTCCAGATATTGGTGTTTCCCATACAATGTGAGGAAGGACCAAATTGGTTCTTTTTATAAATAAGTCTCTTGCTTTTGGAATATTTGTTGTTAACCTCTTCCGAAAAATTACTGAAAGATCTTTGCCAGTGTTCGTTTTTTTGCCCATAAAGAGAAAATTTCAGCATTAGTAAAAGGTACCACAATTTCTGTTGGGTCCATTCATTTTAATTGACAAAACCCAAATTTTTCTTTTAGAATTAATTCAGAAACCTTTTCTACATTGGTCTTTAATTTTCTGCTCTGATTGTATGGCAAAAACATCCATTCCAGAATATTATCTTCTCCCTACATAAGAATTCCAGTAGGAGAATGGGTAAAAGGTAGAGTAACTAAACTAGGGCACAATCCACTTCTGGATCCAAGTGATCCACATACACATCTTGTAATTTTTTTCTCTACCAGAGCCAATTCTCTCTCAATTTCAGCGATAATTTTCTTGGATTATTTAAGTTCTTGTCACCTTGTAAGATTTTAAATAAATTACTTAGTTCTTGATTTGTTAATGTCCCCCAGTAGTTTTTGAGTCGTTCCTGATTCTTCAGTCTTATGCCAAGGTTTTTTTTGTTGTTTGTTTTTGTTTTTTGTTTTTTTTTGTTTGTTTGTTTGTTTTGGTTTTTCGAGACAGGGTTTCTCTGTGTAGTCCTGCTGTCCTGTCCTGGAACTCGATTTGCTGATCAGGCCGACCTCAAACTCAGAGACATCTGCCTACCTCTGCTCCCAAGCTCTAGGACTGAAGGTGTGAAACACCACTGCTTGTATCTTTTCAATAGTAACTTTTTCTAAGGTTAGCAAATTATCAGTCACCTTTTTTGCTCTTTTCATTGGTAAATATTACTGAAGCTTTTATATTATCTATCAAAATTGTATTATTCTTCTTAGTAATTATTTGTAAGGCTTGCATATAATCAGTAATAGCCTTCTCTAAAGCCTGTATCTTATCAGTCAATTTCTCATATTTTTTTTTCAAGACAGGTTTTCTCTGTATAACAGCTCTGGCTGTCCTGAAACTCACTCTCTAGATCAGGCTGGCCTGGAACTCAGAGACATCAGCCTGCCTCTGCCTCCCAAGTCCCAGGATTAAAGGCGTGCAACAACAACACCCAGCTTTCAAACCACTCTTTTAAGGATACAATTCGAATTACCAGACTGATAATAATATGGCTGACATTTTATCAATCCCACATAAGTTGTTCCTCCCATTTAGCTTTTTCTATTTGTATCCCGTCCATAACATCAGTGAACAGGGTCCTAATTCCCTGCATTGTAATATTGCCAATCTTTAACTTGGGAAAGGTTTTTAAATTGTCCTTTCTGGTCTGGAGAGATGGCTCAGAGGTTAAAAGCACTGGCTGCTCTTCCCAAGGTCTTGAGTTTGATACCTAGCAACCACATGGTGGCTCACAACTATCTGTAATGAGATCTGATGCCCTTCTGGCATTCAGGCAGAGCACTATATTCATAATAAATAAATATATAAGAATAAAAAAGTTGTTCTCTCCCTTTATTTTTTTTACCTTACTAAAACAATTATTTATTAATAGCCTAGTTTACCATTTAAAAAGCCCCAAATATCTCACTAGTTGTGATGCTGCTCATCAGAGGGTTGAGCTGTAGTCTTCCCTGGAGGCATGGGTTACGAGAAGATATTTATATGTAGTGACGATATTTGACCAGCAGGTGGAGAAGGTACAGCACCAAGGTAGCTCAGGCTCAACATGCTCAGCAACTGCTCAAAACAACTGACCAGACTGCTCAGTCCTCGTGCGGAGCAGAGCCCATATGGGGATGGGAGATGGCACATCAAGCGATGCTCAAGGACCAGAACTTGCCCAAGCGCACATCAAGCGATGCTCAAGGACCAGAACTTGCCCAAGCGAGCCAAGCAGAACAGCTTCGAGAAGACTCCTGGTGGCTACAAGGGCCCTGACAGCGGAGCAGGCAGGCGAGGAGAGTGCTGGCTTAGGGAGCTCCAGGGACAAGGAGCAGGAGCACACACTGACAGCTCCAGAGCGCCGGAGCCTCCCCACTTTGGGCATCAAATGATAAAAATATCCTTATGTTTTATTTAAATGGAAAATATCATGTACATATATTAAAGAACAAAAGGGGGAACTGACCCGAATTACAAACCACTACTCACACCCCCAATAGCCCGCTTCCTCGCTTGAAAAGTCCTCTTCCTGGGCCCATCCCCAATGAAAACCCCGCCTCTTAGACCCAATTGCTCCTCTCAATTGGCTAGTGGACCGGTGACAATTCCCGTAACAAAGGTGGCTACAGTGCCACACCTCCCTCTGATCTGGACTCCTTGGAAAGAAATCAAGAAGCTAGCAGGTGGTGGTAGTGGTGGTGCACACCTTCAACCCCAGCACTAGGGAGGCAGAGGCAGGCAGATCTCTGTGAGTTCGAGGCCACCAGCCTGGTCTACAGAGCAAGTTCCAGGACAGGCTCCAAAGCAACACAGAGAAACCCTGTCTCAGGACAAAAAAAAAAAAAAAAAAAAAAAAAAAAAAAGGGCAGGAGACACAAACCCCTATTTCAGTGATTGAATCAAATTTTTTCTTTCTAGAAACCTATAAATTAAAACTGACAGATATTTTTATAATAAAAAAATATTATTTAAAAGAAAATGCAATTTTCTGGCAAAAATCAAAGAAATCTTTCAGACACCATAAGCAAGCATCAGGCTAGGCTCATGACTTGGCCCCACCCCCTGAGATGTGAGTTTTGGAGACACAAGAGCATGGAAACAGATTGGTCCCCAGAGGAAGGGCTAGATGGCTAGGATTTCCAAATGCACATTCATCATTTCTGTAAGGCAGGGGGCATTTCCCATGAAAAATACTACCTCCTGCATACATTTTTTAATACGTTTGTTTATGTGTCAAAAGATGTACCCTCAGGCAGGGGATATAGTTCAGTTGATACTGTCCATGACGCCTTGGGTGTGATCTTCAGCACTGCAAAAAGTGGGCATGGTGTCTCTCTTGTAATATCACCACTTGAGGGTTGAGACTGGATAATCAGAAGTTCAAAATCATCTTCAGCTACATGGTGAGTCTGAAGGTAGCCTGAGTCACATGCAATCTACCTCAAAAAGAAAGAAAAGAAAAATTTGTATCCCATCATGCACTCCTGTAATCTCAACACTCCAGAGAGTAAGGCATAAAGATTGCAAATTCAAGGCTGAAACCCTCTACTAGGGAAGAGACTAAGGCCCCTGGGGAAAACCTAGGGCCGGAAGCCTACTTCCTTCACAACCTTGGAGACTGTCCTCTAGGCAAGACTCTCTGTGCAACAGGGGCAGGGATGGTCCTATGAAAACCTGACCCTAGTTCATAGCTGCACCTGGCACAGTAAAAGATGGGGGCAACCAAGGACATAGGGAGCCTAAGAAGTAGAAACAGCTCATTACCTAGAGCTTAGCAGAGGTGGATTCAAACTCTACCAGTTGTTTAATGTCATTTGGGAATGTCATCCAGCTGCCACCATCAACCACCAACACAATCCCTGAGACATAGGAAGCCAGGGGGCTGGCCAGATAGAGCACACTGTGGGCGATCTCCGTCTTGTTTCCAAGTCTTTGCACAGGGCTTGAAAGAGACTTTAATTTCACATTGTCCTGGGGGCCCCCTGGAAGGCAATAGAAAGTTAAGACCCATAACCCCCTAGAGCACAGTGTTTGCTGCTCCTCCCAGCCAGCACTCTCCTGGGCCCACATCTGGAAAAGATGGTTGTTCTACCAGCAACAGAAGATGTGCAAAGTGACACAGAATCCACAGGAGGGAAAGTGACACCGTCTAGGCAATGAGTGTATGGAGGCCCTAAGAGCAGGACAACTTAGACATAGTAGAAGGTTAAACATTTGGATAACTTCTTGACTGGAATAAAACAAAATGTTTGTTGTTTTTTGTTTATTTGTTTTTGTTTCCCAAGACAGGGTTTTTCTGTGTAACTCTGGCTATCTTGAAACTCATGTTGTAGACCAGGCTGGCCTGGAACTCAGCGATCTGCCTACCTCTGCCCCCTGAGTCCTGGGCTTAAAGGCATGCATCACTACTACCTAGCTGAAGACAGATTTTTTTTTAAAGCCCTGCTACAATCTCAGAAGTTTTGATGGATGTCCCAAACTCCCAAAGAGACTTACCCAATCGCCGCATCCCCTCTGTGCCACTGATGGGACCAGGAGCCAGGCTGTTGACACGGATATTCTGGGGACCCCACTCCACAGCCAAGTGCCGTGTCATAGCATCTGCATAGAAGAAATGCATACAGGAGGGCAAATCGTGAGGCAGTGCTGCCTCTGGTGTAGCCTAAACACCAGGGGAGCCCAGGGCCAAGTCTAGGCCTCTACAGTATCCAGGGCTGGGAGCAAGCTCATGTGCAGATCATCAGTCTCCAGGGATAGTCAAGAAGATAAGGTAATCCATGGGGAGCACTCATACCCACGGCTGCCTTGGCAGCACCTGCATGGAGCTGCAGCACCTGTCCCCGCATACTGAGAGTGGCTGTAATGTTCACAATCACTCCTCCATGGTCCTGAAACATACAAGGGATGACAATGAGTGGGTAGCCACAGGAAGAAAGGCCCCTGCCACAAGGATACCCACCCGGAAGAACTTCTCATAAAGCACACGAGACACATTGAAGGTGCCAATGGTGTCAATGTCAACCACAGTCTTAAAGGCATTGAAAGACAAAGCGCTGGCAGGACATAGGAAGTTTCCAGCTGCACCTGGAGAACAGAAGGGGAAAGCTAATGGGCTAAGCCCTGTCAAGAGTACAGTCAGAGTGTGGAGACCCCCAAAGTGGCCTCAGCCAGACAAGGCACAAGATAGAAGATTAGATGTAAGGCGTACAGTACAGTTTTTCCACCCGCCGCCCGGTCTTGTCCCACCGCCACGCCAGCCTTAATAACACACTGAGACTCTGTATTTGATATAATTCTTTTGGCCAGTTACTTGTTTCTTATCGGCTAGCTCTGTCTTAAGTATTAACCCATTTCTATGTATTTCCACATGTTCTTACCAGCGAGAGGCGGCTGGCGGTTCTAGTCTCTCCAGACTCTCCATGTTGACCCTCCTTCCTACTTCCTCTTTCCTCCTTGTCTCCTAGTCCCTCCTATCTTCCTTTCCTATTGGCCAACAATGCTTTATTCATTAACCAGTATGAGAAACATATACAGAATGACATCTCCCATCAATTAGATGCCAAGAAGTTAAGCTCTAAAACAATGTATGAAGATAGCAGTTGGGATAGAGGCAAAGGATCAGGAGTTCAAGGTCATCTTCAAGCACACAATAAGTTGACCCCAGCCTGGGCTATAGAAGATTCAATCTCACAAAGATAGACAGATAGATGGATAGATAGATAGATAATTTTTTTTGGTGTTTGTGAATATGACCTTATTTGAAAATAGTCTTTAGATAGAGTCTTTAGTTGGCATAATGGCCCAAGCTTTTAGTCCCAGCCCTTGGGAGTTCAAAGATAGCCTGGTCTACAGGGCAAGTTCCAGGACAGGTAGAGCTACACAGAAAAACCCTGTCTCAGGAAAAAAAAAAAAAAAAAAAAAAGATGGTGCCTTGATATGATAATAATATCAAGCATTCAGAAAATATAACATTTGAGTAATAGCAGATATTGTGAAGTCATTATATAGAACTCTGTTTTATCTGCTTAGTTATTCTGTAACCAACTTTTTTTTCTGGGACAATGATAGTAACCAGGGCTTTTTGCATGAGCTCAAATCCCAACTCTATTACTTTGATTTATTTGTTTATTTATTTAGAGACGGGGGTCTCTCTGTGTAGCTCTAGCTGTCCTGGAACTTAATATGTAACCAAGCTGGCCTCGAATTCCCTATGTAGACCAGGCTGGCCTCAAACTACAAGATCTGCTTGTCTCTGCCTTCTGAGTGCTCAGATTAAAGGCATGTGCCACCACACATGGGGAGGCAGCCCCATACTTTTATTTTAACACTTTAGTATATGTATATGTGCAATGTATGTAGTTGTGCATGTGCCATGGCATGTGGGGGTCAGAGGACAACCTGTGGTAGTGGAACCATTTTTTTCATCATGTGGGGCTTAGGGATATGACTCAGACCTAAGCTACTGAGCCACCTCACCAGCCCACTTTTTAAAGTGGAAATCTCAGTATACAAGAACACCCCAGAATTGTGACTTAGTCATGGTCACACCCAGCATAGCTCAGGCTTTGCTGACCCACTACTCAGAAAGAACAAAGATTGTCCAGGACAGAACCTGTAGCCTAGATTGTGCCTCTGGCAAATGCAAAGGTCATGGCACAATGATTGAGTCTTGCATCTGGCAACTGTGAGACCATAGTTGGGCCTGGACAAATACCTAGGCTCTCTGGCACAATCCTACCCCTGGCAACAGAGATCCAGAGCTTCCAAGCAGCACTATTGACCTATGAAAAGACTCTGCCCTCACTTATTGTGGACTCACAGTTAATAAGGATGTCAATTTTGCCAAACTCTTTCAGCGCCTGGTCCACAGCAGCCATAACAGCTGAGGGAACTCGGACATCCATAGATAGAGGGAGGCACCGCTTTCCAGTAGCAGCAACCAACTTTTCAGCAGCCTAGGCAGCAGAAAGAAAGAGGGTTGGCTAGCAGCTTCAGCCTGGAGAAGTAGCCTTTAAACCTCAATGGAAATGATACATTACATTAGCACCCCAAGTTTGCTGTGGTACCCTGCCAAGGGAGACTTGACTTGAAAGTAGCCACATCCTGGGGCCATGACCCCTGGTGGATGTTGGTAAGACATCTTGCATTCTCTATAACTTGCCATCTGTGTCTCAGATCCTACCTTCTTTCTGCCTACCTTGTAGGCATTTCCCCTCGACCTAGATGGGTAAGATGGTGACCTTCATAACGCTGGCAATCCTACTGAATAATTCTGGAACCATTATTATTTTCAAAAACATGGTCCAATAACCACATTTCTAAAAAGTCAAGGGTACCTATGAGGGTCCATTTAAATGAGTTCCTCTACACAAGAAGACAGATTTTGGTGTTTTTATCCCCTGGTCCTCAGGACTCTTTCCCACCCAAGTTCAGAACCCCACAGCCTTCCTCTCACCGTGGACACTCTTGACAGACTCCTGCTGGCGATGACAGTGTGGCAGCCATGCCTACAAAACCAGATGGCAGGCCTGAGAAGACAAGAATGAGGAACACACCCTGGGGGATCCTCCTACCAGTAACCATGTTACAAGGAACTCCCCCAAGAGTTTCTTAGGCTGAGGTAAGAAACAAGGCCGGCAGCAGGTACAGGACTCAAGCCAGGCTGAGTAATTCTGGAAGGACTGCTGGGCACTATGCTACTCCTAGGTTGCCCACTCCTAGATTTCTATGCTATGTCTCTGGCTTGGGATATTCTGACCCAAATACCATGTACATGGCAGAGAGGGTGTGGTGGGCTACCAGCGCCAATCCCAGATTTGTACAGGGCATTGGAGTGGAGGATAGAGAGCCCATTTCAAGAGACAACAATGGATGTGGTCTGCTATAAAGGTTGCACAAAACTACACTGATTTATGTAATACCCATGGCCAGCTAACACACAGAACTTTGTTCTACTGAGAGGAAATTGCATGAAGCCACCAGCTTCGAATAATAGTCTGTTATCTGGAACCAAAGTCACTTCAGGTTGTAAAAAGTAGACTACTGGGGAGAACTGGAGAAGGGCTCTTCGACCTCAACCTCAGCCTAATTATGAGCATCCACCAGCTTCAGCAGCAAGTTGCTAACCCTCTCATGATGCCACAAGACCTGTGTCCCAAGAGACACTCTTCCCCACCGTAGCAGTCCCCTTACAACCTGTGGCTTATCACACAGTCTCTCTCACATCTAGGAGACCCCTAAGGTCCTGTCTTTCCCCCAGGGCAGCATATAACCACTCCCCAAAAATCCATTAGGGCCCAGCCAAAGGGAAGTAAGGTGGTAGGGAGGGTCCCAGAGCAGTGTACCTCATGAAAATCTCAGCAATCCGGAAGCCAATCCCAGATCCACCACCTGTGATAAAGGCCACCTTGTCCCTTCAAAAAAGGAAAATGTCATTTTTTTTTAAACATTTATTGCCGGGCATTCATGGCACATGCCTTTAGTACCAGCACTTGGGAGGCAGAGGCAAGAGGATCTCTGTGGATTCGAGGCCAGCCTGGTCTAAAGAGCTAGTTCCAGGACAGACTCCAAAGCAATACAGAGAAATCCTGTCTCGAAAAACACATATGTATGTATGTATGTATGTATGTATGTATGTATGTATGTATTTTTTTCTCTATGCATGTTTTGCCCAAGTGCCTACAGATAGTTGAGCCCTCCTGTGGATGTTGGGAACCAAAGCTGATTCCTCTGAAAGAACACTAAGTGCTCTGAACCACTGAGCCATCTTTCTAGTCCATAGAATCTACTTTAAAATCACTGTTTTAGCCTGGTCGGGATGCATGTTGTTAATTCCAGCACTTGAGAGATGGGGGCAGGGCGGCCAGGAATTAAAGACCAGCATTAGCTACATAGTGAGTTTCAGGGCAGCCTGGGATACATGAGATTCTGTCTCAATAAACAAATCACTGGCCAGGCAGTGATGGTGCATGCCTTTAATCTCAGCCCTAGGGAGGCAGAGGCAGATGGAGCTCTATGAATTCGAGGCCATCTCAATGTACAGAGTGAGTTCCAAGACAGCCAGATGTACACAGAGAAACAATGTCATGAAAAACCAAAACCAAACAAATAAGTAAATAAATCACTGTTACAGAGGGTAAATAGGTAGCCAAAGGAGAACTTTGACCCCATGAACTTTCATCCAGTGTGGCTGTGAAAGAAAACATGCTACTACAGATGATGGAACCCAACGGATTTGCTAGACACAAATCGTCTTTAAACTCTGTTATTCTTGGGCTTCCTAGAAGTTCAGGGATGATGGGGGAGGAGGGGATATTTAACTAAAAATGCCCTGTATATAAGGCATCAAGTGAGACATTTTCAAAACGAACAAGGTTCCTCCTCTCTCAGTCCTTCAAACCATCCTTCCAGAACTCCAAGATCAGGTTTATGATCGCCCAAGAGCAGGGTAATGATCACCCGTCCAGAGGCAGATCCGTTCTGACCTCTGTGTCCCAACCCGGATCACTCCCTAGTTCCCTGCTTTAGCTCACTGGAGAAGGTCCGGACAGAAGAGGTGGTGATATTCAGAAAGACAATCGTCCTCCTCAACGTCGGGCGGCTGCTGGGCCATGGCGCTGTGTGCGGGCCGGAGTGCCAAGGACAGTAAAATTGGGAACCAAACCCTACCTTCCCAACGCTGAGCACAGCCTTCTTCAAGCTGCTGGCTCTGCCCAGAAACACCCTGGACCAGAGTCCCACCCCCACGGCACCCCGCCCACCAGACGCTCTCTGCAAGGAGGCCCCGCCCACAACGAGGTGCCTCGTCCCTCCATGCCTTCCTATCGCACGCCCTCCCGCGACTCTCCGCCCTCCAGGTCTTCCCATTCCACCCCGCGGGCACCCCACCCATGGTAGCGCGCGGCCTGCTGGGACTGCGAGGGGGGGGGGAGGAGGCGCTGACGCAGACGCATTGGGAAGCTCCCGCCTGTTAAACCCCAGAGTCCATTCCAGTTGACTGCAGCCACTTGGTCCTTGTATCCGGGTTCTGGAGACGGTGTGGAAGTCGGGACTCCTGACGAGCACCACTCTGCCTCTTGGACACTCCCTCATAGTGCAAAAGGATCGGGAGTCTGCAAAGCCAATAGCTCCCTCGCGTGGCTAGTCCGGGTAAAATAAAATCCCAGAGCCACCTCTTGGTGGCTGACCAGGATCACAGCACTTGATCCAGATTTTCGTGAAGCTGCTCAGGCAGACAGACAGGTGCGGAGAACACAGGACTGGATTCCATCAAGATGTTAATTAGCGGCCATATGTATCTGCTACTTATGTCAGCCATTTCAGGATCCGGGGTGAGATGTGACTTGCATGTATCAACGTGAAAATAAAAAGACGTCAGGGAAAGGTCTCTGTCACAGATCACTCAGGTCAGGAGTGGAGGATGCACTCTGGTGCCTGGGTTGCTTTGAGAGAAAGATGAGAGTAGCCGCTGAAGTGTAAGTTTTCTGCTGTTCCGACCTCAAGGACTGGCACCCCTACCCACAGGCTCTGTACCTTGAAGAGGCCTTAGGCTCCACCCATCCCTTGCTACCACCCTCTCTCAGAATTATCATACAGCCAGAAGCTGTAATAGCACCAGGCAAAGAATTTCGTTAGGATTCTCGATTGCATGACTCTGAACTCTTGCCTGGTTTATATTATTTTCCAAAATCAAGGAATTCTCCTCCTGGGGTAGTAAAGTTGTAAGCCTCAAGCCTACTGTTTACACCTTGCATAAAAAGCACTCATTAGAGTGCTGGAATAAAGGGATTTTCTCCAGATATGAATACTGGACATCATGGAGCAGACATTGTTATAGTGACCTATAAAATGCTTGGCCCTGCAGTCATGCTAATGAAATATGTAAAATAACAGAAAATAAGTTCCAGTGATAGCTGGAACTAGGGTAGTGGTAATCTAGGGCATCACAGAATCTTTGCCTTAGATTCCCCACCTAGTACTCTCTCCAACTCTCAGGTGTCTCAGGGCAGGAATCCGAGGTTATATAAGAGGTAGGTTAACTGAAAGCAGGGTTCTATTGTGCAGTTAGTTACCTTGATGTTATTACCTATGCTGGGTGGGACTTGTCAGTGATTTAGCTGTTCTGAGGTCACGAACCCTCATCCTTGTCTCTGTCATTCAGTAAACTCATGGGTTCACCAAGCTGGGAAGGTATGGAATTGTTACTGTGGTATGTTGTTTTGCCCTGTGTGGGGTGAACAGGTATTTGTTCACTCTCCCCAAGAAAGGTCACACAATACTGAGATGGCAAAAATAAGTATGCCATTCCCATTTTAATCAGAAAATTTTAATGTCTCTCCTTTGGGGCAAGCAAAATCACCTCTGACAATGTCCCAAAGCGGTCTGGCACTTCGGTATAGAAGGATATGATCCAATATTGTGCTGTCTTAGGATACAAAAAGGCACATAAAGTTGAGGCTTAGACTCCCCTGGGCTGGAGTTAGACAAAAGGTCTAACCAGGGAGTGGTTTGGGAGATGGGAAGGGTGTGGGCTTGAGTTCTTGTTGGCAGAGGTAGTTGTTCATGGATGAACCCTGAAGTGTGGAGGGTAGTTCAAAGCCTCAGGCTGGGCAGCAACTGCTGTGGTTACCCCCATCTGCCCAGGTCAACAGTTCGCTGCTCTGAAACCACAGCTGGATTTCCCTCTGGGCTCCTTCCACAGAATCGCTAGCGTGGATGATATTCCTGCAAGAGGTGGAAAAGGTAACAGGGAAACAAGGTGATGGTATAGAAGAGAAAGGAAGTTTGGAGCTGGTTATTGTGCTACAAGCTTGTAATGCCAGCACTGAAAGAGCTGAGGTGGGAGGAAGGATTGCTTCAAGTTCTTGGCCAGCCTGGATTATAGAGGGAGACCCAGTCTTAGGAAGGAAGGAAGGAAGGAAGGAAGGAAGGAAGGAAGGAAGGAAGGAAGGAAGGGCTGGAGAGATGGTTCAGCAGTTAAGAGTACATTCTCTTGCAGAGAACCTACCTGAGCTTGGTTCCCAGCACCCAAATAAGGCAACTCAAAACTATCTGTAACTCCAGCTCCAGGGCATCTAACCCTCTTCTGGCTTACACAGGCACACACACACACACACACACACACACACACACACACACACACACACACACCACACATGAAGGAAGAAGGAAGATGAGAGCTAGAGGTGTAACACAGTTGGTAAAGTGTTTTACCCAGAATGCACAAAGCCCTAAATTTGATTGCCAGCACTAAATACACCAGGCATGGCAGTGCATGTCCCAAGACTCCAGTACTTGGGAGGTAGAGGCAGGAAGATTACAAGTTCATGGTCATCCTCAGCAATATAATCAGTTTGAGACCAACCTGGATTACATGAGATCCTATGTGGGGGGCGGGGGGGGGGGGTCTAGGCTGGGTTCAGTTTCTTGCAAACTCAGAAGCCAGCCTATACACCAGCCACCAGCTTCTAAGTGTTGCCTTCCCTACCAGCCATCAGAGCCAAGCCCTCACGGTTGTTGACCAAAATCAAATACTAAAGAGCCAGGGGAAAAGGACTTAGACAGACATGGTAGCATACTGTAAGCTCAGGTGGTAGAGGCCTGAAGATCAGGAGTTTAAGACAGTCTGAACTACTTAATAAGTTCAAAGCTAGCCTGGCCTACCTGACAACTTAACTTGGTTATAGCAAACACCTCACCATCAGAAACTTTCAGCCCAGCAAGACACATAGTTCTCAAGGATCTGTCTCCCCCTCAAAACAAAACAAAACAAAACAAAACAAAAACAGGGTTTCTCTGTGTAGCCCTGGCTGTCCTGGAACTCACTCTGTATAGCAGGCTGGCCTTGTCCTCAGAGATCCACCTGCTTCTACCTCCCAAGTGCTGGGATTAAAAGTGTGTGCCACCATCCACAGTTTCAAGGATCTGTCTTAAGTACAGTCTGCCATTCTAAATTAGCCTTCTTACCCTACATTGGGAAACAAGGGTGTCAGGGCCTCCATACCTGCTGATGTGAACACTGAAGTCTCCCCTGATCGTCCCAGGGGCTGCCTCGGTTGAGTCAGTGTGTCCTATCATGGTCCTTGAGATGCGGACTACATTGTGCCCTTCCCAGACCTACAGTACAGATATGAAGGTTGGAGAAAAGCCAGGGGACCCCAGGTGCTCTGGGCTCAATCCAAGCCCTTTCTTTTGCTTGGGGGGAGGACACCCCACACACCCATTCTATTGACCCAGCCCTGCTGTACCATGGCCACCACAGGCCCAGAACTCATGTAGCTGATAAGGGCTGGGTAGAACGGCTTCCTCTGTAGGTCCCGGTAGTGCTCAGCAAGAATGCTCTCTGGTGCCTGTGTGGAAGGAGGAGTAAGAAGAACCTTTGGAGAGTAAGCCACAATTGGTGTCCTGAATTTGGGGTACCTTTCTGACACAACGCCGGAAGCTGGTTCCCACAATGGTTACCTCCCAATCCTTGTGACTGCCAGTGCTAGGAGACTAGGGACACCACATGCCAAAGATTGATACCTGCAACATCTTCATCCCCACCAGCTTGAAGCCCCGCCTCTCAAAGCGTTCTATCACAGTCCCCACTAGCCTCCGCTGCACCCCATCTGGCTTCACAGCAACCAGGGTCCGCTCCTGTGGCCAGGAAGGCCCTCCTGTAAAAGAGGTCAAGGGGGTGAAGATGCTTCACATTTCCGGGTCTCTCCCGCCTAGATTCCTGACAGAGCTCAGATATCAGAGGACTAGAAGGGGACTGACACCATGTAGGATGATCTGGAAGCACAAACACAAATGGGAGCTTCCCTGGCAGAAGCAGAAGCTGCCCAAGGTGGAGATGGTTCCCCAAAAAGGCTCAGATAACTTAGGAACCAAAAAGGCTTAGTGATGATGCCCCGCAGGAAGAAAACTTGAGCCTCATGACTCCAGTGAACCTCGGGCCTACACACTAGGAGTTTATCCTTTGGGTGTGGAGAAAAGGCATGAGACCAAGCAGAGTTAGTGCATTACTTCCAGGTGGCCTGAGTGCTGGGGACAAAGGGATATGACAGTGATTGGTGGGGGGGTTATCCACACTGCAAGACAGGAACTCAGCTTCGGGGAGGGGAGGGGTTCAGGCTGCCTCAGGAGAACACTGTCATGGAGTCTGCTGTTGTCTTCATGCTTCTGCGGCTCTAAGCCACAGCCAGAACACTGTCTCCTCCAAGATCAAATGCTACTTTGTTTTGTTTTTGTTTTTGAGACAAGGTTTCTCTGTGTAGCCCTGACTGTGCTGTTACTCACTTTGTAGACTAGGCCCGCCTCTGCCTCCTGAGTGCTGGGATAAAAGGCAGATACCACCACCACGGGCTCAAATTCTACTTTTAGAGGGTCCTAGCCCCTGGCTGTCTCTCAAAAGAAAGGAGAAACACCATGTTTAAGTTAGAAAGGAGGGATCAAGCTCCATCCTCAGTCCACAATGGGTATTCACTATAACTCAACAAGCTGAATAAAACCCAAGGGAGGAAGTCTCACTAACCTGCTTGTCCCCCTACCAGAGATGACAGGGGACCCAGGATAGCCCCAGAGCTCTAATGCCAACTGCTGTGTGTCTTGATGAGACTGATCAATTTCCAGGGTGGATAAAAGGAGCACAAGTTATTTGGCTCTCAGAAAGCATTCCATGATAGGGTAGCAAGAGCAGGGACCCCAGGAAGTGGCCGGGTTGTCTTGGGCCTGCTCTGGCTCAGTGCTGGGAACACGGCTCCGCGGAGAGAACATGACCCGCAGCCCCCCACCCCTTAGGAGGCACGAGTCTGCTAGTCTTCCCGCTTTGGTTTTCTTCTGCTAAAAGCCCTGACTCTGGCTCCTGGGGATTGCGCTTCCACTGGTCCTTCGGAACAAAAACCAAGCTTTCAGCTGCCGCACGTACGCAAACAAAGGACGCGCGGCAGCCATCTGCCCAGCTCCCCACGGATGCAGGACTCACCGGATCTGGGGCGCACCAGCAGGCCTGGAATGCGTGGCCCGCACAACAACGCCCTCAGCGCGGCGCGCTCAAAGAGGGAACCCATGGTGACGCCAGGCGCGGCGCGGAACGCAGCGCACACTGGGCAGAAGGCGGTGCCACGCTTCGGCCCGCCCTGCCCTGCCCCCATCCCAAGGGGCCGGTGGGGCCCCTCACCCTGTTCCACCAGAGCTGGCCGACTCGGAGCTGTAATCTCCGTTAAAATCAGTAGAAAACGGCTAGATGCAGTTCAGTGACAGAGCGCTTGACTGGCATGTACAGAGCCTTGGGCTCGACCTCCCTAGTACTGCAGAGGGGGAAAAAAAAGAAAAAAAATGCAGTCTTCCATTCAGAGTTTAGATTAAACTCGTCTTCGTACCGCACAGTCAAACATGGTAATTGTACTTCATGGAGAATAACTCCCGTAAATACCAGTTGGGTCTGTTTAGCTGGATTTGGCAGTTGGGCTAGTTGACTAATTATATTACTACATCCTTAACTATTCAGAGTATTTATTTATTGGAAATTTTATTTTGTTTAAGCATTTTTTCTTTTTTTTCTTTTCAGGTTAAAACTTTTTTTTTTTTTTTTTTTTTTTGTAATTTACAAGCTTGGCTGTAGTGGTGCACACCTTTAATCCCAGCAATCCTGGAGGCAGAGGCAGGCAGATTTCTGAATTTGAAGCCAGCCTGGACTACAGAGCAAGTTCCGGGACAACCGGAGATATTCAGAGAAGCCCTTCTAGAATACCCCTGCCCCCCCCAATTTATTTACATATGTTTGTGCATAACATACAATTGTAAGCTGTCCCACATAGGTGCTGAGAACCAACTCAAATCCTCTGGGAGAGCAGAAACTGTTCTTACCACTGAGCCATCTTTCCAGCAACTTTTACTTTTATTTTCAGTGTATGTTTGTTTGTCCTAATGTCTGTCTGGGCACTACCTGCCTGTAGTGCAGAGGAGGCCAGAAGAGGACATTGGATTCTCTAGGTCTAGAGTTACATGAGCCATCTCTCCAGCCCACATTTTGTTTGTATTTGTGGGTTTGATTTGTTTTCTTTTCCTTTTCCTTTTTTTTTTTTTTTGGTGTGTGTGTGTTTTGAGACAGGGTCTCTCAATGTAGTTCTGGCTGACCTGGAACTTACTCTGTAGACTAGAAGACAGAGATATGCCTGCCTCTGTCTTCTAAGTGCTGGAATTAAAAGGTGTTTGCTACTATACCCAGCTTTTTTTTTTTTTTAAACAGGAAGGTCGCCTGAACATATGTCTGTATATCATATGTGGAAGCTGGGAATTGTTTTTGTTTGTTTTGGTTTTGGTTTTTGTGGGGGTTTTCTTGGTGTTTTTTTTTTGTTGTTGTTTGTTTGTTTGTTTTGTTTTTTTGAGACAGGGTTTCTCTGTATTGTTTTGGAGTCTGTTCTGGAACTTGCTCTGTAGACCAGGCTGGACTCACAGAGATCTGCCTGCCTCTCCCTCCCGAGTGCTGGCCACCAATCCACCAATGCCTAGTTTTGTTTTGGTTTTTATGATAATATTTTTTATTTAAATTTGAAACAAGCTTGTTTCACGTGTCAGTCCAGGTTCTCTCACCCTCCCCTCCTCTCATGTCATTTTTCTTTGTTTTTAATGACAGAGGCATAATTCTTGCTACTGTCCCTGAGTTCCATATTTAGCAGAGGCTGGCTTTGAACCCATGTCTTCATGCCTCTCCTGTCTCTACTGCTGAGATCACAGGAATGCTCTCCCAGACCATACTCACATTATTTATTCATTTAACATGTAATTTATTATTATTGGGGGGTATTTCAAAACAAGTTTTCTCTGTGTAGTTTTGGAGACAGTCCTAGAATTTGCTCTGTAGACCAGGCTGGTATTGAATTCACAGAGACCCACATGCCTCTGCCTCCCAAGTGCTGGGATTAAATGCATTCAACACCATTGCCTGAGAGCATTTTGTTATTCTTTTTTTTTTTTTTTAAAGATTTATTTTGTATATAGTATTCTGCCTGCATGTATCCCTTCAGGCCAGAAGAGGGCACCAGATCTCATTTCAGATTGTTGTGGGCCACCATGTGGTTGCTGGGAATTGAACACAGGACCTCTGGAAGACCAACCACTGTTCTTAACCACTGAGCCATCTCTCCAGCCCCCGTTTTGTTATTATTATTTAACATAGTTTTCTCCTTTATTTCTCCTCCTTCTCTTCTTTTTCTTTCTTTAGATAGGGTCTCATGGTATATCTGGCTGGCCTGGAACTAGTTATGTAAACCATGCTGGCCTCGAACTCAAAGTTCTATCCAAGTACGGGATTAAAAGCATTGGCACTAGCTGGTTGTGGTGGTGCACTTCTTTAGTATCAGCACTCAGGAGACAGAGGCAGGTGGGTCTGTGTGTTCAAGGCAACTCTGCTCTACAGAGTGAATTCCAGGACAGCCAGGGCTACACAGAGAAACCCTGTCTCAAATAAATAAATAAATAAATAAATAGCGGGGCTTGGGAGATGGCTCAGTGGTAAGAGCACAGGATGCTCTTCCAGAGGTCCTGAGTTCAATGCCAGCAACCAGATGGTGGCTCACAAACATCTGTAATGCAGGCAGAACACTGTATACATAATAAATAAATCTTTAAAAAAAAAGCATTATCAGCATGTTCAGCTGTTTTTATTTATTTAGGGAGGAGAGTATGTAGTGTATGTACATATGAATGAATGTGTGATATATGCTTATGTGTGTGTATGCAAGTGTGTATGAGATATATACATGTGTATGAGTGTGTGAGATGTATACACATGTATATGAGTGTGTATATGTGAGATCTATGCCCGTGTTTGAGTGTGTTTGTGAGATGTATGCATATATATGAATGTATGTGAGAGATGTATATACATGTGTGTGAGATGTATGAACATATATATGACTGTGTCTGTGAGATGTATGCACATGTGTATGTGTGAGATATATGCACATTTATGTAAATATATGCTTCTGTGCAAAGGCCAGAAGACAGTGTCCATCACTTTCTACCTTATTCTTTTGGGGCAGTATCTCTCCCAGAACATGAGCTCTTGTTTCTTTTAGTAGGCTGGTGGTGAATAAGACCTTCAATCCTCCTGTCTTTACTACTCTCCACATTGCTGGTGCTGACCGTTGTTCTCAGGACCATGCCCAGCCTGTTACATAGGTGCTGAAATGCAGACTCATCCTCCTTGATGTGCAGCAAGTGTTCTTAAGCACAGAGCCAGATCTCCAGCATCTATTGTTGTGGTTGTTGTTCAGAAAGGATTTCTTGTAGCCCCGCTGTCAACTCATCGTATAGCTGAACTTCTGATTCTCTTTCTCTACCTTTCAGGTGCTGGTATTACAAGCACGGATTGCCCAGTTCATACCATGTTGAGGTTCAAACCCAGAGCCTGTGCGTGTTAGCCAAGTGTTCTACCATTCCCCACAAAAGTTTGATTATTTTGAGATGAGTCTTAACCTGTAACCTAGCCTAACCTGGGGCTCACTTTGTAGCCTTTGAATTTAAAATCCCTGTGAATGTTGGGGGTCCTGGCTTGCAACACCAGGCAAGACTCGGCATTGATTATTATTGTTGTTGTTGTTTATTCTTTTACTATTTTATGTGCATCAGTGTTTTGCCTGCATGTATGTCAGTGTGAAGGTGCTGATCTTCTGGAACTAGAGTTGCAGACAGTTGTGAGCTGCCATGCTGGGAATTGAATCGAGGTCCTCTGGGAGAGCAGACATTGATTTTAACTGCTGAGCCATCTTAACTACTCCTAACTGCTGATCCTTTTAATTTATTTTTTATGAATGTGTTGTACCTCTGTGAATTTGTGTATATCACATACATTCAGATGTTCTCAGAGGCCATTAAATATCAAGTTATAGAGGGTTGTAAGCCACTTTATAGGTACTGGAGTCTGATCCCAGGTCCACTGCAGGAAATACCATAACCTCTGAACTATCTCTGTGATGATTCTTAAGGTTCACTGGGTTGTCTGAATTGGTTGATTAATGCTTTTCTTCATGTCTGAAAAATATAGGTATTTCATCAAATATTTTTCTGTCTGCTTCTCTTTCCTGTTTTCTTGGAACTCTAATTTCCCTTTGGCCCTTTTCCAACCCCTGCTTAAGTTACTGCAGAAAGCATGTGGGGATGAGGGCTGCTTCGAGGGAAGGAGGGCCCAGGGTAGTAGCTCCCATATGCCAGGTCAGGTAAACCAGTGAGAGATACCAAAAGAAGCCTTCACACCCAAGTACGATGATTGATGACCGCTCTCCCTCCATTGTTTGGAATAGGGCAAAGACACTTGTCTAGACCCCTGTGCCAGTACAGATGGACCTTACCCCAGGCTCATCACAGGCCAGAGTGTTTGCTTGAGGTTGTTGCCTGCAGCTTTCATCTTCTGGTTCATTAGTACCCAACATCTGTAGGCACTTCCAGGAAGGATCAACTGACAGGAAAGACCTTCCTGAGTTGAGGGAAGGGCAGATATAAAAAGTTCAGAGGTAAGAGCTGGGTTCCTCCCTTGCTTGCCTTCTCTTCTAGGTGGTTGAGGGGTCTAACCCTTCATTGCTGCTACTCCATCCCTTGCCAACACCAGAATCCAGTTGCTTCAGCCTTTGAGGACTAAGGGACTCTGTAAAGGAGTCTAAGAAATGATGTGTTGACTGTCAGCACTGCTGTGCTACTCAGCTGCATGGACTGAAGGACTGGTTTCTTACTCTTTCCAGTCTGCAGATGACCCCTATTGGCCTCCCTAGCACCATCACCTGTAAGCCACTCTAGTAACCCCTTTCTCTCTCACACACATCTTTTACATTTTTAGTTATTTACTTTGTGTGTGGGGGGTGTAGAGGCAGGGGAATCTGACAACACTATGCACAGGTGAAGGTTAGGGACAACTTGCAGGAATTGCTTCTCCCACCTGGGGATAGAACTCGGTCAGGTCTTTAGGCTTAGCAGTAAGTGCCTTTGTTTGCTGGGCCATCTCACTGTCCCCATCACACATACATTTCACTAGTTCTGTTTCTCTAGAGAACCCTAAGACATATACACAAAATGGGGATAAATAAGGAACATAATGGCTTGGGGTGTGGTTCAATTGTGCATAAGGCCCTGAGTTTTAACCTTGGAATGGAGAGGGAGAGAGTAAAAACAACATTAGATGCTGAACAAAAACCCTAGTGATTTTTCAAAATTATTATTTGTTTTTCAATCATAATTGTTTTTATTATCAACATTTTATCATATTTATACTTACAAATAAAACAAGCTGGGCAGTGGTGGCACATGAATTTAACCCCAGCACTCAGGAGGCAGAAGCAGGCAGATCTCTGTGAGTTTGAAGCCAGCCTTATTTACAGAGTGAGTTCCAGGACAGTCAGGACAGTTACACATTAGAAACCCTATCTGTGAACAAAATAAAACCAAAAAAAATCCAAATAAATAAATACATTGTAATGTGTTAAGGAACTGGGGAGGGGTGTTGCCATAGTGATGGGGATTTGGATTCCTTAGATGAACAAAGATGTACAAATGAGAGCAATGATTAAAATAGAATAGGAAATAAAGAAAGAGGGCTAGTGGGATTGCTCAGTGAGTAAAGGCTCTTGATGCTGGAGGATGCAAATCTAATGACCTGAATTCAATCCTCAGAATCCACATAAAGGTGGGAACAGACTTTAGGGTTGTCCAATGGCCTCCAGAAGTGTCCCGTGCCATACACATACATGTCTACATCATGCACACATAAACACACACCAATGATAATAACAGAAGGCTAAGCATGATGTCATACAATTTTAATCTCAACACTCTAAAGACATATGAGGATCTCTGTGAGTTTGAGGCCATTATACATAGTTCTGCCTAGGTATGTGGTGAGACCCTTTGAGAGAGAGAAAAAGAGAGTTCAGTCCTTGCTTAGCACACCAGTCTTTAAGATTGGTTAGGGTTTGGCTCACTTTAGAGCAATTCTCCTGCCTCGGCCTTCCAAATCCTGGGATTGCAGGTATGTGCCATCACACCCAGGGCTACCAACCTCTTAGATGAGAGGAGTCTACCCCATGATTGTGGAAGGAAAGAACTAGGCAGCCCATAGCGTCACACCGAAACCCGTTCCCTATGAGACTAGCATCTTGGGGACACTGGCTGTTCCTGTAGAATCGGAGTGATGACTCACAGGCTTGGAGGCAGGAATCACTTTACACAGAAAAAACAGCTGGACTTCAATCTGCTCAGATCACAAGCTCTTTTAAAATTGGAATTTGCTGTTATTTTGGTAAGTAAGCAGAGCCTGAAAAGCCAGAGGGTTCTTCCAAAGAACAGCAACTTTTTGTTTTAATTAAAATATTTTTATTTTATGTTCATTAGTGTTTTGCCTCCATATATGTCTGTGTTCTGTGTAAGGATGTCAGAAGCCCTGGAACTAGAGTTACAGATAGTTTGTGAGCTGCCATGTGGATACTAGGAATCCGTCTTCTAGAAGAGCAGATAGTGCTCTTAACCACTGACCCATATCTCCAGCCTCCACCATAGCAACTTTTTTTTTTTCTGTTTTGGTTTTTCCAGACAGGGTTTTTCTGTGTAGACTTGGCTGCCCTGGAACTAGCTGTGTAGACCAGGCTGGCCTCAAGCTCACAGAGATCCGTCTGCCTCTTACTCCCAAGTGCTGGGATTAAAGGCGTGTGCCACCAACACCCGGCACCATAGCAACTTTTATAGTGGAAAACATCTAATTGGAGATGGCTTATCGTTTCAGGGATTTAGTCCATTATTTTCATGATGGCATGCAAGCAGACATGGTGCAGGAGAAGGAGCTAAGAGTTCTACGTCTTTATCTTCAGGCAGCAGAAGCAACTGTGTGTCACACTAGACGTAGCTTGAGCATATATGAGACCTCAAAGACTGCTCCCCACAGTGACACACTTCCTACAAGGCCACTTCTACTCCAACAAAGTTGTGCCTCCTAATAATCATCACTCCCTATGGGCTAAGCATTCAACACATGAGTCTATGGGGCTATATATATTCAAACCACCACATTCCACTCCCTGGCTCTCACAAGCTTGTAACTATAACATAGTGCCGGAAATGCATTCTCCATAGTCTATAACAGTCTCAAACGTGTTTCTTTCTTTCTTTCTTTCTTTTCTTTTCTTCTTTATTTCTTTCTCCAGTTGGTTGGTTTTGGTTTTTTGAGATAGGATTTCTCTGTGTAACAGCCTTGGCTCTTCTAAAACTTGATTTGTAGACCAGGCTGGCCTTGAACTCTCAGAAATCTGCCTGCCTCTTCCTCCAAGTGCTGGGATTAAAGGACTGTACCACCACTTTCCAGCCTCAAATTTGTTTAAAAATCCAAAGTTCAAAGTGTCTTCTGAGACTTGATGGGAGATGTCATTCTGTATATATGTTTCTATTATTGGTTAATGAATAAAGCTCTGTTGACCAATAGGAAAGCAAGATAAGCGGGACTAGGAGACAAGGATTTTGGGAGATGTAGTAGAGAGTAGTCAAAATG
Organism: Phodopus roborovskii; assembly: GCF_943737965.1. NCBI lineage: Eukaryota > Metazoa > Chordata > Mammalia > Rodentia > Cricetidae > Phodopus > Phodopus roborovskii. Next base: position 47,709,102 of record NW_026126407.1, on the reverse strand, counting down.
TAGACTGTGAAAAGATAAGAGGTCTGGACTCTCCGGTAACACCATGTGGAAACACTTAGATTCATAGAAATGGGTTAATATTTAAGATAGAGCTAGCCAACAAGAAACGCTAGTAACAAGCCAACAGCTTTATATCTAATACAGCATCTCTGTGTGTTATTTGGGGCCGATGTGGCAGAGGGATCAGGCTGACAGGAAAATGCTGGTAACAGATACTCATGCAATTCTCTATAAAATCAAAATCAAAAAGCAGATCACACACTCCCAATATTTAATGGCACAGAGTATACATTACCATTCCAAAATGTAGGGAAGGGAACAGATTGAGGAAATACTGGACCAAAACATGACCAAAAGCATCTCAGCAAGTTCCAAACTCTGAATCCCCATGTCTGATGTCAAAATACTTTTCAGGTCTCCAACTATTTTCAGCTTTGTTGACTGCCACACTCTTCTTTTTCTTGGCTGGTTCCTCTCATTGTTAACAGCTTTCCTTGGCAGGTATCCCATGGCTCTGGCATCTCTAACATATTGGGGTCTCCAAAGTAATCCAGGCTTCAACTTCACAGCTTCACATAATAGCCTCTCTGGACCTCCATGCAAGGACACCCCTGCCATACACCTGGCCTCAGTGACTTTCCTTAGTTGAGGAGATTCTATAATCCCTTTGAACAACCCCTGATGGGAGATGTCATTCTGTATATGTTTCTCATACTGGTTAATGAATAAAACACTGTTGGCCAATAGGAAAGCAAGATAGGCGGGACTAAGAGACAAGGAGGAAAGAGGAAGTAGTGGGGAAGAGTCAAGATGGAGAGTCTGGAGAGAATAGAACCACCGTTCCTCCGCTCTTGGTAAGACCATGTAGAAATACATAGAAATGGGTTAATAATTAAGATAGAGCTAGCCGATAAGAAACTAGTACCTGGCCAACAACATTATATCAAATAGAGTCTCTGTGTGTTATTTGGGGCTGGCAGGGCGGCGGGACCAGACCGAAACCTTACTCCTTACAAACCCCTATCCTTGACCCTAAAGCCAGAACCATGTAGCCAAAGTTGCCGAGTTCTACTACTTGCTGGGGATAGAACATGGTCCCCTCATTCACTTACATCTTCACCAACTTTCTGTTTTCAGTGGTTTCCTATGCTCCCCAAGCTTGGGTGCCCTATAACTCAATCTGTAGACTAGGTCCCTCAAATTAGATCTCTCTGTTGTGCCCAGATTCTGAACCCCCAAAACCAAGAGACCAGTTCTGATGCAAAAGCGAAAAGTCCTTTTTATTAACGAGTTGATTATGATTAACTTGGGTCCTCAGTCCATCAGACACAGCAGGTGGAGTAAGAAGGACCCGGAGCAGCAGTGGGGCAGGGCATAAATTGGAGTAGAGCAAAGGAAGTGTCTGGGAGTCTATTAGTTGCACAGCAACAGTCTCAGGATTGGTGCACCTCTGGGCTTGTGCAACCTGTCCTAAGTTGATTGGTCTGTTGTAGCTGCTGAAAGGTTGCTATGCCTACAAGGCCTCCCAGGGCAGTTGCTACACTCTGCATTCCACTATTATCAGTTAGCCTACCAGCTAACTTCTGATTCATTCCTTGCCACATGGAAGGTATCTGGCTTCCTAGTGATTAGGGCAAGGTCAGGTAGGGTCTGGAGCTCAGCACATGTTGCTGAGTCGGGGTCCTATGTTTTGCTGGGTCTTTTCTGCAACTTGTCATGGCTGCCAAAGCAGGGGGCTGAGTTGGGTCTGGAGACCACTCACTCTCAAACTCAGAGATCCACCTGCTTCTGAGTACTGCCTTCTGAGTACTGGGATTAAAGGCATGTACCACCATGCCTGGACCTAAACTGTTAATTCCTTTTCACAAATTGGAAGTTTAGTTGGGTGGGGTCTTTGTTGGGAATAAAGGGTTACCTTGGTGGATTACAGGGCATGCTATGTGACTGAGGTGGAAGCCAAACATACCAGGCAGACAGAGCTTAGTGAGAAGTTTTATTAGAAAGGTAAAGAGGTGAGGGGTCGGGGGAGAAGTCAAGAGACTCTGTATGCCCAAGGGGAACAGCAGGAAAGAGGAAAAGAGAGTGGGGAAAGAGAACATAGATGGGTGAGGGTCTTTCTTTTAAAGGGGTCCTTTGCACCTGCGTGCACACCACACAACCATGGGACCCTGGGCTGGTCAAGGTATTGCCTGAGTGCATTCTGCCAGGTGACAGGAGCAGGCCATCATAATGCCTGAATCCTTACAATCTTGTCCTGTATTCTATTTCTTAATCTGTTTACCTCCTTGAACACAGGATTTAGCTCTATTCCACTTCCTGATGCCCTTTTCTCTTCAATCTGTACATTTTGTGTTTTTACTTGTTCAGCTTGCTCTTTTTCATTATAAATCCTCATTAGAGTTAACGCCACACAACAGAGTCTATACTAGGCTCTTTTGAGATTTCCTCTGTCAGTAAATTAATCCAAAACTCTTTAACCTCAGGCAGACACTTCAGACAAGGGCAAAAAGCATCCATTTTCATCAGGGCACTCCTAGCACTCGGGAGGCAAAGGCAGGAAGATCTCTGTAAGTTTGACGCCAGCCTGGTCTACAAGAGCTTTGGAAGACAGCCTCCAAAGCCACAGAGAAAAACCAAAAAAAGAAAAAAGAAAAGAAAACATTACAGAAACATACTAAAATTCTTCTCCTCTGGAACCTCTTGAGCCAGGCCCCCACAGTTCAAATTACCGTTGTCTTTCATGCTCCTACTAGGTTGGACCACTAGCAGTACTTAAAGCACCCCACTGCTTTCCTACCCCAAACTCCACTGTCACCCGACACTAGATCTACATGTGGGCAAAATACCCATACACATAAAATAAAAAACACGAAAAAGAAAGAGAACTGCAGTAGGTAGATGTGGCGATACAAGCTTTGTAGTTTGAATGTAATTGGCCCCGCATAATCTCAAAGGGAGTGGCACTCTTAGGAGGTATAGCTTTGTTGGAGTGAGTATGGCCTTGGAGGAAGTGTGTCACTGTGGGTGTGGGCTTTGAGGTCTCTTTTGCTCAAGCTTCCCTCAGAGCGACTTTCAGTTGACTTCCTGTTGCATGTGAGATGTAGGACTGACTCCTAGCTACCTTTCCTGAACCAAGTCTGGCTGTAATATCACCATGCTCCCCTCCAAGATGATAATGGACTGAAATGTGAGTGAGCCACCCCCACTGTGATGACAATGGACTGCACTGAAAGCTGCCACCTCAATTAAATATTTTCCTTAAAGAGTTTCTGTGGGGCTGGAGAGATGGCTCAGAGGTAAAGAGCACTGTTTGCTCTTCCAGAGGTCCTGAGTTCAATTCCCAGCAACCACATGGTGGCTCACAACCATCTGTAATGAGATCTGGCGTTCTCTTCTGGCCTGCAGAGATACATGTATGCAGAATAAATAAATAAATCTTAAAAAAAAAAAAAAAAAAAAAAAAAAGAGTTTCTGTGGTCATGGTGTCTGTTCACAGCATCAAAAATCCTAACTAAGACATAAGTCTATAGTCCCAAGACTTGAAAGCTGGAGACAGGATGATCAAAATTTCAAAGTCATTCTTATTTATATAGAGTTAAAAGGTAGGGGGGAGCTACATTAGATCTTGCCTTTTTTTTTTTTTTTTTTTTTTTTTTTTTTTGACAGGGTCTCACTGTGTAGTTCTGGCTCTTCTGGAACTCACAGAGATTCAGATCTGTTTGCCTCAGGCTTCCAAGTGCTGGGGTTATTAAAAGCACTTACCAACCATGCATGACTAAAAATTTTTTTAATTAAAGTCTTGTGGTGGAATTCTCTGTGCTTAGAAGGAAAGAAAATAGGGTCTGAAAAGCTAGCTCAGTAGTTAAGTATTTGCTGTGCAACTTAGGAGGGCCTGAGTTCATATCCTACCATCCACATACCAGGCCAGCTTTTATCTAATATATGCCCCAATGTTTCCGGCTACCAGTGGAGAAATAGAGGAGCAGGATCATAGGGCGACACCCCCCCACACACACACACTACAGATGTTGGGAATATTATTTTAAGGTGTGTGACTTTTGTTTGTGCTGCATTTGTTAACTATGTGAGTTGTGATTCTTTGACTATCTAAAACACCTGATGGTCTAATAAGGACCTGAATAGCCAATATCGAGGCAGAAGCAAGGGCAGGTGGGGCTGGCAGGCAGAAAGTATAAATAAAGGAAGGAGAAGCAAGAGAAGAGAAGAGGACATTAGGGGGCAGCCACCTGTTCAGCCACGAAGTAAGAAGGAAAGAAAGATTTACAGTTGGGTGGTGATGCATACCTTTAATCCCAGCACTTGGGAGGCAGAGGCTAGCCTGGTCTATAAGAGCTAATTCCAGGACAGGCTCCAAAGCTACACAGAGAAAACATGCCTGGAAAAACAAAGAAAAACAGGGCTGGAGAGATGGCTCAGAGGCTAACAGCAATGACTGCTCTTCCAGAGGATCTGAGTTCAATTCCCAGTAACCACGTGGTGGTGCACAACCATCTGTAATGAGATCTGGTGCCTTCTTCTGGCCTCTGGCCTGCAGGCATACATGTAGACAGAACACTGTGTAAATAATAAATACATAAATCTTTAAAAAGAAAAAACAAAAATAACGGAAAAGAAATCCCTATGTATCTTAAAAAAAAAAAAAACAAAACAAAACACAACACAACAACGAAAAAAAGATTTACAGAAGAAAAAGGTAAAAAGCCCCTAGGGAAAAGGTAGATGGGTTAATTTAATTTAAGTAAAGCTGGCAAGAAACAAGCCAACATAAGGCTGGGTATTTGTAACTAAGAATAAGTCTCAGTCTGTGTGTGATTTATTTGGCAGGTGGATGGTGGGCCTTTCAAAGAGGCAAAAGAGCCAAAATAGATAAATAGGTAGATAGATAGGCAGGCAGGCAGGTAGGTAGGTAGGTAGATAGATAGAGCAAAAGCATCATTCAATAAAATGGGCAGCTGGAATATCCAACTAGAGTCTGAGAAAGCTGGAAAAAAGACACTGCTCCTTTAACAGGCACTGCTGTTCAGCTGGCATCGCTAAATAGAAACTAGAAACTGCAAGCTAAGTAAAAACCACTTGCAGCTATGCAGGTGCTGGCGTCGATAGAAAGGTTTAAAGCAGTTCTCCTTGAAGCCCTAGCTCTAGCTACATTTGACTTTCCCTACCAACCAGAGAGTGGGCGGAGTCAGTCAAGAGAGCCAAGGGAGGGCCCAGGTGTAGCTTAACAGTTTAAAGTTTGCTGGCTCCTCTGGTCAAAAAAGATAGAGATACACAGTGAAAGAGGTCCAGACAGAAAAACCTCTAAATAGGGGTTCCAGTGTATTTTACAGTGTGCATAGGCTTAAGAAAGAAAGAAAATGGGTATAGACAGTCATAGAAAGAAAGAGATTAAAAAAAAAAGTCTTAAAGAGACAGTAAAAGTCATGTAAAAGTAAAAAGCCCCACAAAAATGGGAAATACACAGGGAATCTGGACCCCGTATAGTATTGTGTTGATTTTGAATTTTGTGATTGCTGAAAAGCCAAGGACAGCAGCTAAAAGGCCTGAAACTGAAAGAGGGACTGTAGAAATAAACCAGCTTAGATATTTTAAGAATGCCTTAACTTTTAAAACGTAAAAAAAATGTATTTGTCAAATGGAAATCAAAAATGCTTTGGAGAAATCTTTGTCCACAGGAAACAAGAGGCTATGGCTTCATTCTAGGTTGACTTGTATCTGTTTTTTCAGGAAGGATTCCTGAAACTTGACAGGTGATATCTATTAACAAAGATTACAGCTGGTCTTCCCAAGACTTGGTCATTATCTACAAATTTTCTCAGGGACCCTAAAGATATTTCACTAACATTCAGCAGGAAGCAGTCTAGAGAATAAACAACATCCACATTACCAAGAGAAAAGGGGTGTGGTGGTCTTTGATTATTTTGTGGTTTATAGACAGTTTTATAATTTAGGGGAATATAGGAATATGGGATAAGAAAATTAATTTCAGCATTTTGCCTTGGCATGGATTTTGGTATATAGATACAATTTCAAAGTCAATTTTGTTACACTGTGTGTTTCTACTTTTGTTTAAAGGATTTTTGTATATTGATACCAATTTGAGATTATTTTGGTTGCAACATATTATATATATGTTTATACTCTTGTTTAAGGTATTGTGTCTATGTAGCTCATTTTAAAATATAAGATAAAGTTTTAGTTTTTTGAAAGCTATTATTATAAACTATGTAGGACAATCAAGAAACACAGGTTAGTAGTTAATCATTTATAACTATTTTTGTAGGTATGTTAGGTATGCCTTCCAGATCATATAGAGATATATTTTAGATAGCTAGATGACTTTCAAACCTTTCAAAGACCTATAGAATACAGCATTTAAAATGTTTTGTTAACCTAAGGTTTTTCACAACAATGAGACACATCTGCTCCTGGCAGCACTAATTTACTTCAAAGAAAATGATGGGCATTAAAGAAACTCCATAGGAGTTTGCTTTCATTATGGCAAGGTTAGCATTTGGACAAGAAGCTGCTTTTGTCTGGACTGCTTCACAGTATGTTGTGTAAACTAGACATGCAGGACCCACAGGAAAATGACCACTGAATTTTGTCAAAACATGCAGGATGGTCCTTCAGGGTTCCTGTTTTACAGAAGAAACTGCCAGACATTCTGCAGGACATAGAGGAAAATGACTGACAAATTGTCAGTATAGGCAGGACAGTCTTTCAAATTTCCTGCTTCATTGAAAAGTCGGTAGATAACGATGGGCCTGTAGGCTGAAGATGGAGGCCCCAATGTTGCAGAAGAACTCTGGGTGATTGATTGTCCAGGCAGACAGAAGTCTCTGCCATTTCTAGAATTTCTAGAACTCATTTACAATACACTTTTTGTTTTCTTAAGTAATATTATATCCTTCTGGTGCCTTTGATGGAGTTGAAGACTAGGTAGTTATCGCTGCAGATTTCCTTAGATATGATAAAAAATTAGGTGTGAAACTTTGGAGTCACTAAGATAGCATAGACAATGCATTATTTTCTCTGAAGATGCTAAGTAAAAAAATGAACAAAATATTGTAAATTAATTCTTACTTTGTATCTGTTTTTGTTGTATATAGTCTTATTATGTTACAGTTAAAACCTTTGTTTTTGTTTAGACAAAAAGGTGGGGGATGTTGGGAGAATATTAACGTGTGTGATTTTTGTTTATGCTGCATTTGTTTAATATGTGAAGCTATGTTACTGTTCCTGTCTAAAACACTTGATAGTCCTAATATAGTGCTGAACAGTCATTAACAAGGTAGGAGCAAGGATAGGTAGGACTGGCAGGCAGAGAGTATAAATGGAAGGAGAAATGAGGAGAAGGGAGGAGCGCTGAGGGAACAAGGAGAGAGAGAGAGGACATCAGGGGGCAAGCCAGTCCAGCCACCCAGCCATACAGCCACCCAGCCATACAGCCACCCAGCCATACAGCCACCCAGCCATACAGCCACCCAGCCATACAGCCACCCAGCAAGCCATGGAGTAAGAAGAAAAGTAAGATTTACAGAAGAGAAAGATAAAAGCCAAGAGGGAAAAGGTAGATGGATTAATTTAAATAAAGCTGGCAAGAAACAAGCTAAGTTAGGTCGGGCATTCATAACTACGAATAAGTCTTTGTCTGTGTGTAATTTATTTGGGAGCTGGGTGGTGGGCCCCTCAAAAAGGCCAAAATAAGGCTGCTGGAGAGAAGGCTCAGTGGTTAAGAGCACTGGCTGCTCTGTTCAGAGGTCCTGAACTCAATTCCCAGTAACCACATGGTGGCTCACAACCATCTGTAATAAGATCTGGTGCCCTCTTCTGGCCCAAAGGCATGCATGCAGGCAGGACACTGAATACATAATAAATACATTAAAAAAAAAAATCCAAAAATAAATAAATAAAGACTCTTTAAAATAAAAAATAATAAAAAAAAGAAGGCCAAAATAAGTAAGAGCAAAAACATCATTCAATAACAGAAGAATAAATCAGGGGAGGGACAGAGTAGGGAATATCCACACCACACCCTTCTCTGTCCTCCATACTGGCACACAGATGCCTGAACCTGCACACAAGCACATATAACACATACACAAACAGGAATTGAGGGGAGGAAGCAATTCCTAAAAGAAAAATAATCTGGGGTCAGTGAGATGGCTTAGCAGGTAAAGGCCTTGCAAGCCTGACAACCTGAGTGTGATCTTCTGACCTTTCGTAAAAGTGGAAGGAGAGAGCCGTCTTCGCAGAGTTGTCCTCTGGTCAGTCACCACATGCACTCTAAGGCACACTCACCCCACGCACGGTGCATATAGGCAATATGAGATAATTTTTAAAGCGTTTTGTCATCTGAGTGTATGTGTATGTATATCTGTGTGTGCGTATGTGTATGTTAATGTAGGTGCCATGGGAGACAGGAGGGGTCTGAGCTTCATGGGATTAGAGGTGCAGATAGTTGTAAGCTGCCCACCATGAGTTCTGGGAACTGAACTCCAGTCCTCTGCAACAGCAATATGTGCTCTTACTCACTGAGCCATCCCTCTAATCCATAATAAACAATTTAATATCTGCTTTATTCATCATCATAATGCAAGAATATGTACTTCATATTTTCTTGTCAGGAAATGATCTTTTTTGTTTTTAAATAATAGATAGTACTTGAGTTTAGAAGAATAAGCTTGTTTTAGTAAAACTAAGATTCAGAATTGTTTTTTCTGTTTTGGAAATAAAGTATCACACTTATAGTCCAGGCTGGTCTTGAATTCTCAGCAATTCTCCTGCTTTAGCCTCTTGAGTAATAAAGTTACAGAAATGAACCAGTACATTCAGCAAGATTCAGAAATCTTCTGCTGGTGAAGTAGAGTAAGGCTGAAAAGACCAGCTGTTAGACCCTGAATTATGTATGACTCATTTAATGACTTAAAGCATGGCTTGTGCTGCCCCTTTGCCAACTTCACTTGCTCCCTGGAACACGATGACTAGAGAAATAGCTGAAATTATGGGTTGTTGTTCTTACAACCTGTTGAGTGTCATGCTTAGTTCTGTAAAATATCTCTTGCTAGCCCTCCCCACCTCGTGGTTCAGAGTATAAAGTGAGAGTGGAAACTGGTTATGGGAGGCCTTTCAAAGGCTGTCCCATCTTCCACCCACCATTGACATCTGCTCTCTCCTACTCTCATTGCTGTCAGTGTGCTTATTCCAGAAAGATTCCCGCCACGTCCCGCCAAGGACGTGTTTATGAGACCTAAACATCTAGGCAGCCCTGGTATAAGTCTAACTCATGCTTACAAGCTGGGGTACTGTGGAGCGAGAGGAAGATAGAATATCGTCCTTCCTTCCTTCCTTCCTTCCTTCCTTCCTTCCTTCCTTCCTTCTTTCCTTCCTTCCTTGCAGGTCACACAGAGCACAGCTGGTCCCCTCACAGGGCGTTCAGGAGAGAACTGGGGTCATTTCCTTTCCCTCCACAGGGCAGGTTCAGGACCTTGGAGTCTCTAAAATCAAAGCTCTGCACTGCTACCTCTTGTTATTGGTTCAAGCCAAACTAGAGAGGCCCTTCTATCCCCCTTCGCTCCCTCCCTTCTTTCCTTCCTTTTGATACTGGGGATTTTGTGCATACAAGGGGGCAACATTAATAACCGAGTTATTTCTTAGCTCTGGATAGGAATCTTTTTTTGATAAGCTTTTGAAATTTGTACCCAAAGCATGGGTAGTCAGACTGAAGAGCACATTGTCTGGGAAAACAGATACTGTGCTAGGGAGGGGGGGGGGTCTAAGGCTTTCCAGTCAGCCTGGAATTAGGGCAAATGCATGTTTTTCAGCAACCAGCTCCTCCTACTGTAGCAATTATTCGTCCAAAAGATGCACAGATAGACCTAAGAGTTCCATAGAAATTCAGGACATGCCAGGTGTGGAGTGAGTACCTGTAACCATGGAAGGGGGTATGAGCCTAGGCTCCAGGGTTTGAGCTGAGGGGCATCTGTAGAGGGGTTCAGGCTCTTTCCAAGAGGTGAACAAACAACTGGACACTCCAGGACAGAAGAAGCAAGGGCTGGGAGAAAGCAAAAGCCGGTGACTCTTCAGGCCTGGTAGGGTCTCAGGAGTGAAGGTGCCCTTGGGCTGCACTTTCTGTAGAGTCCTGGACCTCCCCTTCCCTCATTCTCCCTACTTCATTCTCTTTCCCTTTGCCTCTCCCCTCTCCTATCACTTCATTTCCTCCAACTGGATGAAAGCATTGTTGACAGATAACCGAGTTCCAACTGTTATGTGAGAAGGCTAGGTACTCCTCTCTGACCCCTTCCCTAACTCCTCACATTCTCCTCTCTCAGGTAAGGTTAGACTTCTGTCTAAAGGTAAAAGGGTAGTGACTGATCTGGCATCTCAGGCTGTGTGTGTTGGAATTAGGGGCCCTGAGAGAGACATCCTCTTAGAGGTTGAAGACTGGCAGATGAAAGTGCAGGGGCATGGTCATAGTCGGTTCCATATGGACCACCACTTGGCAATTTAGTGACCTCGAAATGATGAGAGATGAATCTGGTAACCACAGTTGAGGAGACAAGAACATAAAATGAGGACCATGAAGAGTATAATCAGAAGTCCTAGGAGAGAAGCTTGGTGGTAGTGATTCACACCTTTAGTCCCAACACTCGGGAGGCAGAGGCAGGGGGATCTCTGTGAGTTCGAGGCCAGCCTGGTTCCAAGACACCCAGGACTGTTACACAGAGAAACCCTGTCTCAAAAGAAAAAAAAAGAAAAAAAAAAAAAAAAAAGTCACAGGAGAGACAAATAAACAAACTTGTAACCGAGGGCCATTAATTCCAGTTACCAGATTTTGGAGGAGACCCAGAACTAAACCTTGGTCATATAGCCACTTAAGTTTCACAGAATGATTGGGTTCTGGTTTCTACTGCTTCTCCCCACATGCACAGCAGGTACCATGGAGAACTGTGCAGATCCCACCTTCCTTATGAGACATAGCAGAGAATCTAACCAGGCTAGCCAAGGGATTTAAAGACTGTTGGAGGCTTCCTGATTCTAAAGTCGTCTGTTGTAATTGGGCTGAAGTAGCTATTATTCTGTATATTAGTTCCATACTACCCAGGAACCATCTTCAGGGCTGTGGTTCCTGTTAGAAATAAGTTCTGGGTCACAAAGAAAGAGACCATCACTTCAATTGAAGAGTCTGAAAAAGGCAAACTTCACTCTTGAACTCGAGGGTGTATAACTCAGCTAGGCAGTAGTGGCAGTGGCACAGGCCTTTAACCCTAGGCTGATCACTGAGTAGAGGTCAAGCCTACAGAGAGTTACAGGACAGTTTGAAAAGAACTAGTCACAGGAAATAAGGAAGGGAAAAGGGTCACTGCTCCAAACCTTCAAATTCCTGGAATACAGCAGTGGGCTGTCATGTAAACAATGGTTTTATGGGGGAGGGGAGATTAAAACATTTACATAAAAGTCTTACAAAGTGGTGGAAATAAACAGATTTGAACTCATCCTAAGCAGAAGTCTTATAGTATTTGATAGAAAAAAAAAAAAACCCAAAAAATATTTAAAATATTTGATATTTCTTAGGATTCCTACTATGATAAACGCAATGGGCTCTTTTTTTTTTTTTTTTTTAAAGACAGTTTTTCAGTGTAGCCCTGGGTGTCATGGACAAGACTAGCCTCGAACACATAGATTCACCTGCCTCTGCCAGGGTTATAGTGTGGGGATTATAAGCATTTGCCACCACTGCCCAGCATCAGGCTCCTCCTTTGAGTCCTTACATAGATGATTTTGATGGTTAATCTTAGGAGATTCCCATGTGGTGTGATCAGACCCCATTAGCCAAAGCAAAGGGATCCAAACACTGTAACCCCAGTACTCAGGAAGTTCAGGCCAATCTGGGTCACATAATGTTTTCTTTTCTTTTCTTTTCTTTTTTTTTTTTTTTGTTATGAAACTGTTGGGCTGTTACTAGCATTTCTCATTGGCTAGCTCTGTCTTAAATATTAACTCATTTCTATCAGTCTGTTTCCACATGGTCTTATATTACCAGAGAGAGGGTCCAGACCTCTTACTCCTGTGTCCTACATTTCGGCTCTTCTTTTGTTTTATATATTGATTTATTTTGTATGTATGCATGTTTTGCCTGTATGCAGGTTTGTACACCATGTATACACATCACTGGATGAGGCTAGAAGGGAGTCAGATCCCCTAGGACTGGAGTAATAGGTTATAAGCAGCTATGTATATGCAGAGAATCAAGCCAGGTCCTCTGCAAGAGCAGACAGTGCTCTTAACCACTAAGGCACTAACCTTCTCAAGCCCCTTACATAATGGTTTTGAGAAATAGTGAAATTATACTTTAAAAAGAAAAAAATTGGTATACATCTCTTGGATCTTTGTAGTAGCAGGTAGTTCTGAGTTTTCTTTTTCCTCATCTCCTGGAGTTTTTTCTTTTCTCTTCTTTTTTAGCATATCTAAATGATAGCACATTAATTTTCAGGGGCTGAGATTGTAAGAAGCACTTAAAAGCTGTTTTTTGCTTTAAAAAAAAAAAAAAAAAAAGCATAGATTCCTTCCTTGAACCACAAGGTAACTTAAAAAAAAAAAAAAGGTTTTGGTGACTCACACCTTTGATCCCAATACACAGGAGGCAGGGGCAGGCAGATCTTTGTGAATTCCAGGCCAGCCTGGTCTGTTCCAGGTAAGGTTCCAAAGCCACAAAGAAACCCTGTCTCAACCCCCCCCCCCCCAAAAAAAAAGGAGGAGAATCTGGCACTTTTAGCTTTTATTCTATTTCATTGACATTGGGTTGGACTTTGGTTTGATTACACAGACAGGGTCATCCCTAAGGATGTTTCTTTCCCCTTCAAGGCCAAAGGCCAAAAGAATCGTCCTAAGCCTGTAGTCACCTTAGATTCAGAGACAGCAAGGCTTTGCAGACATCCATGTCTGGATCCTCTTCCAGGTTGTGCATACTGAGGGGGAATTCCTGTTAAAGAATTGAGGGCCACCTGCTGAAGACAAATATGGGGGTGCTGTCCCAAGAAGAGGACAGTTATAATGAAGACATTGCATTCTAAGCAGATAATTTTCTTGGAACTAAATTGGTTCCTTTAAGTGAAGATGGTGATTAACAGACTAGACAGTTTTTTTTAACAACTTTAAAAACCATCTTAATTTTTAATTATATGAGGCTCACAAATGCCAGCGGAAAACAGAAGAGTTGGCTGGAGTTACAGGCAATTGTGAGTCACTCAATATAGGTGCTGGGAACTGAAATTGTGTCTTTGCAAGAGTGGTACATACTCTGAAACATCAGGGCTGGCTGTTTCTCCAGCCCTAATGAACAACTTACAAGAACACATTTCCAGACTGAAGTTGAAACCAATGATGGTGGACCCACCCTTGGACTAAGATGGCTTAATTATGTGTATCTCTTGGTCCCAGTTTGAATTCTTCTATTTATTCCTGAATATCAGTTCATATCAGAACCCTGAAAATGACAGTGACCCCTTCACCCATTCTGATTAAATTTGTCTCTGCTTTTCACCATTATATTATCATTATTTTGACACAAGTTCTGTTATGTAACCCTGGCTGGCCTGGAACTTGCTTGGTAAACCAGGCTAGCCCTGAACTCACAGAGAACTGCTTGCCTTTGCCTCTGAGTGTAAGGATTAAAGGGATATACCTCTGTGTACAGCCTTCATTTTTTTTTAAGACTTTTAAAATTTTCATGTAAATGGTTATTTTATCTGGGTGAATGTATGTGTACTAGGTGTATGCAGTTCCCAAGGAGGCTAGAAGGCAGTGCCAAATCCTCTAAAACTGGAGTGACATGGTTGCGATCTGCAACAGCAAGAAGTGCTTTTAACCTCTGAGCCATTCTGAGTGGTGGTGGTGCATGTCTTTAACCCCAGCACTCTGGAGGCAGAGACAGGAGGATCTTTGAGTTCAAGGCCAGCCTGGTCTACAGAGTGAGTGCCAGGTCAGGCTCCAAAGCTACACAAAGAAACCCTGTCTCAAAAAACAAAACAAAAAAAATAAAAAACAACCAAAAAACTTCTGAGCCATTTCTCCAATTTCTCCAGCTCAATTACTCATCTTTTTAGGCATTTGGAACCAGCACTTAAAACTCTGGTTACAAGGTAGTTCACAGTCCTGCAGAAAACTGTAGTGTGTATTGAGTGAGAGGTCAACATAACAAAGAACACTTTTGCATTTACAGTTCCCTAACCACAAGTGCACTAGAGCTACATTTCCTGGTAGAGTTCCTCCCATTGCTTAGAGGCCCTGAGACTCCAGTCCAGGGCTGAGTGTCCACCCTCAATGCCATAGCCCTTACATGGGCACTGGAGAGAGTTGTGCTGCTTGTTTTCCACCTGTAAGGAAAAGCAACCCTACTCCACAGTGACACAATCAGAGAGGGGTTTGGAGAGGGCAGAAAGGGATGAAGGGGGCTCTGAACAGTCTGGGGACAGCCAATAGAACAAACCATGGTACTAACTATATTTGCTGCCCATGTGGACTCTGGGTAACCAGCAGTACCCTAAAAACACAACTCAGCAAAAGTCCCAAACGACCACTGTCCCTTTAAATTGAAAGCTGCCTGGGAGTTCCCCCCACCCCCACAGCTGGAGTTAGGAGGACTCAGCCTGGATTCCAGAGCAACAAAGGGTGTCCTTTGGCTTTTCACAAAGTTTCCTTCCTCTGTGACCAACACCCTTCACCTGCCCTTCCTTGAACTTCAATGCTTTGTGGCTGGCAGGCTTAGCTCTCCCTTCCCCTGAAATAAAACATTCAAAAGATAAAAGCAGGTATGGTCCAGTCTTCTGTTCCTAGCCACCTGTTTCCCCTCCCCAAGCAAAGGCTCAACCCATGAGCTGTCTTTCCAACCCAAGATGTAAATTTCCCCACCCATTTTTTCCCCTCTGAGACAAGATTTCTGTGTAGCCTTGCCTGTCCTAGAACTCACCCTGGGGATCAGGCTGGCCTTGCATTCAGAGGCTGGCCTGCCTCTGCCCCTGATGGGACTTAAGGCATGAGCTACCTCCAACTTACTTACTCCCCCAACCCAAGTTTTACAAAAACAGCTTTCCAAACACCGTTCTGCCCTTTTTCTAAGCTAATGCTGCTGTATATGGTAGGCCATTCCTAATCGTCACACAGTACATTTTTCTACTTTTTTTGTTGTTGTTGGTGGTGGGGGTTATTGAGACAGGTTTTCTCTACATAGCCATAGCTATCCTGGACTCTTTCTGTAAACCAAAGTAGCCTTGAACTCAGAGATCGGTCAGCCTCTGCCTTCCTACTGCTGGGATACAGGTGTGGTTCACCACACCTGGCCATTTCTCATTAACAACAGTATACCTTGGCTCCATTCAGTGTGGATAAAATTCTATGCCCAAACCCTAATGACCAATTATAGGTGCATTTACTGGAATAACAGTGGGCACATGACAGTGAATACAGGCAGAACAAATAGGAGGAAATACAGTTTTTTTTTTTTTTTTTTTTTTTTTTTTTTGCAGAGTCCAAGGATCCCTGGAGACATCCCTAATCTGGGCCTGAGAGATCAAGCTTCATGATCTTTAGCAAAAAGGATAAAAATGGCCTCATTATTTAATACAGGAGGGCCTGTTCTTATTTACATAATATTTTAAGAAATCTGCAACACCTTGACCTTTATCTTTTTTTGTTTTTCGAGATAGTTTCTGTGTGTTCAGCCTTAGGTGTCCTGGAACTCCTTCTGTAGACCAGGCTCAGAGATAACGCCTACCTCAGCCTCCCAAAGTGCTGGGATTAAAGGTGTGTGCCAACACTGCCCTGCCCATCTTGTATATATTCCTTAATGCAGTTTTACTTGCTTCATTGGATGCCTACTTAGAAAAGCCTTTTTTTCCTCTTGACTTTCCCAAGTTCTCTTGTAGAGCTTTTCGTTTGCAACCATATCTGTAACATGTTTGGAATATATCCCCTTGGTACCTAGAGTTCATCCAACACTGACAAACTCACTTATTCAATTCTTACAGGTGCAAAGAGCACCTTCCTCTTCCATTTAGTCATTTATACCTTTGCAGCAGTGTGTGGTTATGGTGTATGGGGGTCTTCGGGCAGCTAGAGGTTCAGTTCCTCCAGGCAAGGTCAGCGTGTGGCCGCTCTATTTCATCCCCAGGTCGTGAATGATTTTTTTTCTCCTGTCCCCAAGTCAGTCTCATGTAACTCTTCTGCGTGCCCCACCCCCTTGCGTTCGACCGTTTCACCCCAACTCCAATGCCTTGGGAGAGGGCAGTCCGGTGCTCTCTCTTGTCCCGCACGACCCCTATGTCCTGAATCCATCTGGGTTCCGTTTAACCCATCTGCTCCGCATCCCAAAGGTGTCCTGCGTGACCCCTTTGCCCCGCGTGACCTTTGCCTCGTATCCCACCTCAACCCGTGCCTCCCACGTGACGTCTGCTCTCTGTACCCCAAAGCGTTCCACAGGATTCTCCATCCTATGCTTCCCGTCCCCTCAAGCTGCGTAATCGGCCATGAATCCGTGTCCCCTCCAATTGCGACCTTCCGAGGCCCCTGCTGTTCAATTCCCCTCTGGCCAAGGTGACGCGGCCCCGCACCCTTAGGGACCGATACCGCAGGCTGGCTCCCTGCGGGGCGGGGCGGGGCCTCGGAGGCGGAAGTGCCCGGGGCGCTGGCGGCAGGACTGGTCCAGCCATGGGAGCTCCGGGCAGAGGCAGCGGCGGTAGCCGCAGAGGCGGCGGGGGCTGCCCAGGCGGGGGCGAGCGGCGCGGGGCGCGGGCGGGGTAGCGCGGGCCGAGCGCGGAGCCATGGGCCGGGTTGGGGCCGGGGTCGCGGCGCGGACGGCAGCGGCTGGGCCGCTACTGTTGCTGATGCTGCTCCTCGCTCGGCCCCCGCCTGCCGCCGCCGGCGACAGCAAGAAGAGCGGTGAGCCCGCACTGGCCTACGGCGCCATCCGAGCACGGGCCGTGGGCGGGGGGCGGGCGGGGGAGGCGGGGCGGATTGTGACTCTCGGTGGGCACCTGTGTGCTCACCTGGAGCGGAGATGTAGCTATGTTCTCACTCTGGGTTGCGCCCCCTGTGGGGCATCACGGGCTAAAAAATCCCCACGCCGGCTTTTCTGTCCCCGAGGCCCGCCGAGTTCGCTCACTTGGGGTGTACTCTACCGGTCCTGCTCCCTTATGCTTTGGGAACGCGATTGTGGCACCTAAAAGCCGGGAGGCAGAGGAACTTATCAACGAAGAACAGCCGAAGTGTGGTGGCTCAAGGGCCATCATTTGTTCTGGTGGAAGGGTAGAGCTGGACAAAGTTGGCCGGCCGGTCTCTGAAGTAGGAGTCCAGCCACCCTACAAAACGATCCTTCCCGTAGAGGAGTTTTTCAACTTCTTTGCATTTCTATTCTCTAAGCCCGGAAGTCTTGGACTATGTTTTGCTAGACCTTTGGCCCTCTGGGCTGTGCTTGAGGCAGAACGGGTTGACAGTGAGGCTCTAAGACATTTGCTTGTCCAATATTGCTTGAAACTCCCCAGTTCTTTGTACCAGTTGGTATTCCTTAGTTCCTGATGCTGGTTCTTTCCACTTGCCTTTTCCAACTCCCCCCATCCCGAAGTATTGCTCCTCCGAGCTCTTGTTTCTTTTGAGTGCCGTCCCCTCTGGCTTCTGAGCTTGGCATCACTTGAAAGGCAATGTCCCCTTAAAGACCTTCAGATACGTTGCTCCATACCACAACCTATTTTCTCCTCTTCCTCCATCCCTGGGATTAAGCTTAGTGAGGGTCATTGGCTAGGTGAGGGGCAAGTGGGTCTGTGACCATGGCTGCTTCAGTCTGTGGGTGGGCAGTATCTCCACACTTGCTAGGGTTTGGAAGGTTAGAGCAAAGTACTTTCACTAAGGTTCCCAGTGACTTTCTGTCTCAGGGACTTTCTGTTCCCACTCCCTACCAACCTTATGCACATGGGGGAGGTGTTTGGAGCAGGCAGGAGCTTGTTTGCTCAGCTGGCCCTCCCCATCCTTCCAACTTGTTCGGGGCTCACCCTATCATGCCAATTGTCCAGGTCTGATACATCTAACAAAATTCCTGGGTGTATCAAGGAAGCCTGGAGGGGTTTAGACATGAGAGTTTGGTGCTTTGAGTAGGTCTCATCTAAGTATCCAGATATCACAGATGTCAGCTCTTTTCCACAGCTTTGTGGGGGGACCAAGGGCTTTTCTCTTCCTCAGAGGTCACAGCCCAAGTGGGGAGGGATCTTCCCTCCTCAGCTTGGTGAGCAATATTCTGCCTCACAATTTTTTTCCTTCTCCATTATCATATCACCACTTTAGGGCATTTAGCAGCTCCTGGCATTCAGGCCTAGTCTGGTAAATGGGACCTGCAGATACCAGAGAGCTTGGAATTCATTGAGGGAGCCTCACTCTGCCCTACCCCCATGCCAGGCTCCTTTGCAGCTCCCTTTTCCAAGCAGGCTGCTAGCTTTTCTCCAGATGCCTCTGTTGGGAGGAGTCACATGGTTGGCTCACCTGACTCCCTCTTCCCTCTCCTAGGGGAACCAGGCAGGCACCTGGTGGGGCAAAGGAAGGTTTCCTGCCTGGGAACGATGCCAACCAGAATGTGTTTTTCTTAAAGCACTTCATCACTCATTAACCTCAAAGGGACAAGCAGTCTACCTTAGCCTATCCATAGGAATGCAGGGATCTAGAGAGAGGGGACACCCAAGATCATACAGGCACAAAGCTGGAGCTGGCACTAGGTACAGGGAAGGAAGCTGTAATCTGAGTCAGGGTTTGAAGCCATGTGGTGCCCTAGTCCTGGGGGTTTTGGGTAGTTTATCTCCTGGTCCTCTGTTTTGTCCTTGTACCACCATGCATGGGTATGTGCCCTGAGGGCAATTGGAGGTCTTGCCCATTTGGAACAGAGAGTCCCCCTGCCCCTTGGTTCAATTTTTGTTTTTTAATTGGGGGTGGTGGTGGTTCTAGAGACAGAGTTTTTCTGTAACAGCCCTAGTGTCCTGGAACTTGTTTTGTAGACCAGGCTGGCCTCAAATTCATAGGGATCCACCTGTGTCTGCCTCCCAACTGCTGGGATTAAAGGCCTGCACCACCTCTGCCTAGGCTGCCCCTTGATTCTTATAGATGTCTAGACTTCTGGACAAAAGTCCCTCATCATGGTCTTTTCCTGAGTAGGTATCTGGCTGTGTTCTAAGTCACAACAGGTGTGAGAGGCAGCTACCTTCTGGACCAAGCCTCTGTACCTGCCCATGTAGTTAGGAGAGGTTCAGAGAAGGTGAGGTGGGAGGGAGGAGCCTTTGCTATGGTCCAGAAGTCAAGGCAGATATCAGCAGGGGTGGGATCTCCTTCCTGACTACCTCCTGTTGTCTTTTTGTCTCCATCTCTTGGGTTTGATGCACCAGGATATAATGCAAGGAGTGGAACTAACTAACCAACAGACAGAAAGAGAGCTGGCTGGCTCTGAGTGTGTCCATCTGAAGGTGGTGGGTGCTAGGGGCTACTGGCTTCATTGTTTGCAAGTTGCTGTAGTATGAGAAGGCAAAGTCTCTGGTGAGTAGGCAGTGGCCATCCAGGGAGAGAAGGCAGAGGAATAACTGCTCATTTCTAGGAGAAACTTCTGATTACTGCAGACAACATCTAGGTGCCAGGAGGCATTTTCTACCTTGGCTAAGTTCAAAGTCTGAGTGACGAAGTCCAGAGTGGATCTTCTCATTCTTCCTGTGTGCCCCACCCACCTGACTGTCTTCTTTTCCATCTAGGAGCTGGGCTGGTGTCTGAGCACTTCTCACAGGCCCCACAGAAGCTGTCCTTCTACAGCTGGTATGGCAGCACCCGGCTCTTCCACTTTCGAGTGCCCCCAGACACAGTGTTACTTCGCTGGCTGCTGCATGTG
Organism: Phodopus roborovskii; assembly: GCF_943737965.1. NCBI lineage: Eukaryota > Metazoa > Chordata > Mammalia > Rodentia > Cricetidae > Phodopus > Phodopus roborovskii. The sequence goes on along the minus strand of NW_026126407.1, from coordinate 47,689,175 downwards.
TCCCAGGGTGGTCCTTCATGCACCGACGTAGAAATCACCGTGTAGGTACTCAGTATTCTGTCCCTAGCATCCATGCCTGGGGAAACCCTGTCCCTGACCCTAGATCTGATCTCTTGCAGGCATTTCCGCTATGGCGCCCCTCCTGTCATCAACCCGCTGGGCACTAGCTTCCCTGACAACACCCTGAGGCAGGCCTCCTTCTATATCAGGACACTACTGAGTACCATGATACTGGGCAACACCTCTGTCAACATCTCCCACCCAGCCCCTGGGGACTGGTTTGTGGTTGCTCACCTCCCTCCTTCATCTCAGAAGATCGAGGTGAAGGTGAGGGGGGCTGACCTCCTGGGATGAAGGCCAAACCCCTTTGATGTATGGAAGACCAGCAGCCTCTAGTCTACCTCTGGGGCAGACCTTACAATACTCTCAGCTATCAGACTCTGGATTCAACTCTCTTCCCCCTCAAAGATCTGTTCCTTTGGCCCACATCCTGCATTCTCTGACCCTTATCACTCCCTGCCTTGTTCTCTCCCAGGGCTCTGTTCCTACCTGTGCCTACACCTTCCAGCCTGATATGCTGGCTATGAGGGTGGTTGAAGTCTCCATCCTAGAGCCTGATGTTCCCCTCCCACAGACGCTGCTCTCCCACCCCAGCTACCTCAAGTGAGTGGAGTAGGGGAGGTCAAGTCTGTCCTATAGCCCCGACCTTTGGGTTTAGAGCAGGTGGTACCATTATCTCATCCTGCAGGTGAGAAGGCTGTACCTTATAGACATGTTGGAAAGAGAGGTCAGATACCTTCCCTAGGCAGATAGAGGAAGTTCACAGTATGAGCTAGTGAGTCTGAGTTGCCACCACCTTGCCACAGGATCTTTGTCCCTGAATACACCCAGGAGCTTCACTTGGAACTGCGGGGCTGTGTGTCCAGTGTGAGCCCCGGCTGCCCAGTGCGTCTCACAGTGGGTGGATCCACCCTGCCTAGAAACTTCCAAAAGGTGCTGAGTTGCACTGGCCTCACTCCATCATGCCATTTGCTGCTGTCCTCACCACCCTGGGGCCGGTGGCTACAAATGACAATTGAGAACCTGGCAGGACCTCATGTGTCAGTGGTCTTCACTGCTGAAGCTGCCTTTACAGGTGGGCTACATGGGAGGGAGGGGTGGACTGGCTCCGCCTACCTCCCCCAAAACTCCAGGCTTTTCTTTGTCTGAGCCCTTTATCCTCTTGACAGTGTGCAGGCCATGGAGTGTGACCTTCCATCATCATATGAAAAACAACCCAAACCAGAGCTATGACACCTCTGTGGGCCGGCTGTCCCAAAACCCTACCCAGTGGGGACTGGGCAGGAGTGGCAGGGTAGTCAGTGGCCCCTTCTGTCTCCTGAACTATCCAGTCATGAGAGAAGACACGGATGTAGTATCTGTCCACTTCCAGCCACTGAATGGGGCCTTCATACTGGTGTATTCACACATGCCTTCTGTAATGCAGCTCCGTCTTGACACAGGCATGGACAGCGGGGGCTCTCTCATCATCATCCTGAGGGTTAACCAGGTATCCTCTAGAAGCCCACTGAAGCAGTCCACAGTCACTTGTGACCTGGGCTTAACTCAGGATACAGAGTAATTTCAGCACTGAAATTGGGGTGGGGTGGCTTTTCACGCCATAGAGAAGGGGACCCATCTGAGGATAGATTTCCTCTAGGTGCAGCCCTGTCCCTGTCAGAAGTTGCCATAATTGTATCTGTGCAAAGGGCAGGGTAATCACTAGAACAGTTGAAGGGAATCCAGGCCATGATGAGCCTTGGGATAGCAGGAGGTCCCCCCCCCCCCCCCCGCCAGAAAAAAATACCCAGCATGACTGAGCTAACATGCAAGATGGGCAGGCAAGATACCGTTTTTAAGGGGTGAAAATGGCTAACCTGCACTTTTTCCCGTTCTAGACAGAGGTCACAAATGACACCTTGGTAGCAGCTTGTGTGAATGCTGCCTCGCCCTTTCTCAGCTTCAACACTTCACTCAACTGCACCACAGGTATTCTGGGCAGGCAGTTGTGGTGGAGAGACTGAGTGGTCCCTCTAGCCACCTCTGACAGCTCCCCCTCACCCACCCCATGCAGCCTTTTTCCAGGGCCATCCCATGTTTCTGAGTTCTTCATCTCACACGGCCAACCTCATCATTCCCTACCCGGAGACAGACAACTGGTACCTCTCCTTGCAGCTTGTGTGCCCTGAGAGTTCTGAGTATGTGAATCTGGGCCTGGGCAACATGAGACATGGGCTGCTAGCAATGAAGGGAAGCATCTCTGTGTTAGGAGGGGTTCTCTTTTCTACCTTCCCCCACCCCACAACAGCACTAGCAGGGGAAATGAGTGTCTTAGCTGTTGGAGTCTGGAGGGCTCAGCTCTGGGCTTGGGAGTCCTCGTGGTGGAGTGACCTGCAGAGCACTACAACCAGCCCTCTCAGGCCCCTCCTTTACAGGGATTGTGAACAGGCCATAGCTCGTGTGGAGACCATCTTGTACCTGGTGCCCTGTTTGAATGATTGTGGGCCATATGGCCAGTGCCTCCTGCTGCGTAGATACGGCTATTTGTATGCAGGCTGCAGCTGCAAAGCAGGTGAGAGTGACCGTGCAGAGCAAAGCAGGGACAAAACTCCCTCCCACTCCCCCACTGCTTCAGGCATATGGGCACTGAGGCATTTACAGGGGAGGTGTTGCCTCCTGACCTTGGCATTGCTTGTGTCCCACCTGCCTTGCCTGCCCATACCCACATCATGCCTACAAGTGTTTCTCTTGCCCATGCCTATGTCCAACTGCTCCCACTTTTATTGTGATTACATGCTGATCCACTTTTTTTTATGGCGGTTTCTACATAGTCACATGTGTTCCCATCTGTCCATGCTTGCCACATTCATGCCTACATGGCCACATATCTCTATAACTGTCCCTACTAATTCATATCTATTCATACCTGCCCCTACCTACACATACTTGTTCACACACCTTTCCCCAGGCTCATGTCTGCTCCCAGTAGGTCATACTTGCCCACACTTGCCTATATCTACACACATCTGCCCATACATGTTTCCCACTGCCCATGACTATCTGCACCAGCTATGCTTAATCCGTGCTTCTCCGCACCTGCTCATATCTGCTGTGAGTACACATACATGTCCAGACCTCCTGTCTACATGCATCTTCCATATTTGTCCCAACCTGCCCACACCTGTCCCCATTTGCCCATACCTGCCCACACTTATCTATGACAGTTTCTATCAGTACCAGTTTCCTCCTACCACACATGTGGCCTCCATTAGGCCTGTCTCTGAAGCCTCCCTCTGGGTGAGGAAGGGGCCTGAAAGTTCAGAAGCCTCCTGTCCGCTTCCAGGACACACCTAGGTATTGTGTGGCCCCCTAGGTTGGCGCGGGTGGAGCTGCACCGATAACAGCACAGCCCAGACTGTGGCCCAGCAGAAGGCAGCAGCGCTTCTGCTCACACTCAGCAACCTCATGTTCCTGGCCCCCATTGCTGTGTCAGTGCACCGTTCTTTCCTGGTTGAGGCCTCTGTCTACTTTTACACCATGTTCTTCTCCACGGTAGGGTTGACCCTAATCTCTTCGGGAACCTTGGGTAGGGATGTCAGGGCTGCTGCTCACTGCTTCACCTCACAGTTCTACCACGCCTGTGACCAGCCGGGGGACGCAGCACTGTGCATCCTCAGCTATGACACACTTCAGTACTGCGACTTTCTGGGCTCTGGGGCAGCCACCTGGGTGACCATTCTTTGCATGGCCCGTCTGAAGACAATTCTGAAACAGGTGAGTGGCCTCTGATGCTAAGTCCGGGCTCCAGGGAAGCAGAGGCCCTCACATACAATATGTGGACTGGCAAAGAGGGATAAAACAGTAAGGGCTGGGTGTCAACTCCCACATGATAACTAGCCACTCTTGGAGGAAGTCATAGGAAACTGAAGGAAGGGTGTGATCATCAGAGGACTCCAGGAAGGGAGATGGGAGTCCAGAACCCTAATCTCAAAGAGGAGCCAAGCCAGGCTTCCCTGAGAAGACTCAACCATGCTCCTGGGTTCCTTGTTCTAGGGCATTCTGGCGACTTTCTGTAGCAGCTGGACAGTGGAGATGACTCTTTGCTGCTTGTAAACTGCCTTCTGTCTGCAGGCTGGGTTACTGCTCATCAGGGGCATGCTTAGAAGCTCCATGATCATATAAAAAACTGGGCAAGGAAAATTCTGAAGAGTCCTGTGGGCTGAGTGTTAAGGGTTTGAACTTTCAGTCTGTGGCAGATGTGTTGATGGAGGCTTAGGTATGGGAGACCCTGGAAGGCTTGGTATACAGGATCATGCAAGTGTGTACATGACTGCCCATTAGGAGTAGGTATTACCATCTAGTTCTCAAAAGGTTCTTCTGTGTTCACCCTTGGACACAGTAAAGGGGCTAGAGGAAGGACACTTTCCTTCCCAGGTGGCTGAGCTGGAATGGGTCAAAATCTGCCAATAACTCCAAGAGGAGCTGGCAGATGTACCAGAATGACAGGAAACTGATAATGGGCATCCAGCACAGCAGTACCTTTTGTGTCTTGTATCATCACAGATGATTCTAGCCAAAGGCTCCCATGATCCCACAGGCAATCCCTGTGTCTCTCCCAGGTCCTGTTTGTCCTAGGTATACTGGTCATCGCCATGTCCTTACAGATGGATCGAAGAGGCATCTGGAACTTGATGGGACCCTGCCTCTTTGCCTTTGTGATCATGGCTTCCATGTGGGTAAGGAACAGGGCACATAGGTTTTCATGTTTAGACTCAGTTTAGATTCCAGTTTTTGCTGGAAGGGCTCCAAAACTCCACATCCACTTAGAGCCAGTAGCAGCTACTCATTGAGCCCCCAGTATGGCCGTTTGCCTGAGGTCTTGACCTGAGATCCACTAGCCATGAGTCCATATGCAGTTCTGCTGCCTAGATCTAGATAGACCTCGTAACCCTTGGGAACTGTGGTTGTACTCAAGCCTGCACTGACATTCATGTGGCTGTTCACTCTAGATGTACCGCTGTGGGCACCGGCGTCAGTGCTACCCTACCACGTGGCATCGCTGGGTCTTCTACCTCCTGCCTGGTATCTCCATGGCCTCTGTAGGTATCACCATCTACACTTCCATGATGACCAGCGAAAATTACTACTACACCCACAGCATTTGGCATACCCTATTGGCTGGTAGTGCAGCTTTGCTTCTGCCACCACGAGAGGAGCAGGCTGAGTCCTGGACTTGCTTGCAGAAGTTCCCTTGTCACTACCAGATCTGCAGGAATGATCGGGATGAGTTGTACACAGTGACATGATATGGCTGGCTCAAGGACACCTGATACTCTGATGACCTCTTCAGCTAGGACAGGAACAAGAGAGGTGCCTAACTAGCCCCAATCAGGTTTCCATCTGAATAAAATTGTCCTGCGACCTTTGGCTTCTTTCTCTAGAGGAGAGAACTCCTCCACCCCAAAATCTTTGTGGCTGCTGCCAATGTCCTTTGTAGGTCTCAGCTGCTTTCTACCTGGAGACCACAGGTACCAAGTGTGAGCAGATCATATGTATTGGTTGAAGATACAGATAAGGGAAAGATCCCCACTGTCCCATTCCTTTGTGAAGTGGTGATATGAGACCCACAAGGCAAGGAAGCCTGAGTTCATTTAGGTCACTGTTCCTGACAGCATGTAACACCCTGCCTTGGCATGGGGATGCCCTGTTGCTGCAGTTGCTGTGGTAGAGTCAAAGAGCTGATAAGACTCTGGGGTGCCATGCATTGTCCTTTCTTCTCTGTTGGAGCCAAAGATCCTGGGAAGTAGCAGGATGCTCAGTTGTTTGAAGTGTGGTCCCAGAAGGCACACACTTCCCTACTGGTGTGCCCTCCTCATCCTAAAGGCCTTAGGCCCTAGTATAGTAGCATTGTACTGTGTTGGCCTAGGCCCTAGGATGCTGACCTCCCTACTTAGGGGGTCAAGGGGGTCAGCATCGAGCTGAGGCTTGAGGAGTGGATTCTGGAGTCCTGGCCCAATTCTTCTGTGCCTCCTAGGAGCTCTGAGCTGATAGGTGCAGTGGTGCCCTGTCCCACTGTGAGGACCAACTGCTTTGTGGCCTTGGAGTTTTTTTTTCCAGGTTTTGTCTGGGATGTGGGCTGCTTCCCTTGCTACTGACATCCTTTATTTAGCCACCAAAGCACACTTCATTCCTTGAAAGGGGAAACATGTATATATTGTTGGGGGTGGTGGTAAAATATTAAACTGTTCTATGAAGGTGTATTTTTATGTAATTGATGAATTTAATATTCTACAATGATTTTTTTTCAAACCAGACAAGTGTTTTACATTTTTTTTTCTTGCGTCCCTGGAGGGAAAGGGAGGCTGGACCTAACAGGCCTGCCAAAGCTGTTGGGGAATCCCTGGGCTGCACTTGGTAGACGGTACCTTGAATTATTGCATTCTCAGATAATTTTTCACGGTCCCTAAAGAAGGCGGAGACAAAGGGATTGTTTTGGATTGATGGGTGTTGCTACCAATCGTCAGTGAGCAAAGGTACACGTTCGGTGACGCTATTCCGGTTCCGGTTCCGGCAGACGCTGGCGCGCAACTCTCAGAGGTAGAGAATCACGCAATGCCTCTGCACAGGTATCCTGTGTACCTGTGGGAGAAGCTGCGGTTGCGGCAAGGCATTTATGCGCGTTTGCCCGCTCACTTCTTGCGCTCTCTGGAGGAAGAACGAACACCAACCCCAGTACACTACAAGCCTCACGGGGCCAAGTTCAAGATCAACCCCAAGAACGGGCAGCGCGAGCGCGTCGAGGACGTACCGATTCCAATTTATTATCCTCCAGAGTCCCAGCAAGGGCTTTGGGGTGGAGAGGGCCTGATTTTGGGCTACAGATATGCCAATAACGACAAGGTGGGTGCGGGTCACCTCGGCGGTTCTGCGTGCTTTGTTGGTCAAATTCTGCTCTGGTCGCTGCGGACCGTCTGCCTGGCTGACACAAGCGCTCGTTTTAGGGAGCATGCTATCAAATGGAGCTACGATGATTTGGAAAACTCCGATGGCAAAATCTAGTAGGGTCCTGAAGTGAGGTGGTCCTGATCGGGTGGCCAGCTAAAGGATGGAGTGGGGCTGTGATGGAGCAGGGTGATAGAGTGCTTTCTTCGCTTATTTAAGGTCTTGGGTTCAAGTCCCTAACACCACAGACAAAAGAAAGGATAGATTTGAGGTTTGTGCTGAAGAGGAGGGAGACGTGAAATCTGGTTGTCACTTGTCAGTTTCTATGAGCATTTGCCTAATTCTTGTGGCAGGATACCTTTGGTTCTCCCACGTAAAAAAAGACCGAGATGCTTGATTCAGGCAGCTTACAAGGTGTAGAGTCTGGGATCGATCTTTCTGGAGAAATTCTGCTCCTAGCCAAGCGTTGTGGGAGGAGAGTGTACGTTTCAGGTCTTCCAGGGTGCCGCTTGCTTGCCTTTGGCTGCTGGGTTTCAGCTGTGCCAGCATCTGGAACATACACCAGCAAGCACGAGGGCTAGCCAGAGAGAAGCAGACATCTATGTGGGCATCCAGGTCCAGTCTCAGGAGCTCTGTCTAGTAGCAGTGCTCCTGTGGAACCTCTGAGGAGGGAAAAGGGCAAGCCTCACATAGCCCAACTCCCAGAAAGGTGCTCTGGGGCCCCAATAGTCAACTAGTCTCTCTTGCACACTCAGCTCTCAACGAGGGTGAAGAAGGTGTGGAAGCCTCAGCTGTTCACGCGGGAACTTTACAGTGAAATCCTGGACAAAAAGTTCACCGTGACTGTGACCATGAGGACCCTGGATCTCATTGATGAGGCCTACGGGTTTGACTTCTACATTCTCAAGGCAAGCAGGGATTAGTGCACTACAGGGTCTTTTCAGAATCAAGGGAGATGCAGAGCAGCACTGCATGGGGCGCAGTGTGGCGTGCGGGCAGACACGGCACCCAGGCTAGCCATTACATGCCTTAGCAAAATACAGTAGGACTGAGTCCTCTTTGGTGCAGCCCAGTGGAAGTTTTCTGCCTTCAGGAAGGTCATTTGTGAACATTCGTAGCCGCTGCTTACCCTTCTCTTGGGATTTCCATGGCTTACACAGACTTGCATGCTGGTGCTAATTCCAATACCTGATCTGTTCTAGTGTAGTTTACCATTGCCAGCTCAAGAGGAACCCCCAGGGCCAGCTGATGGGGTGGGTGGGACTCTGCTATAGCACCTGGTCCTATGTGAACTTTCTACCAGACCCCAAAGGAGGACCTGTGTTCCAAGTTTGGCATGGACCTAAAGCGAGGGATGCTGCTGAGGCTTGCTCGCCAGGACCCCCAGCTACACCCTGATGACCCCGAACGGAGACTAGCCATCTATGACAAGTACAAGGTGAGAGTTTCCCCATCCTGTTGCTGCCTGAGGCTTCTGACCTGGTTCTTGTACCTCACTGAGCCTTTCTTCTGCTTGCTCAGAGTTTTGTCATCTCGGAGGCAGAGGCAGAGTGGGTTGGCCTGACGCTGGAGGAGGCTGTAGAGAAACAGAGGCTCCTGGAGGAAAAGGTAAGCACTTGTGTACTGGCCACTGAGGTTGAGTAATGGGGGGCTGCTTTGGAGAGAGACTACCATTTGGGGACTGCCATACCTAAATGCTGCTATCTATTTGGTTCCTGCCACTTTGACAAAGCATGATATGCTTTCTCTCGAAGTCCTTCTCTCTCTTCCCCTGACTGCTTAGGGACCTTTAACACTGGGTGTTTACTTGGTCATCCAGCATCCCCTAGGTTTTGCTTTTGTGCCTTTCCCAGAAGAGTTTAGAGCCTATGGTGGCTACCAGGACAGGGAAGCCAGGGGAAGGATGTGACTCTTGGTGTCCAAGAGAAAGCAATCCTGTTCTGGTGTTTTTGATTTTCCAAGACTGGGTTTCTCTGTGTAGCTCTGGCAGTCAAGAATGCAAACAGTTTTGTTTTTGTTTTTCCGAGACAGGGTTTCTCTGTGGTTTTGGAGCCTGGAACTAGCTCTGTAGACCAGGCTGGTCTTGAACTCAGAGAGTTCTGCCTGCCCCTGCCTCCCAAGTGCTGGGATTAAAGGCATGCACCACCAACTCCTGGCCGAATGCAAACAGTCTTATGTGACTGCCCATCCCTGGCTCTTCCATACCCTATTTTCCTACATGTTTAGCTAGAAGCAACTGGCCGCCACCCTCCCTAGAGCTCCATCTCTGGGCTACATTGAGCCTTACCATGACCTCTCCCCTTCAGGACCCTGTACCCCTGTTCAAGGTCTACGTAGAGGAGCTGGTCCAGCGGCTTCAGGAGCAGGCTCTGTCCAGGCCAGCGGTGGTGCAGAAGAGAGCTGGTGACCACGCCTGACCACCGGGCTCAGCCTTCCTTGTGGGGTTTTAGCATCGTGGACACAGTTGGGATGGACACAGGACCACCTCTGGGCAGTGGGTGAATCCTGTTTGCCATGTGTTGACCACACGCTCCTGTAGTAGACTTCTCAGAGAACTGTTCTGTGTTAGGACTCTTGGAGACCTGACGTGGAGCAGATGCCTGTCCAAGCTGGTGAAGTACTTACAACATTATAGTTCTTGGGCTGGAATAAGTAAAGTTTGAGACACCGGAGCCACAGTAAAGTGTGCTGGTTTGCTTGGAAGTCTGCGTTCCGTGTGTTCTTGACCTGGTCAATTCCTTGTCACAGAAACCCAGTTGAACTATTTGCATTGTTCAGCTGTAGCTGCTGGTTCTGCTGAGCTATGGAGACTGAGGTCTTCTTTGTTGCTTAACTTCTTAGAGAAGAGGACCCTTATGGTTGAGGCATTCTCTGCCAGTGTACATCCCCTGCCTGCTCTAACCCTAACCCTGGATAACAATCCAGGGCATAGGAACAGATCCTGGGGCCTGGCTCAAGTCTCTGCAGTATGCCCTGCAGAGCTGAAAGGGGAAAGCTTTTGTTGGCATCTACCCTCCAATGACCCAGGAAATGGGGCCATATGGATTTAATGGCCATGACTTCAGCACCCCCTTCCTTAACTGCTCCCCTCTACCTTGAGGTTGGGGCTGTGGCAAGAGGTAGGGAGGCAGGCCTCTTTCACTCTGAGAGCTGGTAGCTCAGAGGCAGCAGCATTGAAACCTGTTCCTTTGGGGAGGACAGGGAGGGTCTCCCTAGCTGTATGAGAGGAAAATGAGGTTGTAGTGCTAGCTGAGTTCCCAATGCCCCACACCTGGCTGCTGTAAAAGGGAGCATTAGCTACCTGTTTGACTTGGGCCTGGCCACTGACTATAGGACAATGGGATCCTCAGAGGGGGAGCAATAGGAGTGCCTGTGCTTGGTTGTGTTCATGATGCCAAATCCAAAGCTGGCATGGAACCCTTCTGTCAGTGTAAGAGTGCCCACATAGAGATCCATAAGGATCAGGACTTGTCTTGGTCAGAGTCCAAGGGATGTACCTCAGGTCTTATTCCGTCTATTCTGGCCTCTGCCACTGAAAAGCATGTAATACTCTTGCCCTGTATAATTCTTAGGTTAAATTTTTAAAATTAATTTCCATTTAGTGTGTATGTGTGCTTGCACATGCCATGGCATGCATGTGGAGGTCCGGGGACAACTAGTGGGACTTGATTCTTTTCCTTCTACCATGTGGGTTCCAGGGATCAATGCCAGGACATTAGGCTTGATGGCAAGTATCTTTACTGGCTCAGCCATCTTGCTAACTGTAGGGTTTTTTTTTTTTTTTTTTTTTTTTTTTAACCACCTGGGCAGTGATGATGCATCATTTTAAACCCAGCACTAGGGAAGCAGAGCCAGCTGCTCCATGACAGCCAGGGCTACACAAGGGAAACCTTGTCTCAAAATAAATAAATAAATATTAAAAGAATTCTTAGCCTAAAGCAAACAATACGCCGCCAGCTATTGCCTTGATGGACCCACAAGGCTTTGCCTAGTAGTTTAAATCATCAGTATGGTTTCCTCATCACTGACTTTAAATTTGAGTTCTAAATTTAAACTGATCTCTATCAAGGGCTAGGTCCTTGTTGAGATGTGTAATGGTCCTCACTGTCTGTCTGATTATCTATCTCCTCTCCTCTCTCACTGCCAAGGCCTGGGTCAAGCTGGACATATGTAGAGGTTTGTTTATTTATTTATTTATTTATTGTTGATGCTTATTCTTTTGGAGATAAGGTTCCACTTTGTATCTTTGGCTGTCTTTGAACTCCAGATCCTTATGTCCTGTCTCCCCCAAAGGCTGGAGTTAGGCCTGGCTAGGTCCTGTAGGATTTCTTGTGTCAGTTTCCTGGCCCTCAAGAGGAGTACAATCAGAACAGTTCAGGGGCAGACTTAACTCTGGCCTCCTTCTGCCTGTTGGGAATTGTGTTCCAGACAAGTGTCCATATGCTACAGGCATTGACTCTTGGGGTTGTGGCTCAGGCTGGCCATTGGTGTGGCCTGAGCAAGTCACTCTTAGTCACTGCTAGTCATCTCTGCTGAAGTCTGAGACTTTCATTTTCCTAATAGAAGGCCTGGCAGAACTGAGGTGTACTCTGGTGTGGCCCTGGCCTTGAATCCCAGATCTAGTGGAATGTGATATTTGTGTCTTCATCATATCTCACAATTTTTTTTTTTGAATTTTTTTTTTTTTTTTTTTTTGAAACAGGGTCTCACTATAGCCCCAAAAGGCTTTGAATTTGAAGCAAGCGTAATGCCTCACCCTCTTGAATTCTGGCATTATAGATGTGAGCTATGCCCAACTTCAGAAACATTTTGAGTCAGAAAACTGTGATGCTCCATAGTTAATGATTAGCTTATGTCCTCTCCCAGTAAAATGACTTAGGTCAGAGGTATGTCCCAAACAGACCATTTATACACTGTGTTGCCTTCCTGGTGTGGTGAGGGGGTCCCAGCTTACCGAGTGGGGAATATGTAACATTGAGTGTCCCTGTTCACATGCACTTCTACTTGGAGGCAAGCCTGTGTTAATAATCCACACCACGCATGGAATAGGAACTGAGATGCAAGCTGTGCGAACCTATCTGGGAAATAGCTCTCTGCATGTTTCCTTGCCCGCTGTGAGTCCTAAGCCTCCACTCAGCTGCCTTGGCCAGTCTTCCCTAGTTCTTTCTATGCCCCTTGAACCAATCTGTCCATCTGCTGTGTGTCTCAGAGCCTGCACTGGGGTGTAGTAAGATGAACCTGCAAAAGGCAAACATAACTCCCCGCTATGTTTTTATGACAGCAGTCTGAGTTCAATCTTACTGTCAAAAGGCCTGTGGCTGGCTGTGGTGACAAGAATAGGAAGCTTTATTATTGCTGCTCTGATTTTTCACTGCTGCTGTTCCTGCATGTTGGTGCTGGGCAGAGAGACCTGAGAAGTTATGACTTCATTCCATTTAGAAATGAGACCAAGGCCAGAAAGGGCCTCTGCCACTCACAGGTAAGATGACATGAGGTGGCTTGTGTTCCCAGCCCAGAGCTCAACATGATTTGTCTGAGAGTCTCAGCAAATGCTGAATCCTACAGAGGTGGTAGGAGTGGGTGGGCAGGCCCTGAGGGGTTGCTTAGGCACCTTTAACCCTGTTCTGTGCCCTGTTGCCACTCTGACCCAGGGAGTCACTGGAGGTCCACTCTTATTTCACCCCTGCTTGTGCCTGGCAGTCTACCTGCTTTGGCTTGTGCTAACACCATGGTTTCCTGGCAACTTGAACCCTTCCTGCAAACACAGGTCAGATTATATGGTACCCAGATCTTCTGTCCATTCTGAGCCATCCTGTGCTGGATCCCTGGTCCTGAAGAGGAACGTCACATCGCCCCAACACACCTGCTCCAGCTCACTCCAACCTCCCTAGGGTCACACTGTGCTGTAGAATGGACGCTTTCCCACAACCAGCTGGCCCAGGCTGCCATTCCCACCCATACCCTGCCTATGGATGAGACTTGTCTACTGGTGGTCTCCAACATGGTAAGGAGACCCTTCAAGTTCAGGTCTATCTTGTGTCAGCAACTAGGCCTGACTAGTGTGAAGCAGTTGAGCCATAAGCCATGCTGGGGCTGGTCACTGAGTCACCATTGCAAGTTTGGATTCCTAAGACCAACTCTGCTTGTTCTCACCCTGCTTCTTTGGATGTAAGAATCCCTGGATACATGTTTCAGATTCTTTTGGCTTTTTGGTCCCTCTAGTCTTAGCAGGGTACTCTTCATTGGCCACATAGATTCCAGGGACCTGCCAGGCTTTGTTCCTTGAAGCCCTGGGTGTGTTTACCAAAACATGGCCAGCAGGTGTGATCTGGGCTTTACCTAGGAAGTGAGATGTAGTCTGAGAGTTCTCAAGAGGCCTTTGCAGGGCTCTTGACCAGACAGTGCTGTTTGCAGTGTTTGAACAGACTAGGCCATTTCTGAATGTCACAGAGGTGAATATCACAGAAGTGGGATGTTGGTGCTGCTTTCAAGGTTGCTCAAGGATCTGTAACCAGGATGGGCAGTCCATGGAGGGATGACACATACTCTTGCTGAGATTCTGTTCTTGCTGGGGACTAATATTAGTTGGCTCTGGGGTTCATTGTTTTCCAGAAGGTCCTGTACTCAGAGAAATGTTGCAGAGTTTTGCCAAGTTGGGTACCCAAGGTTCACAGAGAGCAGGGCCATAGGAAGCTCCTGGCCGTAGGCATATGTGTTCAGCAGACAGTGACATTACAGTAAGAATGTAGAGTGGTTGTTGACAAACTTCCGTCTGAGGTAGGCTGAACACTTGGGTTTTCTGACCTGGGGTTGGGTGGGGTTTCTCCTACTGCCCACCACTTCCCCCTTCTCACTGTTTTTTCACCGGTGCAGGCCTGGCCTTCAGCCCCTGGGGCAAGCCTGACCTGAAGTCCTTTTTTCAGGAAGCGCTCCAAAGAGTATTATTTCTACCTCAACCGGGAAATCAAGTAGGTACATGTTACATCTCAGGAAAGGCCGTAAGGTGGACAGACCCCCCTCACATGGGATATGTGTGAAACATATAACAAAAATGCTTAATAGCTAGTGTGGGGACAGTTACTATGTAGTCACTCCCAATGCCCCTCTGAAGGGACACTGGCATGGGGCCACTGGCAGAATTGTCTGCTCCCTCCGCAGATAGGAGTGGCTTGGGGGGTGGCGTTGTCTAAAGGGGCTGGTTGCCATGGCTACCATAGGGTTCTGAGGCCCGTCATCTGGTCCCTGCCTCAGCCAATAGGCGGCAGGAGCCTGAGCTGCAGCCTAGAGTCACGCTTCTGCCTCCCAGCCACACAGTGGCCAAGAGCAGGGACCCGCTTCCTGGAGTGGCTGAAAGTGCTCGGACGGACAGCCGAGCCCATCATGGCGGACAGCGGGACAGTGGGGCGCGATCAGGCACTTGGAGCCAGGCAGGTGAGGTAAGCCAGGCGGGTGGACAGATGGATGGAAGAATGGGTGGACAGGTGGATGTAGGTGGTCCTTGTAGCCCATTGTTCTTGTGGTTGTGGCCCTGCCCTCAGCCCTCCCCACCCTCAGCACACATACACTCCTATTGAACCTTCACTTTGGATCCTCACCCCACATGGTCTGTAGTAGGGTCAAGGGAGGAGACAAAAGAAAGACTATGAGCAGAATGGAGCCACAACACACCACCAGGGGCCCGAAAACCGCCTTGGTTGGTCTCTCATGTCAGATTCCACACAGAGGCGGCTTCAAAGACCCCCTGACTAGCCCAGGCCCTTGGTGTCCTGACCACCACGCCTGGGCTCGGCGAGAAGCCGCCTCACATCGGCACGGTTTAAGAAGCATTTTTTTTTTCAATAAGGGGAAAAAAGAAGCAACAGAAAAAAAAAAAATGTCCACCTATAATAGGGGGAGCAGCCAGCTCAGATAGATCAGAAGCGCCAAATCCCATTACTCGGGACTTCAGAGCACAGCCCTGCACAGGCAGCTGCGATTAAGAGCTTGTCAATGGAGTCCCCTTCTGAGATCAAAGGGGGCATGCCTGTGAGTGTGTGTGTGTGTGTGTGTGTGTGTGTGTGTGTGTGTACATGTGTGTGCATATGTGTATAGGAGCACATGCTGTGGGGTGACAGTGGAGGGGCCATGTCCCACAGCACAGAAGGGCCTGGTGTATCACCTGCCTCCTGTGGCCACCCTCCATGTTGCTTCTGTCCTTGCTGCTGTGTATGACATGCGTGGATGTATTGGGGGCCAGGCTGGGCACAGGAGAGGCCTGGTTCCCAATATATCCTCTGGATGGCAGTTCTGGCTAGATCTAGTCTCCATTTCTGGCCCTCTACCTTTTACTTGCATTCTGTTCTTTCCCCAAAGTCTACCCCAAGGAGCCTGTAGGCTGGGAAGGCATACTGGGCAATCCTGGGTGTGAGGATGGGTTATATTTGGGTATATAAGTATTGCAACCAGGTCCTGCTGCCCATAGGCCATGAGCTCTCAGCTGGCCTGGTAATGCATCCTGGGGGTTGAAAGCTGCTGTCGATGTGATTGGTAGCTTCTTAGGTAAACTCTGAAAAGCAAATCTTTTAATCCACTGTGGCTAATCCAGTGCACTTTTGTTTGCCAAGACAGATTCTGCAGCAACAAAGGGGCTAGAGGGACCCCAGCATACATAATCACATACTTAGAACTTGGCCACGGCTGCCCACAGGGTTCCTAGGCAGCAGAGAGAGACATCTCAGGACAGCAGTGTAGATGGTGGGTGGTTGAAGGAGGGGCCTAAGTGGGCTGAAGGTGTGGGTCACTAGCCTCCCCGGGTGATATCTTTTCGCCTGTCAGGATGGCCCCAGCCACCTGCTGATGTGTGGCTGTCAGTCACTGGGACTTTGCAAGTTTGTGGGGGCAACTGAGCTGAGTCAGACAGGAGAAAAGCCAATACCCAATCAGGGTGCCAGAGTGCCTGGGACACAGATTTGTGAAGCTGTGATAGGAAGCTGCAAAGGATGACACATGACATCTGGTGAGGGAACAGAAGGAGGAAGGTGACACTGGGCAGCAGGAGGGCAGGTGTGTCCAGTATAGGAAGAGGAAGTGGCCTGAGGCTGTGTGGGGAAGTATGAATGAACACCTGCAGAGTACCTTCAGGTCCTGGCACACTCACAAGGGAACATGGTGCTGAGGTTAGGGAGCACCAGGGTCCTTCCTCTTTCTAAGATGTGTACTAGGTCATAGCAGTGGACTTTCTCCTGCTGCCTAGTTTTGTCCATGCTCACTTCATCAAGGACATTCTACTCAGATACAGAGTCACAGCAGGTACTCGAGTCTCCAAAGTGGCTGGTGTCATTCTTTTATGTTTCTAAAGTTCCCTAGTTGGGGGAGGTGCTGGGGATAGTGGCAGGCTGCCTTCCCCTACTGGGTTCCAGGGCTGGGATATCAAAAGGTAACTTAGATTTCTACCCTCCATTCCTACCTGCAGACCCTCATCTACTTGCCTGTTACCTTGGTGTCTACATTCCCCTTTCTCCTAGATGTTCCCAGACAAGTATTGAGGGCTAGAACCCTTCAGAACATCAGTGTAGATGATTTCTCTTAAGACAGTCTGGAGTCAGATCCTAATAAAGTGTGGATAGTATCCTGGAAGGGTTTAGTTCTTGGGGTCCATTTACGTGGAGAGCTGGCCCAGCACCACACTCATGCCTGCTTTCCTGCCTTACTGGCTCTTGACTGCTGGAGGCTGCCAGGGAAATGGTATGCTGGACTAGGTCTGCTGGATGTAGGAGGACATAGCAGTGAGTACCTCTGGAGTCTAACCCAGGGGATAAGAATGGTACCACCCTACTGGGCCTGAAACATGTAATAACACAGGGGGCACTAACATTGACCACAGTATCCATCTCTGAAGAGACCATGCTAGAAGGCAAAGTGATTCATTCTTTACTCCTCTGGGGATGGATGCTCCTTACCTGGGATGGGAAGACAGATACTCAGCTAAAACAGCATTCTGAAGCAGGAGCCATCAGAACCCTCCATTGCAATTGTGGCTGGCATATAACCCATTATTTAGAAGTGTCAACAGTGGTTAACACTGAAGCCATGTTGCACCATATCATTTAAGATAGTTGTGTTCCTGTTGGGAAAAATACAAACAACAAAAGTAAGGCAACATGCCAGCTCAGAACATACATCACCAGGAATGATACAAGAGGAGGAAGAACATGGGGCCATCAAAATGGCTCAGCAGGTAAAGGAGCTTGCTGCTGAGACTGATGTCCTGAGTTCAATCCCCAGGACCCACATGTTGAAGAAGAGGACTGAGTTCCAAAAATTGTACTCTGACTTCTACATACGGCTCTGACCATCTTATGCTCATACACATTATAAATGAATGAATGAATGAATGAATAAATAAGTCTGTCAAGGGTCATGGCAGGGCTAAGGTGGCTTCTGGTACAAACTTAAGGCCCCTTGAGGCCCTAGACTGGAGTGAGCATAGGAACACACAAACTAATGCTGCCCGTGAGCAGTTGCATCCTTCAGAGGCTCCCTTAGCTATTATGTTGTTGCTGTAGCTTATTGATGTCAACTGGAAGGTGGCAGCCACTGCAGTGTTGTGGAGGTTTCCAAGTAATTGTAATGGTAATGGTACTATACCATTTTCATGAAGAAAGAATAAAGTAAAATTCATGCTGAGCATACTGGCACCTTCACTCCTATATTTCTAACACTTGAAAAGTTTGGGCAGGAGGATCTCAAGTTCAAGGCCAGCCTGAGCTATACAGTGAGTCTCTGTTTTGGAGGGGGTGTGAGAGAAAACCTTGGATAATTCTGCTTCCAATCAGGGGTCTGTATGAGCCCTCTTTGATAGGTTCTTATTACTCCTGCCTTTGTAGATACATGTTTTGTGACACAAAAATTAGCATCTGTGTTTGTGGCATTGTGTCTTTTTTTCTCACTGCTGTGTCTCAAACTCCTTATCCTCCATTAAGCAGAGAGGCCCTGGACACTGCACCCTCAACCCCAATTGTAGAAATGGGAAAAGATGTGTGGGATGAGGCAGAGGCTGGGATTGGGTTTATGGCAGGAAAGCAGCTGACCAACAGGGAGGGAACTGGGCCACCCAAGTCCTCTGAACAAGCATTCTGAGCAACTTTGGGTATAGATGGCTGCCTCATTGCAGAACTGTAAATGAGCCATTGAAGACTACAAGTCTTCACTCTCTCTACCCAGATGCCACCAACCATCATTTCTGTAGTTGAATTTCTGCTGTGGTTCTCCTGCCATGTATCACTGGGCCAGACCCTCTACAGCACACATGCCAGGTGGGGCTGGATGACTTTCATTGTATCATTTTTCAAGAATGGTTATCCTCAGTCAGGGGCAAATAAAGGCTTCAAAAATTATATTTCTATGTGTGCATTGAAGAAAATAATTTCTGCTCATGAGTTTGCTTTAAACCCTCTGGTTCCCAGGAACAAATGCTGTGGAAGTTGAGTTAAAGCTGTTAGTGGTAATTCTGGGTGGGACAAAGGGCATTGCATTTGTATTTTAAGGCCCCTGTGTATAGGAGGGTACCTGTCTCTCAGAAGCAAGGTTCCCAAGTGCTGTCCTTTCTCCTCACTGTAGGAATTCCCTCAAGGTATCTATTATTTAGCCCTTGGTGGAGTTCCTTCCTCTGGTTTGCCCTCCACAACTTCTATCCCCTATTTGGAATTCTCCCATGGACACCCCACAGCCCACCTTAGCAGGCTGTTGCATTTCCTCCAGGCTTCCTGATTCCCTTCCTGTCCCTGCAGGGCAGGGGCCCCGAGGAGCTGGAGGCCCGAGGGTCCTATTCTGGTCCCAGGGCTTGGGGATACCTACCACCGTGGGCTAGCAGGAGGATGGACGTGGACTTGATCCCAAGAGCCTGGCCTGGCCGCAGCAGCAGCTCTACAGAATCAAGGCAAGCTTTGGGGCCCGGGTTTGGGAGTGGGGAGGCACTCCAACATCAAGGCTATCTATGCTCAATCAGTGGCCATAATTTTTCCTTCTAATGATATGAGGCTGAATGGTCTGGAACAGGGCTCTCGAGGGAGTCTCCAGTGTCCAGGAACCCTGGGCTCTGGGACTGTTTTAGCTGGGCATGTGTGTACATGAAACCTGCTGCTGGGATTTGAATAGGCTGTGTTGGCTTAGCAGTACAGCATTGTCTATACCATAGCCCCTGCCCTGAGGTTCAGTAATGAGTCTAGGAGAGGAATTTGGCAGGCTAGTCACCCTAGTAGCTATAGTTTAAGTGGTTCTTTCTCTATACATAGCAACCCTGTTCAACCCTGAGCATCAGCACTGTGCTAAGTCCTCCCAGAGGCAGGTGGCAGTGTTAGGATCACCTCAGGCAGCTGGGTGAAAGATGGTTTGTGGGTTCAGAAGTCCTAAGCAAACACTACATGGCTTTTGCCTGGGAGCCATGAAGGATAAAAGGCCAGGCAATGAGGATGAACAATGTCCAGGAGAAAGCATGGTAGTAGCATTAGTAACATCATATGTAGTGATGAATGTAAATTGGCAACTGCAGATGTAGCCAGGATAGGGTGCTATGTGGTGACAACAGGAGAGGTTCTGAAAGAATATGGGTACCAGGAGTCCTCCGGCCACAGTGTGTGCTGAGCCGAGGATACAACCTCTTGTCAGCAAAATGAATTACCTGAGAGGTGTCGGGCTGTGCTGCTGAGTCCTAATCAGTATGGTAGGTGTCATTCACAAGAGCAGTAATCCCTTGTGTTCACATCCTTGTCTTTGGGGAATGGCTGACAGAAGGTTGAGGCCTGAACAATGCCTTTCAATTGTGATGGTTCTGACAGGGTAGTACTCCCAGAGCAGGTGTAGGGGCTGCTGCCAAATAGAAATTTGGACATCTATGTGCCTGGTGCTGTTTGTGTGTATATTGAAGCCTGTGGTGAGGCAATATGGAGTTGCAGATTCAGGTCTGCAACTTCAGCAAGAGAAGCAAGCCTTTGGAGACAGTATGTCTCTCTCTCTCTCTCTCTCTCTCTCTCTCTCTCTCTCTCTCTCTCTCGTGTGTGTATGTGTGTGTGTGTGTGTGTGTGTCTGTGTGTGTGTGTGAAGTCCGGATACGCAGAAGCCCTCAAGCCTTTGGAGACAGTATCTCTCTCTCTCTCTCTCTGTCTCTCTCTCTCTCTGTCTCTCTCTCTCGTGTGTGTGTGTGTGTGTGTGTGTGTGTGTGTGTGTGTGTGTGAGTGAGAGAGAGAGAGAGAGAGAGAGAGAGAAAGAGAGAAAGAGAGAGAGAGAGAAGTCCGGATACGTAGAAGCCCTCTCAGGATAGTGCTTGCCACCAGGCGTGTCAGTCCAGACTAGGGCTTTCTGTCCTCGGTGCCCTGGCTCAGAGTAATAGTTGAACGTGCCCGGGGCTAAGTTTCCCATGCCACCTTTCGGGATCAGCTGAAGTCGCCGCTTCTTCGGGCGTCTTCCGGGACTAAGTCCCAGTAGCTCTCCTAGCTCACGCCACGCCTCCACCAAAACAAGACACTACCTGGCTTCGGTTTCCGACTCTGACTTACGGCCGCAGCCCCGCCTCCCGCTCAAAATCCTACCCTTACTCTTCTTGTCCTCTGCCTCCCACCCCGCCCCACGCCGGGGCCCTGCCTCCACGCCGAGACCCCGCCCACGAACCTCCCCGCCCCACGCCGAGACCCCGCCCCCGCACTTCCGGGCGGCGCCGGCGGGGGCGCTCGGGCCTGGGCTTCAGCGCTCTGGGCTCAGGCTCCCGGCTCAGGGAAACGCTTGCGGCGGTTGCGGCCGCCGCCGCAGGAGCCCGCTGGGGTCGGGCTGGAGCCTCCGTCCAGAGCGGGCTGGTGAGAGTGAGTAGCGGGTCTTGGCGGCGCTCTGCGGCCTGCCTCGCGCCTCCTTCGGGCCACGGGTAGCCTAGCCGTCGCCGCTGCCGCGATGGGGGTCCCCCAGGGCCGCGCCCCCGCCGTGGCCCGCCCGCCGAGCGGTCGCTGAGCGCATGGGCCTCACCGGGCCGGGAGTCAGGCCCCGGGCCGCGCCTCCACAGCCGCCGCGCGCTGGTGAGTAGTGGGAGCCGGCGGGCGCACTCCTGTGGCGCGGAGGCCTGCTGCCCGGGACTGCGGGACTAGGCCGCGCTAGGCCGGCGGACCCGGACCCGGAAGAGAGGGGCGCGCGGGTTGCGGGCGGGAGGCGTGTCGGAGCGCGGCTCGCGATGTGCGAGGTTGTGCACTGCGCGGGGAGACCAGAGCTCCTCGGGGAAGCTGAGCAGAAGAAGTGCAGGCTCCGCAGTATGTGTAGAGGCGTGGGGGCTGCGTGGTATGCTAGGCATATGGAGTGAAGGACTTTAGAGGCCGATGTGCCAGGGAAGGGGTGATAGTAGCGCATGGGGAAGGTAAAGGCCTATGTGAACAGGACAAGGGAGTGAGGAAGACCAAGGATTCTAGGACTGATTTTCAGTTGGGTGTGTTTGCTGAGTGTGGTGTGCTTGCGGTTGTTCATGAGTCTGCGACACACTTAAGGTATAGGTGCTGGTGCCAGACTGTTTGTGTCCTCTGAGCTGTGTGTGTGTGTGTGTCCTTCCTTTCTTTGCCTCATCCCCCAACCCCTGCGAAAAAGTTAAGTAGGGATGAGTGAGAGCGAGAAGGGCACTCTGTGACTATGCTGTAGTTTCTTCGGCTTGCCAGGACCCCCCACCCAATTGTACAGGTGTTCATTTCATGTCTTGCTTATCCCCCCCCCGAAAAAAAACAACCCAAATCCCCCAAACCCAGAGCTGCACATTTTTAAGTTGTGCATAAAGACAATAGAAAGGGAAAAAAAGTCCACCAGACTCAGTTTCTTAACTCATCTCCCGGATAACTGGTTGGAGAACATGGAGTCTAACTTTACCTGAGAGAGGCCATACCAGCTGGTTTGTTTTAGAACTTAACTTCAGGATGAGAAAGTGTATAAAGCACAGGGCAGATGTTGACTTGACCTATATCTTTCAGAGAAATAAAGTGGGGTTGTATTGGCTGTTAAGACTTTGTCTGGTATTGGCTGTTAAGACTTTGTCTGATGGGGGACTGGAATAGATAGGAAATGATAGTCCTGACCTTTCAAGAATTTAATCAAGGGATAGTTGGTAAAATGCTAGTTGTGTTATTACTTCCACATTCAAGTTTGGAAGTTATGCTTGAGTATAATAAACATGTACACACATTCCCAGGGCTGTGTGTTTTGACAGTGTTAAAGGGAATTTTAAATATGATATCATACTTGTTTATTACCTTTATGGAGTCACTTTATAGGTGGTAGTTACAAATTTGAGGCCAGATTTGGTGCTATGGGCATTGAACTCTTACTGAATTTTCATAGCTGCTTTTTGTGTGGTATTTCTGTATGTGCTTTAAATGCCAGGTGTCGTCTGTGGGAGTCCAGGGATTATTGGAACTTGGGATGTTTCAGCATTAGTAATTTGTGGGAATGTTCATGTACTGCGAGGGATAGGTGGCTAGGAAGGTAGGCCCTTTTTCTTATATCTTAGGTAAGAGCGTGGAAGACATGGGCTGGTATGGCACTTCAGACACTAAAGGTACTTACTGCATGGAGACAGCCCCCCAGAAAGTGACTGAGGTTAAAATGAGGTGTGGGGAGGTCTTTGAACAGCAGGAAACCTCCATCATAGGGGCTGTGACCTTAATAAACAGGCTGGTCCTGCTGAGGCTGAGATTATAACCTACCTAAGAAGTCATTAGCTGCAGAAATGTCATAATTGTGACCCACCTTTTATTTGTACATGCTCTTCCTTCTAGCCATTAGTAATCTAGCCATCAGCATTGTTAGCAGGTAAAGTGTGTGTTGTGTGAGATGAGCACAGGATGGATTTCATGGAAGCCAGGGCTCATCACTGTGGAGTGGTGACCAAGGAGAGCCACTCCCTTACTTTTGGTTGTAGATGTACATTATGCTGTTTTTGTTTTGTGACTGGGTCTCTTGTGGCCCAGACTGATCTCCAACTCTTATGTAGCCAAGAGTAACCTTGCATTCCTGATCTTGTGGCCTTGCCTCCTTTGAAAGGTGTGTAGTACCACTCTCAGTGTCATGCAGTATTGGGGATCTGGTGATGGAGCACAGGCCTTAAGCTTGCTAAGGCAACATTCTACCATCTGAGCTGCTTATCCTCAGCCCATGACCTTGAACTCTTGATCAAGGTCTTGACTCTTCACCTTGCCAAGTCCTGGGTTGCAGATGTGTGCCAGTACACTGGCTTTATTTATATTGAGACAGGTTCTCATTTTGTAGCCCAGGCTAGCATTGATTCAAGATGATCCTTCTGTTTCATCTGCCTGAGTACTGGGATTACAGGCATGAACCACCATGCTTGGCTTTTGTTTTAAGGATCTGTTTTGTACCCTCTGGCTTGTTTAGTGTTCCAGATATCTAACCCTGCCATAAGCCTCTCTCCAGCTCAATTTTAGTGGGTCCATTTGGGACACGGCAGGCTGTGTTGTTATCTCTTCCTTTGAATAGGTTGAGAGGCATTGCTGGAGCTCAGGAGCTCTCTAGGCTCTCATGGGATGTAGCAGAAAGGACCAAAGATCATAGCAGAGGTTTCTATCCAAATATGAACAGGGCTGGTTCCTTTTGCACACTGTAAACAGCAGCAAAAACTCTATTTCCCTGATCTCAAAGAGTGTAGGTGGTATTGTTTTCATCTGGTGGAGCTAAACCATATTTCCTGTATGCTGCTTTAGCTAAAAAGCTAAAGTATTTATAATTCATTTTTTTCCCTGTACCTTTTCTGCCTAAGTTCCTAGTTACTCTTTGCTATCAGAAGGGACTCTTCTTCTAAGAGAGAAATTAACAGCCAACTACAGCTTTCTGCATCTCTAAGGTTGTTTATGTTGATGATGCACAGATGTCTCTACATATGGACTGTGTCCTTCCATCACTTTTCATCATGTGGAAGGTGGCCCACGAGCAGTTGATCTCTTAGCTGTTGAGAGCTGGAAGGATATCTTGCTATGTGGTTGCTCATGTTATGAGGCATATCATGTATGAAAAGTGATAGAGCAGACAGGGTAGTACAGAGACTGTTAAACTTGGAATGTACTCATTCACTTTAGAATCTGTGTCTCCTTGTTTCTGAGCATCACTTGGGCAAGTGAGATGGTTGTCTTCATGTGTGAGGGACCAGCTAACTCACTAATGCTGGCAAATGGGTACAGAAGCACCCTTTCTTCTTCAGCTTTCCTGTCTACCACATAGTCATTTCTTTAGCGCCAGGATGGGTGATCTTCAGGCCTCATCACTGAAGACATCCCTTGAAAGAGAGATGTTCTCCATGATCCAGGTTTTCACTTAATGTAAGAGGCATTCTTGTAAAAGTTTCCAGAAATTGTCTTAATGATAGAACAAAACTTCTGGCCGAAGTATGTCTCAGCTGGAAGTCTGCACTGAGTCTCTGCTCCAAGTGGGAGTGGGCGGGCATCACTGCACATCTCAAGAGAACCTCTGGTGTTTCCATGGACCACCTTTCCTAATCCTTGTCCTCTTAATGGTTTCAACAGGACAGATTGATTCCCTTGGGAGCTGTAAGTACTGAGGTATTAGGGTGCAGCGCTCATTGTTCACTGACGCAGAGTCCCAAAATGAATGTCCAGGAGCAGGGTTTCCCCTTGGACCTCGGAACAAGTTTCACCGAAGATGCCCCCCGGCCCCCAGTGCCTGGAGAAGAGGGAGAACTGGTATCTACTGATTCAAGGCCTGTTAACCACAGTTTCTGCTCTGGGAAAGGTGCCAGCACTAAAAGTGAGACCTCAACAGCTACCCCAAGACGGTCAGATCTGGATCTGGGCTATGAGCCTGAGGGCAGTGCCTCCCCTACCCCACCATACTTGAGGTGGGCTGAGTCACTGCATTCCTTATTGGATGACCAAGATGGGATCAGCCTGTTCAGGACTTTCCTGAAGCAGGAGGGCTGTGCTGATCTGCTGGACTTCTGGTTTGCCTGCAGTGGATTCAGGAAGCTTGAGCCCTGTGACTCAAATGAGGAGAAGAGGCTGAAGCTGGCAAGAGCCATCTACCGAAAGTACATTCTGGATAGCAATGGTATTGTGTCCAGACAAACCAAGCCAGCCACTAAGAGCTTCATAAAGGACTGTGTCATGAAGCAGCAGATCGATCCTGCCATGTTTGACCAGGCACAAACAGAAATCCAGTCCACCATGGAGGAGAATACCTACCCTTCCTTTCTTAAGTCTGACATTTATTTGGAATACACAAGGACAGGCTCAGAGAGTCCGAAGGTTTGCAGTGACCAGAGCTCAGGGTCTGGGACAGGGAAGGGCATGTCTGGATACCTGCCTACTTTAAATGAAGATGAAGAATGGAAATGTGACCAAGATGCAGATGAGGATGATGGCCGAGACTCTGTCCCCCCCAGCAGGCTCACCCAGAAGCTGCTATTGGAGACTGCTTCCCCGAGGGCCCCCTCAAGTAGACGGTACAGCGAAGGCAGAGAGCTCAGGTGAGTTCGCACAAGGTGTCCATTTTCTATACACACCTCGGAGACCTGGCAGAGGAGCAAGGGAAAGGTGGTAACAGATGGCCTTGTGTTCAATCCCAGCTGAAATCTCTACTGCTGCTGTTGTTGAATTATGTGTGGTCCTATTTCCTACTTAGATGTCTTCATGCTTGTCATTAGATACCTTTTTATATTTGCAGAGTTGAGAATGCAATGAACAAGACTTATGAAGCTGAAGCAGGAGGATCAAAAATTTTGTGTCAGTTTGGGCAACTTGTAGAGATTCAAAATGAAAAGGTGTGGAGGCTTATCAGAGTTCCTGCATAGCATGCCGGAAACCCTCCTTTAGTTCCCTCTTTAGTAACATATGCACTACTAAAGATAGGGCTTTGTGAATTATTAGAAACATGGAAATTCTTAGAAGTCATAATGTTTACGTTTTACTCTTGAGCACTAAATTCATGTTTTCTTGCATAAAAGTGGTAGCTGATAGGAGATAGACATCTTAACCCTTAATAATGGGAGAATACATTCAAATGCATAGAAAATTCTAATTGATTTATTTTTAACTTTAGAGTTTTTTATGTTAATGAGTGTTTTATATCTATGTATGTATACCACATGTGTGCCTGGTGCCCACAGAAATCAGATGAGGGTTTCAGATCCCTTGAGACTGGAGTGAACAGACACTTGCAAGCCACCCACCATGTGGGTGCTGGGATTCAAACTCAGGCCCTCTAGAAGAGCAACAAGTGCTCTTAACTGCCAAGCCATCTCTCTAAAACCCATCCTTCCACACCTTACTGTTTTAATCAATCTTTTGGATTTTTCCTGAAAGATGAGACAGTAATAGGGCAGTTTCTGTGTAGTCAGTTGTTGGAAGGTTCAGAGGTTCAGAAACTCCTGTTGTCTGTGCTTGGAATTCCAGAATTGGATGTTTTCCCTCCATGGTGTGGTCAGCAAATATCAGCCCAAGGGTGCAACTGGATAACAACAGTGCTCTTAAGTTACTATAGCTTTGAAAGTTGTTTCTTCACCTTTCCATTTTAAACTCTTTTACATTTATTCCTCTGTGTGTGCTTGCATGTGTGCACATCTCAAGTATAGGGGGAGTGGAAGAGGCACTGCCCTCAGACTCATATGTGGCATGTGTGTGCATATGTGGTAAGAGAACTACTTGCAGGAGTCACTTCTCTTCTTGTGAGTTCTAGGGGTTGAACTCAGTCATTAGGATTGGTGACAGCCTCCTTTACCTGCTAACCTGTCTTGTCAGCTCAAGCTTTACCATTCTTTAAAAATTTAGTATCGTGGTTACAGGAAGCTTTTTTGGCTGCCTCGGTGCTTGTTTTATTTGTGGGCAGAGTTTGTGTTTCCTCCTTATTTCTCTAGAGCTGATGACTACAGACTTAGCTTACCATTGATCTCAACATGAAAACCTTTCCCAGGTGCTGAGATGGTGTTTAGAACCCATATTGAGCCAGCATAGTGGCTCAGGGATTCGATCAAGTGGGTTATCAGGAAAACAGGTTCATTGAACCATGAAGAAAAGCTATAAGAGAGACCTTGTCTTCAAAAATACAAAAACAATAAAAATTATGACTATAGCTGGGTGGTCATGGTGCACACCTTTGATCCTAGCAACCAGGAGGCAAATGCTGGTGGATCTGATTTCAAGTCCAGCCTGGTGTACAGAGGGAGAATCAAAATTGGTCACTGACAGAGCTACAAACTAACATTTCTTTAGTTTTAAGTTCAAAGTAGACTGTTGGACTGTATTTTATTTATTGTCATTAGCCAACTGCTATTTACTTAGCAAGGATTCTTTTTTCCCCCGAAGATAGGGTTGTAGTCCTGACTGTCCTGGAACTTGTTCTATAGCTCAAACTGGCCTCAGACTCAAGAGATCCATCTGCCTCTGCCTCCTGAGTACCACCACAGCCCAACTACTTAGCAGGACTTTAAAGCCACCCACTCCACCCCCACCCCACTTTTTTTTTTTTTTTTTTTTAAAGAAACAGTCTCATCATCCCAGGTTGGCCTAAAAATTCCTTATGTATCTGAGAATGACTTAATCTTTCTGTCAGTTTATGCAGTGTTGAAGATTGAACCCAAGGCTATGGAGTTGACGGACATTTGACCAACTCTTGATTTATTTTTTGAGACAAGATCTCTTATAGTCCTCAAATGATAACTTTGAATTATTTATCCTCCACCTTTCAAGTGCTGAGATTACTGGTAAGCTCACCATAACTCATTGTTGACTATGGTATTTGTTCATGTTTTTTATTTGCAGTGTTAATGATCTAATTCAAATTCCTCATGCATCAGAGGCAAGTGCTTACCAATAAGTTACTTCCCTCCAACAATGTAAATTGGATACAGTCTCCTTGTCATGCAAGGGCCTGTAGTTAGAAAGACCAGGCTGGGAATAAGAAATCCCAGTACACTGGGATTAAATTTTGACTGAATTGGCTACTGTTTCATGTGCTTTGAACAGAAATTCAACCCTCCCTTCCTCCTTCACTCCCTCTATCCTACCCTCCCTCCAACCTTCCCTCCCTCCCTCCCTCCCTCCCTCCATCCATCCATCCCCCCCCCTTGTGAAAGAGTCTCACTATGTAGCCCTGGAAAATTTAGAACTCAGTAAACCAGGTTGGCCTTAAACTCTCAGAGATCCTCATGCTTCTGCCTAAACTAAAAGCATGTGCCACTACATCTGACTAGCACTTTTCTTTATAGTTCAATGAACCTGCTTTTTTTTTTTTTTTTTTTTTTTTTTTTTTTTTTTTTTTAAGACAGGGTTTCTCTGTGTAATACCCTGGATGTTCTGGAACTCACTTTGTAGACCAGGCTGGCCACTCACAGAGATCTGCCTCTTAAGTGCTGGGATTAAAGGCATATGTGACCACTACCCAGCAAACCTGCTTTCTTGACAACCCACTTGATTGGATTCCTTGTGATGGTGGTGGCTGCCTCTGTGAACTTGTGTTCTAACTACCCTTGTTTACTAATGTTTTCCACAGCAGTGAGGGAAGGCTAGTCAGGCTTGTAATGAGGAACATTAATGCTACTTTGTCCTGCTAGTCCCTGAATTCTTAGAGCAGCAATTCTCAACCTGTAGGTCACAAACTCTTGGAGGTTGTCAAATGACCCTTTTATAGGGATCATATAACAGTAGCAAACTTACAGTTATAAAGTAGCAATGAAAATAATTCTATGGTTAGGGGTCACCATAACATGAAGAACTGTGTTAAAGTATCTCAACGTTAGGAAGGTTGAGAACCACAGTCTAAGCCTGATGATGGGAATTAAGAAAAGAAAAGTTGATGCTGAATAGATGACTAGTAAGTGTTCACTAGAGAAGGAGGCCCTGGAACTGAATCTTTCTGGGTGATAACTTGACTGTGGATAGCAAGTTAATGAGATGCAAAGGGCCAGATGTGGTATAGCATGATACCAATAGACTTAGGTCACTGGCCTCCTTGCTTTGAGTCTCTGGTTTATGGTGCTCTACTGTGCTTTTGTTTTGACAGGAGTTGCCATTCCTGTATCAGTGCATGTGCATAGTGATTTTAATGTAGATGATTTGAGACTTGGTTCTTTCAAAATTGAGAAAGCATGATGCTCTCAGCTGAAATAAAAAAGACACACTACTCTTTTTTAAAAAGATTTATTTATTCAGTATGTATAGTGTTCTGTCTGCATGTATCCCTGCAGACCATAAGAGGGCACCAGATTTCATTACAGATGTTTGTGATCCACCATGTGGTTGCTGGGAATTGAACACTACTCTTGATTGGGATTTGAGCACCGTGAACTCTTGGACCTAAGTGTTCCAGAACACTTCTTTGGCTTAGGCCTTTATGTCATAGAATAGAATACTTTTGGCATTTGCTTTGCTTCTTAATTTTTTTTATTTCTAATTTACCCCTCTGTATTGGAGATTGAACCTAAACCAATGAGCTGTGTACTCACTCAGACCAATTTTTTTTTTTTTTTTTAATTTTGAGATGGGGTACAAGAAGGTGATTCAGTGGGTAAAGGCACTTACTACGAATCCTTGCACCTGAGTTGTAAAGCTGGTTGGAGAGAATTGACAGCAAAAATTGTCCTTTGACCTCTATACACATGGTATAACACTCCCTTCTCAATAATAATAAAAAATAAAAAATTTAAAGACTAGACTAAATTTGAGATGGTGTTACTAAATTACTCAGACTGACCTTAAACTCTCTGTTTGCCTAGGCTGACCTGGAACTTGTGATCCTTTCCCCTTAGTCTCTTGAGCAGCTGAGATTCCAGGTTTGGATCACCAGGCCCAGCTCCTTTGTTCATTGTTTGTGTAACAGTCCTGGCTGTCCTGGAACTCACTCTGTAGACCAGGCTGTAGGCCAGGCTGGCCTCAGACTCACTGAGATCTGCCTGCCTCTGCCTCCTGAGTGGTGGGTTTAAAGGGTTTAAAGGCAAATGCCACAATTGCCCAGTTCTTTGTTCATTCTTGGAGAAGACCTTTCTGATTGTCTTTGTATGTAAACTTTGGGTCTAATTTAGATTGGGTCATTGCTTCCCCCCCCCCTTTCTTGTGATGAGACTTATATCTGAGGAGTCAGGAATGTTAGGCTGATGCTTTGCCACTGAGCTACATACATTCTTAGCTTAATTTTTTGGCGGGAGATTCTTTTGTTTTTTTTTTTTTTTTTTTTGTTTTTTGTTTTGTTTTTTAGACAGGGTTTCTCTATGTAGCCCTGGCTATCCTGGAACTTTGTGCTCAGTGGACCAGGTTGCTTCTGCATCCTGAATGTTGGGATTAAAGGTATGCACTACCACTTCCTGGAAAAATTCATAATTTTAATATGTTTGTCTTTTTGAAGACAATGTCTCTTATGTAGCCTAGGCTGGCCTAGAACTTTCTATATAGGCAAGGGTGGTCTTGAACTTCTTTCTCTCTTGTCTCCGCCTTCCAGATCTTGAGATTTCAGTTATGTACCACACCTGGCCGCTTTCTCTCTCTCTCTTTTTTTAATATATATATATATATATATATATATATATATATATGTATATATATGTATATATATGTATATATTATGTATACATTGCTTTGTCTGTATATATGCCTGCACTCCAGAAGAGGGCACCAGATCTCATTACAGATGGTTGTGAGCCACCATGTGGTTGCTGGGAATTGAACTCAGGACCTCTAGAAGAGCAGCCAGTGCTCATAACCTCTGAGCCATCTCTCCAGCCCTCTTTCTCTCTTGTTAATTGTTCTTTTTGCTTTTTAAAAATTTTAAGATATGTATGTCTGTGTGTGGTGGTGCAGTACCTACAAAGCCAGAAGAGGAAGTTGGATATTCTGGATATGGAGTTCCAGGAAGTTTTGTGAGCCACCTTCCTTGGGTGTTGGGAACTGAACTTCAGACTGCAAGAATAGTATGGGCTCTTTAACCCTGGAGTCATCTTCCCAGTCTCCTTTTTCTTTTCTTCTCCCTCTCTCCTTTTCTTTCACAGGGTTTCACCTTATATGCCTGGCCAACTCAGAACTCATTATTTAGATCAGGGTGGCCTCAAACTCACAGAGATCCCCTTGCTTCTGTTTCCCTAGTGCTGGGATTCAAGGTGTGTACCATCACATTGGATTCCTTTTTTCATTTTTAAGACAGGGATTTTTTACTCTTTCTTTTTTAAAATTTTTGTTTTATGTGCATTGTTACTTAGACTGTATGTCTATCTGCATGAGGATGTTTGATTCCCTGGCCTTGAGTTACAGATAGTTGTGAGCTTCTATGTGGGTGCTGGGAATTAAACCTGGGTCCTCTGGAACACAGTCAGGACTCTTAACCACTGAGCCATCTTTTGAGCCTCCTGCCATCTCACAAACCCTCTAGGTTCTTACTTTTAGCCAGGTGGTATTGAACTCAGCAATCCTATCTCAGCCTTCTAAGTACTGGTATTATAAGAGTGTGCCTCCATATCCATACTCACCAGCTGTTTCTTGTTGTTTCATTGTATTTATATGCCTTTGTGTTTGTATGTATGCACATGTAGCATATGAATGTCATGGGACAACTTACAAGATCTGTTGTCTCCTTCCTCACATGGGTCCTGGGGATTGAGCTCAAATTGGCAGCCTTGGCAGCTAAGCCAGCTCCTTTATTCATTAGTCTGTTTCTCAAAGGCTTGGCATCCACAGTGGATTTTCTTTTATTGTTGGTCTTCATTTTTTAGACTTAACTGTTTTATTTGTTTGTGTATGGGCATAAGTTTATGGATGTGTAGGAAGGTGCCTTTAGAGGTCAGTAGAAGGTATTGAATTTCCTGGAACTAGAATCGTAGATGGTTGTAAGCCTGATGTACTATCTCTATAGCCCCATAGTTTTAACAGGTATGAATTAGGATCCTGGCAGTTTGCTGAATGGTTTGGCACTCAGGCCCTAGGATTGTGATACACTAACTGGCAGGTGTGGGTATTACCCTCCTTGGTAGGTGAGCCTGATCCACAAGTATCATTTGATACTGTTCTGGGTTCTCCCCCCCCCCCCCAGGTCTTAATGAGCAGGTCAGAAGTAAGCTCTGCCATTTGGCTGCTGGTTTTAACCCTCAACTTCCCAAATGCTCTCTTTCATTTATGTTCGCTACCCTTACCATTCTATGAAAATTCAAGTTTGGAGCCAGGCAGTGGGGGTGCATGCCTATAATCCAGGCACCTGGGGGGGGGGGCAGAAGCAGGCAGATCTCCGTGAGTTCAAGGGCAGCCTGATCTACTGAATAAGTTCCAGGACAGTCTCCAAACCAAAGTTATAGAAAAACAACAACGAGAGAGGGTCTGAGGGAGGGAAGAAAGAAAAGAAAAGAAAAGAAAATTCAAGTTTGGGGTGGGTGTGGTGGCTCATGCCTTTGATTCCAGCACTTGGGAGGCAGAGGCATGTGGATCTATGTGAGTTTGAGGACAGCCAGGGCTACACAGATTAACCCTGTCTCAAAAAAAAGAAAAAAAAGAAGAAAAAATTCAAGTTTGGCCTGTGCTCTCTGGCTATGTCAGTCTTTCTACAATCTGGATTTCATATGTTAGTTTACCCTGCCGTTCTTGGTTGTGGCTGAATTGTGGGAGTTAGTGGGAAGCAAATTAGTGTGATCCTGACAGTTCTTCCTTCAGCCTGTCCAGTCTAGAGCTCTGTGCCCTGTGTGGGAGGAAATCAACTTTGCTTTTCCTACTGTATCTCACCAATAAGAACAGACCACTTTGTGAGTCATATAAACCCCCTTAGAGTTGTGAATTCCCAAAAGTATGTGATCTACAGAAACATTCAGGCTGTGTCTCTTCAGTAGCTTCTGTGGGACAGGCAGCTTTGTGACCTTAAATATAGATATCCTCCTACTTAAGCATCTTTCTGTGGAGCTAGATATTTAGTGCATGGGTTGGAGCCCTAGTCTTCCCCATCCTTACACCGTGGTCCTAGCCTTCTATAAGTCATTGGTAAGTCTAGAAAATGAGTGCAGTTCTTTGGTTGGATGGTGGTCAGCCTGTACTGCATGTCTCTGACCAGGTGGGTTCTGTTCTCATCTCCTGCTAGCCAGGGGAACTCTGATTATGGTGAGTCTCTCTGAGCTCTGTGCTCTTTTGAGTAGTATATAGTATAAATGGTTTTTTATTTTATTTTTCAGGCAGAGGTATTGATCTTCTCCAAATTGTTACTAATATATCTCTAGTCTGCTGGGCACAGTTTCCTCAAGCAGATGTTCAAGCATCTCTATAAAGTGCTAAGTTTCCCTCTGCTCTCCATTGCTGGTGGGAGTGCAAACTTGTGCAGCCACTTTGTAAGTCAGTATGGCATTTTCTCAGAAAATTGGGAATCACTCTACCAAAAGATCCAACAATACTGTTTTTAGGCATATACCAAAGGATGCATACTCACACCACAAGTACATTTCCACAATTATATTCATAGCAGCATTATCTGTAAAGCCAGAACCTGGAACAACCTAGATGCCCCTCAACTGAAGAATGGATAAAGAAACTGTGGTACATTTACACAGTGGAGTACTACTCAGCAGTAAAACACAATGACATCTTGAAATTTGCAGGCATTGGCCAGAGCTTAAAAAAAAAAAATTCCTAAGTAACTCAGGTAACTCAGACCCAGAAAGACAATATAATATGTACTCACTCATAAGAGGATATTAGAAATAAAGCAAAGGACAACCAGACTATAGTCCACAACCACAGAAAACCTAGGTAACAAAGGGGGCCCTAAGACAGACATACATCGATTCCCCTAGGAATGGGAAGAAAGACAAGATCTCCTGAGTAAATGGGGACGGGGGGGGGGGGTGGAGGTTGGGGGGTAGGGGGGGGCGGGAATGAGAGGGGAGGTGGCACATGGGAGAGGGTGAAAAGGAAGAGGGGAGGAGGGAAGTAGCCAGTGCTGTCAATCACTCAGTCACCTCTCCAGACTCATGACCCAAGCTCAGTTCCCAGCACCCACATTAGATAGTTTACAACTGACTATAACTCTAACTCCAAAAGATCTGACACTCTCTCTGACCTCAACAGGAACCTGTACTCATGTATCTTTCCCTGACACACACACACACACACACACACACACACACACACACACAGAGAGAGAGAGAGAGAGAGGGGGGGGGAGAGAGACAGACAGACTGACTTACTCACTCACTCACTCACTCACTCACTCACTCACTCACTCACTCACCGGATGCTCAGAACTGTACCCCGCTCACACATGCCCCCTCTCTTTACACACACTCACTGATACACAGCCCTCCTTTGTCAGGGTTATTTTCCAGGGATGTTCTTCTGTACTGTTGGCTGTATGGACTTCTTCTTTTCCTATTTCTGGAGTTCTTGAAATGATATGAGTTTATAATTAGAAAGTAGGTTTTTTTTTTTTTTTCTTCTGTATGTGTATGTTTGGATGTGTCTGCATGCATATAGAGTCCTGAGATTGATACTGAGAGTCTTGATTGCTTTTTATTTTAACCTGGTTCATTGAGGCACAATCTCTCAGCTCAATCCAGAGTTTGCCAATATGGCTAGTCTGGCTAGCCAACTTACTCCAGGGATCCCTTGTCTCTGCCTTCTAAGCACTAAGTTTATAGGCAGTCTGTTACAAGCACTTGACATTTACATGGGCTCTGGGGAATCTGAACCCTGTTCCTCATTTTTGTGAGCAAATTCTTTAACTTTTGAGCCATTTCCCTAGTCCAGAAAGTACATTATTTAAAAAAGAAAAAAAAAATGAGAAGACTGATAGATGGCTTAGTGGTTGAGAGCACTGACTGCTCTTTCAAAGAACCTGGGATCAATTCCCAGCTTCCACAGCTTATAAAATTTTTGTAACTCCAGTTCTGGGGGATCTGATGCCCTCTTCTGGCCTCCATGAGAACCAGGCATGCCTAAAAGCGGTATTGCTGGGTCTTTTGATAGAGTGATTCCCAATTTTCTGAGAAACTGCCATACAGTTACAAAGTGGCTGCACAAGTTTGCACTTCCAACAGCAATGGAGGAGTGTTCCCCTTATTTCACATCCTCTCCAGCATAAGCTGTCATCAGTGTTTTTGATCTTGGCCGGCTGACTGGTGTAAGATTATATCTCAGAGTTGTTTTGATTTGCATTTCTCTGATGGCTAAGCATGTTGAGCATTTCCTTAAGTGTCTTTCCACCATTTGAGGTTCCTCTGTTCATAGTTCTCTGTTTAGATCTGTGCCCCATTTTTAAATTGGATTATTAGGTATTTTGAAGTCTAGTTTCTTGAGTTCTTGGTATATTTTGGAGATCGGTCCTCTGTCAGATGGGGTGTTGGTAAAGATCTTTTCCCGTTCTGTAGGCTGTCGCTTTTGTCTTGTTGACCGTGCCCTTTTCTTTACAGAAGCTTCTCAGTTTCAGTAGGTCCCATTTATTAATGGTTGGAGAGCACTGGCTACTTTTACAGAGGATCTAGTTTCCTTCCCATCACTGGAATAGTAGATCACAACCTCTGAACTCTGGCCCCAGGATATGTAACTCTCTTTTCTGGTCTCCACAGTCACCAGACTCTCAAGTAGTACACAAACATACTTGCAGGCAGAACACCCATGCATATTTTATAAAATAAAAACAACAAAATACATCTATACAGGGTTTCTCTGTGTAGCTTTGGAGCCTATCCTGGCACTTGCTCTGTAGACCAGGCTAGCCTCTAACTTACAGAGATCCGCCTGACTCTGCCTCCTGAGTGCTGCAACATTATATTCTTAGAAAAAAAATACAAACAGGATGTATTATAAATTTATATGACAGTAACTTTAGTTCACATCATGTAAAAAGCAGTACATTAATTAAGATACACAGTTTTTGTAGGTTATAAAGTGAAGGCTATTTTCTTTTTATTTCTCTTAAGAATCCTTCAAGCCTGTGACACTTAAAATTTGCTAGCTTTTCTATTGGGAGGTAAATTATATTACAGCAATGACAAGAAAGATTAACAGACCAGTTGTTTTAATTATGAATCATTCCAACTTTGCTCAACAGTGGCTAAAACTCTTCTCATGTTCTTGTTTTCTTGATAAAATTGTGCTGTCTGGCTACTGGTTGAGCTGTTTATATTTGGTTCAGCTTTCAGAGACTAAATTGAAGTTAAGATAGAAGATGTATTATATGTTGGAATCCATCAGCTCTGAATAATATGTAAGCATGCTACCTTGGGTATGCACAATTGGATAAAACATTTTTGGATAAAAACCCTAGTACTTCTGCTGGGTGGTGGTGGCATACACCTTTAGTCTCAGCATTGGGGAGGCAGAAGCAGGAAGGTCTCTGTTTGAGGTAGCCTGGTCTACAGAGTGAGTTCCAGGACAGTCAGAGCACAGTGAAACCCTGTCTTGAAAAATAAACAAACAAAACTTACCTAATATTCATTCATTCATTCATTATTCACTTTCCCACCAGCCTGGTCCCAGAGCTGCATCAGTCCCAAAATAACACACAGAGACACTGTATTAATTATGAAACTGTTGGCCAGTTACTAGCATTTCTTATTGGCTAGCTCTGTCTTAAATACTAATCCACAATCACTAATATATGTATTTCTACATCGTCTTATCTTACCTAGAACATCAGTCTTGTATCCTCTCCTTCTGAGATCATATCTCAACTCTGTCCTACATTTCCCAGAATCCTCCACCTCTCTTAGTCCCACCTATCTTGCTTCTCAATTGGCCAACAGTGCTTTATTTATTAATCAATAAGAGAAACATTTGAGTGAGAGGGAATTGGGATAGATACGTAAAATAAGAAAAAGAGAGAGAGAGAGAGAGAGAAACATATTTACATAGTGACATCTCCCATCAATTCACTCATTCATTCATTTGGTTTTTTGAGACAGGGTTTCTCTGTAGCTGTAGAGTCTCTCCTGGAACTCAATCAGTAGCTTCAAATTCACAGAGATCTGCCTGCCTCTTCCTCCTGAGTGCTGGGATTAAGGTGTAAGCCACCACTGTCTGCCTATTTGGACATTCTTCAGAAATTCTATTATTTACAAAGTGTTCCCTTACAGGGTGTCTTTTCTGTTCCAAGTATAACTACACTCCATTGAGTGATATTTTTAGATAGGGCACCACTGACCCCCGACAGGTGGGTTTTCTTGCAATTGCTTGAAATCCCATAAGACTGGAGTTGGCATGCTCTATAGTTGCCTCATGGTCAGTGTGAAAGAAGTCCTCTACATTTACAATCCCACCTGTAATGGTCAAATCACTGTGAGTCTTCATGTTTCTGAGACGGCATACACAGCTCTGATCATAGATTTGTTTGTTTGTTTGTTTTGGTGTTTTGAGACAGGGTTTCTTTGTGTAGCCCTGGCTGTCCTGGAACTTATTCTGTAGATAGGCTGACCTTGAACTCACAGAGATTGACTTGTCCCTGACTCTCAAGTGCTGGGATTAAAGGTGTGCGCCAACACCACCTAACTAGATTTTTTTTTTTTAATTAAAAAATATTTTATGTGTATGGGTATTTTGCCTACATGTATGTTTGTGCACCATATACATGCCTGGTGCCTGCAGAGGCTAGAAGAGGACATTAGATTCCCTGAACTGGAGTTACAGATGATCATTAGTAACCATGTGGATGCTGGGAATCTAACCCCAGGGTCTCTAGAAGAGTACCAGTGCTTTAACTTCTGAACAATTTCTCCAGGCCCTATGATTTTAAATTTTTATTCATTTATTTAATATTGTATGTGTATATGTTTGCACACCTGAGGAGGTCCAAAGTTTTAGATAGCTAGAGCTGGTTATAGGTGGTTTTGAGCCACTTGACATGGATGCTGGGGCTAGACTCCAGTCCTCTGTAAGAGCAGTAAAATGTTCTTCACTGTTAGTCATCTTCCCAGCACCCCTCCCCCATTTTTAAACTTTATTTAATGTGTATCTATGTTTTGCCTGTATGCATGCATGCATGCATGCATGCACGTACATACAATCCTTGAGTACCTGGTGCCTTTGGAAGCCTGAGAGTCTCAGATTCTCCTGGAACTGGAATTACAGACTGTTTTTAATTGCCATGTGGATGCTGGGAATCAAACCTCAGTTCTCAGCAAGAATAAGTGCTTTTAACTGCTGAGCCATTTTTCCAGCCTCTTTGTGAATCATCTTATACTCTTTACTAATTTGAAGAGTACTATTCACTATAATACATAAGTGATAAATTAGTTTTCCCTGAAGACCTGTTTCCCAACGTTTTCTGTGTTCCCTTAGGCATTTTGTGGTTCTGAATGCTGTAGTACTAGGTGCTGTGTTGCCTTGGTTTTGTGATAGTGTGTGTGGTCTTGAGTATTGTGGTACTGAGTACACAGTGTCTACAGTTTGGGTGGTCCAGAATGCTGCTTTTCTGAGATGCTGTGTTATGGTATGTTGTGCTCAATACTGTGGTGCTACTGGACATTGGGTTAGTAGTATGTGTGATATTGTTGATGTTCCTGTGCACAGTTGTCATTCTTTGTGGAGTCTCTCAAATTTGGTGCATTAAGCCTTCATGCTGGAGTTGATCTAAACTGGTAACCCGTTCTGTGGCTATGACTTCTTTCCCAGGATAGCTTTTATTTGAGACAGAGTCTTGCTGTGTAGCTCAGCTTAGCCTGGGCCTCAAGGTGTGGTTCAGGCTAGCCTCAGACTCAATAGAGATCCTCTTGCTTCCTCTTGCTGAGTGCTGATGGTGTTACAGGTGTCAGACATCTCACTTGACTTTCTTGTTTTCCTTTAAGGTACTGGTATTGAATCTGAGTCTGAGTCTGTTTACATGCTAAGTAGGCATTCTACCACTGAGTTACATGCCTACCTTACTTACTCTTAAGATGTCTTTGAATGTGTTCTTTGTTGTTAGTGTTCTCTCATAATATTGCAGGCTTTTCCCTTTGGGTTGTTTTGATAATTTCTTCTCTTTGATGTCATTTTTTGATACTTTTGTTCCTTTTCATCTTCACTATTTTTTCAATTTAGAAAGCCTGTGAATTATAGATCTTGAACTCTATGAAGTGATGCCTTCCACACACACCCCTTTTTGAGGTACTATCTTATTATGTGGCCCTGTTCCCCAGGCTGACCTTGGCAATCGTCCCATCTCTGTGCCTCTTGATTACTGGGATTACAAGTGTACACCACCAGACCTGAGCTTTAAAGCCTTTTTTTAACTTGAGAATTCAAAGGTCAGATGTGATTATCACATTTGTCATTTGTCATAGAAGTTCATTATGAGGTGCCTGTGAATGAAAATTGCTCCTCTCTCAGGAACATAGTGTTCTGTGTAGCAGGTTTTCCTACATAAGACACAGCCAAAGTCTTGGTTTGTATATGTGTGCTTCTTTGCTTGTACAACTCAGGATTTCTTACCTTTGCTCATCATAAGAAAATTGGACCTGGCCATGGTGTTGCACAAATTTAATCCCAGCAGTGAAGAGGCAGAGGCAGCCAATCTCTATAGTTTGAGGCCAGCCTAGTGTACATAGCAAGTCCCAGGCCAGCCAAGGCTACATGAGAAGGAAGAAAGGAAGGAAAGAAAGAAAATTGGTTTCTTCTTGTCAGTAGATTATTTTCTGGCCACCAGAGGCCAAGGTACACATGGCCTCAGAAAATCAGAAACTAGGATAGAGCACATTAAGCCCATATAGCTGTTCATTTAAAACTGTTATTTCTTTGTTGTGTGTATGTATATGTGTACACTGTATGTATGCATGCATGCATGATTTGTGTATGTGTTCAGGTGTGTTTGTGGGATCAGAAATTGTCAGGTTTCTTCTCTCTTCTAGATATATTGAGGCAGGGTTTCCTTGAACCCATAAGTTACTGATTCTGCTAGCACTAGGATTATTGGGGGATACCCCATCCACCTGGCTTTACGTGACTATTAGGTGTGAGGACCAAATACCCCCTACTTTAATAAGAGCACCACAGACTCAGTAGTGAAAGCAGATAGTTTTATAACTTTGGAAAGTTAGGTATCAGTATCAACTCAAGAGTAGAGGGTGAGCTGATTGGGTGCAGAGAACAGTTTTTTTAACTGTAAACATAGACCTCTTATTTTTTCCGAGTAATCCGAGTAAGAGTACATCTTAATGTTATCTGCCATTCCGACGTCGCATTTGTTTAATTTTCAACAGAGATCATAGATGAATTCATCTCTGTTTTACATCCTGTTTTTTGTTTGGTTGGTTTGGTTTTTCAAGACAGTGTTACTTTGTGTGGCCATGGCTGTTCTGGAACTCTCTGTAGATCAGGCTGGCCTCAAACTCACAGAATCTGCTTGCCTCTGCCTGTCCAGTGTTGGGATTAAAGGCATGTGCTACTATGCCCAGCCATCCTGTTTATTTTAAAGTTTAACAGACACATGACTTTGTCACACATGTAGACAAACTTAGCTGTTAATAGTTTTCTCCTTTAAATTTCTAGTTTAGGTGAGAGTTAAACTAAGCCAGCAGATGGGTGAAAGGGTGTAGCTAAATTAGGTGTCTTGCTTTTTTTTTTTTAAATCTGTCTGAACCTAAGCTGGCTCCAGACAATTTTGAGTATGTGTATGTGTACCACACATGTAAAGGAGTCCTTGGAGGTCAGAAAAGGGTGTTGGTTCTCCTGGAACATAAGTGGTTGTGAGCTGTCATGTGGATGATGGAAACCACACCCAGATTCCCTATAAGGACAGTGAATATTTTTAACCATTAAACCATCTCTCCAGTTCCCCCCCTCCTTTTTTTTTTTAAAGTTTCTTAGGTGGGGATCTGAACTCAGTTCCTTAAATGCCAAGCACTTTACACTGGTGTCTTTAAGGTAAGTATGCTGAATGACGGTACCGCATTTGAGAATTCTTCATGGCTGTCTTTGAGTTAATGGTGGATGTAGACCTCCCTCTACATTCTGAAGAAGTATGAAAATGGACACAGGCTGGGTGTGCTAACACAGGCCTTTAATCCCAGCACTTGGGAGGCAGATCTTTGTGAGTTGGAGGGCAGCCTAGTCTACAGATCAAGTTCCGGAACAGCCAGGGCTACACAGAGAAACCCTGTCTTGAAAAACAAAACAAAAATAATAATAACAACAACAATAAGAAGAAGAACAAAAAGGGATGGACATAATACCAGCATGTACCCCATAGTTGAAGCTCTTTAGTGTTGCTACTTTACAGTGCTTATTTGACAATCTTGAGTTTGTGAAGAATTGGCATAGGTCTGGATCTGACAGTCCTCTGAAATATCTGCTTATTAGGTCATGGCTAGAGTGAGGGGCTGGCATTTTCACACAACATTGTTTATCACATGACACCTTTTGTTGCTTAACACTGGGTCTTACTATCTCCTACCACACCCTCTTGTGTGGTGAGATTACAAGTTTACATCAACATGCAGCTGTTCTACTTTTTTAAAAATCCCAGTATTTAAATCTCACTTCATCAGTTAGAGTGTTTCTTTATCAGATTTGTGTACATCTATAGGAGTATTCTGAAACTATTTATATGAATACAGGCTTGCAAGTAAGGACATCTGATGGAAGATGTCCACAGGTGCAAGAAGAAAGGAAGGGGCTCTCTAGTTCTAGGACTTCACAGCTCTTGAGCCCTGACTGCAAGTCCCATGTGTGGTTGTACAGAGCTTTCTCATTTCAAATTCCTCTTTGCATACATTAGACCATATTTTTTTTTTTCTTCGATATGAAGAGATACACGGGGGACATAGTTTTGCTGCCGAAAAGAAAAAGCAAAGGTAAACAGAACTGTTTATCCTTAGCACCCAGAGAGAACAATGTATGACCTGGATTCCTCTAGATTTTCCTTACTACATACATAGTCTAATTTTTTTTAATTCAATGGTGAGATTAAAATCTATATTATTCACTTCATACATTTTTGTGCCTTTATGTGTGTGTGTTTGTACATGTACACATGTCATGCATGATTCACGTATGTCATCAGAAAAATCAGTTTTTTCCTGCCATGTGTGTCCAATGAATTGAACATATTTGGCAGCAGGCACTTGTAACATCTAAGCTATCTTGCTTGCTTTTTAGCAGTTACTTTAAATATTTGCTGATTTGGTTAACACTGGAATGTGTAGAAATTGTGGTGGAGAGGACATAATGTCAGATGTGGCCCTGACTTGCCCACTTTCTCTTCTATAGAGCCATGGTAAAATCACCAGTACTTGGGTCCTTTGCATCTGTTGTTGTTCTGACTTAAGAATCGTTTGTTTTGTTTTTTTTAAAATGTATTTATTAATTACGTATACAGTATTCTGTCTGCATGTGTGCCTGCAGGTGAGAAGAGGGCACCAGATCTCATTACAGATGGTTGTGAGCCACCACGTGGGTGCTGGGAATTGAACTCAGGACTTCTGAAAGAGCAGTCAGTGCCTCTCTGAGCCATCTCTCCACCCCCCTGACTTAATAATCTTTTGCACATTTGTGTTACTTAGCTGTGACCAGTAGTCAACCTCACCCTTTTCTCCTTCCAACTGATGTGTGGAATACTGGGCCAGAGATAGTATAGTCTACATTGAGGTTCTTCTACATTGCATATTGAACCTATCCCTATGTATTGTGAGTACTATTCACTAAGATGCTCAGAAATCCCATAGATAATCTACTATTGTCCCTCTTTCTTTGTTTTTGAAATTTTAGATAAAGTTTGTAACTATCTGGCCTTGAATTCACTATGTAGACCAGGCTGGTATTAGCCCACAGAGATCATCCTGCCTCTGCCTCCCAAGTGCTGGGGTTAAAGGTTTGTGCTACCACACCTGGTTGACCATTGCTATTTCTGTTTTACAATGAGGAAAAGGTGATTTTGTGATAACAATAAGTTTGGCCAGAATTCTTCAAGGTCACTTCTGTCGGGGAAGTGCAATCATTCTATCTGCTGCATTTGTAGAGTATGTGGGCCATGTACCCTCTTTGCTCCTACTCCTTGATTTCAGCTATAAAGAACATTTGATGTGTTGTGCAGTTCAAAGTGGGTTCATCAGTAAATCATAAGAATAAACATAACGCCTGCCTGGAAGTAAGCCCATGTGGAACCTCCTAAGCAGACCAGAAGGGCCCATCCTTGCCATCTGATGACTTATTCTCTCATCTTCTCATGTCTTAATATCCTGTGGAATTCATAGAGCTTTAGTTAGCTTCAGCTTAATTAAGCTACAAAGTGGGTCCAGAGTGAATAACAGGATGCTCCAGCTTCTAATGTCACCCACACCTGCCTCCAAGGCTTCTAACATCTGACTAACTTGTGTACTTAATGGTGGAGGTGCTGGTGCCTGTGATCCTCACAGGTGGAGGTAGAGGCTGAATTCCTGATTTTTACATATAGGAGATGAAGAGATTTTGACAGCTGCTGGTGGCTGGTGTGTATTTACATTTCATGGGCT
Organism: Phodopus roborovskii; assembly: GCF_943737965.1. Classification (NCBI taxonomy): domain Eukaryota; kingdom Metazoa; phylum Chordata; class Mammalia; order Rodentia; family Cricetidae; genus Phodopus; species Phodopus roborovskii. Next base: position 47,645,800 of record NW_026126407.1, on the reverse strand, counting down.
CTTCTTTTTCCTTTAGGTGTAGGTGAGATGCTTGTTCTGTAAGTAGCTGTATTTACACAGTACAGATATGTCCAAGAAGATCTTGTTTGTTGGCTAGTGTTTTGCATATTATACAAACAGTAATTTAGAGTGAGATGTTCCCACTCACCCTTTTAGTACCATCTTCACTGGTTCTTCTGTAGTTCTGAAGTCTAGTGTGAGAAGATACGACTCTTGAAAGAGGAGTTTACCTTGGAAACTAGCCTCTTTTCTCCAAAGGGAATGTGGAGTGAAAGATAACATTGCTGTTACTGTCATGGTGATCTAATGAGATGGACACAATCAGAACCCAGATATGTCACTGCTATCAATGAGTGCGTATTCATCATAACATGGGTAGATACCAGTTGTCATCCATGGGTAGACAAGATCAGAATATCAACAGCATGCTCCCCCCACCCCCCATCCTCCACCCCCCGACCGGGTTTCTCTGAAGCTTTTGGAGCCTGTCATGGAACTCGATCTGTAGACCAGGATAGTCTCTCAAAAGAGATCCGCCTGCCTCTGCCTCCTGAGTTCTAGGATTAAAAGCGTGCACCACTACCACCCGGCTTCCTTCTGGGTTTTCTTGAAACAGGGTTTCTCTATGTAGCCCTGGCTGTCCTGGAACTTGTTTTGTAGACCAGTCTGGCCTTGAACTCACAGACATCCCAAGTGCTGAGATTAAAGTTGTGCACCAACACCCCTGGCAACAGCATGTGCTTGCCTGTGAGTGGATATGCCTTTGAGCATTGGTGGGATGCTATCATTCATGAGTGGACAGTGTTGGAACATTAATGATATGCTGTAATTCCTTCTGTTCTTGTATGTCAGTTGCCTTCATCTATCTGGGACCATGGATGTAGGACCTAAGATTAAATGTTATCTCTTCCGTTGTGGTGGGGCCACAGCTTGTCTGAGTCATTGTGTGGATATCATCAGGGTGGACTCCTCCTGTCACTGCATCTGGGAAAGGAGAGTGAGGCTCTATGGGATTAGTGGTTCTGCACCTGGGAGAAGAGTGCTCATTACTATTGAATGTACACCTTATATATGCTATTTGCTGTTTTGGGGGCAAAATGGAAATTGGTGTTGAGGGTGGGAATCCAGCTCTCTTACCAAAGTCAAGTATAGATCTAAGTTCAGTCTATAAATGATGAAATTCAGGGACAGGTCTGGATGGAGACAGTGGCCTGTAGGTAGTGGGGCATGGTCAGTCTACTTGCCTGTTCCCTGCTTCAAGGCTGGCTTCTGCACTGTGCTAAGACAGCTCCTTACCAATGCTGTCTGCTTTCAATGGATGTCACAAAGAGCCAACCGTTATTGGGGAAACTCATCCAGTTTGAGTTGGGTCTCTTGGACATAGATGGCCAAAGATACAGGACTTGGGGTGGGAGGTTCTAAGAGTTAGACATGCCATCTCCTTCAGCCCACAGTTGTCTATTCAACCTAGTTGAATTAAACCCACTGGTTTAATTCAGATTTGCCCTTAGGCTCTAGGTAAGGAGCTGGGACAGTAGGAACAAGTTCTTTGAGAGAATACATTTGCTGGTTCTTGACCTCTGCCCATTTTGGGCAGCAAGGTTATTCTGGCAGGACTCAACTGAAGCAGAATTCTGGCCAAGGCTGTTACTAGAGGTTCTTTGTCCCAGCTGGGGTCCCACTGCTGCTTCAGCCCCAGATGAACACACAGACACTGTATTAGTTATAAATAGCTGTTGGCCAATGACTAGGGCTTCTTATTGTCTAGCTCTGCCTTAATTATTAACCCATTTCTATTAAGTATTTCTACATGGCCTTATCTTACCTAAGAACGCCTGGATGGTCCTATCCTCCTGGTCTCTCATGGCAACTCCATCTGCCTCTGTTTCCCAGAATTCTCCTCTCCTAGCCTTGCCTATACTTCCTGCTTGTTCTAGCCAGTCAGTGTTTTATTCATCAATCAATAAGAGAAACATATATACAAAAGAACATCTCCCATCACAAGGCTATCAGAAGAACTCAAGTTCTCTGAGGAGTATTCCATCATCTGCCACAACAAATTAAAGCTGATATAGCCCTTGCCCCTTCCTGTGGACATTAGGTTGCTTCCTCAGGAGACTGGGGTGGGGTAAGGTGGTCACTCTCAGAGCTGGAGAGATGAAAGAAAGAACAGAACAACAACAAAAAACAGTGCTTCAAGCTGGGCCTGGTAGTATATACCTCTTAGGAGACTGAGGGAGAAGGATAAATGTGCTTATTTGGGGTTGAAGGGTGGAGGGACCTGGCAGGACAAGCAAACTGCAGCAACAACTCTACTGAAAACAGACACCATTTGGCCCATGTGATAAGGAGTTCTCTGTCAATGCTATGTAAGAGAGAGTGTCACAGAGAGGTGGAAGGACCATCCCTACAACAGCTGGGAACCTGAAAGAGGAGGCCTGGGTATGCCTGAAAACAGTGTGTGCGTACCTGTGCATCTGCACAAGGACACACAAGGCACACGAGGCTCCTCAAATTACTCTTTCAAAGTTCTGTAGCTTTTATTCTTCCTATTTATTATTTTTTATTTTGGCTAGCTCTTCTTTCTTTCTTTCTTTCTTTTTTTTTTTTATTGCAATACTGCAACAGTACATCACTTTTTCTTTTCAACATCTTGCTCTGCAGCCTCCTTTGCCCTTTTTGCTCGGATGCCAAAGAGCTGGGCATTGGCTCAGGCCATACGAAGACTGGCAAAAGCCTTGAAGTTCTTTTCTTCTGTGATAACTCTGGCTTTTTCCTTTTTGTAGATATTCTGGATGGGCATCACAGGTCCTGTTAGCTGGGTGGCCAGTTTAAGTTTTTCAGCAGAACTATCTCCCTTCTTTGGAGCAGAAGGCTTCCTGGGGAAAAGTATGAGCTTGGAGCGGTACTTCTTCAGGCGCTGCACATTGGCCTGTAGTGATTCAGTGGATTTGTTTCGCCTCCTTGGGTCCACAGACATGCGATGGTGCGAGCCACTTTCATATGGATACCAGCCACCCTGAGTTCTTCCAGGCTGAAGCCCCTGCCAGCTCGGACCTTGGTGTGGTATCGCACTGTAGGGCACCTCACTATAGGCCTGATGGGACCTGACGCCGGGCTTGGGGCAATGCGGCGCACTTTCGCCTGCCGGGCCTTGCGTCTGCGGATCTTGCGTGCCGGCTGGTTGAACCAAGTGTCCACTCGCCGTTGCCAATTCTTGTGGAAGTGGGTTGGTTAGTGCTTCTTATTGGCTGGCTCTGTCTTAATTAACCCATTTCTATTAATCTATGTATTCCCACGTGGTCTTAGCTTACCAGAGAATGCCTGGGCCTATTAACTCCCTTGGCGACTGACTACATGGTGTCTTCTCCAGCACCTCTGTGCCTCTCTCCCCAGCATCTTCTTCATCTCCTAGCCCTGCATATCTTCCTGCCTCTACTGGCTATTGACCAAATGGTGTTTTATTCATCAACTGGTAAGAGAAACATATATACAGAAGGACATCCTCCATCAAGAGTGACTAGGTGGCTGATAGAGTGATTCATCAGAGCCAGTTCTGATGTATGGAAGTTGTAGATGGTGTGAGCAACTGGTAGCTCCCCTTCTCCTTTGTTCTCTCTCTCCCTATCCTGAGTTGTTCTTTTCTTTTCATCTTTTGGATCATAGGGATCGACTATATATAGCAGATATGTTCTTCATGGAACATAGACTTCTCACACATATGAATTATATACTTGGGACTATGGAAAAGGAAGGGAGGTAGGGAGGGTGTGTACCAGGCTGTGGAGTGGAATGGAGGCAGTTGAGTATGCCCAAGGAATTCACCCTGCTGGACTGTTTGTATGTTGCTATTACTGAATAGGAGAGTATTGACAGTCTGGAGGGCAGAGATCAAATCAGAAAGCTAGCAAGTTTAATCTTTTTTTTTTCTTATACTTTTTTTTGTTTTTGTTTATACTTTTGTTTTTGTTTTTGTTTTTTTGTTTTTTGAGACAGGATTTCTCTGTGTAGCTTTTGAGTCTTTGCTGAGTCTCGTTTTGTAGACCAGGCTGACCTCAAACTCGCAGAGATCTGTCTGGCTCTGCCTCCCTCCCGAGTGCTAGGACTAAAGGCATGCACCACCACTGCCCAGCATATTTTCCTTCTTTTAAGGACAGGGTTTCACTATTTAGTTCTGGCTAGTCTGGAACTCTGAATATAGACCATGCAGGCCTTCCTCAATTTGTAGTAATTCTCCTGTATCAGCCTTTTCTTGACTTGCTGGCATTATAGTCACATGCTACCATGTCGCTTAATATTCTGAGTAATTACAGCGAAATTCAAGAAGGATTTAGCATTAAGCAACATTGAGTTCTACTGTGGTTGTGTGGTAGTGACAGGTTGACCTAACTATGCTGATTTTAAAGTTGAAGGATAATAGGGTTTTGAAATAAATGTTTCTGCCCACTTCGGCAAAGAACATAAAGACATAGACTGACCAATAGTCACACATGGAGGAAAGGGGCTGACCCAGATATCATGGAAGATAGTTGGTGCTGATTCCAAAGAGTTGGTTTCTCAAGCATCTGGCAGCCTCTTGGTAGTTAGCATACATCCCAGATTGAAGTTGCTGGCCTTGCCTTTCCCAGACCAGCCATGACTCTTTAGTGACCAGTGCAAATAATTTGGGGCTGCAGCATGTAGTCAGAATGCTCTCTGACAGATGGCTTCATTTTCCCACAATTGTGGTCTCCCTGTGTATCCTTGCACTTGAAGAGTGAGAGGAGTGTTGGTATGTGTTGCGCTTACAAAATTCCTTCCTGAGTTTAGATGCAGGACCTTCTGAAGTACAGAGGCATAGGATTAGGTTGTTAAGGTCTTATGCTGTCTGGCCCAGTTGATAGCCCTCCTATCCTAGGGAATAATAGTTTGGGATTCTGAGATGCCTATCCAGTCACATATTGTTAAAGGGCCCTTGCAAATTGATGGAGTTAGAATTTTCTAGAAATTGCTGTTCACCTGGCACATGATTGTCCCAAAGGAGACCTATTCCCTCAGAAATGATTTGGGTTTTCCTTCTCTTACTCCAAGTGTATGGTATGGAGTGCCTGGTAGTCAGCATAGTCTGTGGCTTACTGTTTAATGGGAAGGGCTCTAACTCTATAATCCAGGGTTCAAACAGTTGAACCCTTCAAATGGCCCCATCCTTGTTATTTTCTAATTTACTGACTTCAGGTGCTGTGAGTAGTGGTATTGAGGGCCATCACTGTATAGCACTGAAACGCTATAGCAGACCCATTTCACAAACCTTTGTCTCCAAAAATATCTACATTATGATTTGTAACAGCAAAATTACAGTTATGAGTAACAATGAAAGTAATTTTATGATTGGGAGTCACCACAACATGAAGAATTTTATTAATGGGTTGCACTAGGAATGTGGGAGCGACTACTCTGTATAGACCCAGAATCCACCTTTGCCTCCCAAGTGCTGAAGTTAAAGGGATTCACCACCACATTCAGTTGAGAGCCATCTCTAGAGAAGAGAATTGGCAGGAGACCCTCTAGCCAATGGTCTCACCCTTCCTAATGCAGCAGCCCTTTAATAAGTTCCCCATGTTGTGACCCCAACCATAAAATTGTTTTTACTGCTACTTCATAACTGTAATTTTGCTATTATTAGATCAAATGTAAATATCAGAAATGCAGGATATCTAATAAGGGAGACCCCCCAAAAGGATTATAGTCCACAGAAGAACTCCTGCTATAGATGTACAACTGTTACAGGGTTGCCCCTCAGCACAGCAGTGTAGAATCCAGATTCCTGTGTTAAAAGTGAGGTTAGGATGTAGCCAAGAGCAGCATTTAAATTATTGATAATGTATTATTTAGTGCTAATAACTAGTTATCCATTGTAGGGTCAGAGGATCAGCTAGATTGTGTGTGTATATATATATATGTTCAATTCAGATAAAACTCTAAAAGTTTTTAAACAACTAGTAGAGGCCAGGGAGATAGCAAGTTTGAGGGTTAGGGTTTCATTCCCAGTACCCATGTAAAAAGCCAGATATAATAATTAACACTGGGGAGATGGAAACAGAATCTTTGGAACTGGCTGGCTAACTAGTCTAGCCTTGTCATCAAGCCTCAGGTCCCAGTGAGTAATCTTGTCTCAAAAGTAAGATGGATTGTCTTCTGAAGAACACTTTCAAGGTTGATCTCTGGCTTCCACTTTCATCTACACAAACATGTGAACACACACACAAACATACATACACACACACACACACACACACACACACACACACACCAGTATTAGAAGCCTGCATGGTAACATATAGCATTTGAGAAGCTAAGGCAGAGGGAATGTGAATTTGAGGCCAACCTGAACTACATAATGAGGCCCTTCTTAAACCACAAGCAAAAAGCTGGGCAGAGGTGGCTCACACCATTAATCCCAGCACTCGGGAGGCAAAGGTGGTTGAATCTTTGTGAGTTCGAAGCCAGCCTGGTCTACAGAGCTAGTTCCAGGACAGCCAAAGCTACACAGAGAAACCCTCCCTCAGAAAACAAAAAACAAACAAACAAAAACTTAAAAAAAAAAGCACAAGCAGAAAATTAATGGAACTGGGTATTATAGATCATGTACTTGGGAAAGCAGAGGCAAGATCACTGCAAGTTCAGGGTTAGCCAGAGTTAAATCTTTGCCTCAAAAAAAAATTTTTTTTAATGATTTTTAAACAATAATAGAACAATATCTGTGCACAATACAAAAAGTTTAAGGGACCAGGTATGGTGGTACAGTCCTGTAATCCTAACTATTCAGGAAGACTGAGGCAGGACCATGTATTCAGGGGATCAGAATAAGAGGGCCTTGAATATAAGAAAAGTATATTGGGAATGGAGAGAAGGCTCAGCAGTTAAGAGGAAAGAGGAACAGCCCTTCTTCCAGAGTTCCCAAGGTTCAATTTCTAGCATCCACATGGCAGCTCACAACTGTCTATAACTCTGGTTCCAGGGGATACAACATCCTTATACATATATGCATGCAGGCAAAATACCAATGAACATAAAATAATTTTTTGTAAAAAGTATGTGAAGGAGAAAATATTTTGCATGAATATATAATATAGATTCCAATATATATGTATATTCATAGTAAAAATATTTGGAGGGCTGGAGAGATGGTTCCATGGTTAATAGCAGTAGCTGCTCTTGTAACAGACCCTGGTTCCATTCCTAACACCTAAACATCAACTCACAACTGTCCATAACTCTAGCTCAGGAGATCCAGTGCCGCCTTCTGGCTTCTGTGGGCAGCACTAGGCATGCTAGTACACTTACATGCATGTAGACCAAACACTCATACACATAAAATATTTTTTGTTTCTGTTTTTTGAAAAAGGGTTTCTTTGTGTAGCCTGGCTATTTTGGAACTAGCTCTGTAGACCAGGCTGGCCTCAAACTCATAGAGATCCACCTGTCTCTGCCTCCTGAGTGTTGGGATAAAAGACATGAACCATCACTTTGCAATCTTTCTTGTTTTTGAGACAGTCTTTCTTTGTAGTCCTGGCTGGCAAGAAATTTGCTATGTAGACCAGACTGGCTTCAAACTCACAAGAAATCAACCTACCTCTGCTTCCTGAGTTCTGGACTTAAAGACACATACATGCCACTATTACCCAGCTAAAATATTTTTTTTTTTTAATTTGAAAACTTATAAATTTACAAATCACCTAGTAGTAGGCAAGGACCAAATGCTACAAAGAGATGAAGAAGAGAATAAAGTAAACAACAGGTACTCAAAATTGTCCTTTAAAAAAATGCAGATTAAGTATCTTGGTTTTTTTTTGTTTTGCTTTGTTTTGGGTTTTTTTGGCCAGTTGTGTAGCAGCAACTGGATTCTGCCACTCCTAGTATTGGGACTTTGACCTACCTCCCCATACCTACCCAGCAGCAGATTTCATTGATGTGTTCTGTCCATGGGGTATCATTGATATCTGGAGCTCAAGGACCTGAGTTAGAGCCCTGGTGGCTCTGGCTGGCTGCTCCAGAAATACCTATTTGGTTGGGCCAGAAGTGGGTTACTTTTAGCTGTACAAGGAACATGGATCCTCTCTGTTTATGCTCTTCAGGAGAAAGATGGAGTATTGTCTGCTACCCAAATAATACTCTGTGTATGTGTATTTAAATGCCTTTCAAAAAATGGGAAACATCTGGAAGATGCCCAGGGCTTAGGCCCTTTTTAATCCTTTTTTCTTCAAGTTAGGAAAGAGAGGAGCAAGGACATGGAGACACACGACTTTTCTGTTGTTTTTCTCTGGATTCCTCATGCAGTTATCCAGATAACTAACAGTGTATATCAAAATAGAATATTTTCTCTGCTGCCACTCATGTGCCTTTTTTATTCACAGGTATGGATCTTGGAGAGAGCCTGTCAACCCCTACTATGTCAACTCTGGTTATGCCCTGGCCCCAGCCACCAGCGCCAATGACAGTGAACAGCAGAGCCTGTCCAGTGATGCTGACACCCTATCCCTTACGGACAGTAGCGTGTAAGTCCCATGCTTGCTGTCTATATTTTTCAGTGTTCTTTGCTGACCCCACTGACTGATCCTTACTGATTGATTCTCTTAAAGCTTGACTTCAGTGTCTCTAAGAAACAAACACAAAGCTGGCCATGGTAGCATATATTTGGCAAATATATTAGCATATATTTAGCAACACTTGGGAAGCTGAAGCAGGAGGATTGCCATGAGTGCCACACCAACCTGATCTATAGAATAAGACTGTCAAAACAAAAACCCTAAAGAAAGAGGACAGACTGCCCTGTGAGTACTGTTCTTCAAAGCCTAGCCCCAGGGCCAAGGGCTAATTTATGGAGGTCCTGAGTTTAGTTTCCAGCACAACAGCAAAATTGTTTAAAAATCCTGGAACAGAACCCACGCTAGAGTTGAAGTTTGTGTTAGCTTCCTCTCTTGGAGGTCAAGGCTACCTGAAGCTTTTGAGAACAGAGGACTCAAGATTTAGAGCTGCCAGCCAGAGGTTCATTTTCTCCTAGCCACAAAGCATACGTTTCACTGGGAATACAGGCCCAGGGAACAGTCAGACAGGTAGTCTCTCCAGAGCAGGGCAGGGCAGGCTGCGTAATTGTTTTTTGCCCATGTTGTTCTGTTCCATACCTTTTTATAATATGGAATCTTGTTTGTTTAGTTTTGTTTCCTGAGACAGGGTTTCTCTGTGTAGCTTTGGCTGTCCTGGACTCACTCTGTAGACCAGGCTGGTCTTGAACTCATAGAGATCCACCTGCCTCTGCCTCCCAAGTGCTGGGATTAAAGGCATGTGGCACCACTATTGAGGTTTAATAAGGATCAGGAGAAACAAATAGGCCAAATAGATGATTATTCAGGGAGAACTAACTTAGAACATAGACAGATGAACACTAGCAGGTTCCTGGTCCCAAGCATGCCTCCTGATGCTCTCCTGTCCCCATGCTGCAAGCAAGAGAATTCTCAGGGCCCCCTCCTCAGACTTAGTTCCCCCATGCAGTCTGCCTCTGTCCCCACCCCCAATGGGTGTGGTCTGTGCCACAGGTGCAGACAGAGTGAATATCTCACTACACACCACCACTTGGCTTGCTTGTATGTATTTGTACCACGTATGACTGCTGCCCTGGAGGGCAGATGAGGGTGTCAGATCCCCTGGACCTGGAGTTACAGGTGATTTTGAGCCACCATATAGATGCTAGGTCCTCTGGGAGAACAAATGCTCTTAACTACAGACCCTAAAACTTTTTAAAACTTACTATATTTTGAGTGTGAAAACAGAATGTAGGTGCGTGTGTGTGCTATAGCACATGTGGGGGTCAAAGGGTAACTATAGGGAGTTGGTTCTCTCCTGTTTACCTTGTGGGACTGAGGGATTGAATCTAGATCACCTAGTGTACTCCAAAGGGCTACCCACTGAGAAATCTTGTTGACACTAAATCTGGAGCTTACCAATTCAGTAAAACTAGCTGACCAGTGAATGCTAGGATTATAGGCCATGCCACACACTTTTGTTTCATTTTTAAAGTAGATGGTGGGGAATCATGTTGTAGCAAGCACTTTACAACTGAGCCAGCTCCCCAATTTGCACTGTTTTTTTTTTTTGTGTGTGTAGTTGCATAATTTTGTTTTCATTAAGTAAGCATTTCTTAGAGAAACTTAGTAAGCAACACAGCAGGTCACATAATCTAGTTATAGTGTCATCTCATTCCTATGTTCTAATCTATATGGTTCACTTTTCACCCCCCCAAAAAAAATTCTATTTAAACAAATGCAGCACTATTCTGAAGACACAACTCTTAGCAATTACCAAATCTAATGGCTTAATTATAAAGGAGAATATTTCCTAAATATTTAGACAGTTCACATATATTGAATAACACTGATACCAACAGGAGCCCCTCCCCCCCCCAAGATAGGATTTTTGGATATTATCCCTGGCTGTCCTGGAGCTCACTCTGTAGACCAGTCTGGCTTCTTAGAGATCTGCCTGCCTCTGCCTCCTAAGTGTTGAGACTAAAGGCGTGTGCCATCACTGCCCTGTTGGAGCCAGTTTCTAATTACTCATTATATAAACATTTTAGGGCTTCAAGGAATTGCTTCAAAGTATTTGCTATAACTATAACTGCTTTGGGACTGTGGCATTCCTCCTCTTCTTTTAATGTTTTTTTTTTTTTTTTTTTTTTTTTTTTCCTTTTTTAAGTTTCTCTAAGAAACAGCCCTGGTTGGCTGTCCTGGAACTCACTCTGTAGATCAGGCTGACCTCAAACTCACAAAGATTCTCATGCCTCTGCCTCCCAAATGTTGGAATTAAAGATGTATAACACCATCACCCTCCTACACAACTGGAGACACTGCTCTAAGAAGATACAATCAACAGCACTTGACATAAGTGGAAATAAATTCTTAATGACCTTTCATGTCTTTTAGAACTTTGATAATGTTCTTCCCAACTGTATCCAATATTAGTGAGATCCCTGTAGGTCTTCAGCATCACATCTTTGTAGAGATTCTGCTTACAAGTATCCAGCAAAGTCCATTCTTCCCAAGTGAAATATATATGCACATTCATGTTGTGGGTTCCCAGCTTGCCCATGCTCTGCATTCTGCTTGCTATAGCAGCAATAGCAGCACAGCACACAGAAACACTGGTGCCAGCTCCTTTTCAAAGCGACTCCTGGCTAAGTAGCATATTTTTAAAGCAATAATATTTTTAAAAGTAAGCTTATTAAAGAGTGATTTTTGTTATTGTTCACTGCTGTGTCCAAAGTCATGCCTAATTACCATGAGGGAACTAATACTTGTTGAATGAGTAAATTCCACACTGATTTTGCTGAAGTATTTGTTATAGGCATTATAAAAATAAATATAGTTCAGTTGCAGTTATATTCATAATTAACTCAACAATTAAGAACAAGTTTGAGTTGGTGCAGTGGTAGCGTATGCCTTTAATCCCAGTACTTGGGAAGCAGAGGCAGAGCTACACAGAGAAACCCTGTCTCTGAAACAAAAGAAAGCAAAACAAAATCACAAGTTTGAAACATTATAATACTATTTATGATGGTAAAGTATTACAAGAAAATAAGGCTAGGGACAGCAGTTAAGAGCACTATCTTCTTTCCCAGAGGACCCAGGTTCAATTCCCAGATGCCACATGGCAGCTCATAACTATCTGTAACTCTAGTTCCAGGGGATCCTTCATCCTCACACAGGCAAAACACCAGTGTTCGTAAAATATAAATAAATTGGAGGTGTGGGGGAGAGGGCTAGAAATTTGAAATTTTGTTGTCATTATTCAAAAAGTCTGGAGTAGATTTTAGGGCTCACTCTAAAAGCCAAATTAACACCTCAGCCAGACCAGTCAGAAGAACAGAGCCAGAGATTCAGCCAGCTGAAGGAGTATTTGGGAAGCCCATTTGCCCAGGACTTAGGTACTTAATCTTGATTCTGTTCCCTATATCCATCTCCACATCAGCTTCTCTGTCCCAAGCACAATTGGACCACCCTCTCACAACACTTACTGCATATAGTTTTGGAGGATGATCCCCCTTCGTGCTCCTGTTGTTATTATTGTTTGTTTTGTTTTGTTTTTTGAGACAAGTTCTTTATGTGACCTTGGCTATTCTGGAAGTCACTACATAAACCAGGCTGGCCTCAGCTCACCAAGATCTGCCTGCCTCTGCCTCCTGAGTACTAGGATTAAAGGCACTCGCCACCACCCTCGGCTTGTACCAGTTTTGTGGCTGTCGTCGTCGTCGTCGTGTCCCCCTCTCCCCCTCCCTCGCCCGTCTTCCTGCCCTTAAACATACTTCCAACCCCTGACTTTTACAAATAAGAGCATACCATCTTCTGCTGCTCAGAAACCCTGACCAAACCCTGTTTGGTCACTGCCATGTGACATATATTGAGCTGTTTCGTTTTTCTAATCTATTACCCATGTGGTAGGGACACCAACATGGCCTCGTCTCTTTGATTTTGTTATATCTGAGGAATGTCTCATTCTATTCTGTTTCAATTAATTTTGAGACAGGGTCTTACTCTATAGCCCTTTCTGGCCTGGAACTCACTATGTAGACCAGGCTAGCTTTGAATTTAGAGATCCACCTGCCTCTGCCTCCTTAGTGCTGGGGTTAAAGGTATGCACCACCACACTTGGCGTGTTTTTAATTTTGAATCTTGAATGTTGGCATTTTCAACACTTTTTTGAATTTCCTAGAGTTCTTTATAACCTCTCACTTTCAGAGTGGTTGCCAGGCATGGCCGCATGGGATGAGGATAGCAAGCTGTGTCTGTAGCACCTGGTCCTCCTGATCCCATGGGATTGATAAGGCTTAACCTCCAGAATAGTATTTCTACAACCTCTGAATATTTTCTTAAAAGAACACATTATCCAAATGGAGAAATGTTTTAGGGGTAAGATAGAGCCTCATGACCCTAAGAGAGACATACATGGATCTGCCTAGGAAGAAGAAAAAGACAACCTGAGTAAATTGGGAGTGTGAGGGATGGGGATAGTGTGGAAGGGGGGAGGAGAAGAGGAAAGGGGAGTGGGAGAAAAATGTATAGCTCAATCAAAAATAAATAAATAAATAAATAAAAACTAGAGACTCCTGTAAACAAGACAGGTTTCCACCTTCCAAGTGCCAAGGTTATAGGCATGTACCATTCTACCAGGTTAATGGAGTGTTGGGGTTAGACCCATGGCTTCATGCATGCTAGGCAAGCACTCTGTCAGCTGAGCTATATCCACAGCCCCAAGCATAGGAAATTTTTTTCTTTGATAGTCTGATCATCTTGGATTTTATTGGGAGGCTTAAGAATTTGAGATACAAATTTCCACCTATACTTGAACATATATCTGAGGCAAAAAAAAAAAAAAAAAAAAAAAAAGAAAGAAAGAAGAAATGCTGCTTCTCACTATATCTGCTGGGATAATTCACGAGTTTCTCACGTTGGAACCACAGTTGGATCACACAACTGTTCGACAAGATGTTTTCTAGTATGCCACCCATTCTTAGATGTAGATTTTGAGGACAAGCCTAAGCCCCACAGGCTGAGGATTTTAAAGTGTTGTGTCTAAGTATAGAAGAAACAGGTTTCAGCTGTTGGCTTTAGGCCACCTACTATATTGAGTGCCTGGGAATCCAAGTCATATGAATTTTAAACTCCCATTCCTCTATCCTCTATGTCCCCTTTGAATTTATAAAAGGAAAAACACTGTAATACTACCCTCTTGCCCAGACCACCAAGCACCTGGGCAGGTTGCCAAGGCAACCCTCCCCTGATTGGGCCTGTGTCTTTTCCTACTGCCAAGAGTAGTACTGTTGGGGTTCTGCTCCCCTTGATGGCTCCTGCCTCTTCCAGAGGGACAGGGTACACAGACCGTACACCTTAACTGCCCTGTGAACTCTGATTAGCAAGATCATTTAAAAACCCATCCCATTCATCATGGAGCTTTCAGTCCTGTTTTCATGTAACTAGAGAGCTGTAGTGAGGGGACCCAGCACTTTCATTAGTCAGTCTGTCTTTTCTGAGTTACTAGTTCCATTTGCTGCTGTGACTGATTCCTAGAGCAGCTTCCAGAACCATGGGATGGAAGCTGGGCAGTTTCACAAGGTGTTGGATATGGCATCTATCTTGAATGAGCAAGAAAGAGCCTGGCCTTTTAGTGACCTTAGTCCTTGGATTTATAACTACCAAAGGCTGTTTATAGTTCACCTTACATGTTAGTTTCACTCTTCTAAAACACTCACAGTGACCTGGCTTCAGTCCCCAGAGTCCACATGGTGGAAATTGTCCTCTGACCGACATACATGTGTTGTGGCATATGTACTCACCCATATACATACCCATATACATGCAGGCTATATACATGGTATGTGTGTGTAATAAAAATTCTTTCAATGTGAAAATGATTCTTAGCTACTAAACATTCAGACTTTGTAGACTCAGATACATAAAGTTAAGGGCAGTTGATCTTTGTTGAAATATTGAATAAGTAGTAACTAGAAGAACATTCCACGGCTGAATTCCTGGCTTTGTTATCGTATATGAGGGGTGTGTGTGTGTGTGTGTGTGTGTGTGTGTGTGTGTGTGTGTGTGTGTGTGTGATGAAGTGCATATAAGTAATCTTTGTGCATATTTAGTTCCTTATAAGCATGACATGGGGTGATAAAATGTGGATATCATTGCTATCAGTAATGACCACCATGGTCTGGTAAGTATATGGTGTTCTGCTGTGCCTTATTTTCTGCTTGAGCTAATGGCTATCTATATCTTTTGTCTGTTCAGGGATGGAATCCCCCCATACAGGATTCGTAAGCAGCACCGAAGGGAGATGCAAGAGAGTGTCCAAGTCAATGGGCGGGTGCCTCTACCTCACATTCCTGTAAGTACCACATTTTCAGCAGCACTGTGCCTTCTCTCAAGATGCCTAACTGGTTTCTTACACAGAGTTGGCCACCAAGGCACCAATCAGTGGGAGAGGTACTTGGTAGGCTTCCTAGCACCACACCTTACCACTGGGCACACCAGACAGTCTGAGTAACGTTGGGATAAGAGATAACCATCCCAGTAGGTAGTTATAGCTCCTAAAGCCTAAAAGGCTTCCTATACTCAGTATCAAGAAGTGTCTGCCATGTAGCATCCTCCCTTCACTGCATTATTTCCCTGTAAAGTGAGATGCTGTCTCTGATGGAAAGTAGTTCTGAGATGATGGATTTCGACTTGGTATCCGGCCCTGAACACTGCAAGTCACCTGACCCCAAGGAATGGTTAGATATCCATCCATAGGCTTTAGTACTCAAGAAATTCAAGGAACTTATCTTTTTTGTGGCTGAGCAGTGGAGGCTGCCATTGAGCATCTTGGCTCAGAAGATGCCTCAGCTTTGCCTCTTGGGTAATAACAATAGCTTTTCCTGAGCCTGGAACACAAGGTTTTGTTGTCTCCGTGTTTGAGCCAGCATTCCCCTCTCTCTCTCTCTTTCCCCCCTCTCTCCCCCTCTTCTCTCTCTCCCTCTCCTCTCTCTCTCCCTCTCCTCTTTCCTCTCTCTCCTTGCACTAACCACTGATGACACACATAATAATTATCGTTCCTGGCACTCAGGCATTGAGCAGAAAGACTTCCAGAAGAGCTTGGGGAGGTTGTCGCAGAGTCCTTCACCCATGCCTGTGTAGGGAGGATGGATGCTTCAGAGCTTCACACAGGCATCAGCATTTCTTTTGATTGATTTTCTTGACATTTTGAGACAGCAACTATGTAGCTCTGGCTTACCTTGAGTTCACTTTGTAGACTGGAGTGACCTTGAACTGGGTACTGGGATTAAAGGAATGTACCATTACACCCAGACTCATCAGAATTTCTCCTTTTTTTTTTTTTTTTTTTTTTTTTTTTTTTCTCCCTTTTGGTTTTCTAAGATAAGGTTTCTTTATATGACAGTTTTGACTGCTGCCCTGTAACTTGCTTTGTAGACCAAGGTGGCCTCAAACTCACAGAGATTTGTCTGCCTCTATCTGCTTCCTGAGTGCTGGGATTAAAGATGTGAACCACTACTACCAGGCCAGAATTTTTTAGTTGGAATCTTTCAGCTTTTTGGCTGAATCTTCAGTTTCCAAGTTAGGAAAGTTATGTTTGTGGTTGGAAATCATGTTTATTCTGTATATTATGCATTTAATGTTTCCCATTGCAGTAACAGATCCTAGAGTCCCAACCCTCCTGAGTACAGTCCTACCCTGATGACACTCAGCCATGCATCAGGACCAGGCACTGCCATCTAGGATTTCCTTTGAATGAATGTAAGCCCTGGGAATGTTGTGGATTAGATTACTTCAGAACCACAATCTACCCTTGGAGCTCCTAGTGCTGTGCTTACTCATTTTGATTCTGTGTTCCTCGTGCTATTTGCACTAAGCCTCAGGCACTCTCTACTTTATGTCATGAATGTTTCTCTGACAAGTTGGAAGTTTCAGTGTAGAGCATGTTGGCCAAGTATTGACCACCATCTATCTGGGTGCATGTACATATGCTCACTCAGGGGTACCATAACCTGTGCATACCAGGGCCCTGCCCAGGCCTCTAGTGATACAGTTGTGATTGGTTAGAGAGAAGTTCACATCTTCAGGTCAGTGCTCAGTGAAGGAGAAAAGGGAGCCGATGAGGATGCCTGTGTCTTGGTAAAAGGGAACCATAAACACCTGCTTTAAAATAGATGTAACTAGCAAACTTACTTAGTGAATAAATATACCTATCTCCACACTTAATGGCGTGTGTTCTATCTTTAGAATCTACTTGGTAAAAAGGGGAAACAACCAAACTCCTGGAAGTTGTGTTTTGACCTCTGTGTGTGCCATGGTACACATGTCCACCATGTGCATGCACACATACTCAAAAGAAATACATATATAAAAACTAAAGTAATTTAAGATCAATTTTTCCTATCTTGCTGGAAGGTTTCACTGTGCTGCTCTGTAAAGCATGTGGAACTGCCCTGTGGAAGCAGCCCTATTGACTGTGTGTCTTTCTCCAGCGCACTTACCGAATGCCAAAGGAGATCCGGGTAGAACCACAGAAATTTGCTGAAGAACTTATTCACCGACTAGAAGCTGTTCAGCGCACTCGAGAGGCTGAAGAGAAGCTGGAGGAACGGCTGAAGCGTGTACGGATGGTGAGTGAACTCCAGGCCACTGTTTGCTGTAGCTAGGAAGTCCTATAGTTAGTGTAGCCTCCATTCTGAGATGTCCTACTCAGCCTGCTTGTCACTGTGTTTCTGTGACCCACCTGCCCTTTTGTTCAGCACCTTGTTATTTTCTTTTGCCACTAATTGAGCCTAGTGCTTCCTCCAGCAATCCCTTTTCCTGCCAAGAGATGCCTGGGAGGAAGCTCCCAAGGCTCCCAACATTTGAAGAAGACAAGAAGCTGACAAAATGGCTGTGTGCCTAGCCTTGGCAGGTGGCTGGAAGTGAACTAAGGCACAATGGGACCATGGTAGGAAGGCTGGGCAGATATAGGCCCCTACTCAACATAGGGGACACTACAAACTATAGTAGCTGTAATGGCTCCGTTGGAGCTCATTTTGGTTCATTGAGAATCCACTGTTTTGTTTGTTTGGTTGTTTTTTAGACAGGGTTTCTCTTTGTGGTCCTGGCTGTCCTGGCACTCACTCTATATAGACCAGGTTGGCCTCAGAGGTTTGCCTATCTCTGCCTCCTGAGTGCTGGGATTAAAGGTGTATACCACCATCACAGCCTGGCTGAGAAACCATTGTTTTTTGTACTTTTTTCCCCCCTTTGTGCTGTTATAGAAAGGCTTTTTTTTTTTTTAAGATTTATGTGTTATGTATACAGTGTTCTGTCTGCATGTATCCCTGTAGACCAGAAGAGGGCACCAGATATCATTACAGATGTGGTTGCTGGGGATTGAACTCAGGAAGCTAGTGTTCTTAACCACTGAGCCATCTCTCTGGCCCCTAGTCCTGGCCCCTAGGGCCCCTAGGGCCATGGTCCTAATATTTGTAGTGTTTTATGATAAACAGTTTAATACTTGCAAATTCAAGTACTCCCTCCCTTCCTCCTTCCCTTGTAAGACAGGGTCTTGCTGTAGCCTGCTGACCTGGCATTCACTATGTAGCCCAGGCTGGTCTTAACAGCAGTATTCTTGTTTCAGCCTGCCAGGTGCTGGCTTACAAGCCAGGCAGTGACTAAGATCAGATTTTTTTTTTTTTTAACACAAGTTTTCATACTTTGTTACTTATCTGATGTTTTTATTTATATGACATGTGGAACCCAGCCCTCCCCAAACTCAAAACCCTATCCCAGGCCCACCCTTTCCCTGAGAGGCTTCCTGGGTGAACCATGTACATTGTCGAAGAGCTCCATCCTGGGCAGCAGGTCCCACATACTACTATAGTCACAGGACTCATGGCACCAGCTATAATCTTCACAGATTGGAGGCTGAGATTAAAAACAAACAGGGCTCAGCAGTTAAAGAGTTTCTTGTTCTTGTAGAGAAGTAGGTTTGGTTCTCAGAGCCCACATGGTGGCTCACAATCATCTGACAATCTATCTCTTCTGACCTCTGCAGGTATCAGATATGCACATGGTACACATACATACAAGTGAAATACTCTTACATGTAAAATAAACATAAATAATTCTTGTTTTTCAAGACAGGGTTTCTCTGTGTAGCCCTGGAACTGACTCTATAGACCGGGCTGGCCTGTAACTCACAGAGATCTGCCTCTGGCTAAAGATAAATAAATCTTTAAAAAGAAAAGGAAAAGACAGGAAAGAAAAAATAGTGGGACTTTCCAAGAAGTTTGCATGAAAAATTTTTTTTAATAATTTACTTAAATTTATTTATGTTCATTGGTGTCAAAAGTGTCAGATGCCCTAGAACTGGAATTATGGACAGTTGTAAGCTGCCATGTGGATGCTGGGAATGGAACCTGGGTCTTCTGGAATAGCAGCCAGTGCTCTTAACCACTGAGCATATCTCCAGCCCCCATATGAAAATATTTTAAGACAAATGGTTCTTATGCATACATACACACACACACGCGCGCGCGCACGCGCACAATCTCTCTTAAATTGTTTTGTCATTGAGACCAGCATTCTTTCCTGTTCCTTTTGGTAGCTGGAAAGATATGTTCATTAAACTGGCAGGCAGCCTTTCCTGTATTGAAATGCCCATCTACCTACTAGCCATTGTGTGATGGTCAGCACTGCAGCATTACCCACCATGCAACTCTGATAAGACTATAGTGAGACATCACACTATGGGCCCACTGTAACCTAGAGTGGCACCTTGTTGCATACGTAACCCTATGGTGTTTAGTCAGGCATCTGATGGATAGTGAAACTATGCAGATAGAAGCCAATCATCTTCTAGGCCACACAGTTTTAGCATTCTGATAGTGTTTATAAAAAAAAAAAAAATATGGAGTCATATTGATGTGAAACACAGAACCATTCTCAGGTGCTAAGTTCTAATTTATTTGCCTTTTGTGATCCAAATCACCATCTTCACTTGTATAGCAAAATGTTTCACACATACTGCTTCTCTTCTATGAGGGTGCCCCTATTGGATGTCACAGATGACTCTGAAAAACAGGCTCCTCAAGGAACCTTGCTTGTCCCAAGTCTGGCATTCACATCCTGTCCTGTTCACCTGAACAGCAGCTTCTGGTCCATTTCCAAAGGGACTAATACTAATTCAAGGCAAAGGTGTTAGTGATTTCCTGATGTCTGAGCCTTAACAGCTCCCTCAGCTCTGTGGAGTGCCAGCTGTGGTCAGATAGGATGGCCCAGTCCCTAGTGGCAAGGAGGACAACAGTTATAAAGTAGTGTTCTTAGAGCAAACATCACAGTTCTCAAGAAGAGAGACTAGGTCGGGTCAAGGCTAAGAACAGTGGTATTGCTTTTTGACCTAACAGAGAACACTAATGAAAAGCCCTGAGTGATTCTCCTAGCAGCTCAGAAAATAATCTGTAGCCAGAGGGCTTCTGGCTCAGATGAGCTGTCATGTATGCTCTGTCCTTTTTTGTCCTCTAGCCAGCCTGCCCTGAACTGTCTTCTGTTGGGTGGGTGGCCATGTAACTACAGACATATTTTGTGGCTTGTATGCATTGATACATTTACTGTAGATTTTACTCCTTTTTGTACAGGATTAATCACCCATTTTTAAAATTATTTTTATCACAAAACTGAGGCTGGGTGGTGGTGGCTCATGCCTTTAATCCTAGCACTTAGGAGGTAGAGGCAGGTGGATCTCTGAGTTCAGCAACTTCCAGGATACTCAGCACCCAGGGCTGTTATACAGAGAAACCCTACTTTGAGGTAGGGGGCGGGCTGGGTTTTGGCCCAAGGTAGTCCCATGGTTTTATAAATTTCCCTTCCTTCTTTTTACCGTAGGAAATATAAAATTAAAACCTGAAGCAGAGCCAATGAGATGAATCCATGGGTAAAGGCATTTGCTGCCAAGCCTGACAATCTAATTTTTGTCCTTCAGATGGAAAAAACTGACTTCTACAACTCTGGCCTCTACAGTTGTGCCACACATACAAAATAACGAATGAGTAAATAAATAATGTAATTTTCAGAAAATCAAGAGGGAGAATATTAACTAAAAGAGAACATGGTGGATAGTGGTAGTACACACCTTTTATCCCAACAGAGATCCAAGGCAGAGGCAGGTGGATCTCTGTGAGTTAAGTCCAGTCTGGTCTACACAGTAAGTTCCAGGATAGCTAAGGCTACACAAAGAAATCCTATCTTGGAAAAACTGGAGACAGACAGACAGACAGACAGACGGGGAGGAAGGGAGAGAGAGAACAGAGAACAAAAACTTTTATTTACTGTGAGACATAAAACTATATCCATGCAGAGCCTTGTTGGCAGCCAACAACCGACACCAGACCCTTTATCCCCTCAGCCTGTCTTTTGCCTGTCTGATAAGAACAGGTTTGGTGGGATCAGTTCAGGTTCCCAGGGCCTTTTGAGATTCAATCACAGGGTATCCAAGAGTCAGCACCTCTCCCTGACTTGGTTACACTGCAATCAGGAAGGACCTTGGCATGACTGTCAGGACTGTGGCTCACTTCCAGATCTGTCCTCATTCTTGTTCTGACAGTGCTGCTGTTTCTCTACAGGAAGAAGAAGGGGAGGATGGTGAACTGCCTTCTGGCCCCATGGCAAGTCACAAGCTGCCTTCTGGCCCAGCCTGGCACCATTTCCCACCCCGCTATGTGGATATGGGCTGCTCTGGACTGCGGGATGCTCATGAGGAGAATCCTGAGAGCATTCTAGATGAGCATGTGCAAAGGGTCATGAGGACACCTGGCTGCCAGTCACCTGGTCCAGGCCACCGCTCTCCCGACAGTGGCCATGTAGCCAAGACTGCAGTACTAGGGGGTGTAGCCTCCGGGCATGGGAAGCACGTACCTAAGTTGGGGTTGAAGCTGGATACAGCTGGCTTGCACCACCATAGGCATGTACACCACCATGTCCACCATAATTCAGCTAGACCCAAGGAGCAAATGGAGGCTGAAGCTGCCCGAAGGGTCCAGAGCAGCTTCTCATGGGGCACAGAAACACATGGTCATGCCAAGCCTCGCAGCTATTCAGAGAGCACAGGCACCACCCCCAGTGCTGGGGATTTGGCCTTTGGGTGAGTCTTAACCCAGCCCTCCCACATGTTTCCAGTGTGTCCTTATATACAAGTTGTGGTTCAGAAGGGTCATGGCCCTGTAATGACCTGATTGTTCCCAATAAAAGTCATACAACACCAGGGCCAGGGGCCAGACAGGCTCCAGGCATTGCTATGACTGGGTGAGGAGAGGCTGTATGTTTGTCTTAATGCTCTGGTCAGCATGACTCTCTTACCATATTAAAACAAACCCCAGACAGTTGACCTTCAAAGAGACCACTGCCTTCACAGTGGGTTACAAGCCCTCTTACTGGGCTTGAGGGTCTAGGAAATAGCAAGGGAAGCCAAATTGACCTCATGTGTCTTGATCTCACAGTGGTAAGGCTAGTGCACCCTCCAAAAGAAACACCAAGAAGGCTGAATCTGGGAAGAATGCCAGTGCTGAGGTACCCAGTACCACAGAGGATGCAGAGAAGAACCAGAAAATCATGCAGTGGATCATTGAGGGTGAGAAGGAGATCAGCAGACACAGGAAGGCAGGCCATGGGTAAGTGCACTGCAGGGGCCTGTCCCCAGAGCAGCTAGCCACCTGTCCTCTTGTTGCCAGCACCTTTGCTTTTTGGAGTTTATTTCTGGCTTCAAGGTCAGATGATTCCATCTAAGTCCCTGTCACCAATGAACTTATATAAGTGGCAGCTATAGGACAGCCTTCTGTTTAATGCCTACTTCAATCCTAAGGATTTGAGGCTGTTCAGCCCCAACGTGGCCTCTCTGGATATTGCAAAACCATCTTGTCTCATATTGCTGTGTGTTTACACACATTCCTGATTCCACAGGGAACAGGTGCCATCCCTGTAATCCTCAGTGGCATGACCTATTTCTGAACATATTAAGGGAGTCTAGGACTGAGGCAAGTCCATTTCCTCAGTCCCAAATTACCCTGATGCACTGCCTACTCACTACCTGCCCTCAGCATACTCTGGGACACACATGGTAGAAAGAGAGAACTCTAACATTGTCCTCTGAAATCCTTATACAGACTCTGGTACATGTGTGTTCATGCTCACACACAAAATAAATATAATGTAATAAAATTTTCAAAGAGTGGGGCTGCAGTGGTAAGAGCACTGGCTACTCTTCCAGAGGTCCTGAGTTCAATTCCTAGCATCCACACAGTAATTCACAACCATCTGTAATGAGATCTGGTTCCCTCTTCTGACCTGCAGGCAGGCACACATGAAGGTAGAAGCATTGTGTATATAATAAATAAATAAATATTACAAAAGAATTTTTCAAAAAATAAGATCTAGGATGCAGCTCAGTGACAGGACAGCATGAACAAACCCCTGGTCCAGTCTCAAATCACACACACAAAAAGAACAGTCTTTACGAAGGGAAGGGTGTACCTGTGTGGGATCGGAGGAGGCCCTCATGACTCCTGTAGTTCGGTGTGGACACATTTGGCTGCTTCCACTGCTCATGCATTCACTTGTCTTTGTTCCATAAGGTCTTCTGGGATGAGGAAGCAGCAGGCCCATGAAAGCTCCAGGCCCTTGTCCATTGAGCGTCCTGGGGCCGTGCACCCCTGGGTCAGTGCTCAGCTCCGAAACTCTGTCCAGCCTTCTCATCTTTTCATCCAAGACCCCACAATGCCACCCAATCCAGCCCCTAACCCCCTGACCCAGCTGGAAGAGGCCCGCAGGCGTTTGGAGGAAGAGGAGAAAAGAGCCAACAAGCTGCCCTCCAAGCAGAGGTAGGCTCATGTGGTATGGGTGACTCTACATGGCCTTAAGGCCTGAAGAAGACCCTCGGGGGAAGACAGCTATTCTGGGCTATTTCTCAACTGAGAACCACAGAGGTGGCCCTGCTGCAGGACAGAAGGCTATGTGATTAAATGTTCTCACCAGTATGTGGCCAGATGGCCAACAGCTTTTGGGCATGCCCGACTTAGTGGTAGATATTCTGACCATTTCTGATAACAGCCATATAAAGCACAGCCACAGGGAGATGATGGACAACTCTGAAGCACAGGTAGTTATAGGAGTTGTCTAAAGTGACCACAGCTCCAGCCAACCCCTTTCCCTGTCTTCTCAACCTCAAGAACATCAACATCAGCCCCCTTTTCCACCACAGTCCAGCAAGCCTATTCTGTCCTTCAGGGAGTATGTTCTGCCCAAACTCAAAAGAGCTTTCTTTAGGAAGTATTCTTGGAGGCAGAGCATGCCTTCTCTGACTCTTTTATTTTGCCTGGCCATTCTAACCTATTGGAATTCCCAAATGGGTAATAGTCTCCATGAGGACTTAGGATCTGTTTCTTACCCAGTCCCTGGAACCATGGTCACACAAAAAGGCCACTATTGCCTTTTGAAACTATCACCTCCTTTATTCAGTTTGTGTTGTGTAGATTCTGGGGTCTGCCCTCACTTCTCTTCTACGAGTCCTCTTTCCCTGGGATACTACAACTCTTGACTGGCAGACTCTGCACTTAGTTGCCCCAGGAGTGTAAACATCTCCCTGGTTGCTGAAAGTCTACACAGACCCACATTAGGCTCTGAGCCTATACTAGCTACAAAAGAAGTCACAACTACCTTGAATACGAGGGACCAATTCGCCACCTGCTGTAAGCCATGTTAGCACTTGTGCTGCCTGCTCTGTGTAGGAAGTGTTCCTCCTGGTGCTTGAAACATTGCATGTATCTGGCAAGGGTCTGAGGCAGTGGAGCAGGATGTCATGTGGGATCTGCTAGGAATGATGCCCTCAGAGGTCTGATCAGGGTTCGCTCAGGAGCTAGTGTTCCTAGGAGGCAGGATTCTTTTTGTGTAGTAGGGTATTTTGGGAGTTAGGATTCTCTTGTAATGCAGAGGTTGCATCTGTTCATCCTACCTCTACCTGGCAAACACCACATGGCAACAGCTGTGGTTTTCTCCTGGCCAGTAACATCACACATACCACACACACACTCACACTCACTCACTCACACTCACTCACTCACTCATTCATTCCACACCACACACATATGAACTCCTGGCCAGTAGCATCACACATACCCCCACACACACAAACACACACACCACCACCACCACCACACACATATGAACTTTATACGCAAGTCTAAATATATTCAGTGAAAGGCCCAGGCCTTGCCAGGCCCTGTTAAAGTAAATCAGAGTAAAGTCACTATTAAGGACCCATAGTGGCATGCCCATGTAAAGGGTGATCTTGGAAAGTCTCTGCTTTGCAGAGATCCTAGGACATACCTCAGTCATGCTAACAACAGCTCCCAAGAAACAGTATGACAGAATCATTGCTGCTGTCCCTATCTTGTATCCACATCATCTTCAGTAAGTCGTGATGAATCTGTATAGAAAGAACCACATCCCTTCTCCAAGAACCTCTAGCTAGAGAAGACATCTGAACAGGAGCTGAAGAAAGCCTGTAGCACCACGACCAGGAGTTCTCCAGGGTGTATTCCAAAGAGCAGACTGACATTGACCCTGTGTCTAGCTAGACACTTAGGGCAGGGCTTCTGATGATATGTGAGTGGGAGTTATTGGCAGCTAGTTCCTGCTGCTCACCCTGTCTGTGCACACTGTCCACAACACTGGCTGAGCCCCATCTTCTTTGATGCGGGTTGTTCCCTAGGTATGTGCAGGCAGTCATGCAGCGGGGACGCACCTGTGTCAGGCCAGCATGTGCACCGGTGCTGAGTGTGGTACCAGCCGTGTCGGACTTGGAACTCTCCGAGACAGAGTACGTGTGCCCTGTGGGTCCTCCTGGTTCTGCCCATCCCAGCCCAGGCCAAATCCCAAAGTGGAGCACCTATATTGATAGGCTTTGTTACTGAGCTAGGAAGCATCAGGGCTGGAGAAAGGCCTGCTGGGGCTTCTTCCTCCTGTCTTCCAATATAAAGGAGATAATACCTGTTGAGTGTAATGACATGATCAGTAGGTCTATGTGTGGGCCATACAGGCATCACAGCTTGCCTTTTATCTTGTCTTTACTCTCCTGAGCTTCTGAGCTAGCTCTACACAGGATCAGGTCCACATTGCTAGTCCCCTTGAAATAGCACCAGGAGCTTGAGGTAACTTTATATTAGCATCTGGGTGGTGTGACTACAGCCAGGACTTAGCCTCTGCACCTCCCCCCTGCCATAGCCACATGTAGGTCAGGGACATTTCTGACTATGCTTTTCCTGTTCTCTTACTCAAGACAGGATGATGAGGATCCCCTTGGGGCCTCTGCAGATGGCCCTCCAGTTGTTCTGGAGAAGTAGGTCTCCCCAGGTTCAACCCCCCAGAGAGCTTCAAAAGCCCATTGCTGGAAAAATGTCCAAGAACCTAAAAATTACACATTCGGAATGGCCCATGTATCTTACTTGGCCGAGGAAAAGCAGCCGTGTGGTCATGGGCGAGGCCAGCTATTGAAGCTTCTGGGGTGATTAAAAAGTACAGGAACATAGGAGCAGACTTGGAGCAGCTACACAGCCCCTTGAGGACCTGAGTAAGAAACTGCTCTGGCCTCCAGTCTGCTTTGGAGATCCTGGCTATCCTGGTCCTAGGAACACTTCCCTTCCAGATCTGTGCAGCACTTATTGGTCCATTCTCAAGACTTATGGAAGTTTGGAGAGGTTAGGACTTATCAGTGCCTTTGGAGCAACCCCTTACAACTTTGGAGATGGGACTTTGTGAGCCAAAGGCCTGGTCTGGTTGTTGTGGTTATCTGTGTCCATTTTACATGGTGTGAAGGAGGAAGTGCTTCTTTTAGACCTAGACCTGTAACTTATTTTCTAGTGACTGGTTTACACAGGACTGGCACCCAGATTTTGGGTAGGTGGGTGGCAGGGCCTGTGAACACCACCTTGCTGAGTAAGACCCTAGGATGTCTTGTCCTCTATTGGTAGATGGTACCTTTGAGGTACTCTGTGTGACCTGGCCTAAGCACACTACTGACCACTCTATTTCTGTCCCAGGACAAAATCACAGAGAAAGGCAGGTGGCGGAAGTGCACCACCATGTGACAGCATCGTTGTGGCCTACTATTTCTGTGGGGAACCCATCCCCTACCGGACCCTGGTGAGGGGCCGTGCTGTCACACTGGGCCAGTTCAAGGAGCTGCTGACCAAGAAGGGGAGCTACAGGTGAGAGGAGAAACTGCAACCACAGAGCATACTTGTCCAGCATGCTGTTGGATTTAGTGTATAAGGAAACAGTTTCCTGTCCCACTGGTCTTTTATCTTCCCCTTCGCCCTACTTCTCCCAGCCATGGCTGCTGCTTACTGCTCTGTTGGGGGCACATCGGGATTGGATGGGATGGCATCCGGACTGGCCCTCTTTTCTAGCCTCAGACCTCTCCCTCCATGTCAGCCCACTCAAAAACTCCAGTAGTAAGATTACTGATAACTGAGTGACATGGGAGCCGGTCAGCCCTCCTGGTGTCAGCCATGTGGATGGCAGAGCTGGGTTCCCAAGAACTCTGCTCTTCCTGAATCAGAAGGCTATCTATCAGCAACCTCCACCTACCAGAAGCCAGGATTGGGGCTCCCAGGGGTTTTGTAATAATTTTCAACATGCTGTTAACTCAGACCTTTCAGGGGTCCCAGTCCTACCCTAAGTGTGGCCACTGCCAGCATGCACCAGCCAAGATTCCAGCTCATTGCAGGGTGGTAGGAATTCCAAGGGCTCAAGGACAGCTTCCCGGTGCTGGCTTTTCTCACTGTCTCCACAATTTTCTGCCTCTAGATACTACTTTAAGAAAGTGAGTGACGAGTTTGATTGTGGTGTGGTATTTGAAGAAGTGCGGGAGGATGAGGCAGTCTTGCCTGTCTTTGAAGAGAAGATCATTGGCAAGGTGGAAAAAGTGGACTGAGCACTGGGCAGCACACCCAGGGTACAACCATCACTAAAGTGCAGTCATCAGCGAGTGAGCAGCCTTGTCCTCCGGAGCCTCATGTGGGGAACAGCACAAGATTGTGTCACAAGCTCTTGGAGTGGGGGGTGGGGGGTCTCAGGTGTCTGCCATACCTCTGTCCCTCTGGGTCTGGGAAAAGGGGGAGTGTTCTACTGAGTGGTTCTGTGGGTTTCTGTCTTGCTTTTCAAAAGGAAAGCTCACCTACCCCCACATCACCCCTGAAGCAATACCAGGAGCCATCTCATGACCCTCAGCAGCTCTTGCTTCTGAATGCAGACTGACCCAGGGATACCTTTACCTGGGCTTTTATCCCAGTGTCCTCTTCTCCCTCTGGGACCTATCCACTGCACCTGGTTGGGCTCAGGCCCAGTAGCAGGGGATCCTGTGGGGGGCCTCTGTATATTGTACATGTCACTGAGTGCCTTCAACATAGCTGTCTCTTGCCTGCCACTGTGTGAGTCTGGCGGCTGAGTACCTCAGGCCCCTTTGCCTGTCTCCTGCCAGCTTGGTTCAGCAAGGGGGAGGGAGGGGTCTGGTCCCTTCTAAGTGTCCATGTAAATATGTATATTTCTCAGGCCAGGGCCAGCAGGGGATACCCTGAGCCCATTTTTCATGCAATGACTTGTACAATTATCTTTTCAAAGGTACTTGGATAATAATGAAATAAAACAGTTTTTGAACCTGCATTGGATGTGTGGTATATACTGTCTGCTGCCGGTGGGCAGGGACAGTGGCTATGCTGCCTTTCAGCAAAGCAGCAAAAGGCAAGCTGGCCTCTGTATGTGTTACTTGTTCTTGACCAGGCAAACCCCAAAGTTTGCAGCACGAGAGAAAGGACAAGCCCCATGAGGTGCTGAGTTAGAGGCAAGCACCAGGGGCCAAGCTAGGCAGAGCAGCAGCCAGTCCTGCTCATGAAAGACACAAAGTCTGAGGAAACATTTTTATTCATAGGGCACATCTCCTTCCAGCACCTGAGGACACCACTCCCTGGAATGCAGTGTCCATATGGCTACAGCTCCTCCTTGGGTCCCTTGGTGGAATTGTCTTGTATTTCCTAGAAAGGATCACAGAAGCCCAGCTCAGACCTGCCTCTGCCCACATCCTGGGAGAGAACCCATTGAAGGGCTGGTATCCTAAATAAGAGTACCCACTGGGGTGGAGACTGCAGGCTCCTTGGGCTTCTCCTCCGGCAGGTCACCCCCGCTGTCCAGGAACTTGGAGAATGTCTCTAGATCCCTGGTGCTTTTATATTCTATCACCTGAGGAGAAAGAGAAGGACCTGAGGGCACACTCCCCAGCCACAGCCTAATGCTATCCAAGCCAACTATGGAGTAGTAAGTAGTCTACTCCTGCCCCATCCATCCCATCACCTTCCGTTCTGGCCCTGCAGGGAAGAACTTAAGGGTGGGATAGCCATGCACAGAAAAGGCCTCCAGCTCATTAGCTGTAGCATCCAACTCAGCGATGACAATGTCCTCACGATCCCTGTACTTCTCTGCCAGTGCCTCCCAGGCTGGAGCCATCTCCTTGCAGTGGCTGCACCATGGGGCATCTAGGGGAGGAGTCACGCTTGGCTAGTTGACCCACACTGACCCACACTCTACCCTACCCCCCACCAGCCTACCACCCTCTCCCTCTTCAAAACTCACAGAACTTGACAAACACATTCTTGGTTTCATCAAAAGCCACCTGCTCAAAATTCTTGCCCACGAGAGTCTTGACTGGCCGCTGATCCCAGTCTGGGGGTATCTCCTGGCTGAGGAGATAGGGCTGGGAAAGCAAACAGGCTTTCACTGAGGTCTTACGTAGGGCCAGGGTCCTGGGACTGCTGCTCCTTTCCTCTAAGAGCTACAGACCTTGACTTGCCCATGGAGGACTGCCTGGCAGAAGGCAGACACAGAAGCTGCAGTGATGGGCATCACACCTGTAGGTGCATACTTCTTGGTGGTCTCAACATTGATCAGGCGCAGAGTGGGGGCTTCCTCAGCCTTGAGGCCAAAATACTTAAGCACATGGCCGTTGTCAGCAGCCACATCCACCATCACGAACAACACCTACCAAAAGCCACAGCAAGTTGGGGGTCTCCCTTAGCCCTACTACTCCTCCCTCCGGTCCCCCCCCAGTACCTGCCCCCGGAATGGGGGAGCTGCCTCCCTGAAGTCTGTCAGCAGTTCCCTGTGCTGAGCTAGTGTCTGGTTCACAAACAGCAGCAGGTGGTTGAGGATCTTGGCTGCAAAGATCTTAGGTGATGTCTGGAGGTGGGAAACTTCATGACTTACACTGGGCCTCTGTTGGAGGGCTATCCAAGGTCCCTCCGCCCCTGCCAAGCCTCCCATTTGTAAAGGTCCCTCTACCCTACCTCGCCGTGACCTATAGCATTACTTGCCTGGCTGTTGAACTCTGTGACCAGGTGCATGCTGTGTATGATGAGAAAGCGCGACAGGTCCCCCAGGTCCAGGCCGGTGTCCTTGTCTACTGGGAAGTCGGCTCGACCCTCATCAAACTGGATTATCAGCAAAGTTAGCAGGAGCTATGGCCCTGACCCCAGCCCTGTCCTTAGCCCCAACCCACCTTCTTGAAAAGGACCACAGTATTCTTGGTGAGGCCAAACTTCTGAAAGAGCTGTGGCTGGTCAGTGAAGCCAAAGGTTATATCCAGGGCATCCCTGGCCAAGGCCAGGAAGGTGGCCACATCCTCTTCCTGTAGGTTCTACAGACCCAGCCTCGTGAGAATGGTATTTGCTACTAGCACTGTTACCACGGCCCATCCATCCCTCCCAGTTTACCTGAAAGAAGCCAATGACCACCACCTCCCATTTAGCTATCAGTGCCTGGACACCTTCCTCATCTTCCAGAAGTGCGGCACTGGGCCCCACTCTCCGCCTCAGCCACTCAGCAATGCCCTCCGCCTTCTGCGGCCCTGCAGAGATGTCCCTATTCAGACTGCACTTCTGCCCCATCCCTAGGCCACACCCACTCCACACCTGCACACTTGCCCACCCATGGACATACCCACATCATACCTGTATATTCTTCAGGGTTTGTGCGGTTCCCATTCTGAAAGAACTTGAGTGTCGGGTACCCTACCACGCCAAACTCCTTGGTCAGCTCTGGTTCCGCAGGCCCATCCACCTTGGCCAAGGTGACTGAAGCTGACTCAGCTGCCAGCAGAGCAGCTGCCTTGCTGTACTCAGGAGCTATTGCCTTGCAGTGACCACACCATGGGGCATCTGGGGGATAAGGCTATGAGGGCACCAGTCCTCAACAGCCCCAGCTGCAGCCCAGGTCCAACCAGAAGCATGTTCTGTTCACACCCTCCCTCAGGCCCATCCTAGGCATTGATCACAATACCTGGGTGCCAGACCCCAGAGAACCCTTAGGGTCCAGGCACAGCAAGCAAGGTTTGGGAGTTTGGGAAGAATCCTGCTTCCTCTCTCCAGGGCCACATGTAGCTTTTTTCTGAAACTGACTAGCTAAGAATGGCTTGGACATTTGTAAAGGGTTGTAAGGAACCACAAACACATAGCCATAGGACCCCGAATGGTCCACCCAATCTGGACACTGCCTTCACAGAAGGACTGGTGACCAGCCATTTGGGATAGAAGCCCCGAATACAGGAATGTCCAGTGTGTCCATGGCTGACAGAGCAGGGGGGTTATGGGCATCCACGTCCTCCGGTTGCCTATGGATCTACTACCAACCCTTCCCACTCACACTAGACCACCACCAAACCCAGCTCATTATCAGGACCTCCTGTACAGGCACCCTCTCAGGGATCTTGGGATACAGGGTACCCACAAGTAAGGCCAAGTCTAGGAAGTAGAAGCCTAAACCCCTAGCCTATCACCATGGTCCCCAAACTTCTGACCCAAGCACTCACAAAACTCCACCATCAGGGCCGGATGCTCCTGTAGTGCCAAGCTCAGGTTACGGTGGCTCAGGACCAAGATCCCATCCTCCTTAGGGACTTCTTCCCCAGTGGACTCCTCAGGGAGCACCTCTGAGGAGCCCTCAGTCTCCTGTCCCTGTCCCCATGGGCCTGAGACACACAGCAGCAGCAGCAGCAACACTGTCAAGAACCAATCGTCCATGGTGTGCCAAGCCCTGAAGGCTGGAGTAGATAAAGTGATCAGGGACCAAGCAGCAATAGCCACGTGGCACCTGGCTGGGTCTCAGGGAAGATAAAGCCTGAAAGGCCCCCAGGTGGGTGGAGATAGGCAGAAAGAGGCAACATGAGGCCAGCGAGACAGGGTAACATTTAATGGGCACCAGGCAGAGGGGCAAGACACAGCAGAGTGGGGGACATCTGGTCACCAACTGGGAGGTCTAGGGAATGCTTGCAGGTCCTTCTGCAAATGACAGAAATTGGGAAAGCAGGCTCCAAGTAGGTTCAGTCCTTCCAGTCCTGGCAGACCTGAAGGCACCACTCCCAGGACAGGTGGTCAAGCCTGTCATCATCAGTAAAGAGGGACCTGACCACGTAGAGGCCACGTGCCAATGCGCCCCGTGGTGCTTCCTCCACTGTCGTCACAAATTCATACTCCTGGGCCCTGGGGCCATAGCTGCCCACCATGAAGATGGCCTTGTCCACTGTGGGAAGGAAGGTCATTAGGAGCCACCCCTCTGTCCATCTCTCCCAGCCCCAGGCTGCCCGCCACAGTATCTCACCACGTAATCCCCGACGATAGGTGTGATGCAGACATTTGAGGCCACTGACAATCTCCTTATTGACCTGGGGAAAGGAGAATGTTGAGGGCCTTCTCTGGAAGGCTGGGACATGGCTGGCCCCCTACTGCAGCTACCCTCACCTTGAAGGTGATCTTCACCTTGTATTCAATGCCCTCCTTCAGGATAAACACCTGGTTCTTCAGTGCGGCCAGGTCTCCTGTTAGAGAAATGACAGGTACACTCTAAATTTCCAGGGTGTACAAGACCCTGCCCCAGGAATAGCTATGTAGGGACTGGCGGTGCCCGTGACAATGCACCCAAGGAACTAGGATTCTGCACGGGGTCCTAGGACCGTCTTCATCCAAAGATGGGCTGAGAGGTCTGCAAAGGGGGTTACCTGTAAGGTCCATGATGATAGGCCCTGGAGCCTGATCCGACAGCAGTGTCAGCCTAGTCACCTGCACGTTGGGCAGGCTGGGGTCTGAGGAGAAACAGCATCCACAGGGTGCCCTGCTGACCCCACCTTCCCCTCCCCCGGCTTGCAGCCCTCCACATCCAGGCCCCAGGCCATACCCATAATGGGTGGCAGGGGCCCCAGCAGCGCCTGCTTGTACTTGACCAGGCTCATGTCCTCAGGGTCCAGCTGCCAGATTGCCAGCATGCTCTTCTTCCTAGGGGCCTGGTACTCTGGTACAGTTTCATCCAGCACCTCATCTGATGGGATTGGCTCCCCCTCCTTGTCAGCCAAGAGGACTGGAAGTGGGGGAAGGTGTAAGCACCTGCCACCTGCTGACCCTGGCATTCAAGTGCTGAGCTGGGATCCATACTCTGACCAACTGTGTCTCCCACTGCCCATTGGAGCTAAAGAAGCCAGAGGAGCTGTCACAAACACACAGTGGCCCCTACGTCCCTAGAAGTCCCTAGGCTTGGTCTCTTCAGAAGGGGCTTTGGTGAGTGCAAGAGATTCCTAAGAGACTCTGGAGAGACCAATTTGTTTCTGGTCAGCTTACAGGCCACTGCTTAAGAGTAGGGGCCCTGAGGTACCACAGGGGCTCCCCAGCTCTGTGCTCTTCCCATATCCTCGGCCCCTCCGGTGGTTCCCCAAACCAGGGGTCTCCATAGCCCCTTTGGGTGTCTTGGGCAGAGGTCTCACTGAGATGCTGCCCACTGCCCTCCAACCTTAGGATTTCTTCTCACCGGAAGGAGCCCCAGCCCCAGCTACGGGAGAGGCCGCAGCCTCTGGGCTGGACACACTCCTTTCCTCCTGGTCCCTTCCCCAGAAGGGTCTGCATGGACTGAAGTCCCACGCCCGGCCGGAATCCACGCCATGAGGTTTCCACAAGCCCCCAAAGTTGCCGCGGGGACTGACCCCCAACCACGCCGCTCCCTTGCTGCCCCCGGCGCACGTGGCCGCCTCCCGGCGGGGCCACTCACCTCTGGCGCACAGCGCCAGCCGGAGCAGCTCCAGCAGCTGCGCCCCCAGCTCGCACGCGTCCAGGCCCAGCATGGTAGCCGCGGCCCGCCGCGGAGCCGCCGCCCGCTCGGCTCAGCCCCGGCGCGACTGCGGTGAGCTCATCCCGGCCGGGAGCGCCCCCCGCGCCCAGCGCCGCGCCCGCGCCGCGCGCCCCCAGCCGCTCCGCGGACCCCGCGCAGCCCGCAGAGACGCGCGTGTCGTCCGCACCGCGCCGGAACCCCGTCGTCCCTGCCGCGCCCCGCGCCGGGACGCGTCGCCAGGAACCCAGGGCCGACCCACCCCCACGGGGAGTCGGGTCCCCTGGGATTTCCTAGGCGAGACGTGTTGGCCAGGGATGCCAAGTGGAACAGGTGCTACTCCCCCACGTCCCTGGACTCCCATTATCAGCAGATGGCGCAGGGCACACCTGGAAACCCCCCTACCCCCCCCCCCCGCAACCCTCCACCTGCTCCCTCCCTCGTTTGGGCAAAGGGGACTCCTGGGGCCTATCAGCCTCCAGCTGGACCACACCCTGTTGGTTCTGGGCACCCGCACGCTGAAGTGCAGTCTGAACCACACAGACTCAAGGATCCCTTAAAGCTTATTGGTGCAGACTGTGAATGTGGGGTGGGGGTTTGTGTCTGTGGAGACATGGGAACCCAGACAATTCTGCAGGTTCCTATGACTGGGAAAAGAAAGGACACTGAAGAAACAGAGAGTGGGTGCTGAGAGATTTCTTAATCTTGACGTCTAGAGGAGACCTAGGGACGGGGTGGGGGTGGGGGGTGGGGGAGTTGATTAGCCAAGGCAGGTGATTGGTGAGCTGGGCCTTGCAAGACCGAAGGCCTGGATCTGAGCAAGGAAGTTGTGCAAAGCAGTGTCTTTCTGGCCATAACCAGGAATCAGACCCACCTTTGCAGGCGACCATTAATGCTGAGGCATTGGGCTAGTGACAACACTGCCCACTACCTTTCCAAAGCAAGATTATACAAGGAGGCCCAGGATGCCAGGGAGACCCACCCCTACCCTATAGGAAGTATGTATATAATGGCAGACACTAAAATTACTCGTCCTTAGTTGGGGATAGTTTCAGCTGTCAGCAGCCTGAAACCTGCATAGATGCCTACTCATGCAGGGAGGACAGCTGCCTGTGGTCAGCCTGATATTGTGTGTAGGCAAAGTAGGGGCAGGAATAGGCTGGGAGCTACGGGGCGATGTAACATATCTAGGCAGGATACCGCTCCAGCCCCCCCCCATCCATTGGAATCAATTTAAATAACACATTGAAGGTTCCTGATCTTAGTAAGGCCAGTTCCTCCTCCTTTGGCTCTTTCTCAGCATTCCTTGGGAAGAGAAAGAGGGCACCCTATCCTCAGAAAAGAAAAAACGACCCATTCGTGCTTTTATAAATAAATGGTCAGCAACCCTGCCAGGTGTGGCTCCACACAGGCCACATGGTGCCACATGTCTGAAAGGATACTCTTCAGGCCAGTCAAACTACAGTCTTGACCCCCACATCCCTGACTCTGCTGCTCCCCGCACTCCTTAAGGGCCCATGGATGGTGTAGCACTACTGAGGCCCTAAACTCACCCTCCCAACCTGGTCCACCTGGCCACAGACAGGCTCCTCTGATAGAGTCCTCCATCCTTTCTAGGCTTTATCCTTTCTTAGTGTTTCCACCTTGATGAAAACCTGTCCTTTTCCAGAGCTTCGGAGACATGTCCCATCTCCAAGACCAAGCCTTGAGGTAGGTAGCCACCAGACCAAGGCAGGCTCCTCTGCTTGACAGCCATTTGAGGTTTCAGGCTGCCCCCACCACAAGCTATCCAAGTCACAGCCTGCAAGAGCTCTGGTGACTAGGTCGTGCGGGAACCTGTGCTCACACGGTTAACCTTGGCGGGAGGGGCCGGCAAGGGGCGGGGCGTCTCCTCTCGGACGTCCGCCATGGCCAAGGCTATCCGCTGCACACCCCACGGCGGGTGCTCCCGCAGGCAAAGGCCACATCTCAGCAAGGTGGGTCTTCAGCTTGTGGGCACAAGGTTTGGGCAAGAGAGGGGGCGTGGAACGCGGCAGGTGAGGAGGATGAACAGCACTGGGGAGACCTGGGAAAACACTGGGAGTTCAGAACAACAGCACTGGATGGCCCTAGTTCGGGCCTTTGCTGCTCCAGTTTGTTATCCCCGCGCGGTAGCCTAGGGAACCTGGGGTAAGTGCGCGCGATCTGAGTTGCTCCCTCCACCTCCCGCGCTCACTCTCAGATGGAGCGGATGGTTGTGAGTATGCAAGACCCCGACCAGGGCGTGAAGATGCGGAGCCAGCGCCTTTTGATAACCGTCATTCCCCACGCCGTAGCGGGTGAGGCTCGTGGACACCCTGGGAGAGAGCAGGGCGCCGCGGTCTCCGCCCACTTCGCCTTTCCCGTGCAGGCAAAGACGTCGTGGAATGGCTGGTCCAGAAGTTCTGCATCTCGGAGGAGGGTGAGAGTCAGCACACCGCAGCTTGGGGCGGTGGCGGTGGCGGATGAGGCACTGGCAGAGCTCTCACTTTTCTTTCTCCTCAGAGGCCCTGCACCTGGGCACACTCCTAGCGAAGTATGGCTACATCTACCCACTGCGTGAGTCCCGAGACTTGACGCTCCGGCCTGATGAGACGCCCTACAGGTTTCAGGTCAGGCCCAGGGTAGCAGGGTACACCCCCACAGGGGAAGGGTGGAGCTTACTGGGGTTGTAGCGGTACCTTGTGATGTACTAGACTGGACCCGCACCCTCCCCCAAAAGATTTGGACAGGGACAATTCAAGGGAGCTTCAACTTTCTGGGACTGCAGCAGCCATGCAAATGGTAATGTGTGGAGCATTGAGCTTGAGTCCAGCAGTGGGTCCCAGCTGCTGAAAGATTATCTGCTAGGTATGGTCATAGGAGCCCAGCACCTCTGTGTGTGATTCTAGGCCACCCCAAGCTCAGAGTGTCCACATCCTTGGATGAACAGGCTCCACTTGTTCCTCAGTCAGCTGGGGAGGCATTCAGAGTCATGGAGGTAGTCCCTTTACAGGACCCCAATGGACAAACTGGCCTCAATGCCAGGTAGAAAGAATAGGAAGTAATCAGCTGGAGCTTCCAGACCAGCCATTGCTAGGAGCCATAAGATGGTGGTGGTGGTGGTGGTGGGGTAACTGGGAGAGATGATAAGGTCTTGGACAGCATTTTTCCTGCACAACACAAGACACCCTACTTCTGGACAAACACTCGGTGGCCTGCTTCTGAGCTAGACTATGGTGAGTGGGAAGGATATAAATCCAACCTGGGAACTGGTGGTCCCAAGGTAATGCCATGGGGTTTGGAAAGTGATGGCCCTCTGCATTATGTTCCTATCCTTCCAGCCATCTACCTGGCTAAGAAGAACATCCAAAAACAAGGGGCCCTGGTGGACTACGAGAAGGTGGGCTCTCCAGCAGGCTAAATCCTGCACAGACTCACCCCTTGAGCCCATAGCATACAGCCTAGGCTGCTAGATAATGGATGTCCCTACTCAGTCCCTGCAGTCTCACTGGGAAGGCTTAGGGTTCCCAAAAGGGGCAGCCTCTGTTTATGATCTCATGGGGGTAAGCTGGTTTCTTTACCAGGTGGAAACACACACACACACACACACACACACCATTAACGCCCTGCAGTGTCCCTGAGAGCTGGGGTCCATGTTCCAGAGCTAGGCCTGTGTGGAGGTTACCCACTTTACCCATTGCATACCCTGCTGCCCTCCAGGAACATTATGCCCAGCTGCACAAGAAGATCAACCATGCATGGGATCTAGTAGTGATGCAGGCTCGAGAGCAGCTGCGGTGAGACACCAAACCACAGCAGTTGTACACTGAGCTTGGAATGTTCAGGATGGGGAGTGCTATTGTAGGACCAGTTTCCTCTCATCTCTGCCTACTCCTCCCAGGGCAGCTAAGCAGCGCCGGAAGGGAGACAGGCTGGTCATTTCATGTCAGGAGCAGACATACTGGCTCGTGAACAAACCCCCTGTGAGTCCTCATGTGGTGGGCAGAGGAGTTGGCCTGGCCATTAAAGGGGGTCTGTGTGCTTTGCTAAAAGACTCTTTCAAAACTGCCTCCTTAAGGCTGTGGTGCATCTCAAGGTCTAGGTGGGTGATTGCAAGTTTGTTTTGTTTCTCAATTGAAAATGTATAGGTGACATGGTCAGGCCTGAGGCTGCCTCTAGTCCTAGACCATTGAACAAATCAGCTTCACTCTGTCTATGGGGGACACACAAGAGTTAATGCAGGACTTGAGGGTCCTAGGAGGCAAGGTGGGGGCTGAGCACAGTTACAGCAGAGGGACTGGGTTTCACGGGGCAGTGCCTGGGAAACTGAGGTCCTAGCACATGTCTTGAGGTCTGCTTACTATCTGAGGAGATTGCCCTGAGTCAGGGTGGATAGAGAGATGGGGTTCAAGGCCAGGTCCAGACTCAGTTCCCACACCAAAGAATAAAGGGTATGGAAATCTATTGGGAATGGAGAGCTTAGCACCACATCTCACCATCCTTCTGCAGCCTGGGGCACCTAACATTCTGGAGCAGGGTCCCGACAGAGGCTCTTACAACTCCAGTCGAGTACAGATGGTAAGCATCTCACATTTGGCTCCAGCACCCCACTGCCTGCTGCTTTAACACTAACACGTGCCCTTCCACTGGAGTGCTCAATCATCCAGTTACCCTTCGATCACTTAACTGTACCAGATGCGGCCTCTCCAAGGCCCCAATTTCCGCTGCACCTGCTCTCAGTGCCTCTTGCACCCCACCTCAGGCTCCCTCCTTTAGTAACTCTTGTCCTCCTCTTCCTCCCACCTGCTGCCTTGGGTGCAAGTAAGTGATGGTCCTGGGGGAGGGTTGAAGGCTCTTCCCCCAGGCTGAAACAGCATCAGAGTTCCCATGGAGGTGAAATGATGACAAGCAAGGCTATGGCCTGGGGGACCTGGGCCCACAGGGACCTCCCCTCAAACCTCTGGTTACATCCAAACTGGAGAAGGTGGGACCCAGTACAGACAGGCCCTAACTAATACAGCAGGCAACAGTGCCTCTTGACTCACATTGGTCTCTCTCACCAAAGCCCACGCACGATCTAGAATAGATCCTGTTGTCTCACAGCATCTTGCTAACATCTGTATAAAAGCAGAGACTAGGATGAATGTTAGAAGTCAGGAGCACCATTTACCTCAGCCCCATGCCCAGTGTGGCTATGGAGTTGGGATAGTCTACTAGATGCCTCCTGCAGTCCAGCCATACAGAGATGCCTAGATGCACTGTGACTCGGTTAAAGACAGCTCCCCAGACAGGGATTTCTCAGTATACATGTTTTTCAAAAGACTTTCAAGGCCAGGCATGATGGCACATGCTGTTAATTCTAGCACTTGAGAAGCAGGGGCAGGTGGATCTCTGTGAGTTCAAGGACATCCTGGTCTACATAGCAAGTTCCAGGGCTACATAAGGAAACTGTCTCAAAACATTCCGGTGTGGTGGCTCACACCTTTAGTTCTACTCAGATGCAGAGGCAGGCAGATCTCTGTGTTCAAGGCCAGTATACAGAGCGAGTTCCAGGTCAGCCAAGCCAGCCAGGGATGTTATAGAGAAACTGTGTCTTGAAAAACCAAACCAAAACAAACAACAAACAAAAATACTTTAAATGCCATTTATGATGGCAGGCACCTCTAATCATAGTTATTGGGAGGTGAAGGCTGAAGGATCAGAACTGTAAGGGCATCCTCAACTATATCATGAGTTCAAGGCCAGTATGAACTAAAGAAAACCCTGTTTCAACAACCAAAATTTTCTGAAGTCATCAGAAAATATGACAGGTTAATAACAAATGAAGAATTTCTAGGTAGCCTGGGAATCTTAGAACATCTTCAGAGTCTCCAGATAAAGGCTATCAGATGCCTCCCCTGGGGCTAGGAGGAGGAGGGGGCTCCAAAACCCCGGGGGCTGCAGATCTGAGCCTTTCTTTGCTACCTCCTGGCTGGACAAGATCTCTGCCCTGGGTGGTGGCATGGGAGGATTCCTGAACCCAGAAGGCTGCTTTGTAATTCAAGTCTCTTGTGTCTTCCAGACCTAGAGCTCCGATTTCTATAAGTGTGAGGTAGGTCTGAGAAACTTGGGGGGGGGTTAGGATGTCCACGCCCCATCACCCACTCCACCCCATAGATCCTGACTTAGCTCTGATGTCCTAGATCGAGTGCTTCAGGAAGGCATTGGGCAGGAACCGGGTGAAGTCCTCTGTCTGCCTCGAGGCGTGAGTGAGAAACAGCAAGAGACCCTTCCCAACCCAGAACCTTTATAGAGTGTTTTATCCCTAAGGCCACCCTGCATCAGCCCCTGGAATCCCCAGGTACCTGAAGTTCAGCAGCCAGCATGGCCTGCACGATCCCATCATGTCAGGATGCCTGCCCAGCAACCCTTGGATCACAGATGATATTACCTACTGGGCCATGAATGCACCCACGTAAGCCCTGGGTGTTCTCCTGATACTGTCAAATACTCTCGGACTCATAGCAGGATCAGCAGCCCTGCCGCTCATTCCAGGGTGACTGTCCCCACAAAGCTCCGTGTTGAGAGATGGAGTTTCAGCTTCCGGGAGCTCCTGGATGACCCCATGGGGCGTGGCCACTTTATGGATTTTCTTCAGAAAGAGTTCAGCGGTGAGAAGTCTACTGTCCCAAGGGAGGGAGGCCACTACCTGGGACCCTGCCCCAGGTGTTCTCAAGCCTGCTCAGTGGGAACCCCCAACCCCAATTGCTGCCCTGTCCTCAGCGGAAAACCTCAGCTTCTGGGAGGCATGTGAAGAGCTACGCTTTGGCGGACAGGCCCAGGTCCCTGCCCTGGTGGATGCTGTCTATCAGTAAGTGTGTGAAGTGGAAGCTAGTTGGCCGTTGCCCAGGCCCAACATGGACCTACTCTGTACCATCTGTATCCTAGACAGTTCCTGGCCCCTGGAGCTGCTCGCTGGATCAACATTGACAGCCGTACCATGGAGTGGACCCTGGAGGGGCTGCGCCAGCCACACCGCTATGTCCTCGATGCAGCACAACTGCATATCTACATGCTTATGAAGAAGGTAGCCCTTCCTACTCTGCTTTCCGTTCTGTTGGGTTTGTCTGTTTGGCTTCATAAGGAGTGCCTACAGCACTCTGTTCTGTTCATTCTCCCACTCGGACTCAAGCTTACATGCCTGGCCTAGTCATCCTAACGGTCACATTCCATGACTCCCCATCCCTTGTTGGCCTTCTGCTTTCTGGTGTGTGTGTGTGTGCTCTTTTTTTGAGACTATGTAGACCAAGTTGAACTCACAGAGGTCCACCTGCCTCTGCCTCCCAAGTGCTGGGATTAAAGGCCTGCACCACTATACTTGCCTTAGTGTGGGTGTTTGTAAATTTTCTCCATTTTTCTATAGAGTGCTTGGCCCTTTAAAGGATGACTACTTATTTATATCTCACTATGTAACCCAGGCTATCCATAAGCTCATGTTCCTCCTCCCTTTTCCCCCTGAGTGTTGGGGTTACAGGTGTGAAGCATCCTTGCCCTGCCTCTATACAGGTGGCTCCTCATCCCTGGCTGGAGACGTTTGGCTCATCTTAGTGTGAACACGGAGCCTCTTGCCCATGTTTTGCCATCTGGTGGCCCCACCAGATAGGTGCCAGGTCTCTCTAGGTCATGGTTTGGGCTAGTGTTGGATAGTTTCCCCCACCCCAGCACCCTGTACTGCATGGCCTATGAGAAGAAGGGGGCCCTGGCAATGACCAACTGGACCTGGCTAGGAAGTGGAAGAGTCAGACTGAACACTGTCTCCTGCAGGATTCCTACCCAAGGTTCTTGAAGTCTGACATATACAAGGGTCTGTTGGAGGAAGCTGTGATCCCACTGGAGACCAAGCGCTGGTGAGCCACGCCAGTGCCCTATATCCACTGAGCAGGGAAGACCCAGCAAGAGAGAAGGCCAAGGCCCTTAGCACTTTCTTGTCCCCAGGGCACTTCCATTCTTGCGGAAGCCTCTGCACTCAAGCCCCAGCTCTGCTCTTCAATCTACTCCTGGGGAGTCTGCAACCAGCACCCCTGCAGGTGGCAATGGGGATGAGTAGATGGACCTTGCCTGTCATCTCACCTGTCTGATATCCCATGGGGTCATGCTTTCCTGGATACTGGGGTCCCAGAACCTCCCTGTGTAGAGAGCTCAGCCTTGCTCTGAGGCCCCTGAGCCTCTACTAAGGAAATCCTCCCCTGCCTAGAAGAGACTGGCCCAGCTACTGGTCCCTAGCAAAGAGATTTCATTGGCTGAGTTTTACCAGGCCACGACTTGTTCCTAGAAGGTAAAATCAAGATCCTCAGAATTCCTGGTATTCTGTAGTCTTAAGGTCAGGACTAGGTGGCCATCTCATCTCTAGACTGTCAAGTCAGTGTCACATGGAGATACTGGTCTCTGGCCATGCCATCCTACTCAGGAGGGCTCCACCACTGTATAGTCCCCTTATTCTGCTGAAGCTAAACCCAGTGGCTTCTTGGTAGATTGTTATCTGTAGGTACCATACTTACCACTATACACAGCATTTCTTCTGCCTGTCTTAACAGATCTGTAGAAAGGCAGCTCCATGCTGTTGTCCTGTGGTGCTCCCAGATCCTGTAGGGCAGGTCTTTTCCAAGGAGCAATCTCCCTACCCAGGCTGTCCTCTATGCTGCTAGCTTTGCCATCCCTGCCCTAAAGGTAGAAATAAAGATTCTGCCATGTGGCTTCCAACAGGGCTGGTCTCCAGTCTCCCCTCACACCTCATTTCTACAGAAATAAAAGACTCAGACCCCTGTTTAGTCCATTCTCCTGTGGGTCCATCTTGGCCTAAGCCCATGGCTTGAGTGTCTGTAACACAATCATAGTAGGTGGCATGTAGTATGAGTGGCACGTGTGCATGTTGCATGTGATATGCAGCATCTGTGGTGTGAATATGTAAAATATTGGTGTGTGTAAAGAGGCTGGGAAAGGAAGATCAAGGGTGTTTTTCTGGTATAAAAAGTAGCCACTATGGGTCTGGCAGAATGACTCAATGGATAAAGGTGTTTGCTGTCAAGCCTGATGACCTGAGTTCAATCCCCAGGACCTACAGGGCAGAAAAGAGAGAACTGATTCCCACAAATTGTCTTCTGACTTCCATACATACCTCTACTCCCAAATAAATAAATGTATTTCTTTAAGTGGCTACTTAAAGTGGCCCAGTCCTCTCAGGCCTCAGTGGCCTCAGTGTGCAGACCTGAGTCCCTTGGTCTTTGGAGGAAAAACAAGAGTACGTGGGTACAGCAGACAGCCAGAAACTTGTCAAAGAAGCTGTGAGCAGACAGGGTGCTGCCATCTGTCTCATGTCCCCTGGAGCAGATGTGCCCAGCTGCAGGACGCATGACCCAAACATGTACTGGAACCCTAAGAAACCTTGGGTAGGCTAAAGGGGAAACTGACTGGCCTCTTAATGACCATAAACAGGTCACTGTCCTCAGCAGCCACTAGGTGGCCTCTGGGGAGCAAGGGGGGGAGCACAACCCAGCCTGGCTCTCAGAGGAGTGGCTGCCCTTGGACCCTGTAACTCATCCTGTGCAGTGGAGAGCCAGGCCCCTGAAATCTGGAGGTACACCCTTCTCCCCCATCACCTTTTCTTCTCAAGGTGATGCATGCGCTAAGTTATCTTTACTCCCCAGGGTTGAGGGACCCACTTCCTGTCTTGAAAACACCTATCCATCAACCTCAGCCCTCATGTTGTACACACTTGAGAGTTTAGTCCATGTGCAGTTATGAGAAGAAGTTTATGTTGAGCAAACTCCAAAGGGTTCTCAGAAGGACTGATTCTCTCAGGACAGATTCTGAAGCCCTTTCAGATTCTCCTGTGCAGTGACAGCCAGAGCTCTCCTGATCTTCCATTTCATTGCATTCTGTAACAACACAGAAGACATGATGCCTGCCAAGACAGCAGAAGCCTCTGTCCTAGTGACCATCCTAGAGGTGTGAAGACTGCAGGCTTGATCCCATCAGGCAGGTCTATGTAGAGCTCTCATCTCCTCAACTGCCCTCTTAACCCTGGCTTGAGTCCTGGCAATTCCTGGTAATGACTTCGAAAAACCCTGCTCTGTTTATTGCAAGCAGAGACATCAAGACAGATCGCAAGCTCACACTGGGCTCCTGGGGCTTTTCCCAATCAGTGCAAATCATTTATTATGTTGTTTTCCATGGTGGCTAGGGTCATGGGACTGCTTTGGCTACAGAGCTAGGAATCTGGTTTGGGCAGAGCTACTCTGTTGCCCTTGGGCCTCAGGAGCAACAAGGCACACGGTGAGACCTGCATCAGGTAAGCACCAGAGAATAGGAAAAGGGACATGCCTGCTGTGCTCAGGGGTGCAAGAACATCTGTGCAGACAGCAGGTCCAGTGTACTAAGGGAAGAGACAGGCTCAATGTGTATTCTATAGGTCCTTCAATGCACCCATAGGTTCCAGTACAGGCCTCTTTCTGCTGGTAAAACTCTCACTCTTTCCAGAAGACATTGTCTCTTCTGTTTTGGGAAAACAGCTTCAGAGCTTCAGGTCCCAGCTGCAGCCCTGAAGTTCCCCAGGGCCCACTACCCACTGAGCTGTAGGACTCCTGAGAGACAGTGCACATAAGGGAAGAGCCAGGCTGGAAGGAGAAGAGCAGACATCACAGGCAGGGCCTACCTAGGAGCAGCATACCCCACAGCAGTGGCTTTTCCAGTGGAGAGTGAGAGGGTAAGGAGGCACTAAGGGGCTTCCTGAAGGGCTGGCTCTGTCCATACTGCCCAGGGAGACCTACTGGCCTTGACCAGATCACATGGACGCACAGTGAGACTTTAAGGGAATACATGATCTAGGCAGGAGACTGGAGGTGGCCCCCAACATCCTTGGGTAT
Source organism: Phodopus roborovskii (assembly GCF_943737965.1). NCBI lineage: Eukaryota > Metazoa > Chordata > Mammalia > Rodentia > Cricetidae > Phodopus > Phodopus roborovskii. The sequence continues at coordinate 47,601,168 of NW_026126407.1, read as the reverse complement.
AGCTGGTAAGGCCATAGATTCCAGAGGCCCAGAATCACCAGGGCAAGCAATGAGGTCAGCATGGAGGCTGAGGGTAGGCCAACTTTTCAGGTTTTGTTGTCACAGTTGGAGTCTCTCCATGTGCTCCAGCCGCCACCACCTAAACATCGCTCCGGTACCGTAGTCGGGAGAACCGGTCCCGGATGGCCTGGTCGCTGTCTGAGCTGCCTTCACCCAGGTGGACCACTCTACTGCCTGGGACAAGGTCTCGCACTTTGTGTTTGGTCACAGAGACCAGGCCAGGCATGTCTGCACTCGCTGGGCCCGTCAGGAGCACATAGGCAGCATGGCGGCTTGGCTCAAACAGGATCGCTGTGGGGACAGTCAGTGTTGCTCAGGACTAGCCAGAGCAAACTAGGCTGGGGAAGACCTGGACCCAGTGCCTGAGCCCATGCTCACCATCAAAGGCCACGATGTTGGCAGAAACATTGGCCAGTTCCAGCAGGATGCCAGGCAGGGTGGGGTGGAACATGTACAAGCTATGCTGCATGTCTCGGGGATCCTGAAGGAGAACATCAGTGGACCTCACTCACCTGCTGCACTGGGGCCACAGCCACATCTCAGTGGGCCCTAGAACTCCTGATACCTTCCTGGGCAGCCCTCAGCTATTGTTATCCAAGTACTTTGTTTAGAACTATGTCTTTCAGGGTTCCCCGGAAAGCTACTTCCTGTTCCATGAACAGATACTGCTAGCCCCTACCTCCCCTACCTGGACATGGTCCTTCCTAGTGCTCATCAGCACCAGCCCTCCTTATATGTCTGCTCCCACCTTTAAGGTCCTTCTCCTATCTCTTCTGGATACTTCCCCCTTGGCCCGTCCCCACTCCCTACAGGTCTGCACCCCACTCAGTGGATTTCTGCTGGTCCATCCCCCGTCAGCTGCCAGGGGGATGTGGGTTTGGCCCCTCTGGTCCCAGATCCCAAAAGGGGTATTCCCTGAACATGTGGCTCCATACCATCTTATTGGTGCCGATAAGCTCATGGAGGCCCCAGAAGAAGAAGGCAGAGCGGTGGTCTGCAGTCATCAGGCTTGTAGATGGTGGGCCTCCAGGCAGGCTTGGGAGGGGCTGGCTCCACAACACAGACCCAGTGCTGAGGTCCAGAAGTAGGATCTGGGGGGTGGAGGAGGATGACACTACTGGCAGACAGCCTCAGCTTGCACAGGAATGTATAGCTCAGCCACACCAGCCACAAAGGCTGCTCTCAACCATCTCCCCATCCTAGAGCAGCAGTGTCGGGCTCAGCACTGACTGCTTTCACAGTTTGTCATCAGGCATGAACAAGGTAGATTCCCAATTCTCACAGGAAGCCCAGCCTACCTGTCTATCAATGCTGGTTCCATTTTCAATTACTACAGCCACGGTGTCTGGTTTGTAGTGACCAAGGATGGGTTTTCTGGAAGGATTAAGGAAGAAGATATCGCAGAAGGTCTTGGTACAGGGATCTGAGATAAAGTTTCCATGGCCCTATTCTCCTGGATTAGATGGGACTACCCACATCTGGTCTCAGGATGAGGGGCTGGTACCTGTGACCAGAAGCTTCAGCAGGCCCTCCAGGGACAAAGGACAGATTGAAGGATAGACAGGAGGCCTCCAGCAGAAGCTCACAGGCCTTCCAGTCCATTGTCCATCCTCCCTGCCAGCCAGCGGGACTGGCTGAGGTCCTGAGCAGGCATGTATCCCCACTCAAACTCAGCAGCAACTGGACATACCTCAGAACCTGAGTTGCACCAAGGGTCCACCTGGGCATCAGATCTTGTCCATCCAGCAACATACAGGCCTCAGAGCTCACAAGGAGCACGTCTTGGCCAGCTTTCCCTGGGACATTCATCAGGTATCGAACTGCTCCAGAGCTAGACAAGGAGAGTGGGGAGGGAGTATATGGGTATTTGAGGTGAGCCTCTCACCAAGACAGGCCTGTTGGGGCCGCATCCCTCAGACCATCATGGCATATCCCCATGTTTCTCAATTCCCTAGCTTGAAAGTATAAATGTGATGCTATTTGTGGGATAAGGATGATATCCACACATGACATATTTCTCTACTACTAGGGGATGAAATCCTGGGACTCATACATGCTGGCCAAGCACTCTATCACTGAGCTACCTCCAGCCTTCTCAATGCTCACTATGCTTCTGCTTGGCCATTTCTCATTTCTAAAGATGGCCTCACACTACAGCAAGGCCCTAGTCTGGCAGTCCTGTGCGTCACACAAGATATTTCCTAACTGAGGCCTGTGTGTTAGACAAACCTGTGCAGAAGCATCCGGTGGGCAGAGCTATTGAGCATGTTCTCCCAGTAGGAGTCTTCTTTAAACTGGCCATCTCTCCCAGTAACTCTCTCGTAGAGACCCTTCACAGAGACGCCACAGAGTGCCCTTGCTATTCAAAACACAGAAGGACACAATCACCATAGGGTCCAGGTGCACCCATCAGCCCCACTTCTGGAACCATGCTATGACCCCCTGGATTAGCCCTCAGGCTTTCTGATTGTTGATAGTGTCAGCTCATGAACAGGAGTGCATGTTTCTTTTTTCTAGCCCCAAACCCAGTGTTCTGCCCGGCATCACTTCAGGAGAGAAGCCCATCCCAAGAATGTGGCATCCAACATACCACAGGGCAGAAGAATATAGTGAGCACCCGTTCTGGTCACATGGAGGAGGGCGCCACCTTTTCCATCCACACCCAGACTGCCCCTGTGGCCAATCTGGTACCCGGTGCCGCCTGAATAGATAGCCCCAATGACCTGTAGTAACAAAGGGCAGTAGGGAAGAGAGAGAACCAGCTCCATGGGAGGGCAAGGGGAGCTGTAGGGAGCTGCAGAGGAGAAGGTTGTCAGCACTCTTTGGAGCTGGGGAAAAAAGTACTTTGAGGAGAGTGACCAATAGGGAACATGTATGACAGTGTTGTACAGCTTGCCTGGGAGGCATGGCTGCTATGGGCCATGGTAGCTGCACGCACATGCCAACCCACACAAAAGCCATGTGCATGCTGCCACTCATGGGAAAGGCCAGAAGCTCCTGCAGATATGGGGTCCCAAGATGTATGTGTGGACCTCAGGATATAGAGCCCTGGGAGAACCCCCTGCTGGGTGGTCACACAAATTCTCTCTAGGGAAAAGTGGATAAGGAAGGAGGGGGCACTATAAGGGACTTAAGAAAGATGCTGATCACCTCCTGTCCCTCCCGGGCGAGGATCAGTAGGTCTGGGGCACCATCACCATCGACGTCAGGCACCTGGAGCAGGGGGCTCAAGATGGAAGCGTTCCCACCCAAACTGCTGGAGTGGCTCCACAGGGTTTCCCCTACAACCAAACACACAGTGGCTCCAAATCCCCTTCTTGACAATTGAACAGTAGATTCACATGAGGGTACCCATCCTTGGGACCTCAAGGCATCTTAGATACAGGAGTGTGTACAAATGGCCTGAAATGCTGGAGAAGAAGCGTAACACACCCAAATGAGAAGACACTACACAGCCTCTTGAGAAAATAGCTGCGTACAGGGGCCTGCCTATAATCTCAGCATTTGGAAGCTTACATAGGAGGCTTGATACAAGTGGAAGGCCAGCCTTCTCACATCAGTGAGAGCAGGGAGATGGCTCAGTGGTTAAAGCACTTGCCACACAAGGGTGAAGGCCAGTGTCAGATCCCTAGAAACTCACATAAAAGTTGGGTGGGCATGCCTTTCTTCCTCTGGCCTGTCGTATTAAGGCTCAGAGACTTGTTCTAGGAGTAGAGGAGCATCATCTGGCTCAGTCTGGCCCTCCAAGCTACCAGGAGCCATGGTTTATCACTATTGCCTCATGGCAGGAGACATTAGTTGTCTGTTAGCATCCATAGCAAGATGCACACTGTGGATGCAAAGATACAACTGCAACATGGCAGAGCAGCTGAAAGAATTCAGACCGTTGGCCATTGACTTCTGAAGGGCCACACCCTCATCTGGAAGGTTCCTACCCAGTCAGCAACCCCAGGGCAGGGCCAGGGCTGACCCCTCCAGTGAGAACCATCAACCTTTACCAGATGACTGACCTGTGAATAAGTTGACTGCGATGAAAGAACCTAGTCTTCCCACAAGGATACAGGCAGAAGACACTTCACTGTCTGACGGTTGTGGCACGGCACACTTTACAAGGGCAACATCTTGGGCCACAGGCCTCTCCCAGAGCACGCTGCCATTGGCACCTGACACAGCAGCCACAAAGGCACAGGGAGTGGAAAAACCTGGAGGAAGAGGTGGCAGCCACTTGGTCAGTCTCAGACAGTGTTCTGCCACTCCTGTGTCCCTTGTTCTGTGCCTGCCTCACCTGCACGACTGAGCCCACTTCCAAGTCTCATGCAGCACTGGTAGGTGCTGGCCCCCATAAGGGAACTGAGAGCACTGCCTAGTCTATTTTATTAGGAGGAAAAAATGATGGGCTGGTTCCCTGAATTCCCTCCATTCATATGCCCCAAATGAGAAAGTGAGCCTGGACAAAGAGCCCTCTTCCCACGGGGAGCCCACCTTGTTAGACAGAACAGGGATTTACCTTCATCAGCACAGGATCTGGTGAAATTATCACTGCTATTGGTGTTTTTATAAAGAAAGAGAACGTCCTGGATCTTGTCCCTGTTTACATCTCCCATAGCCAGAAAGTCATACGGGACTGAAAAAGAAAGTCACAGACTATGTTCCCTGGGCCATGCCTGTCTGGGAAGATCAAGTTGAATGCTCTGAGTGGCTTGGTGTTTCCACTGTACAATTTGCCACTGTGAGATCCGTGCCCCCACCCACCCATAAGAGCAGGTTCTTCCTCACTAGGACAAGCAGTTTCTTCAGACTGAGGTGGATCTTTGTGAGTTGGAGGCCAGCCTGATCTACATAGTTCCAGAACAGCCAGGGCTACAAATAAAGACCTTGTCTCAATAAACAAACAGATAGATAGATAGATAGATAGATAGATAGATAGATAGATAGATTAAAATAAATCTGAACATCTGTTCAGAAGAGAATCCTCCAAGACCAGCATGGGATTCAGTAGACATACTCCATTCTTGTAAGGCCCAGCACCTCCTTCCATCAAGGGCTCAAATGAGATCTACGATTAAAACCAAACCATAAGGATGAAGTTGGACATTTATCATACTCAAAACTTCAAAATGGATCAGTCGCCTAGACGGAATTAAAACTAAAATACAGGCCTGGTATGGTGGCACACACTTTTAATCCCAGCACTCAGGAGATAAAGGCAGGTGGAGCTCTGTGAGTTTGAGGCCAGCCTGGTCTACAGAGCAAGTTCTGGAGTAGTCAGGGCTACACAGAGAAACCCTGACTCAAAAAATCAAAAAAAAAAAATATATATAGAAAGAAAAGAAAAAGGAAAAAGAAATAGAAGAAGACACCTAGGCTGGAGAGATGGCTCAATGGTTAAGAGCAGCACTGGCTGCTCTTCCAGAGGTCCCTAGTTCAATTCCCAGCAACCATGTGGTGGCTCACAACCATCTGTAATAGGATCTAGTGCCCTCTTCTGGCCTGCAGACTTAATGGAAGACAGAACACTCATATGCATAAATCAATAAATCTTAAAAAAAAAACAAAAACAAAAACAAAAACAAGCCTTGGGGAGCTGGGGGTGTAGCTTGGGTGGTAGAGTGATTTCCTAGCATTCATGAAGGCCTGGGTTTAGTCTCCTGTACCACATGAAACCAGGTGTGGTGGCAGACTCCTATAAACTTAACAGTTGGGATGTGAGGCAGTGGTTCAAGACCAACGTCTGAAGCCATCATAAAGTCTAATTTCATGGGACAGAAATAAATTGTGATTTGGTTTAGCTTTCCCACCTGGAGCACCTCAGGAGGCCTCCGAATCTGTTATACAGTTCTCAGTTGATGAGCCTTCTCTAACCTCTCAGCCAGTTGTGTTTCACTGAACTGTTTCCATTAAAGCAGCTGACAAGTCTGTTTTTGCTTACTTACCTGACCAGGGTAATGCTTCCAGTTTCAATAAAGGCTTCTAACAGCTCCAAGTTCAGAAGTAAACCCTGCAGCCACTCAGGACTGACTGTCAAATTCCACCAGATACCCACGTGTAACAGTGCTGCCCCAGAGGGGTCTGGAACCCTGCTGGGGGAAAGAGGCCCCTGGCAGGCTCACCTGCAGCATTGTAGTCAAGCCTCCACATTCCCTGAGACGAAGGACGGTCTGGACATGGGATGATGAAAGAGACGACAAACACCACAATGAGACAGATAAACAAGGAAAGGAAAAATGCCACTGTGCGGCATCGGGATAGTCGGGACTGCAGAGGCTTGCTCTTCACGTTCTCTTCAGTTTTTGATTGTTTCCCCAGGTTTTCCTGTGATTTTCTGTCCTCATTCTTCAAGGGGTGGATCTCAGCTTCTAAATCCTTGTTATCCATCATTCTGAGTACATTCCAGAGCTTAGCTGTGGTCACTGCATACAGTAAGAATTGGGTACAGTCAGCAGTGAGCTGCTGCACATGGCAAATCCTACTGTTTCCATTTCTTCTTCTTTTTTTTTTTTTTTTTTTTTTTTTTTTTTTGAGTCAGGGATTCTCTGTGTAGCCATGGATATTCTGGAACTTGCTCTGTAGACCAGGCTGGCCTGGAACTTACAGAGATCACCCATCTCTGCCTCTAGACTAAAGGTGTGTGCTACCACTGCCCAGCCTTTCTTTATTAACTATCATTATTGTATGTGTTTGAATGCACACATGCCACAGCACATATAGGGTCAGAGAAGAACCATGGGGTCTTTTTCTACCGTTATTGGATTCAGGAGATCAAACTTAAGTTGTCAGGTTTGCATAGCAAGCTCTCTACCCTCTGAGCCACCTCATCTTTCCTGCTTTGCTTATTTGTTCTGAGATAAGGCCTCTGTCTTGGGGTTACTATTGCTGTGAGAAAAGGGTTTATCTGGCTTACACTTCCACACTGTAGTCCATCATTGAAAGAAGTCAAGACAGGAACTCAAACAGGGTCAGCACCTGGATGCAGGAGCTGATGCAGAGGCCATGGAGGAGTGCTGCCTGCCTGCCTCCTCAGCCTCCCAAATGCTGGGATTACAGGCATTCACCATCATGCTCAGTTTGTGTTCTGATTCTTAGGCACTTGCTTACAGTTGTCACTGTGGACCACCAGCCCAATAAAACCTAAATGTTGGGAGTGTCCACCAACACACTTAAGAAGGCTTCTAAGTGGGACTGGAGAGATGGCTAAGAGGTTAAGAGCACTGTTACTCTTCCAGAGGTCCTGAGTTCAATTCCCCACAACCACATGACGGCTCATACACTTCTACAATGAGATCTCACATGCAGGCAGAACACTATATACATAATAAAGAAATAAATCTTAAAAAAATAAAAAAGACTTCTAAGCAACAGGGAAAGGCAAGTTAGTCATACAAAATAAGCAGCCAGCACATTCTTACTCTAACATACCAGGGCACATGGAGACCAGAACCAATGACAACAAGCCCACATACTACTATTCATTAACCAAGCCACACCTGCTCATGTGTCCAGCACACAGATGGGAAAGGGGATGTGTGACAGTCTGATGCCACCAACATTCTCACAAATAGACTTCCAAGAGATCTGTGGGAAAGCAGTTTTCTCTGAAATGAAACATTCTCTCCAGGAGGGAGAAAAAAGCAAACGGAAACCTGGAAGATTCTGGAAGGACCCTTCTCAGCATTACAGAAGATTAAACGGCTCATGGGAGGGAGACTGTGACCAGCTCAGGGGAAATATGAGCTGGAGGGCTGCCAGCCAGAATGCAGAGCCCTGGGACAGAACTTTTGTGAGTCATCACCTGAGTTAGGGCGCTCTCGGTAGTTTTTGGGTCATCTCTGTTCCTATAAGTGACCCCTCACCCTATTCTTGTTAGTAACACCAATAAAAATTCATCGGTTCACCAAGCTGAACTTTGTTCTGTTATGGATTCCCATTCTGGGATAAGTCGATGTCTCCCCAGGAAAAGTCTGATCAAAAAGTAAGATCAAAACTACAGTTTCAAAGAAACTCACTTCTCTCTCTCTCTCTCCCTTTCTCCCTCCCTCCCTCCCTTCCTTTTTTTGAGACAGGTTCACATGCTCTGGCTGGCTGGGAACTCACTATGGAAGACTAGGTTTATCCTGAACTCATAGAGATCCACCTGCCTGTGCCCCCTGCTCCCAGCGCCAATTTAAAATAATCTTAAGTGAGCCAGGAGTAGTGATGTATGCTTTTAATCCTAGGGATCAGGAGACAGAGGTAGGTGGATCTCTGAGTTCGTCTACAGGCCAGGGCTGCACAGAAAAACCACCTCAAACAAACAAATAAACAAAATCTTAAGTGAAGGTTCTGGAGGCAGGGCCTTGCTCCTAAGTATGTGTGAGCTGGGCCAATGATCTGGTCAGTTTCCTTACTGGTAAAAGAGGTATATCTACTTTAGAAGACACTATCTGGGCAGTGGTGGTACATGCCTTTAGTCCCAGCACTCAGGAAGCAGAGGCAGGTGGATCTCTGTGAGTTCAAGACCAGCCTGGTCTACAAGAGTGAGTTCCAGGACAGGCTCCAAAGCCACAGAGAAACTCTGTCTTGAACCCCCCCTCCCAAAAAAATATAATAAAATTTTTGTTTATTTGTTCTGAAATAGCAACTTACATAGTCTTGGTTGGCCTCAAACTTGCTAAGTGGTTAAGGCTGGCCTTGATCTCCTGATCCTGCTTGGTCTACCTGCTAGTGCTAGGATAACAGATATGTGTCAGATATGGATCTTAATAGACGAAGATTAAATTATCATACATATAAAGTGTATGCCATAGAACCTAGCATACAATAACACTAGCTTACTGCTACTACTAAATAATATAAATAATACTAATATAAAATATTTATACTACTAAATGTTTGTTTGTTATTTAAGACAGGGTTTCTCTGTGGTTTTGGAGTCTGTTTTTAGCTCAGGCTGGTCTTGAACTCACAGAGATCTGCCTGCCTCTGCCTCCTGAGCACTGGGCCGTGAGCCACCACCACCCGTCAACTACTAAATATTTTATACAACTAAATCTACTAATGTGAAAGATTTAAATTTTTTATTTTATTTTTTATGTGTATGGGTATTTTGCCTACATGTATCTCTATGCCACATGTATTGACTTAGTGCCCAAGGAGACCAGAAGAGGGCATAGGATCCTTTGGAACTGGAGTTATATATAATAAGGAGTTGCCACGTGGATGCTTGGATATTGAACCTGGCTCCTCTGGAAGAACACAAGTGCTCGTAACTGCTGAGCCATCTCTCGGGCCCATGTTTTTGTTTTTGTTTTGTTTGTTTTTTTTTTTTTTTTTTTTTTTGAGGTAGGGTCTAACTATGCAATTCAGGCTGGCCTCAAGCTCACAGTCTCCTCAGTTCGGGGTTACAGTCACATGCTCTCATGTTACATCTATTACTTGAATATTGAGCCATGAGTTCTCACTTCTTGAAGGTCAGATGAGGTATTCCTATCAAAGGTAATGAGTTGGACACAAGGAAAACCAAACACTGAGTCATGCCCGGCACCTCATTAAGCTCAAGCACCTGAGAAGGGTGGGGCGGTGCAGCAGGGCTGTATGGAAAAGATAACCAGGGGAAAAGTCAGCAAATGCACCTGGCAGGGGGTAATGGCAAGGGCCAGGGTGAGGTCAGGGCCTGGAGGAAAGCACCACACACAGGAAGGGACATCTGAAATGTCTAAAGCACACTGCCTGTGGCAAAGCAAAGAGAACCACACGAGAAGCCACCTGTGCAGCACAACCTGGGCAGCACGAAAAGTAAAAGACCCAGACACAGATATTGGGGTTCAAGCTTCAAACTGAAGATCAGTAAAGCAGCCAAACCAGTATATTTTATCTATATCCAGCTGAAATGGCAATTCTGTCTCCATGAATCCAAGAGACGAAAGTTCTCAGTTCCTGTCTCCTCCTGCTTTTTATTCCTTTCTCCGCCCAGCCATATCACTCTTGTCTCCACCTCCTTAGTGCTGAGATTAAAGACGTACTATCCCAGGTGCTGACATCAAATCTGTGTGAGTTGTTTCTTTTAGGACTGGGTCAATAGTCAGTGTGGCCTTGAACTAATTGAGATCTGTCTACCTCTTAATCTTGACTGCTGGGATTAAAGGTATGTACCACCACCTCCGCCTGGCCTCTATATCTTCTGGCTGGCTTTGCATTCTGAACCCTCAGGCAAGCTTTATTAAATCATAAATAATATATCACCACATACCGGCTAATGTTTTGGATTCTATCTTTAAAGCTCTGGAAGTCTTACACTCCAGGCAGAAAACTGCAGCCTGAGCCTAGCAACCATCATCACCTGTTGGTACTATGCAGCAAGCAAGCACCCATAAGCTTCATGTTTTAAGTCAGGCATGCTGGTTCACACCTCTGATACTGGCATTTGGGAGGCTGAGGTAAAGGTAGGAAGACTGTCCTGGTAGAAGGCCAGACTGGGCTACAGAACAAGACCCTGTCTCAAAAACAACAAAAACTTTCACACATTGGGCATCAGGAAGGACATCAAGCAGGGTTCTAGGAGTTTGAAAATATGGCCCATCTGTCCTTAAGGTGCACATTTCCAAGACCTACCTGGTGATGGGGACACCTGAGGTCCTGTTCAATAGAAGCTCCTGGTCATCCGCTGATCATTGGTCTTGAAGGGTCTTTGTCGCCATAAGTCCAGGCAGACCTAAGGGGTTGTAAAGCCTTCAGTAAATGCATTTCAGATCACCAATGACTGCAGCTGGTCCTGCCACAGCTATCTATACTAGAGCCACCAGGTTACTTACACAATCCTGATCCTATACTATCTAATAATGGCCCCTCAGGCTGGGGTCTGGGGTCTGAGTCAAGATGATTAATGTTCTAGAGACTCCCAGGAGCAGCCACGTACAGAAGGACTGTGGAGCGCCTGCCCACGTTTGTCCATCCCATTTGCCACCACTAATTTAGCCACCAAAGTTCATCCAATCACAGGAGGCTACAGTTTACCTCACTCTAAAGTGGAGACTCATTTTACTGCCAACCAGGAGAGAGGTGCACAGAGAAAGAGGAGAAAGAAGAGAAAGAGAAGAGGAGGGCAATGCCTCCCGTGAATCAGCTCACTACAGGTATATGCAGCTTTGGTAATTATCAGGAAATTTAGTTGATCTAAGTGCAAATATCAAGCCACTAAAGTATATTGTTCCTGTGTGTGTGTGTGTGTGTGTGTGTGTGTGTGTGTTTCTATGGACTGGACCCCAAGACCTTGCATAAACTAGCCATAGCACTCAAACACTGAGCTACATCATCCTTCTTTTCCTTTTCTTTATTTTTTTTTATTTGTTTGTTTGTTTTGTTTTTTGGAGTTGGTGGTAGTTTTGAGACAGGAACTCACTATGAAATCCTGACTGGCCTGAATATCATTATTTTTGGTTGTAGAACCTAGCCTTTAATGACTGAGCCCAGCCCTTGAATATCATTATATAGACCAGGCTGGCCTCAAATTCACAGAGATCCATCTGCCACTGCCTCTCAAGTGCTGGGTTAAAGGCAGGTGCCATCACTTCTGGCATTCTTTTGTTTTATTTTGAGACAAAGTCACACATAACCAAGGGTGGTCTTTAACTCACTATGTTCTCAGACATGACCTTGAACTTACCTTCTTGCATCCACTCACCAAGTGCTGGGAACAAAGAAGTGGGCTATTATGCCCAGCCTATGCAGTTAGAGATCCAGCCCAGGATTCGTGTTTACTAGGTATAAGTGGAAGTTTCAGTCCTGTCTGCCTGTCCCAAATACCCGGCAGCCACTTCCCAGATTACCACACAGAGGTTTATATAAATTATAAATGTGCAGGCAATAGCTTAGGCTTATTACAAACTAGCTCTTACATTTTATGTTAACCCATATTCCTAACTTATGCTCTGGCATGTGGCAGTACCTTTATATCATGGCGCATTCACCTCCTGTCCCCTCTGCATCTGCTGGTGACTCCTGACTCACCCTTCTCCTTCCCATCATCCTTAGATTGGCTGCCCCACCTATACTTCCTGCTTGGTTACTAGCCAATCAGCACTTTATTAAATCAATTAAATGACAAATTTTACAGTGTACAAGAGGATTACCCACAGCAGCTAGGTGTGTGCTCTATCATCTGAGTACTATCCCCAGCTCCTATCCCCCTTTACTTAATCATGGCCGCATTCCTAAACCACATGGACACCTCAAACTGAGAACAAAGGACCATGCAAAACACTATCAGTGTACTTTGGCTTTCTCTTTATTATTTTTTATTTGAATTTTTGAGATTTGCATAATTGGCTCAGCTATTCAATGCTGTGGACTGAGTTTGGATTTGAGCACCCAAAATCCAGTTGCATGGGTTTGACACTCTCTTGGTCTTCACCTGCGTGTGTGCGTGCACACGCATACATACATACATACACACACACACACACACACACACTCATAGATACACACACAAATCTTTAAAAAGTCAGTAGAAAAGTCAGTAGTATGTGGATATGGTGGCATACTCCTGTAACCTAGTATTTTGGAGTTGCTTTGCTCTGTTCATTAACCCTGGATTTAATAATTTGGTTTGATTGCTTATTATATCAGCAGCAGCAGATTTCCAATAACCAGGGACTCAGAACTCATCAATTGGGAGTACAGGTGTACTCCACTTGCCTGGGCATTTTGTGTTGCTTGCTTGGGTTTGGATTGAGACAGGTAATAGCATCCAGGCATATCGTGACCCCGAGCCTTGGGGACCTGGCAGAGTGTATCACCCCTGTGACATGGCAGGCAGTACCCAATCTCTAAAAGCAAGTGCAAAAGGTCCCTTTAAGAGACAAGCTCCATCTACTCCCTCTCTCTCTTTCCACTGTTCCTCTGATGAAGCAGGCATATGTCTGTCTCTCTCCTTTCTCTTGCCCCTCTTTCCCTTCCTTTTCCCCACTCCCTTCCCTTCTCCCAATAAAACTTCCCAGTTAAAAATAAAAGGAAGGCTAAAATGCTTAAATGTCATGGCCAGAAATAGTACTGGACCACTAGTTTAAAAAAAAAAGAAAAAAGCCGGGCGTTGGTGGCTCATGCCTTTAATCCCAGCACTTGGCAAGCAGAGTCAGGTGGATTTCTGTGAGTTTGATGCCAGCCTGGTCTACAGAGCTAGTTCCAGGACAGGCTCCCTGTCTCTAAAAAACAAACAAACAAACAAAAAAACCAAAATACTTCCCAGTAAGTTCTACCTGTAGGACCTATTTTTCTTTCAGCTACCTGGATCCATCAAAGTCCCCTCAAGCCGGATATTATTGAGGGTGGGGCTTAAATGAGTCCACCAAACCCAAGATAAATGATAATTAGATATTTATTAGGGAAGCACTTACACAAATAATAGTAAATAACCACTGTGGTCTTTCTGCTCCAGAAGATGCAGTCTCCGCCCTTCCAATGCTCTCACTGCAACCCAAGAGAATGAGCCAGCTCCTCCTCTACCTTACAAGGGGTTACGCCTGAACATCTGAAGTGAAGCCCATAGGGTGTGGCCATCATTGCAAGTTCACTGGCAATGCAAGACATGCCTGTATAGTGACAAGATCTCACTATACAGCCTGGGCTGGATTGAAACTTGTGGCCTTCCCACCTCTGCCTCCCAAGTACCAGGTATAGAACACTCCACTGGCAAGTTATCTGTCTTTTGATTTGGAGCCCAATGAAAGAAAAAAAATACCCCCCCCAAAAAAAAACCCCAAAACACTGCTGCACAAAGACTCCCATCTCTGCTACAAGACTTAGAAGTAGCAAGTGGACACTCGGAATGTTCTTGAATACCAGGCTAGTCAGGTCATCCTTCATCAGAGCACATATGGCGGTCAGGGAGCAATCTGTGGGAGTCAGTTCTTGCCGTGTATCTTATAGGTTGAGGGGATTAAACTTGGGAAATTAGGCCAGTAGATATCTTTATCTTCTGAGCCATCTCTCCAGTCCCTGGCCTGGGCTGTTATACACAGGGAAAAATGACATTAGACCAGTGATTCAAAAAGTCAGCCTCCATGGTTAGAAACAAGGCAAGCAGATAACAGGACTTAATCAAGCAAGTGCCAATTTTAATCCTGCTGTGACCTCCAAAAAGAAAGGGTGATTCTGCGCTACTCCGCTTTCATCTGAAGGCTGAGGTAAATGTGACCGGACACAGAAACATGAACGTCCTGCTTGAGTGGGCAAGACTTTGGAATACTGGTAGACATGAAAACTATTTGTGAACAGCCTTGTAAACAAAACCCAAGAAATTTACCTAGATACTTCATCACCAGTTATCCAAGCACTCTACAAGGCATCTGGCACAGAAGCCTCAGCAGGGCTGCTGAAATGTGATAAGCAGCTTTCCCAATAAACCCCAATTCAACAGGAAGCAAGAGGATTAGAGATTCGCTGAAGCCAGGATTATGGGATAAAATGACTATAGAAAGTTGTGTAGGAATGGTTCCTTCCTCCTCCTGCTCCCCTTGGTTTTTCCAGACAGGGTTTCTCTGTGTTGACAGTCCTCGCTGTCCTGGAATTTCTCTGTAGACCAGGCTGGCCTGGAACCCACAGAGATCTAAGAGACAGCTTAGTGGTTAGGGGCACTTGATGTTCTTACAGAGCACCCGAGTTCAGTTTCCAGCACCCTAACAACTATACCTCCAATTCCAGGGTATCTACCACCCTCTTCTGGCCTCTTTGGGCACTGCATGCATGTGGCTCAGAGACATTCATGCAGGCAAAACATTCATACACATACTTTTTTAAACGTTTAAAATTGTATTTTATGTGTATAAGTGTTTTGCCTGAATGCAGTATGTGCACCGCATACCCTTGGAGGCCAGAAAATGGTGTTGGGTCCCTTAGAACTGGGGTTACAGAGGGTGTTGGGAATCAAACCTGGGTCCTCTGAATGAACATCTGGTGCTTTGAACCACTGAACCCTCTCTCCAGCTCTATTTTTTTGTCTAATTAACAAACAAAAACAGATCCAGGCAATGGTGGCTCACCCCTTTACTTCCAGCACTTGGGAGGCAGAGGCAGGCTGATCTCTGTGAGTTTGAGACCAGCCTGGTCAACAGAGCAAGTTCCAAATCAGTCTTCAAAGCTTCACAGAGAAACCCTGTCTTGAAAAACCAAAGGGGGGGGGGGACCCAAAACAAACAAATAAGCAAACAAACAAAGAAACAAACAAAAACTGAAAGAAGTTCTCTTCTACTGTGGCTTCTAGAGATCGAATGCAGGTCACCTGGCTTACATGACAAGTACTTTTACTTGCTGAGCAATCTTTTTTCTTTTTTAATAAAAGTGCTCCTATAGCAGGGTGGAGCACACCTTTAATCCCAGCACTCTCTGAGTTTGAAGCCAGCCTGGCCTAAAGATCAAGTTCCAGAACAGCCAAGGTTACACAAAGAAACCCTGTCTCAAATAAATAAATAAATAAATAAATAAATAAAAAATAAAGGCATTTCTCTAAGTTAAACTAGTCTGGAATTGCCTATATAGTCAAGGGTAACCTTAAGCTCCTAATTCTCCTAAAAGCTGTGATTAAAGATACGCTTACTATGCCTGGCTAAACTTTCCATTTCTAAATATTGCCTTCAGAGAATGTTGTATAAATGGATCACAGTGTGTGAACTTTGAAGTTGTTTTTTTCCACTTAGTATAACAAGGCCCACCCAAGTTGTCACAGGTATTATCAGTCTCTTAGGACTGAACATCCCATGCTGTGGATACTGCCTTTTGCTCAGACATGCACTGAAGGAGTTGTGTCTACTTTAAGCTATTACAAATGAAGTCACAGTATAGATAAACATGTCAACCCTGAGTTTCTGAGGAAGCAGCCATGTGATCACAGACCTCCTGACATCTCACCGTTGGCCACGCTCATACAGTCTTCATCCCAGACAAAGGCTAGCTTCACAGGGATGTTTTTATGTTGGAGTCTATAATAAATGATTTACCGAAAGGAGATATTAGATTTTACCTGGGATGTCTTTGGAAATGTGAAGGCTTCCCATGGAAATTAGCCAGTTGACAGAAACCTTGGGATGTATTCAAGGGTAAATAAAGTAAAAGAAATTTAGAGTGGGTAGTATGGCCTAGTGGGTAAAGGCACTTGCTGTGTAAGCCATATACCTGGAAAACTGAGTTCCATCCCTGGAAGTGAAAGGAACAAACTGACTTCACAAAACTTGTTTTCTGATCTCCATGTGTGAGCCATGACACATATGCTCCCCCAACACACACACACACACACACACACACACACACACACACACACACACCTTAACTAGTTTGCCTTCTGATTATTTTTTAATTTATTTTATTTGTATTTTATGTATGTACATCGGTGTTTTGCCTGCATGTGTGTCTGTGTAAGGGTATTGGATCCCCTGGAATAAGAGTTATAGACAGTTGTGTGAGTTGCCATGTGGGTGCCAGAAATTGAACCTGGATCCTTTGTAAGAACCATCTCTTCAGCCCTGCCTTCTAATTATTAACAGATTTCCAAGGCTTAAAGTTCTTTTAAAAATATTTCTTTATTCTATGTGTATAAGTGTCTGTCTGTCTAGATGGATGTGTACTATGGAGTAGGAACCCATGGAGATCAGAAAAAGGGTGTCAGATTCTTAGGAACTGGAGTTACAGATAGTTGTGAGTTCTGGGAAGTGAACCTGGGTCCTCTGTAAGAACAACAAGTACTCAAGTTTATTTGTTTGTGACAGGGTCTCTCTCAGTGTAGATCTGGCTGTCCTGGAACTTGCTCTGTAGACCAGGCTGGCTTTGAATTCACAGAGATCTGCCTGCCTCTGCTGGGATTAAAGGTATGTGACAACATACCTGGATTTATCACATAAATGAAAAAGTAACTAAGATAAATACTTTATAAAAGATACTGTGATTTTTTACAATATCTTTAATTTTATGTGTATAAGTATTTTGCCTGCATGTATGTCTATATACCACATACTTGTTTAATATACCCACAGAGACTAGAAGAAGGCACTGGATCCCTGGAATTGGAGTTATAATGGTTGTTAGCTGCATGCAGAACACTGAAGAACCAAGCATTGGGGAAAACTGCAGGCCCCAATCAAATAAAACATCACTATCACCTAGAGTGGTAGTTTATGCAGTCAGACATGACAAAGACGAGGGCACATAAAGGCTAGCAAGCTGACGAAACAAAGCACACACTGCAACAAACAACTTTCTGTATAAGAGAAAATGTCCGGGCTTGTGAGACATTACATCCAAGCACAGGGGAGTCAAGGCAACACTACACTGTTTTTATAATATCTTTTGAGTGCATCGTCAGTTCCAAATAAAACACAAAATAAAAAAGTTTAGAAACCCCTAAACAAAAGGAGGTGGAGTCAGATGTTCACACAAGTTCCGGAGCCAGCTCCCTGGGTGCCTTAGCCAATGCATCCAAGCCCCCAGTCCTATGAAACTGTTTTGCTCCAAAGACAGGAACCTTTTGTTTTGCTTTGCTTGTGGATGGAAGAGTACCATTATTGGAGGAGTTTTTGAGTAACACAGGGACATACTCCAAGAACAGCCTAGCCACTGGCCTGCTGCAACTCTGTTTCAGAGTAATTACTGGCTTCTTGAAAGTCACCCTCTGCAATCACTTTCCTTTTCAGAGTGAATAAAAATCCAGACTAACTGATACTCAGAGCAGAGAGCAAAGGCCACAGTTCACCAAGGATCACTTAGGCCAGACCACAGTGACAGATGGTCCATCCTTTTATTGTTAAGCACCCTCAACACAGGGTTTAATGCAGGCTTAAGTTGGAAAGGAAAATCTTTGAAAAATTAAAAAGGGCCTTTGAGAAATTCCTTCACAGCACCCACAGAATCCCTGGGAAGGACATTCTGGGGACTCTACTTAGACACAACAAATAAAGGTAGTTATTAAAGGCCCCAAGAGAAACAGACCAAAGTAAGGCAGTTCATATTTCACTCAGTTTGCTAACAGGCAACATGAGACTGGCTCAAAGATTTGCTCATCACTGCCAGAAAGGTATTAATGTTTTCCTTTGCTGTGGTCATTTAAAAAACACCTGGAGCACCAGACAAAGCTTCACAAGACCTGGCTGCCAAGAAAACCTGTTATGGATTCCAGGCCAGGGACACTGAGCCAGGCACTGTCTCTGAAGCACCTCAGCATCTACACCGACAACCAGAATCAGGACATTTGGTTACTAGGAAACAAGACCAGGCATAGTGGTAAACACTTACAATCCCAGCACCTAGGAGATAGAGGCAGGAAGCACCAAAGATCATGGTCACCCTGGTTACACAGCAAGTTCAGGGCCAGACAGAGAGCTACATGAAACCCTGCATTAAAAAATAAAACAATCCCAAAAGAATTCCAGTTTTGTATTGGAACCAAATTTCTAATAAATTTTCCCCCAGGGGAGAATGTGAACGAAGTCCCCCACTACCACAAATTATGCCAGGTAATAATTTCTTAAATGGCCCTAAACATACTTCTGACACTTTTAATTATGCATTTATGCAAAGCAGCAGTTACAAAATCAAAATGTCATCTACTTCAGATAGTTTTGAAGATACTGTTGGGTGCAGTATTGAATTCTCAACCTAACTTTATTTATTGAGACAAAGTCTCTACATTACCCTGACTGTCCTGGAACTCAATCTGCAGATCAGCCTGGCCTCAAACTCGGAGATCTCCTTCCTCTGCCCCACAAGCAGAGGTGTGCACCACTATACCTGGCTACTTATTTATTTTTGAGACAGTGTCTCACTGTGTAGCCTTGGCTGGCCTCTAACTCACTGTGTAGACCAGGCTGGCCTTAATGTCATAGAGATCCCACCTGCCTCTGCCTCTCTAATACTAGGATTAAAGGTGTGTGGCAAAACACCCAAGCTCAACCTAACTTTAATTCTTGGTAAAGATAAACAAACATATCAATTTTACTAGTATGCAAATCTGCCTTCATTTTTGATAAGTGGTAAAATTACATGAAAGTAAAAAAATTGTTTTAAAATAAATTTTTTAGTAATTGATTGTCAATGGAGAGGTGGCTCAACAGTTAAGAGCACTTGTTGCTATTCCTGAGGACCCAGGTTCTATTACCAGTATCCACATGACAGCTCACAAATCTGTAACTCCAGTTCCAAGGAATCCAACAATCTCTTCTGACATCCATAAGCACCAGGAACTCATGTGGTGCACAGACACACACAGAAAAAACACTCGTACACATAAAATAAATAAATCTAAAAAAATAAGGTGGAGAGATGAGAAAGACACCTGATGTCAATTTAACTTCCCAATGCACACTAGTGAACATGTACAAACACAGACACACACAGACACAGACACACACACACACACAGGTTTTGCAGCATTAGGGACTGGGGGTTGAAACTAGGACTTTATGCATGCCAGACAAGCAAGCATCTAATAGGCTACATCCCAACCCTTTGATATATATAATTTTTTAATATATATATTTATTAATTTATATTTTACATTCCAACCCCAGTTCCCCCTCCTTCCTCTCCTTCTGCTCCCCCACTCTCCCCACCTCCCATTTGCTCCTCAAAAAGGGTAAGGCCTCCCCTAGGAAATCTACTAAGTCTGTCCCAAGGCACCTCTCCACCCCCATACCCCTGTGTCTAGACTGAGCAAGGTATCACTCCATATAGAGTGGGCTCCGCTAAGTCAGTTTGTGCATTAGTGTTACATCTTGGACCCACTGCCAGTGGTCTCGTATATTGTCCCAGTGACACCATTGTCAGCTATATTAAGGGAATCTAATTCGGTCTTATGCTGGTTCTTCATTTGTCAGACCCGAGTCAGCGATCTCTCACTAGCTCGGGTCAGCTGATTCTGTGGGTTTCCCCATCAGGTCTTGACTCCTTTGTTTATACTATTGCTCCTTCCTCACTTTGAATGTACTCCAGGAGCTGGGCCCAAGATATGTATCATTAAATGGGGGAACAAAACAATAGCTTGAAACAGACAATTCTTATGAAGATTTTTTTCAAGCAGATTATCCCGTGGCACCACAGACTATCAGGAAACTAGACACCCAGTCACTGTTCCTATCAAGTCCATGGGGCTGCCACACCTGTTGTCCAGGAGTACACATGCTATTATGACCTGAGTAAAACCCTGATTGTGGGAAAAAGCAATAAAATTGTGCAACAAAAACACAGTGAATGCAGAAAAGAAATAAAATGCTTCCCTTTTCTCCAAGGGCTCTGATTTTCTGATTGAGAGACAACCGAAAATAAAAATGAACCTGATTCTGTTTGCTTCATATTTATGGAAGGTTTGAAATCCCCAGGACAGACAGAGCAAATAACTGGCAATGACAATTCTACTGATATCTAAAAGTAAAGGGTCATATATACATATAATATCTATCTATCTATCTATCTATCTATCTATCTATCTATCTATCTACACACACACACACACACACACACACACAC
Source organism: Phodopus roborovskii (assembly GCF_943737965.1). NCBI lineage: Eukaryota > Metazoa > Chordata > Mammalia > Rodentia > Cricetidae > Phodopus > Phodopus roborovskii. The sequence goes on along the minus strand of NW_026126407.1, from coordinate 47,580,630 downwards.
ACACACCCAGCACCTGAGAAAAATCTAAGTGCTGCTATGGTGTGTATGGTATTGTGCATGTATACATGCATGTGGAGGTCAGAGGTCAACACTGGATTCGACTCTACCTTCTGGGGATTCAAACTCAAGTTCTCAGGCTTTCACAGTAAGTACTTTGCTGTCTAAGTGACCTCCCAAGTCTCCTCTTCCTTTTTTGCCTAAGCTGACTTAGAACTTACCCTGAATTCTTGATTCTCTTGCCTCTACCTCCCAAGGGCTGGAATTACAGGCCTACACCACCATGCTAAACTCAAACATTCTATTTCTTTAATTTTTAAAAATGATTTATTTGTTTATATACAGCATTCTGCTTGCTTGTATGCTTCAAGGCAGAAGAATGCACAACATCTCCTTACAGATGATTGTGAGCCACCATAAGGTTGCTGGGAATTGAACTCAAGACCTCGGAATGAGCAGCCAGTGCTTCCCCTCAAACATTCTTTTAAGCAAATTTTCAATGAATAAAGGAGATCAGCCCAAAAGACCTTATACTCAAAATTAAGCACTTTGATCTGAAACACAATTGATACATGCACACTTGTGTACCACATTCATGCCTGGTGCCCACAGAAACCAGAAAAGAGCATCAGACCTCCTGTAACTAGAGTTACACCTGTATGAGTTGTCATACAGGTGCCAGGACTCTAACCTGGGTTCTTGCAAGAGCAGCCTGTACTCTTAACTGCTGAGCCATCTAATCCATGAGCCATTATCTCCATCCTCTTTTTTTGTTTTTTGAGACAGGGTTTCTTTGTGTAGCTTTGGCTGGCCTGGAACTCAGTCTGTAGACCAGGCTGGCCTTGAACTCAGAGATCCACCTGCCTCTATCTATCTCCTGAGTGCTGGTTTTAATGTCGTGCATAACCACTACTTGGTTCTAGCTTCTATCTTGTCATGTGTTTAGCTTGAGTCCTTCTTCCTGGGAATTTCATTTGATCACTCATTATCTTCTCAAACACACACACACACACACACACACACACACACACACACACACACACACACACACGGGTGGGGTGGTGGGGGGACAGAGACAGAGACACAGAGAGAGATAGAGAGAGAGTGAGCCTGGCTCTACCCCTCCATTCATTTGTCAAGTCTCAGCTTAAGGAGCATGAAGTCTTAGAATTAAGTTTGCTTTGACTCATGCTGACCCTAGTTAACCTCTTCCTGCCTCAGAGAACTCAGTACATCTCTTTTAAAATACCTCTGTGTGTGTGTGTGTGTGTGTGTGTGTGTGTGTATTATTGTGGCATATCTCCAATTCAAAGCATACTTTGCATGTTCATCTTCTGCCAGATCAATAGCTATTTTATGGCAGAAGGATGTCTGCAGTATCCCATAAGCCACACATAGTGAACACTTGAATATAGTTGTTATGGGCATAAGATTTTAAGGTGCATCCCCTGAACAAAAAGGTGAGAACAACTCAGTCTCCTTGTTCTAGAGCCTAAGCTTTCACAGATTCCTAATCTATCATCACCAACCAATCTTACAGCAAAAGTGGCCAAAGGCTTGTCTAAGCTAGATGTCATACACACAAATAATTTAAAAATATATTTACACCTGGGCATGACCTACAAATCAGTAACTAAAGGACTCAGGAGGCTAAGGCAGGGAGATCACAGGGAGCTGAAATTCAGCCTGGATTATATAGCAAGATCATGTCTTAAAAAACAAGAACAAGCCAGGCGGTTGTGCCACACACCATTAATTCCAGCACTCAGGAGGCAGAGACAGGTGGATCTCTCAGTTCAAGGCTGGCCTCAAACTCAGAGAGTTCTAGAAAAAACCTGTTTAGAAAACCAACCCCTCTCCTCTCCAAAAAAAAAAAAAAAAAAAAAAAGAATGTCAATGTCCTTTACCCCGCGTGGCCTACACCACCTCTAAGACAGGTCCCTGTATTCTAAGTACATTCAAATATGAGATGTTGGAGACAGACACCCACGGCAACCAACCAGGCAGCACTGGGTTTTCTAGCTGAGCCAAGCAGATATAAGACAAAGATAGTTATAGTGTTCAGTTGTTTACAGGGAACAACTATTGGCTCTCTCCACAAAGCACAATCTCAACACAAAGTACAGAGTCACCATAATTTCTCAGAGGAGAACAAATTTTAAGGTCATGGTTCCCTGACTAAGACAAAAAGGATCCCAGCACTCACAGACCTGGGAAAAAGAACCCATCTATAAGTTTTATAGATTAACCCAAAGAATAAACCTTTTTCCCCTGAAGTCTAGATTAAACTTATTTCCTGCAATTCCCCTATAAATCAGTGTTATGTCTCTTCAGCCCTATATTTAGTAGGGTTTGTTAAGATAAATTATAACTTTAATTTTTCATTAATTTACTTAAAGCTTTGTATCAATTTGCTTACTACTTTTTTTTTTTTTTTTTGCTTTTTCCAGGTTTTTTGTTTGTTTTTACACAGGGTCTCATTACCCAAGCTGGCTTTTGACTTGCTATGTAGCTGAGGCAGACCTTGAACTTCTGATCCTTGTGCCTGTACCTCCCAAATGCTAAGATTGCAGGCTTGACTGCCACATCACTTTTCAAAGCTTTCATGATGTATGTATCTATACATTCACAAAAGTATGGAACACCAGCTCTGTGAATGAATTACCAAGACAGAGAGGTCAAAGATAACCAGCAATTTTCACCTATGAACTAAAACACTTCTCCTGCATGTTCAACCTATGATCACTCTAAAATTCACTTCACTTCAAGATAAACCACATAAACATCTGGTTATTTAGTTAGGAGTTAGCATGTATTGTGTATGCTATAGCCTAACAATCTAAGTTCCATGAAGGAGTTTATAAGTGAAATTGGGAACACATCACACCAAGTGTGTGGGTTTCCAGATCAATTCTGAATGTGAAACATGGTGAATTTTGGGAGACTTAATAAATCCTGTAGATTCTAACTCATCTTTGTTGTCAATCTAGCCCCTCCTTTTAAAATTTTTATTTCATTTTAGTTTATTATTTGTGTGTATATGTGTATGGGCACATGCATGCCATAGACACCATATTTGGAAATCGGAGGACAACTTGTAGGAGTTGGATCTCTCCTTATACCATGTGAAACTCAGGAAATCAAACTCAGATCACTGTGCTTGGTGGCAGGTGTCTTTATGGGTTGAGACATCTCAACAGTCCTAGGTCCTCCTCATGGCAACCACTTATATTGTATTTTAAAACTTCTCAAAGTGATTTCTGGAGCCCTCTCAAATGTTCCAAAAATATCTCCTGGTCATGTTACAATCCTAGAATGACTCATCACCACTTCAGAACAAAATCAACACCTTGGTTAACTCCAGGTCTTTCCATCCCTGGCTCCTGCCTGCCTGTCATCCTCCCCATGCCCACTATTTGTCCCCATGACAGTGCTGTTGTGCACTTGCCCCTTCATCTGTTCGTCTTTTCGACTTGCTCCTACCGTATCTGTAAAACCCAGATGTGCCAGCAATCCACTGGGACATTTCCCAGGATGCTTGACACACCCTTCCGTTACTGCTTCTCCCCATCCCACCGTGCAAGGACAAAGAGGAGAGGGAGCTGGCAGAAAACAGACATAAGCATGCACTCGTCTGAATAAATGTCTAGTCCTTAATATGATCATCAGCCTCTCTTGGGAGAGTCATTTACTAACATGTGTGTTCATTAACCATTTTAAAAAAGAGAGATCTATAGCTTTAAATGCCAACAGTAAACACAGGATGTTAATCAGATGTGACAACACCTGTACCTTCTTCTGACTACTATGACTGTGCTTTTCTCTAGTAAGACATCTTCAATTTTTTACAGGGAATTTGCTTTCCCGAGTATTCAACATCATACTAAGGACTGAACACTTCCCTTCCCTTCCCTCAGAAAAGCCCCATTCCAAGACTGGTCATTCTCATAGATGCTGATGCTCATGTGAATATTGGCTGTAGAATGATTTGAAAATACAATCACAAGGGGCTAGAGAGTTGGCTCAGAGGTTAAGAGCATTTGCTGCTCTTGTAGAGGACCCAGGTTCAGTCCCCAGCACCCACATGGTGGTTCACAAACACTTGTAACTCCTCTTCTGGAGAATCCAACACCCTCTTCTGGCTTCCACAGGCACCAAGCATGTTCATGGTATACAACTATAAAATTAATTCTAAAAACAAAACAAAACAACAACAACAAAAAACCACATTCACAAGCTGGAAATGATACCACATTTCTGAAACCCCAGTATTTAAGAGCAAAGAGGCTCACCCAAGTTTGAAACCAACATGGTTTACAACAGGAGTTCCAGGCCAGCTAGGAATACAAAGCAAAATTTGTTTCAAAAAACACCATTCCAGCCAGGCAGTGGTGGCGTATGCCCAGCACTAGGGAGTCAGAGGCAGGCAGATCTCTGTGAGTTTGAGGTCAGTCTGGTCTACAGAGCAAATTACAGGACAACCAGAGATTCACACAGAGAAACCTTGTCACGAAAAACAAAACGAACAAACAAACAAAAACCCTTCCATTCCCCCCCAAAAAGTTGGGGAACTGAAGTGATAGTTCATTTAGTAGGGTTCTGGAATGGTGACACACACAACTCTGGCACTGGAGGACTGGAGACAAGCGGATTCCCCTGGACCCCATATGGTGGAGGGAGAGACCCTACTCCTACAAGTTGTCTTCCCTGATACATGTACACCTGCACTCACACTTGTGTGTGCACATGCATACGCGCGCGCACGCGCACACACACACCCACACACACACTTCACAAACTCTTTGCTGTGCCTACTCCCTTTGCACTTAGTAATACAAAAAGAATGTCGAGGGGGTGTTAGACTTCTAAAACCCGGTCATAAATAGTACAATGGTTTCTATCACACCACTTTCCTTACAAAAAACTCCTTATGAGGGAAGACACCTACCAATAGAAAACAAGGACAATTCAGGAGTCCTCAAAGACTCCTGCAACTGGACCTTTGAATCAGGTAACTTGGATTTAGATCCCCCAACCTAGTGAGACACTGGGCCATCATCACCAACGTAGAGAGACAACATCTGATTCCCAACCCACAGAAAGTGCTGAATCATAAAGGTTGTTTTATTTTGTGCATTTATTTGGAGAAAATCTCATGTTATAGCTGACCTCAAACTTAGAATTATGTTTCAGCCTCAACTTCTGACTTACAGGTATGCACCACCAGATCTAGCATAAAGATTGCTTTAATCCATTAAATTTTGTGTTTCTTTGTTACAAAGCAACAGATAAACAACACAAGGAGGCAATAGAAGGAGTGAGAAAAATGTCAGTGCAGAAGAAACAACAGTCTAGCACTTGAGAGGCTGAGGCAGGAAGATTGCTTCCAGTTCAAAGCAGCCAGCAGGAGGAGGCGGTGATTGCATGAAAAGCACAAACAGCAGAGAGAAGAGCTGTGAGGGTGGAGGACGAAGACATCCCCATCTCCACCACTTCACTGCCTCGGCCCTGAACTTGAAGAATATGAACTGATTCTCACTTCATTCGAGGGGCTCCAAGAGCCCTGGTGAGAACCACAGAATTTAAGGAATTTAACGAGATTAGCGGATGTCCACCTGAACCCAGGGCCCCTAGGGTAGGTCACACCCGTTGCTCTGGGTCAGCACTGAGGGCTCCAGGGAACAGAGCTCAGATTCTTTTTTTTAGTGAGTTCGGCGCGCCCGAGGGTGCCAGGCCCCATAAATGACCCTGCTACTCTAGGAGTTCAGGCGTGGCCGCCCCGAGCTGTGCGCCGCTCTCCGGTGGCCGGACGCACTACAGGCCCCCACTAGCTCCTGGCGATCGAACGCAGCCGGCCCGAGCGAGGTCGCGCGTGAGAGTTACCTAGCTGGCTCCTGACCTGCTCGGACGCGGCTAGTTGGCTTCGGACGCGTCCACGAGAACCTGCTCCTCACTCGGCAAGTGGTTCAGGACCGCCGAGGCTGGCTCAACCGCGGTTCCTGGAGTCAGGGATCCACATTCCCAAGGTACTCAGAAGCAAACTGCGTCCGACAGTAGCGTCCCTCCCCAACCCGCCCCGGCCCGCCCCGGCCCGCCCCGGGCTGGAGGGCAGCGTGCCACGCCCCCACAGGGCCCTCCCTAGACCTGCCCTGCAGCAGGCCCCACCCCAAAGAGGCTGTGGCCTCTCCCTAGCCCCGCCCCACTGTGCGTCACTTCCTATCGGCGGAAGGGTCATACCAGAGTGGCCGGGTCCTGCAGTCCGAGTTAGTTGCTTAGCAACGCGAGCGCCTTGCTTAATGTTACTACTTTCCAGCATGAAATGGACTGTGGAGCCGAACGTTTTGGCATGGAAATACTGTGATAGCTTGGGCTTCATGTTGCAAAACTAACCCCAGAAAACTGTGAAGGGAGGTGTCGGTCATCTGGCCAGCAGGAGAACCTCTCTAAGGGTTCTCTTTTCTAGATTGCATATCATTTCTTGCCCTTACTGTCCACGTTATTCCCTCTACGCACACACAGACACGGAGTAAAGGTCAGAGGACAATTTTGCAGAGTTGGTTCTTACACCTTTATGTGGGTTCCTGGGATCAAACTTAGATTACAAGCTTTTGCATAATTGCTTGGCAAGAACCCTTGTCCACGGAGTCTTCTCATTATTTGTATTGTTTTTGAGACAGGGTCTGATACAGTTCAGGCTGGCCTGGAAGTTGAAATAATAATTCTGAATTACATCTCCTGAGTACTGCGATTACAGGCATGTGCCATTAAACTGGTTTTATGCAGAGCTGTTACTTTAACCCAGGGCTTTGTACTTGGTAGGTATGCATTCTACCAATTCAGGTACAATCGTAGCTTTTTTGTTTGTTCCTTTTTTTTTTTTTTTTTTTGAAAGTGGAGTTCTCACTTACACAGGTTGATCTTGCGGCCTTGCATCTTTGTTTTTTAATTTTTTTTTTTTTTTTTTTTTTTTTTTTTGAGATAAGGTTTCACTGTGTAGCCCTGGCTGTCCTGAACTGGAGCTCTCTTCATACACCAGACTGGCCTCAAACACAGAGATCTAGCTCTCTGAATGTTGGAACTAAAGGTGTGTGTGACCACTGCCCCGCTGGCCTTTGTTTTTTTTTTTTTTTTTTTTTTTTTTTTTAATGTATCTAAGGCTAGCCTTGAACTCCTGCTTTTCCTGCCTCTATCTTTCATTTGCTGGGATTACAGGCTAGCAACACCACAGTTAGTGATTTGTGGGGGAGGGTGGTACTAGGAGCTAAATGCATGTCCCAGTGCTTGTTAGGCATACATTCTACCACTGAGCTATATCCCCATTACATTGTTAATTTGCTCATTGCAGATGGTGCAGTCTCATTCCTATGGATAATTGTTTGGATAGGGGAGAGCTGTCCTGCCAGGTTTTGTTCCTCCTGGGGTTGGTCCAAGTAGAAAAGTTTATCAATATGTACCTTTGATTAAAATAAAGGAGACAGACACAAAACGAAGGCAGAAATACTAGGTTCTTATCCTACTTTTATTTACCCTGTGGGCCCAAGTGAGGAGTCAAAACATTTTAGCAAAAACAGCTGATATGTGCTTCTTGCAGTATGTTCCAAAATGCTACTGTTCCTAAATATCTTGTTGCTCATATTTGTCAAAAAATTGTTTAGTTGTTTGACTTTATTATTATTTTATTTATGGTTTCTGGAGACAGGGTTTCTCTGTGTAGCTTTGGAGCCTGACCTGGCACTTACTCTGTAGATCAGGCTGGCCTCAAACTCATGTAGATCCACCTGCCTCTGCCTCCTGAAAGCTGGGATGAAAGGTGTATGCCACTACCGCCTGGCTTTATTTTTATCTTTAAAGTATTTTATTTTTTGTTATGTGCATGTTAGGGGAGGGTAAATGTATGTGACTGCTGGTGCCTCTGGGGCCAGATGAGGGTCTCATTTCCTGGATCTAGGGTTGCAGGAAGTTGTGAGCTGCTGGACCTGGCTGTTGGGAACCAACACTCCACTAGAGCAGTTACCACAGAGCCATGTCTTCAGCCTCTTGTTTGGCTTTGAACCTGACTGGTAATTTGCCAACACAAAGACATAGCTCTTGCCTGGAAGGGGATAGGAGATTGTTTATTCTTGTGTCAAATATAAAAGTGACCATGGAACAAGAACATAGAATCAGGATGCTCCTTGTCTTAGGGCTTTATTGCTGTGGAGAGACCCTTGAACTGAGCAGCACTTCTAAAGGAAAACATTTAATGGGGCTGTGTGAGAGCCAGAGTTACATTTCAACAAAAAAGAATGCCTCTGATCTGCAAATCCTTTGCCCAAGGACAGATAGTTCCTGAAATCTGGAGGCTATTGTTTATGGATGATAATAAGCCAAATGTTTCTTTTTTTATTTATTATGCGTGCAGTGTTCTGCCTGCATGTATGCCTGGATGCCAGAAGAGTGCACCACATTTCATTATAGATGGTTGTGAGCCACCATGTAGTTGCTGGGAATTGAATTTAGCACCTTTGGAAGAGCAGCCTGTGCAGTTAACCTCTGACCCATCTCTCCAGTCAAGCCACATGTTTTCATTTGACCCATCTGACATGTGCTTGATCACATGTGGCCAGGAGGTTCACCAGCAGGAAATATAGCAGGATGTATGCTTGTCCTTGATTGGATATATGTTAGAGGTACCTCAGAATGTATGCTTGTCTCTTATTGTACCTGATGGGAAATAGGTAAGCTGCTGCAAAATTTGATTCAGGGCCATCTTCTGAAAACCCACAGATGAGCCACAGCTCATCCACCTGGTCAGTATTTAATTAAAGCTTGCTTCAAATTTGGCTTTAAATTGTGTTAGTGGATTTATTCTTAACCAGTGAGATTAACAGATGGCTTACATTTCAGAGGCTTTAATCCATTATCATCACTGTGGAGAGTGTGGCAATGTGCAGGTAGACATGGTGCTAAAGAGGTAGCTGAGTCTTCTGTATCTGGATCAACAGGTAGCAGGAAGAGCAAGTAAGGCACTGTCCTGGCTTGAGCATCTGAGATCTCATAGCCTGCCCCCAGTGACACACTTCCTCCAGCAATACCTCACCTATTCCAACAAGGTCACACTTCCTAATAGTGTTATTTGAAATGAGTTACAGAGTTTATTTAGGGAGGAAGTAAAATGGGGAGCTGTGATGATTGATAGAGAAAGGAAGTGAAGAGAAAGAATAGGGTGAGTGGAGCTTGCTTGAAAGGGAACCTTTGCACAGGCATACAGGGCCAGGGTACTGCTTGCCATGTCCCCCAAAGTGTGCCACTCCCTGTGAGCCTACGGGGACCATTTTCTTCCAAACCACTGTGTCCAAACATTCTTGCTGAATACCATGTCTCAACTTCAGAAAGGTTTTATGAAGTTTTAATTTTTATTTATTTTTCTTTTTTGGACAGGATTCCTTTATATAACTCTGGCTATACTGAAACTTATTCTATAGACCAGGCTGGTCTTGAATTCACAGAAGCAATTGGAATTTTCTTTGGGCTACCAACCAGCACCCAAATAAAGATGCAGAGACTGACCTTAGCTTAGGCTTCTCTCACTAGCTATTTTAGCTTAATTTAACCTGTTTATGTTCATTTACGTTTTGCCTTGGGACTTTTATGCTTCTTTAATTCTGTATGTTCTACTTTCTTGCTTTCCTCTGTGTATACCTGTCTAGCCCCTGACATCTCTCTGGCCTCTTTTCTTTCTTCTTTCTAGCCTGTAAATCCCACTCCCTTGCTATTGGCAATTCAGTTTTTTATTAGACCAATCAGGTGCCTAAGGCAGGCAAGGTAAAACAGCAACACATCTTTACATTGTTAAACAAATGCAACACATCTTTGCATAGTTAAAAAGATATGCTGCAACATACAGAGCTCTGCATGCCTCTGCCCACTGAGTGCTGGGATTAGAGGCATGTGATGCCAAGCCTGGTTCATGAAATGTTTATAGTTATGGAAAAAATGTAGAGCCATAAGTTGAGGCACATATGGTCCACTATTTAGCCTTGGTTGGCCTATGGCTCTGGCTAGCCTGGACCTCCCTATGTAAGCCAGACTTATTTCTAACTCAGAGACCCACCTACAGGTCAAATTCAGATGTAGGCAATAAGTAATACTAAGAGGACTAAGGATTGCTCCTGATAATTTGGCTCAAAAGAGGAAACATCAATATCAGAATAGAGCCATGTGTCAGCCCTCTTAAAAGCAGGTGAGCAGAGTCAAGGGAAATCATTAATGGGAGTTTTAGGTTGCAGAAATGGCTCAGATGTTAAGAGAACAGGATTCAGGTTTGGTTTCCAGCACCCACATGGCAGCTCACAAACATTTGTAACTCCAGTCCCAAAGGAATTGGAGTATATAATAATACAAATATTGTACTATTATCAGTCTGTGTGTTGTGGAAACTTCAAGCAACAGAGACCACATAAGCATTTAGAGAGAGAACTCTTTAATAAACATATGGGGTAGTTACTCAAAAAGGTCCAGTCTCACGCTGAAAAATTTCACAGCCTATATAGGGTAAGCAGTATTGTCAAAAATTCGTCTACTATCCTAGGGTGGTCTTTTCATCTCTGTCCCAAATAATTCCCTTAGCTTGAACTTCATGAATCCAACCCCTACCTCCTGAGATTATAGGCATGAATCACCCGTCAAGTTTAGTATATTTTATTTGTTTCCACTAAAGTCTTATTAGAAAATAGAATTTGATGTTTTGGGGACTAGGGTGAAATCAGGGTTGGAGTTTTGCTCTAGTTTCTAGGACAATTTGTGACTGCCCTACCTAGCGACTCTAATTGTCCCAAACTACATTTCCCGGCAGGACCCGTATCAACGTTGACGAACTTCCTCCCAGCATTCCCCGCGGCGGGAAAGCGCCGAGCGGGCTGCAGGCCGACAGCACCGTCTTTCCTTGCCGCTGTTGTAGCTGCTGCCGTTGAGTTGTGAGGAGCTTATCGGCCGTCCCTACTGGCCACCATGTCCGCCCAGGCGCAGATGCGGGCCCTGCTGGACCAGCTCATGGGCACGGCTCGGGATGGTGAGTCTGAGCGGCCGTCTAGGCGCTGGCCGGGGGTGGGAGTAAGGCGAGGCTGCCCGGCAGCCTGAAGCGGGGGCCGTCACAGTGTGCGCCTGCGCGGGGCGCCATTCCTTTTCCCCCGCTCGCCGACCCCAGGCGCTGGGCCTTTGTCTGATCCGCTTGGCTTGCAAGGCTGCTGCGGCCTCTGTGTCCTCATCTGAGCGGACTCCTCCTTGAGAGTCCGATCTGACGGTGGGGATTTGTCCCCCTCCCATTTTCCGTCATGCGAATTCCTCTTGGTCGGCACCGCGGCATGGCGCCGCCGGCGTGCTGAAGCGTCGGCGAAGGGCTGGAACCAGCGCGGGCTCCCTGGCGCTGGTTGCCGTGTGGCAGAATTCCTCTGATACTCCTCGGAGGAGAGGCAACCCCCGAGGAGCTGGACGGGTTTCGAAAACCCCGGGCCTTCGTGCTCCGTATGGTTACATGGGGAGCCGTAAATGAGCATTTCTAACGTTGGTTCCTCATGCACTTTCCTAGTCTTCCCACCCCCTCATTCCCCAGCCTCACAGACTAGCCTTGGTTTAATCAGTTCTTGGCATTCGTTAGGTAGGTGGTTCTGTAGGGAGGCGTTCAAGATCACGGTGGTGTCTCAGGAGAAAGCAGTAGCATCCTAGCAAAGCTAGATCCCTGCTGTGGTTTGTTTTTATTTTTACTAAAGTAATGGAGTTGTAATTTCACACTGGCACATTTCGCAGGGCTGTGCAGATTCTTTGCACCTTATTTCATAGGTCAATAAGTGCTTTTAGCTTTCTTTGTATGTTGAGTTGCTTTTGAAATGCTTCCCATATTTTTATTTCATACAAACTGAACAATTGTGGCCCCTCTATTTTATTTATAAAGGTTCAGTGTATCTTTGCCTGCCTACATCAATCTGCAAGGGAGTTGCAGAAAAGCCTCATGTTCATCGAGCCGTGAGTCACAACCAATTTCTAAGCTGTTATAACAAAAAAGTGTTTGCTTTTTTTTTCCACAAGTAACTTTAAAAGTGTAGTTTAGAAAGAAAACATTTTCAGTAAAAAGACACTACATTAATCATGGATGCTTGCAAATCCTGAAATATATTCCTCCTTGACTATTACACAGCTCTGTGTCCTATACACAGATTAGCCTTAAAATTTGTCACATACCACTTTGCCTTTACTTTTATGTATCATTCCCCCTGACTTCCTTACTGCAGGTGTGGGCAAGAAAACTTTTCCTTTAAAACTTTTCAACAGCGGGCATAAAATTCTGCAGCTGAGTTCTTGAAGAATGCAGATGGGTACAGTATGTGTTGGAGTTCACAGTGTGTATTGACTAACCTGATTCCTTTTTGCTTTCTTTGGTATTGTCTTGTTAAAAGTGACTCCCAGGTGCCAACTTTGCCTTTTAAGGGTGGGGATGAAAGAGGAATAAGAAAAGGTCTAGAGATATTTAACAGTCAGTATACAGCTTGAAAGCTTTCTCTTCCTCTTGTAATTTTTGGTAAAACACTGCCTATTTTGACTACAACAAAAACATTAATAAATAGCTTTGGTTGGTGGAAATAACAGCTCAAAGTCCTATGTGGTGGATTCATGGCACTCTGATTACATGGGTCTTAGTGTCATTGCCCACGTGTGTATTTGGACTGGTGCCTTTTGGTACTCTCTTCTGACTCCTTGACATAATGATGGAGTTAGATGTGATTAAGTGTGCGTCTTCGTAAAATACTTTGCTTAAAAAAGATCTGTATTCCGTTCATTTGTAAATATCTTTAGATCAGTTTCTTAGTGTATATGGTGGGGAGAATACAGAGATGCTAGTCTGCCAATCATCCAGGTGTATTGTTATGCCAGATAGCCTTGTGTGGTTAATGGGATAATACTTTATTTAAAATCATAAATGAATTTCAGGAGATGAAACCAGACAGAGGGTCAAGTTTACAGATGACCGGGTCTGCAAGAGTCACCTTCTGGATTGCTGCCCCCATGACATCCTTGCTGGGACGGTAGGTGCATTCCAGAGCCTTATGGGTCGCTTAAAAGGGGTGGGATGGTAGATGTGATATCTTTCTTTAATCAAAAGTAATATTTTATTTTTAAAAATTACATAATAGGAGCTAGAGAGGTAGATCAGTGGTTAAGAGCATTTGTGGCTCTTGCGGAAGACTTAGTCCCAATACCAACATCTGTTAATTCCAGTTCCAGGAGATCAGACACTTCTGAACTCTAGGCAGCTGTATCATCTGCACATACCCATACAAGGCGCGCGCGCGCACGCACACACACACACACACACACACACACACACACAATATTTTTTTTAAAAAAATAAACCTTAAAAATTAATATTTAAAAAACATAACCTTTAGGGTTAGAATTTCTGAAACACCCACTTTATCCTGTGTATAAAGAATTACAGGGCTGAAGAGATGGCTCAGTGGTTAAGAGCAGTCACTGGTTGTCCTTCTAGAGGACCCAGGTTCAACTCCTAGGACCCATACAGCAGTTCACAACTGTCTTTAATCCCAGGGGATCTGACACCCTCTTGTGGCCTCTTTGGGCACCAGGCATGTACATGATACACAGACATACATGCAGGCAAAATATTCATACATGTAAAAATAAAATGAAAATATGAACAAATTATAGGAGAATTGGTGCCCATCTTTGATCTTAAAAAACAAAAACTGAGTATTTTATGCATAAGTACAATGTACAAATATTTTAGTCACATTCATCCCTCTGCCCTTTTTGGGGGTGGGGGGTTGAGGCAGGGTTTCTCTGTATTGCTTTGGAGCCTGTCCTGGAACTAGCTCTGTAGACCAGGCTGGCCTTGAACTCACAGAGATCTGCCTGCCTCTGCCTCCCAAGTGCTGGGACTAAAGATGTGTGCCACCAATCCCTGGCTCATCCCTCCACTCTTGGGGGGATTTATTCATTCATTCATTTATTTGGTTTTGGTTTTTCAAGACAGAGTTTCTCTCTGTTTTGTTTGTTTTGGTTTTTCGAGACAGGGTTTGTCTGTGTAAAAGTCCTAGCTGTCTTGGAACTCTCTGTAGACCAGGCTGGCCTTGAACTCACAGAGATCCACTTGCCTCTGGCTCCTGAGTGCTGGGACTAAAGGCATGCTCCACTACTTGGCTCATCCCTCCAGTCTTAGTAGATGAGTTTTTATGGGTCTCATGGATACTTGGAGTGGGAGTTGTGGGGGGAAATGAATGTTTTTCAGAATTCTATTTTCCTTTAAAATCTTCAAGTTATAGATTGTTCTTCATGCGTTATGAAGTATTTCACTAGTGTAAAATCTACATAGCTGTTAGATTTTTTTTTTTTTTTAATTTTATTTCATGGCATTGGTGTTCTGCCTGCATGTGTGTCTGTGTGAGGATGTCAGGTGTCAGGTACCCTGGAACTGGAGTTACAGACAGTTTTGAGCTACCATGTGGTTGCTGGGAATTGAATTCAGGTCCTCTGGAAGAGCAGCCAGTGCTCTTAACCACTGAGCCATCTCGCCCGCCCCATGGTGTTTTTTTTTTAATTAATTAATTTGGTTGATTTTGTTTAAATTTCAAGTTGGATATATGTTAGACTTTTATTCTCGCATGATATTTTCATTCATATAGATACATACACGCACTTAAATTTTATTTATATGTAGGCCTGAGTACATGTCCACAGAGAACAGAAGAATGCATTGGATTCTCTGGAATTATAAGTGGTTATGAATCTTCCTGATATGGACTGACTCCAAGTCCTCTGAAAGAACAGCAAATGTTCTTAATTACAGAGGCATGTTTAGCTATGTTTCCTTTTTTCTTTTTCAGATCTTTATGTGTATGAATGCTCTTATTTGCACATATACCTTAATGCCAGAAAAGGGCATCAGATCCCTCTGTAGATGGTTGTGAGCAACCATGTGGTTGCTGGGAATTGAATTGAGGACCTCTGGAAAAGCAGCTGGTGCTCTTAACCATTGAACCATCTTTAGCCCCCAGAGCCATGTTTCAGTCCCTTTTTGTTTACACTTTTAAAGTTTGTGTGTCTCTGGCTGTCTGTCTGTGTTTTTATGTAGGTGCCAAAGTGTTCATATAGAAGTCAGGACAGTTTGGATCTGGGGATCAAATTCAGATTGTCAAGTGGCTTTTCCTGCTGTCTTTTCCACCCCTAACATAAAATAAAAAAATCAAGTGGAGATGACATTGATTGCATATTTTTGTAACTCTTTCAAGAAATCTATACTGTCTAATAACTGTAGTCTCTGAGCAATACGGATAAACACTAGTTTTGTTCATTGTGTTTTCATTTGAAATTAAATTAAATTTAAGACTAAACAGTGGAGAAAATCATCTGTTATATTTCAGCTACACGAGTGAAAAAGTGTCCCGTTTTACAAAGGACAAGTTTAAGACTTCACAGCTATTATGAGGAATGTAAAACCAACCATTGGTTGAATGAATATATGTGTGCCAAAGAAAACATGTGAATCATGGATTAAAAAAAAAAATCTGTGTGATTGTATCACCGATTACCTAGTCCCTTGAGACAGTCTTTTTGTTTGTTTGTTTATTATGAGTCAGGATTTCTCTGTGCAGCCCTGGATGTCCTGGCACTTGCTCTGTTGTAGACCAGCTAGCTTCCAACTCAAAGAGACATTCCTACTTCTACCTCCTATGTGCTGGGATTAAAAGTGCTTCACCACCACCTGTTGAGACAGTTTTACTAAGTCTAGAGTACATTGTGCCTAGAGCTTATGGCATTTTGGCTGGGTTAGCAGCCAGTAAAATAACATCAAGTCCTTCTCTTTTTTTCTCCAATGCTGTGGTTACAGATATATGTTGCCATGCCTAGATTATTAACTAGGTGCTGGGTTCTGGACATTCATATTTGAGCAGCAAGTGAGTATTCTTAACCCATTGAGCCATCTCCCCAGGGAACCCTGCCCACTTTTTGTTTCTGAGTCAGGTCATATGCTGACCTCAAAATCTATGCAATTCAATCTGGGCCTATACTCCTGATCTTCCCACTTTTGTTTGTGATTATGTTGACATGCCTTTTGACTTGACGCCATGAGTTTTAGGATAAAAATTTCCTATTGCGCTGGGCATTGGTGGTGCATGCCTTTAGTCCCAGCACTCAGGAGGCAGAGGCAGGTGTTATCTCTGTGAGTTTGAGGCCAGCCTGGCCTACAGAGATAGTTCCAGGACAGGCTCCAAAGTTACACAGAGAAACCCTGTCAACCAAAAAAAAAAAAATTCCTATTGCTATTCAAACAATCAGAGCAGGAGATATCTGCACAGTCCTGTACTTAGGACTGCGATAAGCACCACAAAGTCTAGTATAATTGTTAATACATGCGATTAGAATACATAATAATACATTGTGGCTACTCTTATTGTCAACATAACACTTTTAGTGAGTTATAAATTGGGCTGTTTAACAGATTAAGAGAATGTTTATTTTATTTATATCTGTTGTATGTGTAGGAACGTTGCCTCTGTGTGTGTGCTTATGCATGCTATGTGTCTGGTGTCCTTGGAGGTTAGAAGAGGGTGTCAAAAACCCTGGAACTAGGATTATGAATGGTTGTGAGCTATCAAAGACCTAATAAGAGGTTGGACACCGGGCTCTGAATAATGAAAAATATATTTCTAGGTTATATCTTGTTTCTTTTTTGTTTATATGATATGATCTCATGTTGTCCATGCTGACCTTGAACTTACTATATAGCTGAAGGTGGCCTTGCATTCCTGACCCTCCTAGCTTTTCCTACAAAGGGCTCCAATTACAGAAATTCGCCAATGTAACTGGCTTCGTTTCTTTTTGTTGGAGACAGGGTCTTATGTAGCCCTATTGAAATTGGCCTTAAATTTACTATACTGTTGCCAGTCAAGCCTCTAAATTGTTGAGATTATCAGTATATGCCATTGTATTGGTTCATTTCTTTCTTTTTTTTAAGATGTATTTATTTATTATGTATGCAGTATTCTATCTGCATGTAATCCTGCAGACCAGAAGAGGGCACCAAATCTCATTACAGATAGTTGTGAGCTGGGAATTGAACTAGGACCTCTGGAAGACTAATAAGCATATATACTATTTTTATATATTTTATATTGTTCTGCCTGCATGTCTCCTGCAGGCCAGGAGATGACACAAGATCTCATGTGATTGCTGGGAATTGAACTCAGGACCTCTGGAAGAGCAGTCAGAGCAGCCAATGCCCTTAACTGCTGAGCTCTCTCCAGTCCCCTTTATCCATTTCTTAATTTATCTATAAAACTATATCGTTAGGCAAGTGTTGGTGACTCACACCTTTAATCCCAGCTCTTGGAAGGCAGAGGCAGGCAGATCTCTGTGAGTTCGAGGCCAGCCTGGTCTGCAGAGCAAGTTCCAGGATAACCTCTAAAGCAATACAGAGAAACCCTGTCACCCAAAACCAAACCAAAAAAAATTTATTTCAGTGAAAGTTGAAATACTAAATTATATTAATTTCATGCTTTCTAGAATGAGTGTTAATGTTTTAATTTTTTTTTTTTAATTTTCCACAGCGCATGGATTTAGGAGAATGTACCAAAATCCACGACTTGGCCCTCCGAGCAGATTATGAAATTGCAAGTAAAGAAAGAGACCTGTTTTTTGAATTAGATGTAAGATTTTGTTTTGTTTTGTTTTGTTTTGGATGTTTATCTGTGTTGCAAAGTTTCAATTATTATTGAAAGTAGTGTGATGTTTGTACATTACAAAGCAAAATAATTAAATATGCACTTGTTAAAATCTTAAATTCTAAAACACAACAGAACCATCTTATATGTATATGACTGTCAACTTATTACTATATTGAATTTTATTTCATTGTTTGCTTTTTTAAATATGTCTCATATAGCCCATGCTGGTAGCACATACTATGAGCCAAGGATGATCTTGAACTCCTGATGATCTTGAACTCTCTTGAATGCTGGGATTATAGAGCTATGTGCCATCATCATAGATTTATGTAGTGTTGACAATTGAACTCAGAGCTTCATACATGTTAGGCAAGCATTCTACCAATTATACTATATCCCCAGCCTCTGGACATTTTTAGCAAAGAGGCTGTTACCTTAAGATACAGGTGTCCACAGATGGTGGTGGCGTACTCCTTTAATCACAGCACTTAAGAGGGAGAGACTGGCGGTTCTCTGAGTTTGATGCCAGCCTGGCCTGTAGATACAGAGCTAGTTCCAGAATAGCCAAGGCTATACAAAGAAATCCTGTCTCAAAAAACAACAAAAAGATACCAAGTTTCAAAAAGTGATAGGATAGATTAAAGTCTCACTTTAAGGAATGTATCTTTTTTAATGTACTAAACCAAAATGTCAAGTAAGTGTGTGTGTGTGTGTGTGTGTGTGTGTGTGTGTGTGTGTGTGTGTGTGTACACAATGTGGGTGTTTTGTCTGCATGATGCCGTTAGAGGCCAAGAATAGCCATAGGATTCCCTGGAACAGTTAGTGATGGCTATGAGCATGCAGGTGCTAGGGATAGAACCTGGGTCCTTCAGTGTTCTTAACCTTGAGTGGTCTCTCCAGCTTCTTAGTTTTTATTTATTAGGCTTATTTGTTTTTATGTGTATGGATGTTTTGTCTGTATATATGTTGTGCAATATGTGTGTAAATGAAGTCTATGGAGGCTAGAAAGGGGTATTGAATTCTCAGGAACTGGAGTTAAATAGCTCTTAACCATTGATCCATTTCTCCAGCCCCTTAATTATATTCTTTTTTTAAAAAAGAGAGTCTTAATGCCAGCTCAGGTGGCTGGAACTAACTGTTTTCCAGCTTGATCTTTAATGATCCTCTTGCTTCAGCCTCCTGATTCTAGGATTACATGTATGAGCCATTATTCTGGCTTCAGCGCCTTTTGGGGTTGGTGAGTAGGTTGGTTTTTTTAAGACAGGATTTTCTCTCTGTAGCCCTGATGGTCCTGGAACTTGCTCAGTAGACCAGGCTGGCCCCAAACTCGATCTGCCTACCTTTGCCTCCTGAGGATTTAGGGAGTAAAGGCATGCACTACCATTCAGGTCAATGCCTTTCTATAAAATGACCTCATTAATGATGCAGAAGTTGAGATACAAGAAATTGAAGCATACATAATGTCTGATTAGTATATATGAAGAGTGAATTCAACCATTGTGGGATTCATGGCTTGTTCACAGGAAGAAAAATAAAAAAGTTGTGTCTTCCAAAAATACTTAGTCTTATTTTTTTGTTCATTTTATTTTTAGCCAGGGTTTTACTCTGTAACTCTGGCCTGGTACTCATAGATTCCAGTTGGTCTTGAGTACACAGAGTTAGCCTAACCTGCATTTGCCTCCTGAGTGCTGGGTTTAAAGGTGTGGACTATCACACATCCAGCTATTATCTCTTATAAGAGAAAAGTGGATACATTTGTTGTGTTCCTGGCACTTACCATGTAGAACTCAGCCCTTGGATACTTAAGGGTAGAGAGATTGCTCACAGGTTAAGAGCTCCATTCCTTGTTCAATTCTCCGTAACCACTTGGTAACTCACAACCATCCGTAATGAGATCTGGTGCCCTCTTCTGGCCTGCAGGCAGAACACTGTACATATAATAAATAAGTGATGTGTAAAATAATCCTGTAAACTGAGACAAATTATTTGAAATATGTACGGGCTGGTCTAATTTCCTTTATAAAATTCCTTCTCTTTTAAGATAGTATTTCATGTAGCTCAGGCTTGCCTCAAACTTGTTGTATGGCTGAGTTCTCTCCCTCTGCTTCCCAACAAGTTGGATTTATCAAACCCAAGACTTTATGCCTAGTAGGCAAACATTCTACCTACCGGACTATATCCCCAATTGGTATTAAACAGTAAATATTTAATATATTTATTTTTTAGACAGGACCTCACTGTAGCCTTATATGACCTCAAATTCAGATCCTCCTTCCTGTCTCTGCTAGGATTAAATGTGTGTTACACTAGGCTCAGCGGTTTTTGTCAATTTTGAAATTTACTTATTTTGGGTGCTAGTGAGGTGGCTTAGCAGTTGAGAATACTGTTTGTTCTAGAGTATCTGGCTTTGTTTTCCAGCACTGAAGGATGGCTCACAACTGTATAACTCCAGTCCAGGGGATCTGATGTCCCCTTTTGGCCTTCAGTAGCACTGTACACATAGGGTATGTAGATACACATGCAGGCAGAATATTCATAAAAAATTTAATTTTGAGATAGGAATTATAGGTGTGTGCTGTTATATCAACCCCCCACACTTTTTTGGGGGAGACAGGTTTCCTTTACATAACATAGTAATACTGCTGGCTCTCCTGTAATTCACTATGTAGACTAGATTGTCGTCAAAGTCACAAGAGATCCACTTGCCTCTTCCTTCTGAGTGCAGGAATTAAAGACATGCACCACCACTCTTGACTATACCATCCTTTTTAAAGTGAATGCTGGGTGTTGCTTGGATGGCAAACGCTTAACTAAGCCATCTCCCCTACCTCTTTTTTCAAGACAGGGTTTGTCTATCACTTTGTCTGTCCTGGGACCAGCATTGTAGACCAGCCTGGAGTCAAACCCACAGAGATCCGCCTGCCTCTGCCTCCCTGTTCTGGGTGTAAAGGCATGCTCCACCAATGCCCAGTCCTCCCCAACCTCTTGAGTTGGTATTTTAATGAATTTTACTAAGTAGTTCAGTTTTGCATCAAACTCAAGATCTTCTTGCCTCAGTAATAGGATTATAGGCATGTACCAATAAGCAGTCTCCTTGAGTAGATATTTTGTATGACTTTGGGAACTCCTTGTATGTTTTATAAATTTAAAATGTTGATATCCTTTGGGTCACTTCTAAAGAATTGTTAAAAATTGTTCAGCCTGTTCTAGAGGTAGAGCATGCTTAGTGGTGGATCATTTGCATAGCTTGTGGTTTAGGTGCTGGGTTTGATCTCCAGCACCTTCGAAAGAAAAGTGATGGGGAAGGATGGATCAGAGGGAGGAAAGGAAATTGCTTAAAAGAAATACTTGTATGTATGTGTGAAGAAGTAGCAAAACAGAACATTTATTTATAGGTTTACATAGTGAATTCCAGGACAGCCAGGGTTGTATAGAGAAACCCTATATTGAAAACCCCCAATAATTAACAAATAAATAAATATAAATAAACAAAAATATGAGTTTTAGACTCATCTTTTTCTGTCATTTAAATTTGTCCTTGTTTAACTTACACTTGAACAACTTTTAAAGGAAAGGGACTGCTAAACAGACTTGCTTTTTTTTTTTTTTTTTTTTT
This sequence comes from Phodopus roborovskii, assembly GCF_943737965.1. NCBI lineage: Eukaryota > Metazoa > Chordata > Mammalia > Rodentia > Cricetidae > Phodopus > Phodopus roborovskii. The sequence continues at coordinate 47,559,300 of NW_026126407.1, read as the reverse complement.
TTTTTTTTTGAGACCAGGTTTTGTATGTAACCCTGGATAGCCTGGAACTCACAGATATGTGCCCATCCTTCCTCTTAAGTGGTGGGATTAAGCACGTGTGTCTGCCTAATAGACATGGAGTATTTTAGGCTTGTAAGGGCTATTTAGTATGACCTTTTCTCAAAACAACACCAAAACAAAGAAATTGACCTAGGATTATGTTCCTATTACATACATACATATGTGCCACGACTTTAAAATGTTGCTAGAGTGTGGTGTGCATACCTGTCATCTAGCACTTTATACACTAAGGCATAAAGATTGTGTGTTCAAGGCCAGTCCAGAGTACATAGCAAGTTTTGGGCCAGCGTGGGGAAATTGGTCTGCAGATGTAATTCAGTAGAATGCCTTCCTAGCATATTTGTGGTGTTGGGTTTAATGCCTAGCACTCCTCTTCCCAAATAAAAATTACCAAAAAAAAAAAAAAAAAAAAAAAAAACCTAACTATGTAGCGTTGATCATAGCTTTGTTTTTTCCTGAACTAGGCTATGGATCACTTAGAATCCTTCATTGCAGAGTGTGATCGGAGAACTGAACTTGCCAAGAAGCGGCTGGCAGAAACACAGGAGGAGATCAGTGCAGAAGTTTCTGCAAAGGTATATTAAGTGACTGGTATAATTCCCTTTTGTCTCAACTTCACACTAGTTGGGGATTCTGGGCAGATGGTATTTTCTATCCAGTGGAGATGGTCTGTGACCAGTTATTTGTGTCACAGGATCCTTTCTTCCTTTCTTTTTCAGACAGGGTCTTAATAAGTAGACTAGGTCAACCTTGAACTCCTAAGATTTGTCTGCCTCTTGAATGCTGGGATTAAAGACATGAACCACCATGCACAGCTAAGAAGCATTTCTTAGGCTATATGCAGTTACTAATTAAAAGAAGATGCTATAGTGCTGGGGAGTAATTGGTTATTTTGCTTGCAGCCTAAGTTTGTATACTAAACCTTGCTTTTTTACTACCCCTGCCTAGAAGACATACAGAGATACAAAAAGTTAGCCAAGGGTTGGTGGCGCACGCCCTTAATCCCAACACTCAGCAGAGGGGCAAACGGATCTCTGTGAGTTCAAGACCAGCCTGGTCTACAGAGCTAGGTCCAGGACAGGTTCTAAAACAATACAGAGAAACCTTGTCTCGAAGGGGGGGAAAAAAAGATACAGTGAATGAAATCTGCTGTTTTTTTTCGATGGAACACATGTAGAGTGCTCCTGACACCCCCACCCCTAAGCTTCTATCCAAAAATTGGATTATTGCTATTAAGTGTTTTTTTTATTTTTCAAGATAGTGTTTCTTTGGAGCCTGTCCTGGAACTCTTTTTCCCAAGTGCTGAGATTAAAGGTGTGCGCCACCACTGCTCATTGAGTTTTTAGTCTAAGTCAGGAGTTCTTTTATTTTCAGAGGAATAGGCCAGGCTTTCAGCAAGAAGAAGAGAAATACTTGTTTTATTTGTAACTCCAAGTATTGATGTTTGATGTTTTTATCTGATTATCTGTTCTTAGGCAGAAAAGGTACATGAGTTGAATGAAGAAATAGGAAAACTTCTTGCTAAAGCAGAGCAGCTAGGAGCTGAAGGAAATGTGGATGAATCCCAGAAGATCCTTATGGAAGTGGAGAAAGTTCGTGCAAAGAAAAAAGAAGCAGAGGTTGGTTGTTGGTTGTTTTTGAGACATTTCTTTATATAACCCTGTTGTCCTAGAACTTGGTATTCAGACAAGGCTGTCCTTAAACTCACAAAGGTTTTCTTGATGTGTATCAGTGTTTTGCTTAATATGTATGTGCACTATGTACTTGAATTTGTGTCTGGTGCCCCAGGAGACCAAAAGAGGGGATTGATTACTCTGGAACTGGAATTACCTATGTTTGTAAGCTGCCATTTGAGGGCTGGGAATCAAACTCGGGTTCTCTGGAATAGCAGCAGTCATTCTTTTTTTTTTCTTCTACTTCCCCCAAACATGGTTTCTCTGTGTAACAGCCCTGGCAGTCCTGGAACTTATTCTATAGACCAAGCTGGCCTCAAACTCAGAGATCCTTCTTCTTTTGCTCCTAAATGTTGGGATTAAAGGTGTGTGCCACCACTGCCCAACTTGTTTTGTTTTTAAACATGGTCTTACTTTATAATCCTGGTCGACCTAGAACTCACTGTGTAACCAAAGCTGCCCTGAAATTTAAAATAATCCCTCTACCCAAGCCTCCCAGTTATAGGTATGAGCTAAGTTTGAGGTCAGTCTGGGCTACAAGAAAAGTGGTTATAGGGAAATGATACTAATACAATAATGTTGACCATTTGGACTAAGGTTAAGCTATGTCTATGTTCTTTTATTCCAAATAATAATCTTTTGTGACTGACTGTGGTCATAAGTTCACAGGTAGGGACAGATTTCCAAATTATCCTTTACAGCTTTCCCATTATCAGTATCCACCCACCAGAGTGGTATGTTTGTTACCATTAGTATACCTAAATTTAGACGTCATTGCTTACAGTTTACATTACTTTTAGTATTATATGTTCTGTGGATTTGAGAAAGTTAAAAGGACATCTGTCCATCTATTATATAACTCGCATAGATATTTGTTCCTAAAACTCGTTTTTGGTGTACCTGTTAGGGTGTGGGTGTGGGTGTGTGCGCACACACACAGGCATAACAGAGCTTGTGAAAACTGTTAACACATTTTACTTGTGAACATTGTCCATGGAGGTTAGCAGAGGGTATCAGATCCCCTAGAACTGGAATTGCGACAGTTGTGAGGTGTCAGGTAGGTGCTGGAAATCAAATTTGGCTCTTCTGGAAAAGCAGCAAGTAAGTACTTTAATTGCTGAACCATCTCTCTGAGCCCTTCTCTTCCCATTGATTTTGGTGAAGATGGATTAATAAGAGATGCAATTTGAGAGAGATGGCTTTGAGATGGTCTGTAGATAGGTTGGGGGCATCCTGGAAAGCCATAGCTTAGACCATTGACAAAGTGAGATAAGCAAGAAGTGCAAGGTTAGGGAAGAGATGAGAAAATAATGTGTATGTGCATGTCTGGTGCCTGCTTGGCTTTTAGATATTATTGTGCTTCTAGTTTTACACTTGGCACATGGTTCTGATTTATAGCTAACATGCATAGTGCCAGGGTTTGTTGGGCACTAGAAAAATGCTCTCTGAACCCAACAACAGGCGAGGAAGCTTGGGACCATAAGGATTGTGCTTTTCTGTGGTTCTCCAAAAGTGCCTGGAATTGAAGTTGGTAGCAAAGATCAGATAGATAGGCGGAACAGGATAGTTTCTCATGCCTCATACCCTCAGGGGACATTCCCCCCACCTCTACTTTGTGGTAATATCACTGAGTCATCTATCATTATTTAATTGCTTAGCTTAAAAGACAAAGAGAGTGACCTGGGAGGGAGGTAAAGGAGGTGGGTAGAGGTAGGGAGAACTGTGGTTGGAATGTAAAATGAAGTCAAATGGGGGGGCAAAGATATTCATAACACAGCTGAAATGCCTAGATAGAATTACTCTAAAAGACTATGGGACCAGTCCTTGGACTGTACCTTATATAGAAGCACCTTATATAGAGTGTGGCAGTTGGAGGCAATGAATGATAACTCAGGTAGCTTCTGGTGCCAACTACTCACTAGGCTAGGGAGGAGGGATCTCTGCATCCTTCTTGATTGTAGGTGTATCGGTACAGTATGCCTCAAACCCTGGTAGAGGAGCAGGTACTTGTGGGTTTCTCAATGATTTGGGGATTCAGAGGTAACTATTTTATTGCACTCATACACACATCATGCTCACAAATATAACTCCCAATAAAAGAAACTATGTAATAAGTAATACAGAGATCCTGTTGTCCTTTTGTAGCCACAACCCTTTTTGATTAGATGATTAGGTGTGGTATTCTCATTGGCTTTTCATTTCTATAACTGATTTTAAGAAAATGATAAGTTGGGCATGGTTTTCCATGCCAGATATTTCAGGGCTTGAGAGCCTAAGTCGGGAGGATCTTGCATTCCAGGACAGCCTGGCCTGAACAATGAGAATACTATTTTTTAATATGTATGGGTATTTTACTTACATGTCTCTTTGGATACCATGTGCCTACAGAGGCATGAAGAGGGCATTGGATTCCCTCTTCCCTCTTTGATAGTACAGCCAGTGCTCTTAACCACTGAGCCATATCTCCAGCTCTAAAAGGATCTACGGTGTATACTACACACGTTTATAGTCCCTCAGGACAGGTTAGAGGATCACATGAGTTCCTTCTGTAAGACTACAATATGACCAAGTGTAAGCCAAATTACAATAAACTCTTTTCTCCCAGCTTGCTTTTTTGGTCTTGGTGTTTCATATAGCAATAGTTACCCTAATTAAGTAGTAGTAGTAGTAACCAAGAGAAGATCTTACTCAGTTTATTGCTATAGGCTTCCATTTTTATCTACCCAGAATATTTTTGTTAAGTTTCTCAGTTCTTGGTAGGTTTTCACATTAAATCCTTCTATAATGGTGACCTGTTAACAGGGTTTTTCTATAATAGCTCAGGCTATCCTGGAACTTGCTTTTAGATTAGGCTGTCTTTTTTTTTTTTTTTAAGGCTCTATTTATGTATACAGTATTCTGTCTGCATATCTGCCTACAAGCCAGAGGAGGGCACCATATGGCTACTGGGAATTGAACTCAAGACCTCTGAAAGAGCAGCCAATGCTTTTAACCACTGAGCCATTTCTCTAGCCCCCAGGCTGTCTTCTAACTCACCAAGATCCACCTGCCTCTCTGCCTATGTCTGTCGTGCTGGGATTAAAGATGTGCACCATCACTGCCTGGCTGCTAATCTTGTTCTTAATACATGGTGGCACCGGGACACATTTACCTGGAAAATTTCCTGTGTAATGGTGCATGCATACATGATCTTTCTCTTTGGTTGGGTTTTTGTTGTGGTTTGTTTGATTTGTTTTTATTTTTATACAGGATCTCACTTTGTAGCTCTTGGTGGCCTGGAACTCACAGTGTAGACCAGGCTGACTTTGTTCTAACAGATCTGCCTGCCTCTGCTTCTACATCCTAAATGCTGTGATTAAAGGAGTAGGCCACCACACTCAACTAAATTCCCTATTTTATCAAATTATGTTATGGTTATCATAACCAGAAGTGTGTAAAAGTATTTAACTTGCATTTCTTAGGGAATATTTTAATTGTGTGAATTAATGGAAGCAGTTACATTTACATTCAAGTCTTCCCTTTCAAAATGATCAAAGGGAGTCAGTGGCACACACCTTTAAGCCCAGCACTCAGGAGGTTGAAACAATCACATCTCCACAAGTTCCAGGTAAGGGCTATACAAGTGTGATTGGTCTTGAAAAGAGGTAGGACAAAGGAATGATTTTCTTCACTATGGATTTTGCAGCAGTGTTCTAATTGGAGTGCAAGTACCAGTAGCAGTGTGCCTGGTCTCTTCCTTTTGTTTGATGTATATTTTGCTTTGAGCAGAATGGAAGGATTTATCTATCTATCTATCTATCTATCTATCTATCTATCTATCTATCTATCTATTTGATAAACATTTTAGTATTTCTGAAGGATGCGTATTATGTGTTGGCTACTTTTTTCTTCAAGGAAAGTGTCAATGATTTGGCCTTTCAAAGTATCCTTTTAATCTGCATTAGATATTTCCTGGATATCAGGATATAGTTAAGACTGCTAGCTTTGGTTTACTTTTTAAAAATATGTATTTTAAATTATGTGTGTGAAGGGTTATATGCATCTGAGTGTTAAGTGTCTGAGGTGGACTAGAGGCACTGGATTGATAGTTAGAATTACTGGAGGTTGTAAGCTGCCTGATGTGGTGCTGGGAATGTATACTGCTAGTGCAGTATTTTTATTTTGGTTTTCCAAAACAGGGTTTCTCTGTGTAGCCCTGGCTGTCCTGGAACTCACTCTGTAGACACTAGGCTGCCCTCGAATTTATAGAGATCCATCTGCCTCTTGCTCCGGAGTGCTAGGGTTAAAGGTCTGCACCACCACAACCAAAGTATACGTTCTTAAGAGGCATCTCTCCGGCCCTACTTTTTTTTTTTTTTTTTTTTAAATTAAAAAAATTGATTTATGTATATGGGTATTTTGCCTATATAGGTGCAGTGCATGTGTTTAGTGCTCACAGAAGCCAGAAGAGATCCTCTAACTAGAGTCATAGATGATTGTTATTTCCAATGTGTATGCTGAGAACCAAATCCAGGTCCTCTGAAAGAGCAACAAGTGCTCTTAACTGCTGATCTATCTCTCTCCAGCCTGTTTTTTGTTTACTTTTGAAGTCTTATCTTCCCTGTTGATCTCAGAAAAATCTCCAAACCTACAAAGAAACCCTGTCTCAAAAAAACCTGAAAAAATAAATAATGAAATTGAAGCTGAACAATCCAGTTTTCAATGTGCAGTGATACGTTACCTATATATCAGGTTTTTCCATTTTGGGGGGGGTCTATATTGTGACAGTTTTGAAATGCCTCAGCTTTATCTCTCCCCTCCACCCCCCACATAGGAGGAATATAGAAATTCCATGCCTGCATCCAGTTTTCAACAGCAAAAGCTCCGAGTCTGTGAGGTTTGTTCAGCTTACCTTGGTCTCCATGACAATGACCGTCGTCTTGCAGATCACTTCGGGGGCAAGTTACACTTGGGGTTCATTCAGATCCGAGAGAAGCTTGATCAGTTGAGGGTATGTTAATACACTTTTTTTCTGGAGAAGCCTTTTGAGTCTTGCATCTTGTGGTCAATGTTATCCATTTTTATTCTTTTAGTATTTTAAGAAATGGTTTCTCTATGTTAACAGCTAACAGCTCTGGCTTCCTGGAACTCACTTTGTAGACCAGGCTGGCTTTGTACTCACAGAGATCCACTTGCCTCTGCTTCCCAAGCACAGGGATTAAAGGCACAAACCACCACTACCAAGCAATCCTCTGTACTTTTTTTTTTTTTTTTTTTTTTTTTAATGTATGTTGTGTTCTGCTTGCATGTATACCTGTAGACTAGAAGAGGGCACCGGATCTCATTATGGAAGAGCAGTCAGTGCTCTTAACTGTTGAATCATCATTACAGCCACCTGTACTCTTTAAGTTAGAATTAAACCTTTTTCTGGGTGTGCCCCCCCTTCACACCCCCCTCTCTTTCTCTCTCCCTCTCTTTTTGGCATGGTTTCTCTGTGTAAACCTGACTGTCCAGGAACTCTCTCTATAGACCTAGCTGGCCTCATAATCCAATGGTGATCTACCTGCCTCTGCCTTCCAAGTGCTGGAATTAAAGGCATGTGCATGCCACCACCACCCAGTGGAAAGATCAGAATTTTTTTTAAGATCAATTTCAGCTACCTGGCTAGTTAAGCTCCATCTGTTGAGTCCTTACCTCAACAAAAACATTTGCTTGTCTTCCAATAGCACTTTAATGTATTATGTTGTATCTTTGTGGGTATGAGTTTTGATTTGTTGGTCATGTGATGTGAGTGATAGAAGTAGGGAAGGAAATGAGGCCCCCACCTAAGAGTCTATTCTCAGCCAAACCTGCTGTAGGGAGATGGGAAAAGGAACTTTGGAGCTGACTCTCTTATGTGCCTAGCTCAGATGAAGGATGACCCTAGTTGGAGATGTAGAGTTTGAGGTCCTGGACGGGACAGCTTACCTGGGCCTTGCTTTGTTCTCTTATATAGAGGGGCATGGAGACTTTCCATGCTATCCCTGCTCTAAGCAGAGAAGACTGGAAAGTTTTTGTATCAAGGGGTGTGGCTTATTCCCCCATTCAGGATTTTGTTTCATTCACTCTGCCCAGATGATGTATTAGGTTTTTTTTGTTATTAGTGTTGGGTTATAAAAGTACTTAATACTTTTCAGCTAGCTCAAGTTGATGCTGATTTGATGGTAAAGTGTATCAGAACCTTCTGCCTTCTGTTGCGTTTAGGATTGAGCCTGATGAATTGAATGTGCAGTTGTGCTAAGGTTACTATAGCACTTACCACATCAAAAGTGAGTTGTTTCTGGCTACCTAGAGTTCCACTCCCAGCACCAGGGTGTATGTGCTCTGCTCTGACTCATGGCTTCTTTTTCTTTCTTTCTTTCTTTCTTTTTTTATTTTATTTTATTTTATTTTATTTTATTTTATTTTTTTTTTTATGCAGTACTTATAGAGAGGCTATAGGATGAACAACTAACTTTATGCCTTGGTTTGAAGCATTGTGATCAATTCCTTGTGACTTAGAAGTTCAGCCCCTCCTGTTTAATTTGTCACCAAATGTGTAAAATGATTGTAAAAATTTTCATTTGTTGTCTTTAAAATGAATAGAATATTGTTTCCTAGAAGTTGTTAATTTTATGTTTTCCATTTTTTTTAGAAAACTGTAGCTGAAAAGCAGGAGAAGAGAAATCAGGATCGCTTGAGGAGAAGAGAGGAGAGAGAGCGAGAGGAGCGGCTGAGCAGGAGGTAAATGTGGACCAGCCTCAGGACACTGCTGTTTGCTGTGCTGTTACATGGAGTAATCGTGTTTGCCACACACTGAACTGATGTTTGTTTTTTTGTTTGTTTTGAGGCAGGTTGTCTTGGTGTGTGTATTGTTGTGTAGAAGCACCATGACCAAGGCAACTCATATAAAGGTGTGGTGGCAGCTTACAGTTGAGAGGTTTAGTCCATATCTTCGTGGTAGGATGTAAGGCAGAATGCAGGCAGACATTGTGCTGGAGAAAGAGCTGAGGGTTGTTAGATCTTGACCTGCAGGCAATAAGTAGTAGTGGTATCTTGAGCATAGGAGACCTCAAATCCCACCCCAACAGTGACATACTTCCTTGTAGTGCCATTCCTTTTGGGGATACCACATAGGTATCACTATGTAATCTGGGCTGGCCTCAAATTTGCAGAGGTGCATGTGCCTCTGTTTCCCAATAGCTGAGATTAGGGCATGTGCCATCACACAGGGCGCTGGAGTGGCTTTTAAAAAGAATAATAATTAAATCTGTAACATAAGCTGTCTGGTAATATACACCATTGATTTTAAACAAAGGAAGGACAACCTGGAGAGGTTTTACCTTTTCTTCTTCTTTTTTTTTTTCTTTCTTGGTTTTGGTTTTTCAAAGCAGGGTTTCTTTGTGTTGACTTAGCTGCCCTGGAACTAGTTCTGTAGACCACCAGGTTAGCCTCAAACTCAGAGATCCACCTGTCTCTGCGTTCTGGGTACTGGGATTAAAGGCATATACTGTTGCCCAGCTATCCGTGAATCCCACAGAGCCAGCTCCTCTGACAGCTGGACATGAAATCTTCAGCAAATAAGGAAGGCAAAAGTATGTCTGCGCTGGTAGCTAAGCTGCAGTCTCATGGCAGTGTACTGCTGTGGGGAGTCGTTAGCTTTGGACTGAAGGGGTGGAGGTTTTATATAGGTTCTGTCTTTTTTTTTTTTTTGGTCACATAGGGCCCCTGGACAGACTTTCCCATAAGACCTATAATTGAAATATGTTCCTACCCATTGAGAAGCAGAGTGTAAGGTGTTGAGCAAAAAGCCCCCACACGTGAGACGCTTTGGATGCAGGAAGAGTATGAGTTTGGGTTAAGCAGTCTGGGCTAGACCTGGCTTGGACTTGGAGCTGTGTGAGGAAAAGGAATGAAGCTGGCTTCGTGGTTTCTTTTTCTTTTTTTTTTTTTTTTTGTTTTTTGGGACAGGTTTGTTTTGTTTTGTTTTTCCTATATATCCCTGGCTGGCTGTCATGAAACTCATTCTGTAGACTCATTCAGGGATCTGTCTGTCTCTACCTCTAGATTAAAGGTGTGCAGTACCATGCCCAGCTTCTTGTCTCTTGGTTTCTAAGCAGGAATTGTTTCTTAACTAGGACAGGTAGGATGGAACCAGATATAGGGTGTAGAAATCAGTTTGAGATGACTGAGAAGTGCTCAGGTAGATGTGTTGGGTCTAATTTGAATTCAGAGAAGAGATCAGAGCCAGAAGTAACCATGTTCTCTCGAAGGACAGTTTTTTGTTTTGATAGGCTTTTATTATGTTTCTTTGGCTGAGCTAGAACTTTGTGTAGACTAGGTTGGCTTCAGACTCACAGGGATCCATCTGCCTCCGCCTCCTGCGTGGTGGGATTAAAGGTGTTTTTTATTTTCCTGTTTAGGTCTGGATCAAGAAACCGAGATCGAAGGAGGTAGGTTTCCAGATTCATCATAGGGTTCTCAGGGTAAATGCTTTTTTTAATGCAGAAACATTTAGTAATTATGTTTATAGCTTCACAAACTTTGGTAGGCTATGCTGGCTTGTGAAGAGCATAGGAATTGGTTAGGGCTTAGCACAGCAGAACCACCCCACAAGTCCTATACATGCAGACACATTCTGCCATTGGGGAGAAGGGTAGAGCTTCTGCTGAGGCCTGCAGACCCACTAGGAGTGTCCAAGCCCTGTGTTTTTATTTTTTATTTATTTATTTTGAGGTGGGTTTTTTGTGTGTAACCATTTGTAGACCAGGCTGACCTAACTTTTAAGCACCAGTTGATCTGCCTCTGCCTTCTGAGTGCTGGGATTAAGGTGTGTGCCACCAGACCTAGCCAAGTCCTATGCTTTCACAGAAAAGCACAGGGAAAGGTTTAGCCATCACATTAATTCAGGAGAGTCTTTAGTCCCAAATTGCGCTGAAGGCCAAAAGATGCTAAGAGGAGAGGAATGGCAATAAACCTTTGAAATATTGACCCCAGTGATGTCTTCCTCTCAAAATCATCTGGGTTTTACAGGTCACGATCCCGGGATCGGCGACGGAGGCGATCTAGATCTACCTCCCGAGAGCGGCGAAAGTTTTCCCGTTCCAGGTCCCGAGATAGACACCGGCGACATCGCAGTCGTTCCCGGAGCCACAGCCGGGGTCACCGCCGAGCTTCCAGGGACCGGAGTGCAAAATACAAGTAACTACTCTGACTTCCTCAGTAGCTGCAGCCAGGAGCCAGCTCTTTCTCTTGTGTTCCCAAGTCTACTGGGGTTTGTCATGATGGCTTTTGGCCACTACATCCAGTAGGGACAAGGTTGGGCTCTGGGTGACTAGAACCCTGTGTTGGTGCACTGGTAATAGAGTGGCACCCAATGCTTGGAATAGTATAAGGCTGATGAGCTCTCACGTGGCCCTCTGGGTATCACTGCACTTGACTGGGCTTTATGTACTTTAACTTGGTAAAGAGCAGCTTAGATTTTTGTCTTGAACAGGTCCTGCTTACTTACCTCTCTTGTAACTTTGGTTTTGTTTTGAGACAGGCCCTCACTTTGTAATCTAGGTTGGCTTGAACTCAAGATCCTCTTGCTTCAGCCTCCCGAGTGCTAAAAAGAAGTGTATACCACCATGCTTGACTTATGTGGTTTTCCATTCTGCTCTTTTCCATTGTCTTTACATACTGGGTCATAGTCCACATGCATAAGTTTGTTGTATTCCCATTTGCTTGATTTCTGTTACATTGAAAACTTTCCTTATTAAAAACCTTTTCTTTTTGTTTATTTTTAAAGATTTTTATTATGTGTTAGTGTATTGTGTCACAAATGGTAGAGAGAGAGAGAGAGTGTGTGTGTGTGTGTGTACACTGTTGGAGGACAAAAAGGGTCTTGGATGGATCCTCTGGAGCTGGAGTTGCTGGTGATTCTTACGCCTGACATGGGTGCTGGGAAATGAGCTAGATCCTCCACAAGAGCCAGGCCTATCTCTCCAGCCCCTTAAACCTTTCAAATGTTACTTTTTATCATTTACTTTTGATTTTGAGACCAAATCTCTGTAGCCTAGGCTGGCCTCAAACTTAATCACTCCTGTCTCACCCTTCTGAGTGCAAGGATTACAGGTATAAGATACCATCCCCAATTCAAATGGTTGCTTTTTTTTTTTTTTTTTTTTTTTTTTTTTTATATTATACCTGTGTGATCATTAGACACTAGATGCAGTCAGGCTTGGCTGTCTTCTGATATACTAAAAGGAACCTGAGGCCAGGCAGTAGTGATGGTACACACTTTTAGTCCAGTTCTTGGGAAGAAAGGGCAGGTGTATCTCTTGACTTTAAAGCCTGGTCTACAGAGTGAGTTACAGCCAAGGCTACACAGAGAAACCCTGTCTTGAACCCCCTCCCCAAGGTCATGACCTTCCTTGGTCCAGGGTTGAGGGTTCCTATGCAGCAGCCAAAAGGAGATAGCAGCCTCTGCTGAGCCTCTGGTTCCACTTTCCCAGGTTCTCCAGGGAGCGCTCATTGAGAGAGGAATCCTGGGAGTACGGGCGGAGTGAGCGAGGGCCCACTGACTGGAGGCTGGAGAGCTCCAATGGCAAGACTGCATCGAGAAGGTCGGAGGAGAAGGAGGCTGGCGAGATCTGAACCTGGCCCTGGCACTGTAAATAATCTGACAAAAGTTCAGTTCAGCACAGCCTAAATTACCCTTTATATTTGCTGGATACAACTCATCTTTTGTAGTTAAAATTTATATTGTTTGGCCCTAGCTGTGAGTTTCTAGAGTTGTTCAGAGCTGCTCCTGTGTTTGGGGTTATGTTGTATAGGAACAAATAAATTTGGCGGCTGCCTCCTGACCCCTGTGTTAGGGTATCTGCTGTCTTCTAGAGGCAATTCATCTGCATCTGTGGAGATAAAGGCTGGTGCTGCCATTACCTTAGGAAACTGACCAAATGTCTGACCACTTTAACTTTTGGCATCGTGTGTGCTAGGGCATTCCCAACACACTTAACTGAGCCAGATGTGTATGGTTTCCCTGCCTGAATCACACTCTGCATTTCAATGCAGACCATAGAGCAGGCTCTGTGGGTGGGAGGGGCAGCCACATTACACACTCATTTCCTTAGGGAGAGCTATAGCTATTGAAACCTTAGCTCAGGTGAGCTACATTGAAATTCCACTTTGTTATTTAGGTAGAATAAAAACATAGATGCTCCCTACCTGCCAATCAGAAGGTCTTTTGGAGAGGGTTACAGCTTAGGTCAGATATCTTGGGTGGTTTACACTTGGGATAGACTTATTGCTACCCCCGAAGCTCACGGAGGACCAATGCCTTAAGACCAAAATGAAGCCCAAATAGAAAGGATAATAGAATAAGCGCTTCTGCCCTTCCCTTGCCTGAGGGGTTTAGACTTTGTTTTGAGGGAACTTTAGTTTGTTTTATTAAATATAAAAGCCCCCCCTCTCCATGCCATGCTTATAAAAGTTTAGGTGCTGTCGTGGGCTATTGGTTTGATGGTCACACATAGGATCTTGAAGTCTTGTAGTGTTGTTCTGGTGCTGCCCTACTCCCTTTTATAGAGGATGTGTGTGGGTACCTCCTGTGCTGATGTGTGAAACAGGCTTTCCCTGGCCAGTTGTCTCCATATGAAAGAAGGTAGGGTGGAATATTCCTGAAGGACCCACTGGGACTCAGAACTTTAGCATGGGTGCCCTGTATAGGTTTTATCTCTAGCCCCTCGGCTTCCAGTTGGGACTCAGTTTAGCTCTGCTGTCTTCCTGGAGTAAAGTCTCTACCTGGTTCCAGGAAAACATTTTGACTAGCTGTGTACTCATACTAGGAACATTTTGCTTCTTGGACTCTTAACTGGACAGCCCTCCTCAGAGCCAGCATCAGTGGGTTTGGTTTGGATCCTTTTCTGTCTAGATAATTTATATGTGAAGAAACAGCTGATTAGTTTTATCAGGGTGTAAATTTACTGGAAACATTTTTTGTGCTGTGGCCTGTAGTGCCCACAGAGAATAATTCTTGTCATACTACAGCTACTAGGCTACAGTAGCTTAGGTAGTAGTATCCTTTGGGTGGTCAGGGTCCTTAGAGTTGCAGAAAGGCCACTTGCTTCAGACTTTTGTGGAGGATGTTCTTACCAAGGACATTGTAGCAAGTTTTTTGTTGTTTGTAGTGAGATATTCACCCTGCCCGCACCTGTTGCACTGACCACTCTCATTGGGGCATGGGGACAGGTACAGACGTGACCTGTGTGGTGTGGGTCTGGGGTCCTGGACCCCAGCTCACTCTCTTACCTCCTGGTCAGAGACAGCATCCAGCAGGCATCCTAGAAGCAGGAACCCAAGGTGGTTTTCTGTTTCTGGTGTAAGTGATTTCTCCCTGAATAAACGTGCCAGCCTATACTGTGTCCCAGAATCTTACTTCCCATGCAATAGTTTTTGTTTTGTTTTGTTTTTGAGTGACAGTCTTGTTACCCAGACTATTGAACTCTAGGGCTCAAGATATCTCTGTCCCCAAGTAGCTGGCAGTAATGATTGTGCCAGCACATCTGGATGCTTTGTTTTATTGTCTTTTTGGTTTTCTAGACAGGATTTTTCTATGTATATTCCTGGATGTCCTGGAACCCACTCTATAGAACCAGTTGGCCTCAAACTCAGAGATCTGCCTACTTCTGTTTTCTTAATTGGAGTTTTTGTGGAGAAAGAGAACTAGAAGAACAGATAACCAGAGATTTGTTGTGTGTGTCTGTGGGGAGTGGCTCAGACTATTATGTAAGAAGTTATGGGATCTACCATCTGCAACCTGAGGCCCCGATACAGGTGCTGATTAGGTTCCAGGTCCAAGAACTGGGATAGCCATTAGTTTTCATCCTGGGCATTTGTGAGGCCCAATAATAGCCAGTACTACCCACAGGCCAGGACACAGGAGGAGGTGGACGTCCAGCTCAGGAAGAGCAGATAGGCCCTCCTAGATCCTGTTCTTTCCAGGTCCTTGTTGCATAGGTGATACCAGTATATTGGGCAGGGCAGTCCTAACTGTGACTGGTGATTCTACTGCTTCCCAAATCCATGTCATATAATGTGTGTCGTGCATGTGCTCTGGGAGATGGTACACAGGCTCTTCTACTTGCTCATATAGGACAAGTTTGCCTTACGTTGAATACGAACTGAAGGACTATGGATGTGCAGGGCATATTTCTGTGTCTGAGACATAGCAGTTGGGGCAGCAGGTCAAAATCAGGTTTCTGCAATGACCATGATTGATTCTTAGGCAGGAAAAAGGCATTACCTTCTCTCTGAAATCATGAAAACAGATAGCCCCTGTTCCCCTTGTCTACATGATTAGCACTAGGCCTGGGGATTTAATTCCTGTCTTAGGTTTAGAGTCTGGCAACATTGGGCTTTTATCACAAGCCGTACTGATAATGGAAGTTATTTTTGTCTTGTCTCTTGTAGGTCAGGTTTGTGCCAATAGGTGGCACTGTATTAGTTTTGGAGACTTATCTACCCACAATCCTTTACCCCATCTTGCTACAGGGAGGGGTGTCCTATCAGTGAATTAGACTCAGTCCATATGGATCTGAAAAAAGTGAGGAGGATGAACATGAAATATCCCTAGCAAAAGTGTTTGACCAAGGTTCCTCCTGCAGTTAGAGGACTCGTGATACTGTTATTTTCTGAAGGATAAAAGCTGCAGCTATTTGCCCAAGTGGGCCAAATCCAGCCTCAATATTTGTGACAAATAATCCTAGGCCTGCCAGTTTAGAGTCCTCTTGAATCTCTTAGTGTTTCATGGTCCTTTTAACAGGTAAAAGGCTGGACCTTTATCATATTAACTTAGGGGGATCTGTGACTCTTGGACCTTAACCTGCGCAGTGGGAAGGTAGGCCCTTAGTACTCAGAAGTCATGAGAGAGAAAGAGAAATGTAAGATGTGCCCCTAGCAATGCTTGGTAGCCAGTACCTGAGTATTGTGGCTTGGGAATGTTATTGTTAAGGCCTCCATGGTGGGTCAGAAGTAGGCAGAGTAGGGCCAGGCCAAGTCAGCAGTCTGACAATGGCCCAGGGAGCTTTGGGAGGGGCCGTGTACTATAATGGGGGCCCCTCTGCAACAACAGGGTCAATCTGTCAGCCACTTGGCTGTGGGCTTTAATCTGCAGTCTGGTCCTGGGATGTATGAACTCTGGTTTCCAGAGTTTAGCTGTGACCTGGGAGCCCTGGGGTCCCAAACCTCAGATTTTTCCTGCCTGGCATGCATTATTAGAATACACTGAATTTTAGTGTGTGTTTTATCCTTGTCAGTATCTTCTGCCTCCTGAATCATTAATATATTTCCATGGGTCTGCTTAATGTTAAAATGAAAGTAGTTACTGCTCAGATAATTAAATGGACAGCTGTTAGGTGTCTGACTCCTAGCACACATTCCTTTCAGATTAGTGATGTTTATGGAATGCCTATGATGTATTCCAGTGATGATAGCAAATGCAGCAACGCTTCATATAACAAACTACCATTGTAGCCATTTCTGATGTGTATAAGTCAGTGATGTTTGTGTAGCCACAGTGTTGTGCAGTCATCACTGTTAGCAAGTTGCAGGATGTTTTCATCCAGACAGAAACTCTGGTCCACTAGCCAAAACTATCCATTTTCTTCCTGAAGCCCCTGGCAACCAGGAACCTGTTCCTGTCCCTCTAGTTTGCTTATTTGACTATTTCAGAAACACAGACTTATGCACTGTATGGCCTTTGGTGTGTTGGCTTTTACTCAAGGTATCTGCAAAACTCAGTGGTTTGATGTAATCTCATTACTTAGATGGGTCAAGAATATTCCATTCTGAGTGTGAGCTACAGAATGTTTACTCACACTGATGGTTAAATCTGATCAGCTGAATGGGTTTTAGAATCACCATGAAACACACCACAATCTGTCTATGAAGCTGTTTCCGGAGGTTTCAGTGAGGAGACCCACCCAGATGTAAGCTGCACCATCCTATACTCTGGGGTCCTAGACTGAATAAAAAGGAGGAAAAGAGCTGAGGACCAGCCATCATCTCTGCTTCCTGACTACAGATGCAGTGTGACCAGCTGCCTTAAGTTCCTGCAACTTCCCCACCGCAAGGACTGTACCCATATACTGTGAACCAAAATAAAACTGCTTCCCTTGGTTGCTCTTGTCTGATATTTTGTCACAGAAATGAGAAGTGGATCTTGCATCCTACTAATGCTTACAGTGTGCTGTAGCTGGCTCTAGGATTATCACTTTTCCAAAGATGTCTCTTGGACCCAGGGAAAGAATTTCTAACAACCCCTGACTTTGTGCTTCTTGCCTGAGTTCATTTCCACCCAGGTTTGTTTTTGCCTTTTTCATTTGAGGAAGTCTCACATTACAGCCCTTGAAAATACAAAAGTCTCACCCAGGGTTTCATATCAGGGTTGGGAATGTATGGATGCAAAGCCTGATACATCAAACTGAACTGGGTGCTAAGCTGGGCCAGTTTCTTGTGTATGTGTGTGTCTGTGTGGAATGAAAGATAGCAAAGAAATTGTATTCCAGCAAATTCATGTTGGATCTGGTGGGAAACCAAAGGTAGGAGTGAACCCAGGACTGCAGGACAAGGCATTGTCCACAACCCATGGGCAGAGGACTCTGCCTGGTCCCTCTTCTCTAACCTGTACTTCCCTTCTCTTTCCTCCCTGCTCTTGTCTGACCTGCCTCAGCACAAGAACCTAACTCCCAGGGTAAGGGTGTGTCCCCCTAGATTCCAGGCCCTAGAGGTGCTGTGGGTGTTTTACTCCATTTCAGATGATAGATAATTATGTTAGAATTCACAACACTAGCAAAATTACACTTAGGAAGTAGCAACGAAATAATTATTTTGTCACCACAACATTAACCACTGCTTCCTGTAGAATTCCCCACACCAGTCGGGACACCTTTGCAGAAGCAAACAACCCAGGCACACAGGCTTCTTCCTACTTAGGCTTTATTCAAAGACCAAGAGGTACAGGTGCGGGGGAGGGAAGAGGGCCTGGCCAGAAGGCAAGCCCGGCAGGAGGCAGCCCCGGGGCTCCAGTTTAACGGTACTTGGAGGTCAGCACGGTGCTCACAGAGGCAAGGAATTTGTCCAGAGAGGCGTGCACCGCGGGGGTGAAGTCGGCCGGGTGGTGGTTGGCCAGGGTCACCAGCAGGCAGTGGCTCAGGAGCTGCGGAGACAGGAAGGGTCAGTCCTTGGCAGTAGACACCTAGGCAGTCGCCTGGGCTCCACTTTGTGACACCCCTGTGTTCCCTGCCCTGGGCTCGAGGGGCCCCACGCCCTCCCTGCGGGTCCCAGATCCTGCTCTACCGCACCCTCCGCCTATGCCGCCATCAGACCCGACCCGAGCACACACCTTGAAGTTGACAGGGTCCACACGCAGCTTGTGGGCGTGCAGGTCGCTCAGAGCGGACAGGGCACCGGGCAGGTCATCGAGGTGGCCAGCGGCGTTGGCCAGGGCGTCTGCGACCTTCTTGCCGTGGGCCTTGACCTGGGCAGAGCCGTGGCTGGTATCAAAGTGAGGGAAGTAGGTCTTGGTGGTGGGGTAGGCAACGAACATCCTGCGGGAAGAAGGTGGGAGGAGGGGGTTGAGGTGACTGGAAAGCGCAGTTAGGGGCTGCCCGCTGAGCGCCAGATCTGCTTTGATCCCGCCGTGCTTCCAGAGCAGAGGCCCGGCCTCACCTCTCTAGGGCCTCTGCGCCATATTCAGCACCGTGGCCGCCGATCTTGCTCCAGGCACTCTTGATGTTACTCTTGTCTTCCCCAGAGAGCACCATGATGATTCCTTCCTGAGTCTGTCAGAGTCAGAAGTGTGTTGAACCCGCAGCAGGTTGCGCTTATAAACCTGCGGTGCCTGGGACACGCCCTCGGGACGGCCCTCATTGGCTGGCCAGGGCGGTGCACCGCAGACCAAGGTTGGCAGGGGGCGCCCGGGGTCGACGAGGGGGCCATAGGCCTCCACCGGGTGCAGGGAATCCTGATCACCTCCTGGGGTGCTTCTCGCCCCTTCGTTTGTCTCCAGTGATGGGTATTTGGGAAGAAGTAAGAGTCCCTGTGCCTCTCGAAGAGAAGGAAGTTGTTCAGACTAGCCAGAGCAGTGCCCATCCCCCTCCTGCTTCTTGCTCTCGTTCCTAACCCACCCACTCCGTGCTCTAGCTGCACATTCTCCTTCTGGGAACAAGAAGAGTAAGACCCTTGGGACCCACAGGGACCCTCTGCCTGTCTTTCCCTGCTCCCTGTGCTTTCTCCCTCCTTCCTCTCTCTTCTCTTTGTCTACTGTCTCCTCTCCTGGCTCCTCCTTTCTTTTCTTCCCCTTCTCCCTTTTCCTCCTTTTGTGTGGACAGGTTTTGCTCTGTTGTCCAGGCTGGCCTGGAATCCTTTGGCTCAAGTGAACCTCCTGACTCAGCCTTCTAAGTGCAGAGAACTGCAGGAGCAGGTCACCAGATTCTCTGACTGGCATCCAGCTGCCCAGGGCTCCCATGGGTGAAAAGGAAAGAGCTGACAGCTGGATTTGGTGTCACACGTGGGGAACTTCGGGTCCTGGCAGGCTGAGGCAGGAGGATTGCTTGACCCAGGAATTCAAGGTCAACCTCTGCCAAGAGAGACCCCATCTTTTTTATAGCAAGCAGTAGCAAAGAAGCTGGGGTGTAACTGGATGTCAGAATGTTTACCCAGCATGAGGAAGGTTCTGGATTCAGTCCCAGCACTGCAAAAATAAATCCATGATGGGACAGAGTGTGAGGCAGTGGTCAATGGAAACTCCTGGGTTCGGTTCCAACTTCTTTGACTTGGGGTGAGGGTGGCATAGTAGAGGGACTAACTTCCCAGCTGAAATAACACAAAAAGTATCTGTGACATCTAAATGGCTGTCCATAGCTTCTCTTTCTCTCTTCTTTTTTTTCTCTCATCTTTTTTCTGATTTCTCTCTCTTCCCCCATTCCATCCCGTTTCTTTTTTTCTCTCTCACTCTCTCTGTGTATACAATTGTTCTGCTGTAATATTTGTTTTGTGAGTAGCTGGTATGGGTCAAATGATGTCTCCAAAGAGGTGGCACATATTGTTAGGTCCTTCTTTCTTGTCTCCTGAGAGGACTTCTCAAAGGCTGGTCCTCCCCAGGACAAAGGTATTGAGGTTTAATAAGGATCAGGAGAAACGAATAGGCCGAATAGATGTTTATTCAGGGAGAAATAACTTACAACATAGACAGATGAACACCAGCAAGTTCCTGGTCCCAAGGATGCCTCCTGATGTTCTCCTGTCCTGGTGCTGCAAGCAAGAGAGCTCCCGGAGCCCCTTCCTCAGACTTCCTCCCAATAAGTGAGGTCTGTGCCACAGGTGAGGACAAAGTGAATATCTCACAACACAAAGGCAGTGATCAGAGACATCGCTGCAGTTTTTTTTTTTTTTTTCTTGCTGTCCTTCCCCACTACAACTGCAGAAAGATCCCAGGGTCAAGTCAGCAGGACCATGGTTTCTTTTGACATGTCAGGGACACAGGCAACTCAGGGGCACACATTTTATTCAGACCCAGAGGTGGGAGCACAGGACAGGAGGGAGAACTTGGTCATGGGTCAAGAGGATGAGGGCTACGCTGCATGTCTATGGAGACAGTATTCGGAATCAGCACTGCACTCACAGTGGCTTGTCTGTGGAGCTGTACAGACCCCAGCCTTAGATTCAGATGCTTCCTTCTCTTTCCTGCTCCCCTTCCCCACACGGTCCCATTGCCTGGGGCACAGAAGTTCAGCCTTTGGCAGAAGGGCCCTGCAGCCAGCCTCCTACACTTTCCTACACTGAACCCTTTGCTTCTGCCCTGGCCCCAACCGCAGCTTCATCCTGGCCCTGAAGACAAGAAAGATAAGGTTCGGCAGACTTAGAGACATAAGGGACACTTGCCTCTGAATGGGGCCCATCCCTCCCCACATACTGTTTTAGTCTTTCCTCCCTTAGATCTTTAAAGGTTAGTGTTAGTCTTAGGGAGCATAAAAGCAGCCAAACTCCTTTCCCTCCTCCTCTCCTTCCCCTTTCCTCTCCTCCCCTTCTCCTCTCCTTTCCTCCCATCTCTCCTTTCCCCTTTCTTCATCCCTCCTTCCCTCCAGATGTGTCTTTGTGTAGACCTAATGAAGACACTGGCCTCAGTCCTAAAGTCTACTTTATCCTTTCTCTGGGTAGAGAGATAGGACAGAGACTCTTCCACTGACAACACAAGAGGCTGTGAAAGCTTGGGTGGGTAGACTTTAGCTTATTTCTTAAGTGTTTTCCTAAATATAAATAAAAATGAGGTAGTTGAAGAGACAGCTCAGCAGAGAAGAGGGCTTGCTGTCCTCCCAGAGGACCTGAGTTTGGTTGCCAGCACCCATGTGAGGTGGATCACAACCTGTAACTCCAGTTTCAGAATTCATCACCTTCTTCTGACTTCTGTAGGTATCTGCACACATGGCATATTTTCAAACATGCAGACACACACAATTTAAAATCAAAATGAGGCCTGGGGAGATGGCTCAGCAGTTAAGAGCACTGACTATTCTCCCAGAGGACCCAGGTTAAATTCCCAGCACCCACAAGGCAGCTCACAACTGTCTGTAATTTCAATTCCAGGAGATTTAACACTCTCATGCAGACATACATGTAGGCAAAATGCCAATGCACATAAAATAAAATAAATAATTTTTAAAGATTTATTTATTATGTATGCCTGCATGCCAGAAGAAGAGATAACCAGATCTCATTACAGATGGTTGTGAGCCATCATATGGTTGCTGGGAATTGAACTTGGGACCTCTGGAAGAGCAGCAAGTACTCTTGACCTCTGAAACATCTCTCCAACCCCAAATAAATTATTTAAAAAAATAAAATAAAAATGAGTTGGCCATGAGGGAAAGCAGACCACAGGAGAGAAAGAAAAGTACTGTCCAGGTATTCAGAGCAGTCCTTGCCCAGAAACCATGGAATGTGGTACTTGTTACCCTTCTGAAAGCTGTATCCAGTGCAACATATATTGGCTATTTCAGGGTAAGGCCTAGAAACTTTGATCAAGTTCCAGTAGCCAGGTAAGCTTGTCTAAGATGGCAGCCTGGAGCCAGTGGCCTCAGACCAAGGGCAGGAGAGTTTCTGGCTGTTGCTAACAGCCAGGGAAAGCAGAGGGAAATCCCTCAAGGGAGACTCCTGAAGTGAGATCAGTTTTCATACTCCCTTTAGAGCAACTGCATCTGCCTGCTTAACTGTCCTTCCTGCAGTGCAGGCTGCAGTTACACAAGCCACCCTTCCTCCAGTCTGTGTCTGCACAGGCAGTAAGGATGAAATGCACATACTCAGTGTCCATGTTTGTTTTTATAAGACAGGGTCTCACTGGCCTTGGAACTTGCTCTGTCGACCAGGCTGGTCTTGAACTGACAGAGATCCCTCTGTTTTTGCCTCTGAGGTGCTCTGATTAAAAACATGTGACACCACACCCATCCCTACATATTCACTTTTGATAAGATTTTTGTGTTACTTGTTCTTTGTAGTACCCTTTACTATTTTTTAGAGATTTATTTTTATTTAATTAAAAAATATATCTGGGTGTAGTAATTTGAATGTAATTGGCCCCCATAATCTCATAGGGAGTGGCATTATTAGGAGGTGTGGCTTTGTTGGCCTGGACAAGGCTATGCTGAAGGGAATGTCACTGTGGGGGTGGGCTTTGAGGTTTCTTATGCTCAGGGTACTGCCCAGTGTCTCAGTCCACTTCCTGCTGCTGCCTGATCAAGATAACAGCCAGCACCACATCTACCTGCATGCTGCCCTGCTCCCTGCCATGATGATAATGGGCTGAACTCTGAACTGTAAGCAAGACACTCCAAATAAATGTTTTCTTTTCTTCCTTTTATTCCCCCTCTGTTTTGGTTTTTCCAGATGGTTTCTCTGTGTAGCTTTGGAGGCTGTCCTGGAACTCTCTTTGTAGACCAGGCTGGCCTCAAACTCATAGAGAACCACCTGCCTCTGCCTACAAAATGCTGGGAATAAAGGCATGTGCCACCACTGCCAGGTAATAAATGTTTTCTTTATAAGAGTTTCTGTGGTCATGGTGTCTCTTCACAGCAATAGAGACCCTAAAAAACACCACTTATTGTGGTGCAAGTTTTAAATCCCAGCACATGGAATGCAAAGGCAAGCAGACTTCAGTGACTTCAAGGCCAGCCCAGTCTACAAATTGAGTAGGACAGTCAGAGAGAAATCCTATCCCTATTTATGTAGCTAGATATATGGCTCAGCTGTTTAGAGCAATTGTTACTCTTGGGAAGGACTCTAGGTTCTATTTCTAGCACCTACATGGTGGCTCAGAACCAGCTGTGACTCCAGTTCCAGGGGACCTGACACCCTCTTCTGTCCTTCATGATCACAGGGAACCAGGAACACACATGGTGCACAGATACATGCAGGCAGAACATTAATACACATAAAATTTTTTTAAAAATATTTTTAAAGTATTTTTTCTTTTCTTTCTTTCATTTTTTTTTTTTCAAGACAGAGTTTCTCTGTGTAGCCCTGGATGTTCTGGAACTTATTCTGTAGATCAGGCTGGCCTTGAACTCAGTGATCCTTCTGCCTCTGCCTCCCAAGTGCTGGGATTAAAGGTGTGCTACGCCATTGCCCAGCGTTTAAAGTATTTTTTTTCTGTATGTATTTCTATGTGCCTGTGTAATGTGTCCATGGAAGCCAGAGATATCTGACCTCACTACAGCTAGACTTTGGGGCTCTTGAGAGCTGCCTGACATAGATGCTATGAATCTCCATGGGGCCTGGGTAGGAGCAGAACATGCTCAGAGTTTCTAACCCATCACTCCAACCTTATTTGTGTATTCCTTTATTTTAAATTTTGAGGCAAGGCCTTGCCGTAACCTTCACTGGCCTGGTGCTCACTATTAGAATATGCTAATCCTGAACTTGGAGAGTTCCACCAGTTTCTGTTACCAGAGCATTGAAGTTAAAAGACATATTCCATCATACATCACCCTGTGGGTTTGTTGTTGTTTTAAACTTTACATAGCCAGAGCTGCAGAGATGGCTCAGCATTTAGGAGCATTGGCTACTTTTCCACAGGACATGGATTTGATTTCCAGAATTCTTGTGGCAACTCACAACCATCTGTATCTCCAGCTCTAGGAGATCCGACACCCTCTTCTGGCCTCTGTGGACACTGTGTGTACATGATATACAGAAGATATACAAAACATCCATACAAGTAAAAATAAGATATCTGTCTTCTTGTCTTTCTGTCTCTATGTCTATCTATCTATAGCTGTACATGTTCTTCATGATAGATAGGTAGACAGACAGGCAGACAGATAGATGTAGCTGGGGATAGAGGCACACACCTTTAATTCTTGCACTGGCAAGCAGAGACAGGTGGGTCTCTATGGGTTTGAAGCCAACCTGGTCTGTATGATGACTTCCAGGTCAGCCAGAGCTAATTATAAGAAATATGTATCAGTCCAAGTGTTCATCTGTGCATGTGTGAATGCGGGTGTCTATGTAGAATGGAAGAGAGCATGGGATCAATCCTTTTGAAGCTGGAGTTGTAGGTGGTTATTGGCCAGCTGGTGTTCAGTTCTGGGAACTGAATCCAGGTTCTTTGCAGCAGCTGTACATGCTCTTCTTTGCTAAACCATTTCTCCAACCCCTTCTTTCTGCTATTTTGACTCTACATGATAATCTAAGTCCAAGTTTATGCTACAGGCATAGGACTGTATCTGTAGATGAGTTCAGACACTTGCTGACTTTGGATATGGTTCCTTAGTAATCCCCCACTGCTTGTTAGGAATCTCAATTAACTGTATTTTATTCAGTAAACTGCATGTGTGTTGATCATTTGGGGAGTCTCTTGGTACCATCCCAGTCCTAAGGACACCTACATTTAGCAGCATCTCTAGCTGTGAAATACATGTATGGATCCAGGCAGGTGATTGCTTTGCAATAGGACCAGGCTCACCCCACCTGGATCTGAGCAGAGTGTAGAGAAAAACCAGAATCCCAGGGAAGGGTGATGGCTGGGGAACAGGGGTGTTTTGTGCATTGTTACTTATGCTGACCGGTGACCTTTGTATCTGTACCCACTCTGAGAGACAAAAGCTAGCTTTCTGCAATGTGGCCAAGGCTAAAGGCATGAATTTGTAAATCAGTGCCATAGGTGGTCTACAGTGGAAATGGCCTGAGGTGCCTCTGATGCCTGAGGACCTGGGGACATGTGGAGGTACCAGAACAGGTCCTCCAGCTGCAGGTGGTACTCTCGTCACCACCAGCCCTTTGCCCTTTGCAAGTGTATTCTACGGAACCTTCTTCCTACTCTAAAGATTGAATTCATTCACTACCTGCCCATACTTTCCCTGCCAGCTACACTTTCTACAGCTTAGAGCACTTTGGCATGCAGGAGGCCCCCTTCCCACCTCCAACACAGAAAACAAAGGGTTAAATTAAAATAAGAAGAGTCTCTGTGGAGCCAGGTATGGTGGGGCTTGCATACCTTGTAATCAGGGTATTGGTGGGTGGGTGTGAGGGATGGGAGGTGGGTTGGAGATGGGGATGGAAACAGAAGGATCAAGACCAACCTAGTCTATAGTATGGATTTGAGAGGCCAGGCTGGGTTACATGAGACCATGAAACCTATCTCAAAACAAAAAACGAAACCAAAACAAAATACAAGGAACAGCCCATATACATGGGAGGTCTGTGACTTCATCTTAGCTGTAACCCCAGCCTCTTGGAACCTTGCTTTGGGATACTAGGATACTAGGATACATCCTCAGCGATACTTGGAGACCAGTGCCGAAGTCACAAGGCCCAGAAACTTGGCCAGGGAGGCGTGCATCGTTGGGCTGAAGTCTCCAGGATAGTGCCGGGCAAGAGTCACCAGCAGACAGTGGCTGAAGAACTGAAGAAAGAGAAAACAACCCGCCTTACATTTATCTCTCCCCAACACCCAGGCACTCAGACCTGCAAGTGCAGCTTAACCCCAGGACTCACCTGGAAGTTAGCAGGATCCACACGGAGTTTGTGAGCATGTAGATCGCTGAGAGCAGACAGAGAACCAGGCAGGTCGTCCAGGTGGTAGGCAGCAAGAGTCAGTGCTTCCGCCACCTTTTGGCCATGGGCTTTAACCTGGCCAGAGCCGGGGCTCAGGTCCAAGTGTGGGAAGTAAGTTTTGGTGGCGGGGAAAGCCACGAAGGTCCTGTGGGAAGATTGAGTTGGGTGTGTCCGGACCGGGAAGTGTAGAGAGCCCGCCTTTGCCCTGCCGTCCATTGGAAGGTGAGCCTGAGGATGCCCTACTGGGTCCGTACCTCTCCAAGGCCTCTGTCGTGTAGATTCCGACGTTGGTGCTCATCTTCTTCCATAGCGCAAGAACCAGCTCACGGTCGGTCTGGGTCAAAGCCATCTTCACTGAGCCGTGGCCTCGCGCTGGGCTCCTCAGCTGTGTGCAAAGATGCCCGGAACCTAGGATGCCGCAAGGGGGCGCTTCAGCGTTCCAGGTCGCTTAGGTGTTCAGACTCTGGTTCAACATGGACTTGCAGCCCTTTGTCCCTCTGAGCCCCCAAGCCTCACTTTTTAAAGTATTTGCAGTATGTACAATGGTATCCAATATGTACTAACATATTACAATGAATTTTAGTGTGTATTTTGGCACTTCCGATTTATCCTGCCTCCTGAGTCCTTAGGATATTCATAGGCATTCCTTTCTCATTATTGATTGTAAAGAATTGCTTGGCATAACTCTTCCTCGAGGAGCCCATAACCATACTTAGGTCTGTCTTAAATTTTCCTGGAGTATGTCTCTTTTCATTAAATCTCACATAGTTCAATCTACATTTAAAGGGACTGAAGAGATGGCTCTGCAGTGAAGAGCACTGCCTGTTTTTCCAGAGGACCTGAGTTTGATTCCCAATACTCACGTGGCAGCTCACAATTGTGGGTAACTCCAGGTCCAGTGTATCTGAAGCCTTTTTCTGTTCTCCACAGTCATGCAAGTGGTGCACAGACATTCATGCAATCAAAAGCCCATATGTAGAACATAAATTTAAGAAATTTAAATCTACATTAAAAAATCTCTTTAAACTGGGCATGGTTGCACAGGCCCAGGTTAATCCCAGCACCCAGGAGTCAAAGGGATCTCTGTGAGTTCAAGGCCATCCCATTCTAAGTAGGAAATTCCAGGCCTCCTAGAGCTACGTAAGACACTGACTCTACACACACACACACACACACACACACACACACACACACACACCCTTTTAATAAATTCCAACTCTGCTTCAAAAATATATTCTTCTTAAAGTTGTGATAATTAAGTGGATGAGAAATATTATATGCCGGGACCCCAGGACAAGTTCCTTTGGGAATGATAGCCTTTATGGATCCCGGTACTGTATCTCAATGATGATAGCAACAAGCAGTGATGCACTCACTTGGTGGTGTGTGGCACAGTTCACTAAAGATTTTATTTTTATTCCTCTTTCTGTGGTGTGTGTGTGTGTGTCTGTGTGTGTGTGTGTGTGTGTGTGTGTGTGTATGCACGCGCATGCCCGCACACACACTCCACCTCCCAAGTTCTGGGATATAGGCATGTGCCACAAGGCCCTGTGTAGTTTAGCTATCTTTGATGTGTGTAAGTCAGTGACCTTCTGTTCTTTCACAGTTATGCAGATCATCCTTGCTACTCATTTCCAGAATTCTTTCCTCACCTAACTAGAACCTCCAGGCCACTAGCCATAACTGTTCTTCCCTCTCCTAAAGCCCCTGCCCACCAGGGCTTGGGATGGACTGCTGCCGGGTCTTCTGCTGCTGCAGACCCAGAGCCTGCTCTCCTGAGAGAAAGCATGTATGTGTGTGGAGGCATCTGGTTATGCCTCTTTGGCTCTGAACTCCATCTTTACTGTGGAGAGGGACATTAGTACAGGGCAGATAAATGAGTGCCAAACTTGCCCCAAAGACTGGGTCTTCATTTCTGGATGGCCCTCAGATGTTAGTGTTCAAAGAGTGTGCCTGAGGTGTGACACCAGCATAGATTGGTTTGGTGTCCCAGCTGCACCCCGCATCCCCAGTTTCATTCATATTGTGCTTTTGGGCTTCTAAGGGTGTCTAGAGGAGGGTGAAGGAGGGTTCAGAATCACTCTGGAAAAGGAAGGTCTGGGCCAGCCACTCACTGGTTGTGAGTGTGTGTGTGTGTGTGTGTGTGTGTGTGTGTGTGTGTGTGTAAAGAAAGGTAGCGGTAGGGAAGGAAATTATTGCGACAAACTTATGTTCAGCCAGGATAGGAGTGAACCCAGGACTGCGGGACAGGGCATTGTCCAGAACCCTGGGCAGAGGACTCTGCTTGGCCTCTTCTCTTCCCTGTACTTTTTCTTCTCTATCCACCCTGTTCTTGTCTGGCCTTCTGCTTCAGCACAGGAGACCTAAGTCCCAGTCTAAGGATGTGTCCCCCCCTAGGTTTCCCCACACCAGTCGGGACACCTTTGCAGAAGCAAACAACCCAGGCACACAGGCTTCTTCCTACTTAGGCTTTATTCAAAGACCAAGAGGTACAGGTGCGGGGGAGGGAAGAGGGCCTGGCCAGAAGGCAAGCCCGGCAGGAGGCAGCCCCGGGGCTCCAGTTTAACGGTACTTGGAGGTCAGCACGGTGCTCACAGAGGCAAGGAATTTGTCCAGAGAGGCGTGCACCGCGGGGGTGAAGTCGGCCGGGTGGTGGTTGGCCAGGGTCACCAGCAGGCAGTGGCTCAGGAGCTGCGGAGACAGGAAGGGTCAGTCCTTGGCAGTAGACACCTAGGCAGTCGCCTGGGCTCCACTTTGTGACACCCCTGTGTTCCCTGCCCTGGGCTCGAGGGGCCCCACGCCCTCCCTGCGGGTCCCAGATCCTGCTCTACCGCACCCTCCGCCTATGCCGCCATCAGACCCGACCCGAGCACACACCTTGAAGTTGACAGGGTCCACACGCAGCTTGTGGGCGTGCAGGTCGCTCAGAGCGGACAGGGCACCGGGCAGGTCATCGAGGTGGCCAGCGGCGTTGGCCAGGGCGTCTGCGACCTTCTTGCCGTGGGCCTTGACCTGGGCAGAGCCGTGGCTGGTATCAAAGTGAGGGAAGTAGGTCTTGGTGGTGGGGTAGGCAACGAACATCCTGCGGGAAGAAGGTGGGAGGAGGGGTTGAGGTGACTGGAAAGCGCAGTTAGGGGCTGCCCGCTGAGCGCCAGATCTGCTTTGATCCCGCCGTGCTTCCAGAGCAGAGGCCCGGCCTCACCTCTCTAGGGCCTCTGCGCCATATTCAGCACCGTGGCCGCCGATCTTGCTCCAGGCACTCTTGATGTTACTCTTGTCTTCCCCAGAGAGCACCATGATGATTCCTTCCTGAGTCTGTCAGAGTCAGAAGTGTGTTGAACCCGCAGCAGGTTGCGCTTATAAACCTGCGGTGCCTGGGACACGCCCTCGGGACGGCCCTCATTGGCTGGCCAGGGCGGTGCACCGCAGACCAAGGTTGGCAGGGGGCGCCCGGGGTCGACGAGGGGGCCATAGGCCTCCACCGGGTGCAGGGAATCCTGATCACCTCCTGGGGTGCTTCTCGCCCCTTCGTTTGTCTCCAGTGATGGGTATTTGGGAAGAAGTAAGAGTCCCTGTGCCTCTCGAAGAGAAGGAAGTTGTTCAGACTAGCCAGAGCAGTGCCCATCCCCCTCCTGCTTCTTGCTCTCGTTCCTAACCCACCCACTCCGTGCTCTAGCTGCACATTCTCCTTCTGGGAACAAGAAGAGTAAGACCCTTGGGACCCACAGGGACCCTCTGCCTGTCTTTCCCTGCTCCCTGTGCTTTCTCCCTCCTTCCTCTCTCTTCTCTTTGTCTACTGTCTCCTCTCCTGGCTCCTCCTTTCTTTTCTTCCCCTTCTCCCTTTTCCTCCTTTTGTGTGGACAGGTTTTGCTCTGTTGTCCAGGCTGGCCTGGAATCCTTTGGCTCAAGTGAACCTCCTGACTCAGCCTTCTAAGTGCAGAGAACTGCAGGAGCAGGTCACCAGATTCTCTGACTGGCATCCAGCTGCCCAGGGCTCCCATGGGTGAAAAGGAAAGAGCTGACAGCTGGATTTGGTGTCACACGTGGGGAACTTCGGGTCCTGGCAGGCTGAGGCAGGAGGATTGCTTGACCCAGGAATTCAAGGTCAACCTCTGCCAAGAGAGACCCCATCTTTTTTATAGCAAGCAGTAGCAAAGAAGCTGGGGTGTAACTGGATGTCAGAATGTTTACCCAGCATGAGGAAGGTTCTGGATTCAGTCCCAGCACTGCAAAAATAAATCCATGATGGGACAGAGTGTGAGGCAGTGGTCAATGGAAACTCCTGGGTTCGGTTCCAACTTCTTTAACTTAAGTAAGGGTGGACAAGCACTTTTTTTTTCCTTTCTGTGCTTACACTAATCTTGTATTTATGACCTTCCTGTTTTCACCTCTCAAGTTTTGGGGTTACAGTTTGTACTAAAATATCTAGCTTAGCTGGGCAGTGGTGGTGAACACTTTTAGTCCCAGCACTCGGGAGGCAGAAGCAGGTGGGTCTCTGTGAGTTTGAGGTTAGCCTGGTCTATAGATGGAGTTCCAAGACAGCTAGGGACATTACACAGAAAAAAACCCTGTCTTGAAAAACCAAAACAAATAAACAAACAAACCACCTGCTTAGTTTTTTTTTTTCAAGCTAAGCCTGGTCTTGAATTAGTTATACCCCTTACCCTGTCTCCATAGTAGCTGGGACCACTACACTGAAGCTATGTTCTGCTTTGATCTGTGTTGTATGTTTAGCTGCTATAGATCAATCACATTTCCAAGGAGGCAGCACATCTCAGAACTTTCCCCCCTGAGATGATCCCCCCAGGAAGGCTGGTTTTCCCCAGGTACGGGAATGGTTCAGAGCCCTTCTCTTCAGATGTTCACACTGGCTCTCAATCCCCATTGCAGCTGCAGAAACGTCCTTGGGCCAAATAGAAGCATGGTCACTGCTGACATGTCAGTGACACAGACACATAGGTTGCCACCCAGACAGATTTTATTTAGATCAAGGCATGCAGGTGTGGGATGGAAGGAGGACTAAGAGGACTGGGGACAGTCCCCCAAGGATCTGGTTTAACAGTGTCTCCAAAAATGTCCAGAATGAAAAGCCACCTCTAGGATGATTTTATCTAAGTGGAAGCTGGCATCATCAGATGTCACAGAAAGAACTACTGTTGATCATTTGTCATAGAGGCAGTAGAGAGCTCCTAGCTTCATTTTCTGGAGCCCTTGGGGTTGATTTTGCTTTCTGAGACCTCTTCCCTTTATCTTTCTAAGCCCTGCTTGCTTGCTGACTTTGAAATTGACCTGGGACACACATAGCTCAGTTCACTCAGAGCTGCCAGGAGAATGGGGAAGTGGTTCGTTAGGTCCACTGTATGGCTTAGCACATGGGTTGAGTCTCGAGTCTGGACGTGTGGACAGAGGCAGGGTTCTGGTTGTAGTCAGGGAAGTGGGTCCTGAGGAAGCTATTGAACAGTCTGTGATGGGAAGCAGTGTGGTGGTGGGTAAGGGGGACTGGGAGGGGTTGGGGAAACTTCAGTTAGGGACTATAGACAGGACCGAGGGGTGGCTTTCATTGTTCCACCCAGGAGTTAGAACAGGGGAAAGGGCAGGAGAGTCTTAGTCTCTCCAGAGTCTCCTAACAATAATCAGCCTTTTAACCTTGCTCCAGATAGCCCCACTGTTGGCCTTATCATCAACAGAGAGAACCATGGTGGGTTCTTTCTTAGTATGGGTCTAAACCAGAACTGCTGGGTCTGGGGAGCACTGTGCATTTATGTACAGTGTTCAGGAGATGGATGAGGAAGTGTACTGTGGTAGGGTGTAAGTGCAGCCAGGTTCTGGGCTGAGCTCATTTATCTGGGGAGGCACTGTAAGGAAGAAGTGCAGATGGGAGGGTTAGGGCTCAGCTCTCATGGCCCCTTAAGTCTCCCAGTACTGTGCAGGCAGAGACCATGCTCTTTATGCTCTAAACTTGTGGTTCTTACACAGTTTCTAGAATCTGCTAAATACACAATCCATCTTTATGTGGCCCAGACTCAGGCTGACTTGGGCAAAGGAGTACAATATTTAAAATTTAACATTTATTTATTTGTTTGTTTATTGTGTGCACATGTGTGTGCCAGTGTGCACGCACGTGGACATACATGTGGCACAAGTGTGGAAGTCAGAGAACAACTTGTAAGAATCATTCGTTCCTTCTACCATATCGGTCTTGGTGATTTAACTTTGGTCCTTAGGCTTCCTGATCCAATTCACCAGCCAGGCAATCTTTTTATTTTTATTTATTTATTTATTTAGGTTTTTTTTTCAAGACAGTGTTTCTCTGTATTGCTTTGAAGCCTGTCTTGGAACTAGCTCTGTAGACCAGGCTAGCCTCGAACTCACAGAGATCTGCCTGCTTCTGCTTCTGGAGTGCTGGGACTAAAGGTATGTGCCACCAACGCCCGGCCAGGCAATCTTATATGTTATTTTCTATCATGTTTTCCCAAGAACTAAGGCTGTTAAGTGTCCATGTAGCAATTGGGGCATAGTTAACTTCCCTTCTTGTCTCTGGTCAGCTAGTGCTCAGATAATTCAGGGTAACAGGTCCTCAGCACCAGCTACTGGAGTAGTTTAGGGAGTGCTTAATAGGGCATCCCTTTTCAGATCTGGCATTATACCAGACCAGGTCTAGTGCTCCCTACATTATGGGGTGTCATTCTGGAGACCATATGTATTCACTGTTTAGAAAGCTTCAGGATCTGCTTTCTTTAGCTTTTGTTCTTTGCCAAGAAACCACAGGAGCCCTGTGATTTTTGCCTCTCCATCAACCTGGGAGTATGGAGGCAGGACTTGGATGAGGCCATCTGGTGGGAAAGCACCTCGAAGTTTAAGTATCCAGGATGGAGTAGGGAGCTACTGTCCAGTGTCCACCATGCACTGTGATTTCAAAATAATTTGAAAAACTTAGTGAGTTCATGATTGTCTGCCTGATAGTGCAGACATGCACAGAATCAATTAACTTGTCAATGTGATCTCTCTGCCACTTTGTGGCCACCAACAATCCCCAAATCTCCCCATGCTATGAGGTTCAGGGAAACAGGTAACCTGTTCCAGGTCAAGCATTGTTGCAGAGAGAGCATGCTAGGAAGGAACAGGAGTGGGAAGGAGAATGAGTAAAGCCTGGGCCTGCCCAAATTTATCAGGCTTCAGGTTATATACTCGATCCCAAGGGCTTGGTTCCATATTTGTTTGCAAAAGTCCAGGGGATTGGCTTCTGGAAGTCTCCACAAGGGAGATGAAGGGGGAAATGAATGCATATATGCTTTGAGAATGGTATGACACACCTGGGTGCCAGATTTTGCTTGGAAAAGAATACACTGCCCTGCTCCCATCCAAGCTCTCTTTCTGCCCCATGGCACTGCAGAGGCATAACAAGACCAACCTGAATGGACATGTAAGAATTCTAGGGGATTTTCTGAGGGATACTGAACTTTTTTGCCCTGCAACAGAGATGTAACCTGTCTAGTTTTCCAAAATGTCACACATCATTTTGAAACCTCTGTTAATGGATGTGCACAGATTGAGCCCAGAGCCTTGGCAGTACTTTTCAGTCAGCACCACACCACTTGTCCCTCTCTAACTGCATCTCCATTGTGAACTCACCCTGCAGATGGGAGGAGGCCAGTACCACCCTGAAACACTGGAGTGTATCAGTTTTAGGAAGAGGGACCCGTCAATCATTCAGCCACAGTAAATCCTGTTGAACTCACCCAGCTGTGCTCTGGACCCTTATGTAGGCTGAATAAGCTCATAGGAAAGTTGTAGAGTCCACCCGAAGCACCAGAGATTATCAGATGCTGCACAACAAAGTATATAGCAGGAGCATGTGCAGTCTGAGGCTTAGCACCTCTGGCAGGCAGGCATTTATTTAGTTGCAGGAAATCTTGGTAGTGGGGTTCAGTGTGAATAGCTGACTCAGCAGGTTAGGGAGCAGGCTGGGCAGCCATGTGGCTCCCACTAGCCCTAACACTGTTCAACGACCCAGGAAAACCTCAGGTGAGCCCTGTGTCCCACATCCCTGACATGGTAAGGCAGAGGACTAAGATCTGATCGAAGACCTGCGTGGGCTGGTCCTGGGATGCTTCCTAGAGGCCATGGAGACCCCGTCATTTCCATCTGAGTAACAGCTGCGCCCCTAAGTGTTCCTGGTGGCAGATGGTCAGGTGGCAATGTGGACGCACTCCCGGGTGCTGAGTGGAGTGTTCAGGGGGCTACGCGCCCCACCACTTCATCAGAGCCCCTATACCCAGCTCGTCCTGATCCGCTGAGCTCAACAGGAACTCAGAGCCCCTCTGTGTACACAGAAACATGCCCAGAGTGAGAACTGTGGACAGGGCTTCTGGAAAGGGCTTGGCTTGCTCTTGTGTGTGGATGTCTTTGTTTCGAACTCGCAGAACCTTAATTACTCATATGAAGACAGTTACTGCTCTGTCAGGAGGGAGCCAGGAAGAAGCTGGCCAAAAAGTCTTCTGTTCTTTTAAGCACAAGGACAATTGCTCCCCCAGTTGCTAGGGAGGTGGGAGCTGCGATGTCAGACTTTGGGGAATTCCTAACACCCACCCACCACTCTGTGCTAAGGGATTAAGGAAAGGGAGGAGAAGAAGCCCAGCTGGCCCTGGGATGCTCTGCTTTTTGCTTGCTGTGACTCTGGGGTTCTCAAGGACAAGACCCTTCCCCAACTACCCTAAGAAAGTCCTCCAGGCAGTATATGATACTAGGATCCTAGTATACTAGGATCCACAATGTTCTTGAGAAGCCCTTGTGCATCCCGTAGCGTCCCCATCCCGGTTTCCCTCCAAGAACACAGGTCCAGTTATTTCCATCTTCAACCATTTATTGGGGGCTACGGAAAAGACCCAAGGAAGGGTTCAGTGAAGGGGAGGAAAGGGGTCGTAGCCCTTCTTGCGGGTCGTGGTGGTGGTGCTTAGCGGTACTTCTCAGTCAGGATGGAAGACAGGATAGACATAAACTTGTCCCAGGCTTCGTGGACTTCAGCCGTAAAGTCAGTGGGGAAGCGTGCTGCCAGTGTGACCAGCAGACAATGGGACAGGAGCTGCGGAGGCAAGAAGGGAGATTCAGTGCACAGTGTTGCAGAGAACCCACCCGCTTTCCTCCTTTGTGTCCTTCCCTGCTGATCTCCCCTTCCGTCCTCACAAACCCACCTTAAAGTTGACGGGGTCCACACGGAGGATGTAGGCATGCAGCTCGCTCAGCTTGGTCAGAGCACTCTCGAGGTTGTCGATGTTCTTAACAGCATCGCCTACAGCAGCCAAGATCTTGGAGCCGTGGGCACGCAATTGCTGCGACCCGTGGTGCAGGTCAAAGTGCGGGAAGTAGGTCTTCGTCTGGGGGTAGCTGCAGAAAAGCCTGGGGGTCGCGAGAAACTGTTAGATTGCTTTGTGGGTGTTTCTTTAGGCGGAGGGCTAGGGCCCTGGCTCTTGCCTTGGGCTAAAAATTTAAGGGGTAGACAAAGAACTACCAGTCAGAAAAAGAAAACAGTATTTTATGCAGTGTTTTAAGAAATAAAATTAGGGGCTGGAGAGATGGTTCAGTGGTTAAGAGCACTGACTGCCCTTGAAGAGAGCTTACAACCTCCTTTAACTAAGGTGCAAAGGATCTGATGCCTCCAGCTTCGGCTGGCACCTGTGCTCACAGGCACACACACACACACACACACACACACACACACACACACACACAGACACACACACACACACACACACACAATAAATCTTAAAAAACAAAACAAAACAAAAAATAACCCAAGGTTGATGTTACTATTTTCTATTGCACCAGGCTCCATATGGCAAGGCATCTACTCACTGTCACTCCTTAGTTCTTCCATTCATTTCTGTTCATTCAACAAAGACTTGTGGAGCCATGTGGAGGACTTTGGTGTGGGCTGTGAATGCCCATCCAGCTCCTCTAGCCGCTCATCAGCCCATCCGGACCCCCTCCTTATGAGTACTCTTCTCCTGGACAGCCTCTTTTCATTACCATGTCTCCCTCACTGCCTCTGCCCTTGCCACCCCCTCATGGCCCCTCCTCAGTGGCTTCTCCCTGCTAACGTCTTCTTGTCACTTGTCACCTTCTTACTGATCCCCGGCCTCCGACTGAAGCCACGGTGCCTGGACTTACCTCTCCAGAGTCTCGGTGCCGATGGCCTCAGCCTGGGAAGCCATCTTGTCCCACATGGACATGACAATAGCTCTCTCATTCTTCATCAGAGACATGATGGTGGTGGTGAGGGTTGGAGGCTGTGCTGGAGCTGAATGCACTCAGGGTTGGCCTGATGGTGCTTGTCCCCAGTGTCCCCTTATATACACAAAGTCAGAGGCCCAGCCAGGCTGTGGCCACTGGTTGGGGGAGGGGAGGGGGCTTGCAGGATGGGGCCTGTTATCAGACACAGTGACCCACAATGGGAATCGGGGCTTGGTGGGACTTAGAGGCCAAGTGTTATCGCTCCTGCCCACTCCCCTTCATCTAAAGGTGGTGTTGGTCACAGTTCTGCACAGAATCCAGGAGAGATAGGGGCCCAGCCATGTCAGGAGGTCATTCCTGTGTCCGGATCTTCACTGTCCTTCATTTCAGAATCACAAACTGTTTATGCCATCCTATTCCTTAGTTCCTGTAACCACTGGGTTTCCTCCAAGGAAGTAGTAGTCCCTCTCACTCAGCACCAAGGGAAGAGTATGGAAGTCTGTCCCCACTAGGAGTGACAGGTTAACAAAAGAAAATCAATTTGCACCATAGCCCTCCATAGCAGCCAGTATCTGGTGAAACACATGATTCTTTTAGTTTACCTTAACATGTAGTGAAGTTGATTTGTTCATTGTCTTCTGAATTGACACATATGTAGATTTATGTAACAGAATCACAAACAGGATAGAGAATAGCTCTGTCATCCCAGAAACCCCCACAGCCACCCATTTGCTGCCTCATCTTCCTCTTGCTCCCAACCTAAGCCATGTTAATCCATGTTTTTCAAAAATTTGTATAACTGTAACAGTACTGCATCCTTTAGACTGGCTTCTTTCGACTTGCCTACTATTCTGTAGATTCATCTGCAGTATCATCAGTTGGCTACTCTTTATTTTATGGTTTGAATATTGCAGCAGTTTATCCTTTCATTCACTGAAGTACTTTGGCGTCATTTCTAGTGTGAGGTTATTACAAATAAAGATGCGTTGAATATTCATAGGGAAGTCTGTGCATGAACATAGGTTTTTATGTCTCTATCTCTGTGTTTGTAAATATAGCTATACCTAGAAGTAAAATTGCTGGCATATGCAAAATGGGTATTTAACTTTATAAGGAATGCCACACTGTCTTCATGAGTGTCTTTAGTGGTTTACATTTCTATGTGTATCATTGCCAGAGTTTTTGGATCTTAGCTGTTTTGACAGGTAAATAGTGGTGTAACATTGTGGCTGAGAATCGTGTTCCTCTGATGGCCAGTGATGGGGAATATCTCTCCATATGGCTATTTGCCACCCATACATTATCTTTGGTAGCCTCATTGCCCAAGTACTCTGTCCACTTTTGAACTGAGCTATTTTCTTGCTGATGGTTTATGGTCATTCTATGTTTACCTGGATGCCTTTCTTTTTGTCAGATAGTCTGTTCACAAATATCTTCTATTAGTTTTTTTACTTTTCTATTTCATCCTTTAATTTTTTCCATTTATCATTTATTTGTTTTGTGTGTAGAGGCAAGCATGTGCCATAACACATGTGGAAGTCAGGGGACTGTTAACTCACATTGCTAAGCTTGGTGCTAAGCCTCTATCCACTTAGTGAGACATCTCACCTAGCCCTCTGTTCATCTTAATAAAGTTTTGCAGAGCCAAAGTTTTAATTTTGATGAAATCTAGCTTATCAAGCTTCTATTTTAGAACTCATTCTTTTGGGCTGGATTTAGTGGCACACACCTTTGATCTCAGTACTCAGGAGGCAAAGACAAATGAATCTTGGTGAAACTCAGGACAACCTAGTCTAAATAATGAGTTCCAGATCAGCCAGGGCTACATAGTGAGACCCTATCTCAAAATTAAATTAAATTAAGTGGAAGAAAGAATTTTCGTTTTTGAGACAGAGTCGTGAACTATATAGCCTTGGCTGTTCTGGAACTTGATATGTAGACCAGGCTGGCTCATAGAGACCCACCTACTTCTACTTCCCTACTGCTGGGATCAAAGGTGTGGGCCACCATGCTCAGCTTAAGAAATAATTCTTAAGAATTCACTGCCACCTGGGTGTAGGTGGCACATGCCTTTAATCCCAGAACTCAGGAGGCAGAGGCAGAGGCAGATGGATCTCTGGGAGTTCAAGGCCAACCTGGTCTATGGAGTGAGTTTCAAAGCAATACAGAGAAACCCTGTCTCAAAAAAAAAAAAAAAAAAAAAAAAAAAAAAAAGAATTGACTGCCTAAACACAAAACACAAAGGTTTTTATCTATATTTTCTTCTAAAAGTTTCATAGTTTGTTTTATGTTTGTATACATGATTCATTTTTAGATAATTTTTGTTAACATAAGGTTAGGTCTATGTTAATCTTTTTCTTTTTGGCCATGGACAGTTGTTCCACAGTTAATTGTGGCAAAGACTCTAGGTTTTCTATTAAATTCACTTCTCATACTAATCAGTAAAAACTCTATTGGCTAGTCTAGGAATATGTGCTCACCTAGTTTGTGTGAGGTCCTGGATTCAATCTTCAGGCTTATGTTCCCCACACCATGCTAATTAGCTATCACTGCTCTACATCTTGGCCAAAATGAGTGGTTTTTTTTTTTGTTTGTTTGTTTGTTTGTTTTTTGAGACATGTTTACTCTGTGGTTTTGCAAGCTGTCCTGGAGCTAGCTCTTGTAGACCAGGATGGTCTCGAACTCACAGAGATCACAGAGATCCACCTGCCTCTGCCTCCTGAGTACTGGGACTAAAGGTGTGCGCCGCCGCCGCCGCCGCCCAGCAATTAGCCATCTTTTTATTACACTTATTGTGTGTGTATGTGCCACAACTTTGAGAGTCAGTTCTTGTCTTTCTACCTTGTGGATCCTAGGGATGGAACTTGGGTCATCAGGTTTGGCAGCAAGTGCCTTTACCCACTGAGCCATCTTGCTGGCCCAAATTAGCCATACTTTTATAAAATAGTTTCTGGACACTATTCTGTCCCATTGACTTACACACCTATGTTAAGCCACAATGACACTGCCTTGATTACTATAGCTTTATAATAAGTCTTAAAGCTGAGTAATACCCCGTAGATTGAGAAAAATAATTTTTTAAAATTTATTTTATATAACAAAGTCCAATTAGATGAAAACAAACATTTATACACAATATTTGGGAATTTGGGCGTTGTTCTTTCCAAACTACTTCCTGCTGGTAAGGGGTGCTGTCATGGGGGATTCGAAGAAGATTCAGATATCCTAGCTGTAGTCTGTAGGGCTGTTTTGTTCAGCTGTTTGGAATGTAGGATCAGCTTGTACTCTGTTTCAGACGGTCTGGTGTGATCAAACCACATTAGTCTGGAAGGAATCCACATCTTTTCATTTTCTGTGGAAACAAAAATAGAAATCCTTTTCCCTAGTAACTTGTCCTTCAACTTAAATTTTGGAGTCAAAGCATTTTTTTAAATTTAATTTATTATTTTACATGTTGATCCCAGTTCCCTCTCCCTCCCTTCCTCCCTCCCTCCTTCTCTCCCTTTTACCTTCTCTGCCCTCTCACATGCACTCTAACCACCCTCCCCTCCCATCCCCCCACCCCAATTCCATATGTAGGGGAATGCCATCCAGTTGGGGTCATGTAGATCTGACAGGTCATGTGAAGTAGGGACTAGGGCTTCTCTCCTGTCTCTAGATTAAGGCAGTTATCCCTCCATGGGGATATGTTTGCAAAGTCCTTTTGTGCTCCAGGGATACATCCTGGCTCCACTGTCTGAGGTCTCTCAGACTGCTCAGTCCTTCTGGCTGAGACCCATATTCAGGGGGGCCTGAGTCAGTCCCATGCTGGCTTCCCAGCTATCAGTCTAGTGGCCGTTAGCTCCTCCTTGTTCAGGTAAGCTGTCTGTATGTGTTTCTGCTGCATGGTCTTGTCCTCTCCATCTGCATCTGGGTTCTAGTTCGACTCAGTGTTTATGTATGGGTGTTTGATCCTGTTTTCAACAGGCATTAGTTGAGGGCTCCATGGAGAAGTTAGTTGTTGATCTCACTCTCTGGGAAGGGCATTTATGATAGCCTTTCCACGGAAGCTCAAATTGTTAGTTGGGAGCAGTCTTGTAGTTCTTTGTGTTCAATTTTATCTTCAAACCAATATTGGCTCCCTCTTTTATGTTCTCTCTCTCTGTCTCTGTTTCTCTCTCTCTCTTTCCTATCTTCTATTCCTAACCAGGCTCAATCTTCCTGGTCGCACATGTTTTCCTTTCCTCCCCCTCATTTTCTCCTACTTCTCTCTCCATTTGCTGCCCCCCCCCACTTCACCTGAGCTCTGGGGGACTTGTCAGAAAAATAATTTTTATTTACTAATTGATTTTTATTTTTTAATTTAATTTTTTTTGTGTGTTTTGTTTTTTCAAGACAGGGCTTCTCTGTGTAGTTCTGGTTGTCCTGGAACTCGCTCTATAGACCAGGCTAGCCTAAAATTCAGTGACTTGCCTGCCTCTACCTCCTAAGTTCTGGGATTAAAGTTTTTTTTACTACCACTGCCCAGCTATGTTTTGTTTCTTTGAGAGGGGGGTCTTGTTATGTGGTTTAGGCTGGTCTTGAATTTGTGATCCTCTTGCTTCTATTTCCCAAGTTCTGGGATTACAGGTGTGTGCCACATGCCTGGTTTTTAAAAAATTGACAATAATATGTCTAATAAAAAACTTATCTAAACTAAGGAAATTGGGGCTAGCTCAGTAGTAGAGCCCATTCTTAGCATGAACAAGGCCATGAGTTTAGTCCATATACCAAAACTAAAGCAAAACCATAATTTGAATGTTATCCCCAAAAAGTGTGTGAGTGTGTGTTCTTTAGAAACAGAGTTTCTCTGTGTAGCCCTGGCAGTCCTGTAACTTGCTCTGTAGACCAGTCTGTCCTTGAACTTAGAGATCTACCTGCCTCTTTCTGCCTCCTGAATGCTGGGACTAAAAACATGGGCTTTTATTTCTGTTTTATTTCTTGATGTGAATGTACAACAGTTTATCTTTTCATTACTAATGGGTTTTTGACTGTTTCTCTGAACAAGATCTACAGAACCATGCATGATGCTGATTGCCTATGATCCCAGCATTTGGAAGGCTAAGGCATGTAGATTATCACACATCTGAGGCTGGGATACATAGTGAGTTCCTCAAGCTAGTGTGAACTACAAAACAAACAAACATTATAGATATACTGCTTCATAGTTACTAGAATGGCCAGAATTAAAATAACAACATAAAGCCAGGGTGGTGGTACAGGACTTTAGTGGCAGAGGCAGGCAGATCTCTGAGGAGTTCCAGGCCAGTCTGGTCTACAGATTGAGTTCCAGGATATCCAGGGCTACACAGAGAAACCGTGCCTCAAAAAAAAAAAAAAAAAAAAAAAAAAAAAAAAAAACATGGATGGATAGATGGATGGATGGATGGATATATAGACAGATATCTTTAAAAAAGTTTAAGTTAGGCACTTGCCTTTAATCCCAGCACTTGGGATCATAAGCAGAAATATCTCTGCTAGTTTGAGGCTAGCCTGGTCTACATAGGAAGTGCCAGGATATCTAGGGCTATGTAG
Source organism: Phodopus roborovskii (assembly GCF_943737965.1). Classification (NCBI taxonomy): domain Eukaryota; kingdom Metazoa; phylum Chordata; class Mammalia; order Rodentia; family Cricetidae; genus Phodopus; species Phodopus roborovskii. Next base: position 47,517,694 of record NW_026126407.1, on the reverse strand, counting down.
AGAGGCCTGGCCTAAAGATAAATAAAGAAATAAAAGTTAAAGGTAGTGTTACCATATGGTTTTGTGTTTCATTACTGCATATACACTCAAGAAAAATGAACATATGTCTAAAACAATGGGGTATTCATAGCAATACCATCACTTTTTATTTTTGTGAACTGTGGGTTGTTTCTTTCAAATGTAAAAGGCATTTTCTTTTGATAGGGTATTTTGTTTTTGTTGTTGTTTTGAGACAGAGTTTCTCTGTGTAGCTGTACCTGTCCTACAGCTAGCTCTATGACCAGGCTGGCCTCGAACTCACAGAGACCATCCTGCCTCTGCCTCTTAAGCTGGGATTCAGCCTCTATTGAGTTTAGAATAGCCAATAACCCACAGGAAGACAGTTCTCTCCCTCCCCCCTCTCTCTGTCTCTGGTTTCTCTGTGTAACATGTGTAACAGCCTGGATCTAGCTCTATGGACCAGGCTGGCTTCAAACTCAGAGAGATCTGCTTCTGACTCCTTAATGCTGGGTTTAAAGATGTGTGTCACCACCACCTGGCTAGGCTTCACTTAAAACCAACAGCTGTAGTATAACCAACTGCTGGTCTCCAGTCACCGCTACAGGACCATCATAACAATATTATTGATCATAATCTGAAGTGGAAACAACCCAAATGTACCTTTTCTCCCTCCCTTATTTCTCTACTACAACTCTGACAGGGTCTTATATATTTCAGGCTAGCCTCAAACTTCCTAGGTAGCCATGAATGCTCTCTGAACTTTTTGATCCTTCTGGATCTACCTCATGAGTGCTGGGATTATAAGCATATGCCACCACATTCAGTTTATGTGGTGCTGGGAATCGAACCCAAGGCTTCATGCATGCTAGGCAAGTTCTCTACCAACTGAGCCACACCCCCCAGCCCTGGCACATGTACTTTCAAAGTTAGAAAGAACACTGGACTTTTCCAAATAGCTGGTCAATTATTTATATTTCCTTTTGGTGGTGTGAGTTTCCCTCCCAAACATCTGGCACCGTTGGTCTTCTAGTTTCCTTTCATTTAGTCTTTCTGATCAGGAGTGCAGTGATTTCTCTTGTGGTTTCCTGGTGTTGAGGGAGACTGTACCCTTTTCCACAACTTCACTGGCTGCTAGATTTCCTCTTCCTGAAGTACCTATCTATATGATGCTCATCTTTCTGTTGTGCTAGTCTTACTGAAGTGTCAGAATTCAAAAAATATTCTAGACATAATTTCTTTATCAGTTTTACATGTGTTTTATCTCCTCCCAACTCTGTAGTTTGTAGTGCTTCTCCTAGGGCTGCCAATCAAACCACAGCCTTTGCCCATGCTAGGTAGATATTCTACACTGAGATATATCCCCAGCCCTGCTCATTCTGAGTAATGATGATAAATTTCTAATCTTAAACTATGAGTGGTGGCACACAGTTGTAATACCAAACATTGTAGAAGCTGAAGCAGGAGGATTGTGAGTTTGAGGTCAGGCCACACTTTATAGTGTGTTCTAGGACAGAGAGCTTGTCTCAAAGAAGAAGAAGGGACAAAAAAAGTTTGTAATTTATTTTTCAACATAGGGTTTCTCTGTGTAGCAACAGCCCTGGGTGTCCTAGAATTTGATTTGTAGACCAGGCTGGCCTTGAACTCACTGAGATCCTCCTGCTTCTGCCTCCCAAGTGCTGGGATTAAAGGCATGCATCACCACTGCCTGGCGATAGGTTTGTAATTTTAATACAGTCAATTTGTAAATTTGTTGACCCATTGGAAAATGTCACATCTTTCTATCTGAAATACCCTGTGGTTGGAAACACCTTAAATACCCATCAATGTATGACAAATTATAATTATGATATTTCTATAAAATGAGACACTGTTCAGTCATAAAAACAAAGTGATGATACACACTGCAACATGGATAAGCCTTGAAAACATGATATAAAGTGAGAAAAACAGATTCACAAAGTTTATGCATTGTGATTTCATGTACAGCAACTGTCCAGAACAGCAGATCCATAAAGAGTGGATTACAGTTATCAGGCCTGGGGAGAGAGGGGAGAGGGAATGGGTGCTTACAGGAAGATTCCTTTTTGGGCTGATGACAATGTTCTAGAACTAGAAAGGGATGAGAGTTGTACACTATCATGAATGTACTAAATGCTACTGACTGTTTACCTTTAAAATGTTGTTATAATTTTTGTATTTAAAAAATAAATTTTACCTTATGTACTATTTTGGGGGGATTGTTGCACATCATAGCATGTATGGAGATCAGAGTATAACTGTGGGAATTGGCTCCTCCCACTGCGTCCTTAGGATGGAGCTCAGGTTGTCAGACTTGGTGATGATTCCTTGACCCACTAAGCCATCTCACTGGCCATGTTCCTGTGGTTTGATTTTTTTTCCCTTGGCTTTCTGAGTTGAGGTTTTGCTATATAACCTAAGTCCCCAGAAACTTGTTATGCAGTCCACAATGGTGTTGAACTTGCAGCAATCCTCCTGTCTTTGCCTCCTGAGTGTTACAAGCAGGTACCACCACACCCGACAACTTTTTGTATTTTTTTTTTTTTTGAGACAGATCCTCACTATGTAGTTCAGTCTAGCTCAGAACAAGCTATGAAGCAGAGGGACTGAAAATTGTTACTTCCTGCTTTGCCTTCTGGGATTCTGGGGTTGCTGATAGGTGCCACTATGCCTTGCTGTCTATGTTAGTCTTTTATTTATTCACATTTATTTATTTATTTATTTATTTATTTATTTATTATTCATTTTGTTTTTTTGAGACAGGGTTTCTCTGTGGCTTTGAAGGCTGGAACTAGCTCTTGTAGACCAGGCTGGTCTCGAATTTATGGAGATCTACCTGCCTCTGCCTCCTGAGGGCCAGGGTTAAAGGTGTGCGCCGCCACCGCTGCCGCTACCACCTGGCTCACTTTTATTTTTATTCTTGGGCAGACGGGGTTTTGTGTGTTTAGAACTGGCCTCAAACTCACCATATAGCCATGGATAGTCTTGAACTTCCGATTCTCTGGACTCAGATCAAGTCAGAATATAAGATACATAAAATGAAGTTAAGTAAAGAGTTGCTGGGTGTGGGGGCACACACCTGTAATCCCAGCATTTGGGAGGTGCATATCTGTGAGTCCAAGTGGCTATTGTGAGCTTCATAGTGAGTTCCAGGACAGCCAGAACTATGTATACAGACCCTGTTTCAAAACAAGCAAACAAAAATAAAGGCATGTTCAAATGTCAGAATTGAGAGAGATTCTAAGCATACGTTTAAAGACTTTGCAATGCCATCATGTCTATTTAGCAACAGATTTGTACTGGGTTTGCTTTTGTGTGACATAACATCAGTGAAATTTATCAAGTTCCTCAAATGACACCAAACTCTCTTTGTGGTGAGTCTTCAACCTCATAGTCACTCTATAAGGGCAGTTCTATCATCACTGGGGTTTTTAAAGGTAAAAGCCCAAGCTCAGAAAGGTGGAGGAGGGAAGCAGCTGCATGGCTTGGTGTGGGCTAGAATGCTGACTGGGTAGAGGCCAGCCTTGACTCCTCCACCTGTGGACACAAAGAGCTCAGACCTGTGCAGAGCCTAGGGTGATGAAGCTACTCATCTACCAACACAATGGCAAGCTACAGGCTATAGGCTGAGATGTCCGTGTGGTCAGTCAAGTAGATGACCAGGCTGGGGATCTGTAGAACCCCCAAGAAAGGTGATTGGGACAGGGCAAATTCTCCATCTGGGTTCAATTTCTCCATTTAACCCTCTATGATGACTTAACTTCCACTTCAGAGTTGTGAAGGGTCACCTCTAGCCACAGGCATTCAGGACATGGCATTTAAAACTCTCCTTTTGCTGTTCAAGGCAAGTGGCTCTTTTTTGGTGATGCAGGAACACCCAGTGGAGAAGGTGGCTTCCAGATAGCGTCCATGAGCCCTGCCCAGCCCTCTGGCTTACCAAGTGACAGGATTGATAAGGCCTGACATCATATGGTCTCCTATGCCTGCACAAAGGAGACCCTGGGGGGGTGGGGAGCAAGGGTCCAAAGTCCCAGTTTCCAAAAGTCTACTTCTATAAAGGAGGTTATGAAACCACATTATTTAAATTTGAAATGAGGACTCATGGGGGCTGGAAGGATGGCTCACCGGTTCAGAGCTTTGGCTGCTTTTCTAGAGGACCCAAGTTCAATTCCCAGCACCCACATGGCAGCTCACAGCTATTCAAGTTCCAGTGGTTCTGACAATCTCACACAGACAAGCAGGCCAGACACCATAAGTTCTGATTTCTTTAATAGCTGATGGTGTTTCTTAGCAATGATGCTGAGATGGGGCTGAGGTGAAGTACATGAAGGTCCTGGGCTCCATATCCGTGCTGTCAGTACTGAGTGAGGCAGCCTGGGAGGGAAGTACACCTGACTGCTGTAGAATGGGATCTGATACTTGCTGTGCCCGCAGCATCATTTCCACCGCTATTGTAGAGTTAGTGGTGGTAGAAAAGATTGCTTTGTGCATTATGGCTCTACGTGCTCACCACTAAACATCATCTGCAGCCTTCTCTTTCCTTTGAGAAGATCTCATTGAGTTGCCCAGGCTGGCTTTAAAACTCCCCCTGCTTTGGTCTCCCTACTAGATGGAAATACAGGTCTCCACCACCAAGCCTGGCTGCCACTATTTAATTACATAGAAAAGTAAACTGAATGTTCTTGTGAAGGTTGCTGGTGAAAAGTGGGTCCTAAGATTGTAAAGGGGCAAACACTGGGCTTCTTCATTTAGGCCCTTGCTATCCCAGAGATGACCTTTGGAGTTCCAAGGCCCTGACTAAGGGAGGAAAGCCTGGATTACAGTCCTTCCTGGCCCGAGGGCCTGGGCACTGTCTCTGGGGGATGTTCCCACAACTTCTTTTAGCCATCCCCAGGCACCCAGTGCATATCATATCCCCACTGGCTTCCCTCCAGCCTCACTTCTCCTTCCTACTCTTGACTCCATTCAGGGACCCCTGCTGGGAAACATGGGAGACAGGGATAAAGACTTGCAAAACCAGTAAGAGGATACCCTCCCTTTCCCATATCCTATCAAAGGGCAACATAAGTGCAATTCTCAGACAGCGGCAAATACTCAAATGATACCTTCTTTTTGAGTAATAGTTGAAAATATGCAATAAGACTATTTTTTTGTCTTTATAAATTTTGGGACAAAAATAAAACGAATGCTTCTTTGTTGTTGTGTGAAGCCCAGACTGGTATGAACCTGACCTCTTCTTTTTTCGAGACAGTTTCTCTGCACAGACCGGTTCCATTTATTTATTTAGACTTTTTCTTTGTGTAGCATTGGCTGTCTTGGACCAGGCTGGACTCAAACTCAGAGACCCACCTGCTTCTGCCTCCCAAGTACTGAGATTAAAGACGTGTGCTATCAACACCCGGCATACTTCTCATTTTTTAAGTTTGTACTTTCTGGTCAAATCAAGTGTATGGCTTTAAACTACAGACACATTCTTTTGGAGAACCATTACAGCTCAGAAAAGATGTCGCGCCTGCGCAGAAAGCCTGAAAGGTGGCGCTCCCCTGCCCCCCCCCAGCACTGGTGAAATCTCGCGAGAGTGAGGACGCGCGTGTTTGTGTCCGGGCAGCGGCGCCGGCTTCCTCCGCGTTCCTGCGGGCCCGCGCCTGGCTCTGGCTCCTGTTCTCAGTCTCCGCTGTCCCCACGCGAGTTCCCCTCAGGCCCCCGTCCCAGCCCCCGCAGGATGGGGGACAACACCAGCCCCATCAGCGTGATCCTGGTGAGCTCGGGCAGCAGGGGCAATAAGCTGCTCTTCAGGTACCCCTTCCAGAGGAGCCAGGAGCACCCCGCGTCCCAGACAAGTAAGTGGCGCCTGGCGGCCACCCGCCCCGCCGCGCAGGGCACAGTGCCGAGGAGGAGGAGGAGAAGGAGGAGGAGGAGGAGGGCCACGGCACGACTCGGAGTCTCCAGCCTATGAAGCAGTTTAAAAATACGTAAGAATTGCAGGCGCTCATGAGTTCAGGGCCAGCCTTTTCTCCAAACATAAAGATTTTACGCACAGACACGAATTTATTCATTGTTTTAGAAATTATAAATTACTGTAGGGTCTGAAGTTGCACTTGAACTCTTGCTCCTTGCCCACTGCCATTTTAGTAATCACCCCTCCAGTACATAAACTCCAAAAGTGTGTCCACCGAAAAATAAAGTACTGTGTTGCCCCCCACACCGCCAATGAACCACAGGACGCCTGTTTTTTGTTGTATAATCGGCCTTGAAGCCTCTTTCCATCTACTGAACACATCCTCTCCTAATTGTACTGCTCTGCTGTGTGAGAACACAGCCTTCCTCTGTGGGTGAATATTCTTAGAACTTGGTAATAATGATGCAAAGGCTTTTAAGCTACAAAAACAAAGTTGGTATCATGCTCTCAGTACTACTCCCTCCCATATCCCCTAAAGGGGCTACCACTTTTACCATTCTCCAGAACCTTCCACATAAACACAAGCATAAGCACACATTTCTGTTCTAAGTAGAAGTGGAAATACAGTTTGCCCATTGATATTTGTACTTTGTGTCTGTGTCTTGAATACAGGACCAACCTTTGTAGAAGCCTTGTTTATTCTAATGGCTGCAGCTCATCATGAGATGAGCATACTAAGAATTGTTCATCTAGTCGCCTTTACAGTTTTTTCAGTCTGTTGGGGGCTGGGCAGATGGTTGAGTAGGTAAGAGCACTTGCTCTCAAACATGAGGACCTTACTCACTTTTGACCCTCAGCATCTATGTAAAAAAGCCTGGCATGATGTCATCACAGAGTGATGGAGATGGGCTGATCCTGAGAGCTCCCTGGCTAGCCAGCCTAGCCTGAAGGGTAGTGAATGTTGTGGTTCAGTAATATGTCAGTAACGGAAGACTTCACCACCTGAGCTTCTAGGCCACATACCCATGTCCAAACACCACCACTGCCACCAACAAAATACCCACAAGATGCACATGTCCTCTCTGGATATTTTTCTTTTGTAGAATGTATGTATTGACACATCTGGAGTCATGTGTGGTTGAGTCTGAGAGCTAATTGTCATGTTCTAAACAGATTACTTTTCAGTCTTTATTAGTCTGATGACAAAAAGCTGCATCTGATAGTGTTTTATATGGGTTTGGTTTTTCTAGACAAGGTTTCTGTATATAACCTTGGCTGCCCTGGAACTCACTCTGTAGACCAGGCTGGCCTAGAACTCACAGACATCTTCCTGTCTCTGCCTCCAGGGTGCTGGACTAAGGCATGCACCACCACTGCCCGGCTGTTTCTGATAGTTTTTCTTTGCATTTGTTTTACTGAGAACAAGCATGTCTTCCTAGCCATATGCATTTACATTTCAGAGGATTCTTATCCTGTGCCTGATTTCCTCATATTTGAGTTAAAAAGTAAGAATTTTGCTGGGCAGTGATAGCAGAGGCAGGTGAATTTTTGTGAGATCGAGGCCAGCTGGTCTACAGAGCGAGTTCCAGAACAGCCCAAGTTACACAGAGAAACTCTGTCTTGAAAACAAAACAAAATACAAGAGTGAGAATTTTGGATCAGGAGTGGTAGTGCATGCTTTAATCCTAGACTCCTGAGTCAGAGTCTGGCACATATCTTTGAGTACCAGGCTAGCCTGGTCTATATAGTGAGGTCCTGATTAAACAGAGCTACATGGTAAGATACTGTCTCAAAAAAAAAAAAAAAAAAAAAGGAATTTTTTTTTTTTTTTTTTTTTTTATCACAGTAGGTAGTCAGTTTGTTCTTTCTGTGTCGTTTTTGCCAGAGTTTTGATTTTTATGGAGTCAGGTTTCTAATCTAGTTTCTTGTGGTTTCTGAGTTTTGCTATCTCTAAGGCCTTCTGCTCTGCTAGACGATGAGGATGATGTCAGTTTGTTTTGAGGCAGGTTTTAACTCTGTATTCCAGGCTGCCTTGGAATTTACTGTATAGATTGGACTAGCCTTAAACTGGTGACACCCTTCCTCTCTAGTTCTTGAGTGCTAGGATTGTAAGTGAGCATTTCAAGATTATTGACAAGAGAAAAATCTCCTGAGTTTTTCTTTAGAACATCTATTGTCTTGTTTGAAAATTAATTTACTTATTTAAGACAGGGTCCTAGTTTGACCATACAGGTCTTGAACTCACAGAGATCCTCCTACTTCTGTCTCCAGAATGCTGGGATTAAAGGTGTGGACCACCACTCTTGGCCTTAAAATTTATTTGTCTTGATATAAGGTAGAGACTCCTAAGTGTGTGCTGCCTGCTTGCCCCTAGAGTACTGTGGAAGGAAAGCTGAGACAGGATGTGGTCATATGGTTGTTGGATTTCCTTGGGTGTTGGTGCTCAAAAGCCAACATAATTCAATTTTCCATATGGCTGTATGATTTTATTGAGTAATTCTCCTCACCTCTACCATGTACTAAATTTCAGTGTTTTTTGTTTGTTTTATTCTTTGATACAAAGTCTCATGTAGCTGAGGATGACCTCTAACTCTCCATGAATCCAAGGATGATCTCCAGCTTTCACCCCCAGAGTGCTGGGATTACAGACATGTACTATAACATGCTTTTATGTGTTCTTGGAGATTGAACCAAGGCTTCATACATGCTTAGCAAGTGCTGTACCAACCAAATTACACTCCCAGTCCCCTTTCTTTTCTCTTTTAATGGCCTCTTTACACATGGGTTTCACACCATCTTTTGTTATATTTACTACAGGTAGGATTCATCACTTACTGGCTTTTCCCGCTTTGTATTATCCTGGGAAACTGTGACTATTTTTCACCAGAAATTTTAGTATCAATGTGTTAGACTCTGTTGGTGTTTTGTTGGCGATGGAGGTAGAGGCAGCTTTCTTTCCCCATAGTTTTAAAAACTAGAGCATTTATTATATGACTGTTGAAATTCTCAGTGTGAACCGGATGCCATAGCAGCTTCCTTCTTGGGTTCAGGTGTTACTCCTTCAGAAAATTCATTCCTAAACATGCAATAGATAATATTTTATTCTTTTGAAACAGGGAAGATGGCCAGGAAGCATCTCTGTACATTAGGCTAGCCTCACATTCACAGAGATCCACCTGTCTCTGCCTTCCAAGTGCTGGGATAAAAGCATACACCACCATGCCTGGCTGCAAAATTCTTAGGTGTGTCATTTGCCCTGTCTTGGCTGTGCTTTCTCTCTCTCTTTTTTCCCCAAGCTCTTTTTATTTTTTTAAATTTACTTATTTTTTATTGTTAATTTATATTTTACATTCCAATCCCAGTTCCCCCTCGTTCCTCTCCTCCCACTCCCCCCATTCTCTTCCTCCTCCCATCTGCTCCATGGAGAGGGTAAGGCCCTAGGAAGTCTACTGAGTGAGTCCCATGTATTTTGTCTCTTAGTGTTGGCACTCCAGTTAGACTTTGTCTTGTGCTTGGTGGGGTAGTAGGCATATTTATCACAGGCTAACTCTTTGAGGGAGTAGGCCTTTGCAAACAATGACATCTCTTCATCATCTTGCCTCTGCCACTGAGACCAAAGAGGGCAGAAATAGCTTTTCGAAATGTTCTGATTAATAGGGGAGAAAAAAAAATTCTGTTGAATATTCCCATTCAAGAAAATAGTATATTTTGTATTCTTTCACCCTATTTTTCTTTCAGTGGTGAGCATGGAACCCAGGGCCTTGTAAGTGCCTGAACACTGACCTGTATCCTAACTATTCTATTTATTCTCTTCTCCCTTACTTGTGTTTTGTTTTTTCCTTGGTGATCATTTTGTATTCTTTTTAGAGTCCCTTTCTACTTAATTTGTTTGTTTGTTTGTTTGTTTGTTTTGTTTTGAGACGGTTTCTCTGTGTGGCCCTGGCTGATCATTCTATAGACCAGGCTGTCTTTGGGCTCAGAAATCCACCTGCCTCTGCCGCCTGAGTGCTGTGTTAAAGATGCTTGCTGGCACTGCCTTGCTCTATTTGTTTATTTTTATTTTAAAAATGTATTTATTTTTATTTATGTGTCTGGGAGTTTTGTTTGTATGTATATTTGTGATGTATGCAGTGCTCATGGAGAACAGAAGGGTTCATTGGATCACCTAGAACTGGAGTTACAGACAGTTGTGAGCCATTCTGGGAATGGCTGGGAATCTAACCTAAGTCCTTTGCAAGAACAGCCAGTGTTCCTAGCAGCTAAGCCATCTCTTCAGCCCCTGGTTTTTGTTTTTATTATTTTTGTTTTTTGAGACAGTGTCTCACGATGTTTTGGTTGGCCTATAACTCACTGTATAGATCAGATTGGCTTCAAACTCACATAGATCTGTCCACCTCTGCCTCCTAAAAATTGAGATTAAAGAAAGGCACACTCGCTTTGGTGTGCTTTGGTGCACACCTTTGATCTCAGCACTTGGGAGGCAGAGGCAGGTGGAAGGTGGATCTCAGAGAGTTTGAGGTCAGCCTGGTCTACAGAGCAAGCTCCAGCACAGCTAGGACTGTTAAACAGAGAAACCCTGTCTCGAAAAACCAAATAAATAAATAAATAAATAAATAAATAAATAAATAAATAAATAAAAAAGGCACACTCTACAATCCTATTTTTAAATAATATATGTGTATATTAAATACATATATATACATATATATAGTATGTGTTTGCACATGTATATGTATGTGCATATGCAGGCATATTTAGAGCCCAGAGTTTGACACTGAGATGGCTTTCCCAGTCACTTCTTTGCTTATTTTATTTGAAGCAGGCTCACACTGAATCTGGAGGTTAATATTTTAGTTTGACTGGAACTCATCTGTCTGCATCCACCAGCACTAAGGCTATAGGCACATGCTGCCACACCTGGTATTTTTATGTGGATGCTGGCGATCCAAATTCAGGTTTTCACACTTCCATAGTAGGTACTGCCCACAGAGCCATCTCCTTAGCTCCTGGACAGGGTCTTTCTGTGTAGTCCTGGCTGTCCTGGAACTCACTCTGTAGACCAGGCTGACCTTGAACTCACAGTGATTTGCCTGCTTCTGCCTCCCCAGTGCTGGAATTAAAGACATGGGCTGTCACCCCCAACTTATCGTATGGATTTTAAACAGGTTTTAAACCATAGTACTCTAGTAAAGAAGTGTTTATGTATGAAGGCTATGGTATGTACATTTAAAAATTCTTTTCTCTTACCTATCTGATCACCATTTCACATTGAGGGTATTTATATGCATATCCCACACACATAATTATGTATATGTAAATTTTTTATGTAAGAAAGTTAAGAGCCATAGCTGGCCCTGTGGCCTATAATCCCAATACTGTAATCTCCAACATTTAGGAGATAAAGAGTTCAAGTCCAGTCTCAGTTATATAGAGATTGAGGCTGGTCCTGGCTACATAATAAGATCCTGTCTCTGTTCCCTCCTCCAATGAGTAGCAAAACCATTTCCCCACATTGTCATAACTCCTTGCTCTAGATAGGACCTGCTGTCACAAGCTGAGTACTACCACCGAGCTCCATGCATCCTCAATCCCTCATCATTTATTTTAACATGAGACATGCCATTTTAACTCTCAGCTGCATTCTTTCCATTGTGAAACCATCACCATTATGTGTTTCCAAAACTTTCATCATCAGAAGTGAAGTTTTGTAATGATAAGTAATAATTCATTTGTTCCCAGCCCTTGCTAATATTCAGTTGACTTCTATCCCTATGAATTTGCTTATTATAGAGTTTTCATATAAGTAGTAATTGACATTATATATCAGACTTATTTTATTCAGCCTAATATTTTCAGGATGTATGAGTTTATTTTTCTTTGTAGCTGAATATTAATTGTGTAGACAATGGAATCCATGGGTTTTAATAGCTCTGCAGTCCTGTATGTGGAGAGGTTCTGCTTTCTTAGCCATTCATCTTTTGCCCTCATCCAGATAAACCACGTAGCAGATACGCTGTCAACAACACGGGCGAACATGTTGATGACCAGGATGGTGACTCCAGGTAAGGGCTCACCAGTCATTCTGGGCAGGAGGCCTGGTTCTCTTCCTAGGTTTGGCCAGAGCTATGCCCTTCTGCTGACCCAGATGTTCGTTCCTCTGAGAAACTTGGTGTCCTTCTCCTCCATGTAATGGGTGCTTTTAGGTAGTGCAGAGCTGGGGTTGCACTGCCAGTCCCTGACTTGCTCAGATTCAGCCCATGCACCAGCTATGGCTAGTTGGTTCGTAAAGGGATCAGAGGATGGGTGAGGCATGTCCACATGATGCATTTCTCTCCAATGAGAGGCTCAGACCTGATTCCTTAGCACATGCCTAGTCAGGTGCAGATGCTCAGGTACAGTGCAACCTGGGCACATCCTTTCTCAGGTGACGGTTGCAGCAGGGGATGCCATGGCTGACACTCCTTCAGGCCTGGGTGAAAGGCAAGTCCTCTCCTCCCTGTGTTCGATCCTTCTCTGTGTCTAGGAGGACTGTCAGGACTACATTCATAAGCCCTGCCTTTTTATGTGTATCTTAAAGGTTATTGAGAGACAGCGTAAGTCTAGGTAATGGAGACAGGATTGTGATTTACTTGCCCTGGACCCCCTGAAACATAGACAAGGCCTGTGTGGGGAAAAGGATAGCTCCTCCACTGTCCCAAGGAAAGAGCTGAGTCTCCCACACTGGGTCTTCACTATGTAGTGAGTCAGTGTTGTTTCTTGTCATTTCTTTGAGGAGGCACCATATCCACCACTGTGACTCACAGAACCAAAAGGACGCGTTTTTTTTTTTTTTTTTTTTTCCTTTTTGTTTTATTTCCCTTTTAGTTGTTGTGGCAAGATTTCAGGCTGGCTTCTGTGCAACTGAGGATGACCTTGGCCTTTGGTCCTCCTGCCTCTACCTCTTGAGTGCTGGGATGACAGGCATGTGCCACTATATCCAGTTTTATGTGGTTCTGGGGATCAAACCAGGGCTTCATGAATGTTAGGCATGAACAACACAGTCAGTCGATCATGTTGATCTGTGAGTCACATCCTCAGCTCCCAAAGTGTGGCTTGTGCTCTCTCCTGTGAGCATGGTAGGAGTGTGGGGGTGGTTTGGGGTGGCTTGGGGTAGAAAATTGCTATTCCTTTTAGAGGAGGTTCTTGATGTAGAGGCCTGTGGGTTTTTTCTTTTTTCTTTTTTGTTTTTTTTCCCCTGTAAGGGTGGTGGCTTGAATAAATGTGTCACAGGCACACAGCTTTTGCCTTAGCTGGCTGTGGTGGTAATTGCCTGTAATAATAGCTCTTGGAAGGTGGATGCAGGGAGGACCAAGATTTTAAGACCAGCCTCAGATCCTTAGCAAGTTGGTTGTTTTGTTTTTTTGAGACAGGGTTTCTCTATGGCTTTGGAGGCTGTCCTGGAACTAGGTTGGTATCGAGGTAAATAAGAATCAGGATAAACAAATAGGCCGAATAGATGTTTATTCAGGGAGAAATAACTTACAACCTAGACGACTATCACACTACAGGTTGGTCTCAAACTCACAGAGATCTGCCTGCCTCTGCCTCCTGAGTGCTGGGATTAAATGCATGCGCCACCATCGCCTGGCTTCCTTAGCAAATTTTGAGGCCAGCCTGAGCTACATGAGACTGTCTTAAAACAACAAAATGTTTTGCCCCTGCATACTCTGCAGGTGTGTCTTGTTTTCCACACATTCTACAGACCATCGCCTTCACCATCACCCCCCCCACACACACACACCCAAGTTCACTGGAAAGGAGGTTTTCAACAGCCGCCTTTGTTTTTTGTTTTTTGTTTTTCTTTTTTTTTTTCCAGGCATTTTCAAGACAGGGTTTCTCTGTGTAGCCTTGGCTGTCTTGGAACTCTGTAGACCAGGCTGGCCTCAAACTCACAGAGCTCCATCTGCCTCTGCCTCTAGAGTACTGGCATCAAAGGACACCATGCTACTATTCCTGGCTTTGGACAGTCTTTGACAGAAACATTTCCTAGAGATGACAGCAGCATCTAATTCCTGCAGTTGAATTTCAGGGACTTTAAAAGATGTTTTCTAGGGACCCATTTCAGATTTTTGGCATGATAAAGAGGAAGGGCTGTGGGAGGAGAGTGCTTTTGTCTGAGTTCTTCAGTTGAACTTGAGAATCGTTTCATTTGGTTAATACTTTATAGCATCTGACCTTTATAGCTGACCCTTGCCCCCCCCCATGATTACAAGATGCAGCTTAATTTCCTTTGGGGCCCCTCCCAGCTCCCCAGCTCCCCAGTTCGGAGCTTCTTTCTGAAGCAGTGCTGCTTCAAAGTCCACTCTCTGTCTTCCTCAGCTGCTCCCTAAGCTGCTTTCCTTTCCAGAACCTGCAAGGTACACCTGCTCATCAGCTGAGTGGGGTTGTCTGCCCTTTGTAATCAAGGACCAGAACTGTGCTGTTTAGTCAAGGTCATGGGTACTGGCCAGTTGGCTATTTACACAGAAATACTGGATTCCTAGCACTTCATAAACTGGGCATGGTGGCAAATTCCTGTAATCCCAGAATTTAAGAGGTGGAGACAAGAAGATCAGAAGGTCAAGACCATCATCCTGGGTTTTATAGTGGAATTGAGGTTCATTTGGGATATGAGGTTAACTTGGTCAATAAATAAATGTCTTTGGAATTAAGAAAAAGAAATCTAGCTCCTTAGTGTTGTTACCGCCACCACCCACTTCAGATGCTCAGTGGCTACTGAATTATAGATGCACACTTGGAACGAATCCATCACTGTAAAAAGTTCTGTTGGATAGCCCATTGTGACTTGTCTAGTTGTAGGAGTTAAAGCTGGTGAGGCTTGAGCTGCTAGGATGCTGGATGAAGTCTATTAAACATCTCACCCTTCAATGATATCTAATTTGATGAGCTTAAGTTTGGAGCTGCTAGGGAATGGCTCCTTTGATATATATTTCTCTTATACTGGTCTTTGTGTTTGTTGATGAGAGCAAACTGGACATGGAGTCCCAGTGAGTGGTCCAGCTAGGACCCTTATGTAGCTTTCCAGGGTTGCTTGGAAAGCAGCATGTTCTAGAATAAAATGCTCTTCACAGGAACATAAAATAATAAATTCCTAAAAAATCTAAGTCAGATAGTACAGAAACCCCAGTTTTCTGGCAAAAGTGTGCTTATTGTACCATGACCTCCTTACCATTGGGTAGAGGCTCAAGGAGGTCAATATGCAGGTGGAGCTCAGTGTTTCAATAACTGGGGCTGGAAGATGCTCATATGACACCACAGTTCGGAAGACCTTCCTGTCTGGGCATCTTATTTGGTGTCTTGGAAAGATCAGATACTTGTGCCCAGCTGTATAGCTAAGTCTTGAAGCACTAGGGTCTATCCCTCCAGTGTCCTGAATTTTGAGCAGAGACTCCTAGTCTCTCCTGGCCTGTATTTATTTGTGTGAATTTGAGCTTTAGTAAGAAAAATCCCTTGGTAAGTATTCATTTGGGGTATGTATGTCTTCTTTCTCATCCGGTAAGTAGCTTCATTCAACTAATACTTCATAATGGTGCTTCTGGTAGACTTTAGAACTATGTTATAAGACAACCTTATAACTTTTCATGGTTTTTAAGAAACAATGTTTTGTTTGGTCTTGATGGTCCTGTTCCCATTTCAGCAAGCCATGTCCTCCAACCGATGAGCAATTGGTTGCAGGGTAAGACCAAGATCCCTCCACCCTTTTTCTGTCTTGATTCCGGCTGCCTTCTCTTCTTGTAATTGTGCTTACTGCCTAATTTCTCTCAATGTTGAAGAATGACTAACGAGGTACATAGGCCCTAGCTTGGAACCCTCCCTGCCTCTGAAAAGCCCAGATTTTCCCACAGTCTCTGCCCTTTTTCCATCCAGAATTATTTAGCTATTTCACATCCACCCAAGAACTTAAAGCATGGTTGGCTGGTACCAGAGAGACTTCTGGATCAGGTGTGTTGTGCCTGTGATTGTTGTTCCTTGCCTTTAGTTTTGAGAGTTAGAGGGATAGAGAAAGATAGACAGACAGACACTATTAACAGTGCTTGAGTATTTGAGTGTTTAGTTAGATACTCAGGTTTAGATATAACTGAGTATATCAAGAAGTAACAAAAATGTCTCCATGAAGGTGGTATGGAGCTTTTGCAGGCTGCATTGTCTTGTCTCCCTAACAGTGCATCCAGTGTGGGCTGTGGATATACATATAGTATATGTGAGTTAAGAACACTTATTCTTGAGAGGACCTAGGTTCAATTCCCAGTACCCATATGGCAGTTCACAACTATCTGTAACTTTAGTTTCAGTTTCAGGGAATCCAGCGCCCTCTTCTGTACTCCATAGACCTCAGGTACACACCTGGTGCACGTACATAATTGCAGGCAAAACATTCATTCATACACAATAAAGAAAAAAAAAAAAAAGATGAGTCCTTTCCAATCTCTCTCCGCTGTTTTTGGATAGTCCTACTCCAGAATGATTTATTAAAAATAGGATCCTGGCCTGCTTTTTAACTGGACTGTTACCTCTTCCTAAATATGCTTTTTCTAAATATGTTGAAGTTAGAAATTTTTAGTTTTTGTAGCTACTGTTTTTAATCATCAAAAGGGTTTTTGTAAATTTTGGAAACAACCTTATGCCTTATAATTTCCTAAGTATAAGTTATACCCCTTTCCTGGTCTCAAGATGACTTTATCTTTGTGCACATTATATCATCAAAATTATGTGAAGTTCACAGCCAAGCAAGTGTTTTTCATCATGAATGTGTAATGTTAAGAGGTCGCATGCAGCTCAGACCTCAGATGGACAGAATAGTAAACTACGCAGGGACTTCTGTACAGCCACTTAAGGCATTGTGGTTTAACTTCGCCAGGGGAAAGATTTGATTTTGTTCCTTCAAGGGCATATTTGGCTTTTGGTATTTATGAATGGAAGCTGAGATACCACTACTTACCTCTGGGAGTCCCATGGCCAGAGATGAGGCATGTCTATGGTTCTTCATGACAGGGAGGGATTTTAGTGGAGATTTTTGTCTATCAAGGAAGAATTGTTTCAGAATGGTTAAGGTCATTCTCCCATGTGCTACTTTTATGTCATTGGATGGTAGAATGTCGGTTGTTGCTTGTTTAGACGTGATGTGAAATGATGGCTAGATCAGAGCCCAAGTGTTTGATAAGGTTTTAATATCCTGATGTGTCCTTCAGTCAGGTGGAATAGGGCAGAGAGAGGTATGTAGACTTTGAAGAAAACCTATAATGCCCTGGTCTGAGATGCTGGAGTCTTTCATATCTGTTAATCATTCCAGGCATTAATGTTCCAGGAAAGCAGGAACTAAAGACTTGGCTATGGGTCCTGCAGGTCCCAGAATGTCAGTGATAAGACTGGTGCTAAAAGGTTTGACCAGGCCCTCATTGCAAAGAGCAAGGAAGCCCTTTCTGACCAACTCTTTGTGTCTGGTTTATTTGGGGGCCCAGGAGTCCCACGGCAGCTGGAAGATCCTGCTCGTTCTACAGGGAGCCAGTGCAAGCCCCTCAGGTTGTAGTAGTCTGGAGCTTTCTTGCTGGCCTGGGGAGAAGTGGGAGACTTGCATAGCTGCTTGTCTTACATGTTGACTATAGCCAGGCTTCTGCTCCCTGCTATCTCCAGGTCACTCTTGTGGCCCTGCTTTGTGTAGGGTGACCTAAAATGAATGCCCCCTCCTTGATACTTTTTATCTCAGTGTCATTTGCTGCTTTGGAGTTGAGCCACATCAGCTGTTTGAAGCTGACCTTCCTTTTCCATCTTGTAATGGAGGAGTTATGATGTCAGTCTGTCTCTCATCCCTCAATGGAATGTCTGCCCCAAATAGTCTCTGTCAGGACTGTAAGGGTCTCCCTGCCCAGGGCAGAGTATGTTTCTGGTAGTGATGGAGCTGTTGTCTCCAAACCACCCTCCCTAGATATTAGGAAGCTTTCTTTAGTAGATAGTTGAGATAGGTGCTCTCTCCCTTCAGGGCCAGATTAGAAGCAGTGCCTGTGTATATACAGTAGAGGCCTTCAGTCCCTGGTCTCTGAGATAAGAGGCAACACCAGGCCCAGTGCTCTCCTCCCTGCAGGCAACTCACTTATCCAGATCCCCCAGACAGGGAGGACCAGGTTTGCCAGTAGGGGGAATATACAGATGCCTTTTGGGAGGGGTGAGCTCTCACACTCCAGTCATTCCCACTCACCCATGACACTTTGTTTCTATGCATCCCATGTTCCTGTAACATAGTACATCTGCATGCCTTGTACAAAATTCCCTCAATAAGAACTGAGAAGTTTAAGCCTTCAGGATAAGGGAAGGGCTGGGCAGCTATGCCAAGAGGGATGCAGTTAGGATAATGCATGCACCATTGAGCTCTGTCCTCTGTCCTTTTTGTGGCCCTGTTGTGGAGGGCCTGGGGTCACGGAGGTTGAGAGATACAGTTTTACAAACCAAAGTACATTAAGGAGGGGCCCTTCTGCCTGTGAGCCTGTGGCTCCTGAGGGCAGTGCCAGCCCCAGCTGATCTTCCTTTTAAATGCAAACCGCAGCTGTTTCTCTTCTAATTTCATACAGCATGCAATAAATGACAGCATGTGCCTTCAGCCTGTGCTTCTCCTGCCTTCTACTGTAATTCTGGTGATTTCACATCCCTAACCTTGGGATTCCTGCAAGAGAGCCACTGATAGAAATGCCACCCACTGGGGACAAAGTAGCTACACAGAACTGTCATTTCCTGAGCCACTCTCCACTTGTGGGACTTGGGCACAGTGCTGTGATTTTCATTAATGTATTTCCATCTTACCTTTTTAAAATTTTAAGGTTCTCGGATGTTATTCTGGCAACAATTTTAGCAACCAAGTCTGAAATGTGCGGCCAAAAATTTGAACTGAAGATTGATAATGTACGGTTTGTTGGGCACCCAACACTGCTGCAGCATGCTCTGGGGCAGGTATGACTCTCCTCAGCAGGTAGGATTTTTCTAGGGTGGGTGGGCATGGCCTTTTCTGGCTCTGAGGGTCAGAACTGTGCCAACATTGATGCTGGTGAATGTGCTATAGCAGGCCTGATCAGCACTTACCATAGGTTGTATACCTTTACAGGTCCTGGGGATCCAGTAGAGGATGACAAGGGGTCCTCGCCTCCAGGTGCTATATAGTCCCTGCCATTAGCTTGTTTTTTCATTCAGTTTTGGATGGAACTCAAGGCTTTCCACATGCTATGCAGTTGTTGGCCCACTGAGCTACACCCTAGTTCTTTGTTACTAGCCTTTGATGACTACATTCTGTGTCTCTACTAACTGTGGCCTTTCCTCTATATATAAGGTATTTGCTTTCAGAGATGATAATAGAACGAGTTAACTAACAATTGTCTAACTCCTGAACTTTCTAAAAAATGGTGTAAGCTCTTCCCAATAAATGATGAGTATTTGGGCACTGAGGAGTGTTAGCAAGATGGAATGTACTATTACCCAAAGGTGCTTGTCCATTAGAGCCAGTAGAGCCAGTCAACTTTGCATACAGGCAGGACCTATGACAGCATCACCTAGATTCAGAAGGGTTTCAGTATGCTGTACCATATAGAACTTGTATAAAGAGCTGTGCTGTGTCCTGCAAGCATCATCCACATGGGGAGCTTCTGGGATTATTAGAAATATCTTAGCCCTTTGATAATACCATGCCTCCTTATAACACTCTTTTACAACGGTCTTTAATGACAGGGAAGAGTTGAAGTCACTTCCTGTAGAATTGCAGTGACAGGTGGGGATGGGTACATTTCCTGGGTGTTATAGAGTTTTAACTTCCTCTTTAGACAGGCTCAAAGAACTGATGGCTCTCAGAGTGGTACCGTTTGAATGCTTTGGTGTTTGTGTCTGGAGCTGACTGGATGCCAGAACTGGAAAAGATAGCAACTTGTCTCTGTAGCAAGACTGGCTGCCCCTTTTCATTAGGACTGCTAAGCACTGTCCTATCTCTAAATGCCCTGAGCCCTTGCCATGGCAGCAGAGGCATGGTTTCTGGGCTCTCTATCCACTTGCATCCCTTTCTGTCCTGTCACTTTTGGGCAGTGTCAGCTTGATTCCTTCAGTCATGGAACTCAGAGCCCTGGCCATTCTGCTCCTTCTACACATGTAATTCATCTGTTTGTATGGTTGATTCTTCTCTGAGCAAAAACACTAATGGCTCCTCAAAGATTGGGAATGTTTTTCTCTCATTTTACCACACTCTAGAGCCTTTCTCCATGCATGAAGTAGAATGATCTAACAACCTTCTGTAGAAAGTCAGGATTCTCTGCTGGCTGTGGCATCTCACCCCTCCAATTCTAGTGTTGGGAGCCTGAGGTAGGATCACTGTGAGTTCAAGGCCAGCATGGTTCCATAATAAGTTCTAGGTCACCCTGCAGTTCATAGTGATAGCCTGTTGTAAACAGACAGACAGGACATTGTGTCTTTTGATTTATTAGAATTGTGCTCTTTTACAGGTCTCCAAAACAGATCCATCTCCAAAGCGGGAAGCACCCACCATGATTCTTTTTAATGTGGTGTTTGCACTGAGGGTGAGTGTTTGTGCTGACAGTGAATGAGTGCACTGATGGTGAGTGCATGAGTGTAAGAGTGCTCAGATCAGGAAGTAGGGTCTGAGGGAGAAGAGCAAGTTTCCAGGGAGTTTTTCATTGGCCCAGAGCTCAGACTGTGGGCATGACACTGAGCATAGCTCATTGTTTTTCCCTTCTCTTCCTTCTTTAACTTTTTAAATAAAATTCATACATATAACTATTTACTTTATTACAGTAGTGATGGAACCCAGGGCTTCATGCATTTTAGGCAAGCACTCTACGATTAAGCTATATCCCTAGTCCTGAATGTTCCCCATTTGAAAGTGTACATTTTTAAAGTGTATGGCTCAGCAGTTAAGAGCACTGGTTGCTCTTCCAGAGGAGCAGGATTCAATTTCTCGTACTCACATGGCAGCTTACACTCAGCTAGACCAGGTGGTACATTCCTATAGTCCCAACACTGGGGTAGGATAAGTAGCTCCTGCTACATAGTGAGTTTGAGGCCAGCTAAGGCAAATGAAACCCTGTCTTAGTGCCCTATTTCCTTCAAAAAAAAAAAAAATATATATATATATAATTTTAGTCAGGTATGACTGCACATCTCTTTGGCTGATTTAAAACACCAAATAATAAACGAGACACGGAATTTAATTATACCTAATACATAATGCCATCATGTATCATTCACTGCTATCTAGATTCATATTTTATTCCTCTTAACAGGAAACCATGAGGAGCCCAGTAGCAGTTTTTATACCTCTGTATCTCAAAGCAAGTCCTAGGCCTCATGTCCATTCTTTTGTTTTTGATTTATTTTTATTGATGTGCATGAGTGTTTGTTCAAGGCCAGGACAAGAGTCAGATCTCTTGGAGCTGGAGTTACAAACAATTGTGAGCCACCTGATATGTGCTAGAAACAGAACTTAGGACCTCTGGAAGAGCAGCGAATGCTCTTAATTGCTGAGCTATCTTTCTGCCCTGCCCCTAGACCAGGGTTCCTCTGTGTAGTCCTTGTTGTCCTGGAATTCTCTTTGTAGGTCAGGCTGGCCTTGAACCCAGAGATCTGCCTGGCTTTTGTTTCTTTTTTAGACATTGTCTTGTATATCTCAGGCTGGCCATGAACTCTTAGGCATCTGAGGATGACCTAGGCCTCCTGATTCTTCTGCCTCCACCTCACAAATGCTAGGGTTATAGGCATGTGCCCCACGCCTGTTGTATGTTCACTCATTATCCCATTACTATAAGACTTATCTATGAAGTAAGGGTTATTATTTTATGCCACAGTAGCTTTTTCAATCTGACAAGAATTAACCATGATAAGTTGACGTTAATCAGTACCTGGTCCACTAAAACTTCCTGATTGAGAACATAGTTTTCCAGTTGGCGTGTGAGAGCCATGATGCAGACCCTACTCAGTGTATGTGGTATCTCTGTCTCTACTAGTCTTAGTTGTCCTGTCCATTGTCCTGTCACATTTCCTACAATCAGATTTGTCCCATTGAGTAGACTGTGATACCTGCGCCCCGACTTTGTGTGTCCTACAGACTTGAAGTTACTTTGGAGGTATTATATTTGAATACAAGATTTTGGCAGGAAGCCCCATGAGTGATGGCATAGTCACTTTGGTGCTGCTTCCTATTCTGGACTGTGAAAGTTTACTTTGTTTATTTGTTTATTTGAGATGGGCTGGGCTGACCTCAAACTTCATATGTGGACTTGAACTTGGTCCTTCACCTCTGCCTCCCAAGTGCTGGCATTATAGGTATAAGCTATCACACCCAGCTGCAAGTATGCTCTTTCTAAACACTTCCATTAAAGGCTGGCGTGTTCTAGGTTGCAGCTTCCTCGGTGTTAGCCCATGCAAACAAGACATACCAGATATCCCTTCAGTGTATGTCATTGAACCTTACAGGGGGGGGGGGGGAAACTCAAATAATTGGTCCTCAACAGCTGATGTTGGGTGCTTTTGTGCCTCAGCTAGTGGCACCTCCAGCAGAAGGTAGGATGCAACTGTGACTTCAGTTCTTTCTCAAAGGAATAACCTATGTCTAAGATTATTTTTTCCCTTCTTTTCTAGTGGAAATGTTTTTACTTAGACTCTTTCTAAATGTCTATTTTTATTTTGAGGCATGTCTAGGACATGGTCAGGGGATGCCTTAGGCCTGTAGGGTCAGGGCAAATGGTCTTGTTGCAAGTCTGCCCATATGCTAGTTCCCTTTGTAAAGATGGGAATATAGAAAATCTAACTCCAGGTAAACAGAGTGTTGTCTGGGTAAGATTTTAACTTAACGGTAATAGGTACAGGGTCACCTAGAAAATACACAGGATGGGAAAACAGCATCAGAGGTCCTAATCAGTACTGCCATTTGTCCTTCTCCCTTCTAACCCTGTACCCCAAAGTATTACTCAGCAGTCCTGGTGGCCTCTAGGAACACTGAGTCATGCTTGGTTCAGTTATCTGCTCCTTCAAGCATCTCCATAGATCCACAGTAGCCTGCTCCACCCTAGGTCTGGGTGTGTACACACCTGCTGGTTGACTGTGGTCTCTGATAGGTTCCAGAGGGATGAGGGACACTGCTAACCTGAGAACCTTCTGCATGCTGCTTTGACCTAATCAGTGTGGGTGCACAATGGTCACTGGGGGTTGGGGGGTGGATATTTACCTGGAGCAAACAGCACAATGCTTCTGTATTACATATTCTATAACAGTGTGGCCTGTTGTGAATGAATTCCTCTGTACTGTAGACCAGACATGTTCATGAATGGTCAGTGCACAGTAGTGATTACAGATACCTCCAAGTTTTGCTCAGGGCAACCTCTGTTTTGAGTATGTATGTGTTTAACTAGTTTTCTCTGCTCAGTTGGTTGTCCTTCCTGAGATGAAGAAGATCACCTGTGACCCAGATCCTATAACAGATGGGTGGGATCCATGCCCTTAGCTGTCCCTAGCTTTTCTGTACAGTCCTAGCATAGAGTCATCTCAACCACCATCTAGACGGTTGTTCCCAAGACTAGAAGATAGGATGTCAGCCAGCATTTATATAGGTAGGCTGTACACATGCACAGGGAATTCAGGAAGGTAATTCTATGAGGAGGAACATAGTGGAAAGGAATGGAGAAGGCCTTTTTCATGGTCTGTGTTTTTGCTGTACACATGTATTAGCTTCTTTCTTTTTTTTCCTTTTTGGTTTGCTTGTTTTTGTTTTTTGAGACAGGGTTTCTCTGTATTGCTTTGGAGCCTGTCCTGGAACTGGCCCTGTAGATCAGGCTGGCCTCAAACTCACAGAGATCTGCCTGTCTCTGCCTCCCCAGTGCCAGGATTAAAGGTTTGTGCCACCAACACACAGCTTTATTAGAGTCTTTTAAATTGTGTGTCTCTGTGTACATATTTTAAGTGTTTGGCCTCTCTTGTGCAGGCCAACGCTGACCCATCAGTGATAAACTGTCTACATAACTTGTCCCGGCGCATTGCCACTGTCCTGCAGCATGAGGAGCGCCGCTGCCAGTACCTCACCCGAGAGGCCAAGCTGATCCTAGCACTTCAAGACGAGGTGTCAGCCATGGCCGATGGTAAGTGAGGTAGCCTGGTGAGCATGGTCTGGTCTGGTATGGCTGATGGCTTCTCTTGGTGTTATATCTCCAGAGGACCTGCTAGTAACCATGCTTTGTTTTGAAGCAATTGCAGATAATGCTACTAATTGGCCCTCTAGTTTCAGGAACACTATTAAAGAGATCTTCTGCAGGAAAGACAGGCTTACTGCCTGATCACGTGCCAGTTCTCTTTGTGGACTTAGGTTAAGCTGAGAGTACAGAGAATCTCTCTGCCTTCAAGGGCCCCTCCCATACCACAACAGAACAGTCAGAAGCTGACAAAAGCTTTGGCATTTGGTGAGCTGGACACTGGAGAGGAAATCCTTACAAAAGCTAGTAAGCAGAAACTGGCCAGAGAAGTTATAGGATCTCCACATTGAGCTGGTCATGACCAGGGGCACAGGAAGGCTCTTCTAGGGGTTTATATATGGATGAGTCTGAATTGATATCTAGAGGAAATACCCCCCACATTGCTGTATGATCATCTTTCACCTAAGACAGGTACCTCTACCTGGCATTGGTTCTGCTAGACAAATTGCCTTGGAGTGGGAAACTCAGGGAGGGTTATTGAGATCATCCAGCTGGTAAAATAGGTGATTTCCATACTTAGCTTTTAAAATGAAGAAGAATCTAACTATCCCCTAACCAATTATAAGAAATAATCTTTGCTTATAAAAAACTACAACGTTTGGTGTGCCAAAGGACCAAACATAGGATAGAAACTCATTTCCCTAAGGTTAGCAGTTATAGAAGAATGAATGAAAAACAGAAGTTAGATCAAATTAACACAAATTAACAAAGTCCTGCCTGGTTCTAGTATACTTTCAGTTAAAAATTTACCTTTTTCTTTTTTTTTTTTAAATTAGCTAGGTATGGTGTATACTTTTTTCTTTTAGGCAGTTTACTGTGTAGGCTTGGCTGTCCTGGAACTCACTCTGTAGACCAGGATGGCCTTGAACTCACAGAGATCTGTCTTCCTCTGCCTCTTGAGTACTGAGATTAAAGGTGTATACCATCACTGCCCAGCTAAGATGGTATATACCAGTAGATCTCTGAGTTCCAGGGCAGTCAGGGATATATAAAGAAACCCAGTCTCTAAAACAAAACACTTGTATTGTGGACCTGGAAATGGTTATAGAGTGGTTGCCTAGTACATGCAAGGCTCTGGGTTCCAGCCCCAGGACCCAAAACAAATGACAACTAAAAGAAACAAACGCTTATATTATATTTCCTTTTCTTTGATGAACTTGGGAGGAAGAGGCAGGTGGATCTCTGTGAGTTCAAGGTCAGCCTGTTCTACAGAACAGAGTTCTAGTACATCTAAGGCTACAGAGTGAGACCTTTTATCAAAAGGAAAGAAACAAGCCAAAACCACAGCAATCTGTTAAAAAATTAAATATTAAAAAAAAAACCTCACCTTCACCTTAATTGTATATATTTTGTTAGAAATTCATGAAGATCAATAAAAGACAGTTCAGTCATTAAAAACAAATCTCATTAGCACACAAGTGAGGGAAGAGAACTGGGATATGGCATGGGACTACCCAGTCCTACAACAGAGGATGGAGTCTAGTGATCTAAGAGACATTCCTTCTGTGGGAGGCAGTGAAATGGATTGCTTCTGTTACTACAAGGTTGTATAGGCCAGTGACAAGTTTAAATAAAGGTATTTCATATAGAAGTAATTTCACAAATCAGTGAGTCTACTTTTATTTTACAGTAGTTGGGGATACATTGCTTTATATTGTTATTATTATAAGGAGTTTCCTGATGTTAGTTTAACATTGCTTTAACATTACTTATTAATGTTGAATTTGTTCTAAAGATAGTTCCTGTTCTGGCCTGGGTATGTTTGTTGCTTTGGAAGCTGTAAATCCTTATCTATTGTGATTCTTGTAGCAAATGAAGGTCCTCAGTCCCCATTCCACCACATCCTGCCCAAGTGCAAGCTGGCTAGGGACCTCAAAGAAGCTTATGACAGGTAAGATGGCCATGCATGTTGAATCTACTCTTCCTGGGTCTGAAGCATTCTACAGACAGTGCTGCCATAGGCTGGGTAGTGCTTTGGTGTGTGTGCTGGAGCTCTGCGGAGACATGGGCAAGAGGGTTAGAGAAGGGGCAACTGTGTGCTCATTCTTCAGGAAACCATCTTGGTGTCCATTTTTTAAATGGCAGCCCCTTTGTTGAGTGATGTGTACTCAGCAGGGACTCATCATCCAGACTCCTTTTAAAACAAGCTTGGGGTGCTGAAGAGATGGTTCAGTGGTTAAGAGCATTGACCGCTTTTCCAGAGAACCTGGGTTCACCCACATGGCGGCTCACAACTGTCTAACTCCAGGATTCAGCACCCTCACACATATGTATGGAAAACACCAGTGCATACAAAATAAAGAAGTTATTAAAAAACAATAAAAAACAGAAGCTTGGCCCAAGATTATGCACAAAAGCTCGAAAATATTTTTCAACCATTAAAAGTGACATTTTATTGAGCTTAACTTACTGCCAAGTTCATTGCCACCTTTATTGAGATGGACCTCATCGACGGCTCCCTCTTCACACATGAGGAAATCAGTGTTCAGTAGGTAGAACTGGAGTTGACGATCAGTTTGTGTTTTGGGAGAGCTTCAGTTTGAGACTATATAGGGTTGGCAAGTGTTGGGGACACGATGGAAACCTCATGTTGATTTGATTATATTGGTGGCTAAATAATCTGTTAAAGTGTGCGTGTGTGTGCGTGTGCGTGTATGAGAGAGAGAGAAAAGGTCTTATGGAGTGGTCTAGGTTGGCTTGAGACTTAAGATCCTGCTGGGATTGCATGTGTGTGACACTGTCTGGCTTGCTTTCTTGTTTTTTAGACAGGGTTCTATTATATAGCCCTGGCTGGCCTGGAACTAACTCACTTATGTAGACAAGAGCAAAGTAAAAAGCAAACCAGAGATTTCAGGTTTCTAAAGAAAAAAGTGTGGACTGGGATTGTGGTGGAAAGTTGGAATATAGCTTTGTCATCTGCCAGGCAGAGCTCAGGGCTTAATGTACCACAGCACCACCTAGTGGACCAATTTGGAGCACAGGAATTTGAGCTTTTGGTGAGAAAGGCTATTCAAGATTCTTCTAGCCAGATATCCTGTTTGTTAGTACACAGGGTCTTACTCCTCCAGGTGAATTATACCAGCCAGTCCTGGGTTCTAGAACCTGCTCTGGAGAGGCTGAGAGCCACACTTCGTTAGCAGGATGTGGCAGTTGTGACCTCCTGTTTACACCCGTTTGGTATTGACACAGTTATGTAGTTGCCCAGTAGCCCTCATGGCCTGATTTTCCCCAAGCTTTATCCCACAAGGTCTGTGGTTGGCCTTGAGGTCCTGTTCCTCAGCAATTCAAAGGTGTGAGTGTGTGCTGGCTGGGTAGCTGTCTTCTGACAGCAGATTCCTGCTAGAGTCCTGAGAAAGGTCTTCTCAGAGAAGACCTAAAAGACAGAAAGTCATGGACTTAATTGGTATAGAGCTTTGAGAACATCTTTTCAACAGATTTGTTCTGGATTTACTATTTTAACACAAGCCAGGGTTCTGGTGTAGTTGAGTAGCTGTTCCCTAAGTGTCTTGAATGTAGACTGGAAGTTAGAATCTCTGAGGAGGTCACCCTAACTGTCCCAGTACCTGTGTCTCCTTATGAAACTCCATGATCCCATGTGACCCCTGGGTTATAGTCCCTCAATAGGCCAAGGATGTCCTTTCACTCTCTATATATAGCTCTTTGCATCGCTCATCCACTGGTAGTTACAGGAATGTGTAATGGTAGGAGAAATGATGGTATAAATTCCTTGGGGGTGTGAAGAAATGTCTTGTTGAGTGAGTCTCTGAGTTAACAGGGACTATGGTAGAGTCTAGGAGGCAAATGCTGTCTTAGGCCTGGCCAGGCAGGCAGTGATGGCAGTACTGCTGACTGCTAAAGAGCAAGAACAAGCCTGTAGGATGCTTCTGAATATTCTGAGATCTACAGTTTTGTTTCAGGTTTCAAGGTAGGACTTTTGAAGCCCACCTTTGTCTTTTGGTTCGTGCAGCACCCCATTGCACGTACCAGGAAGACTGACTGCTGCTGTGTGGGGTAGAGGACACAGCACACATGACAGAGTCTCAGTAGGAAGAGGATGAGCTGAGCTGAGGTCATAAAGTGACATTTTGGTTCTTAGCTAAAGGTAGGAGTTGGCATTCTTTCTCATGCTGAGTGAGGGAGTGAGATAAGCTTGTGTAGGGCTCATCTTGGGTGTGGACCATAGCACCCTGGTGTTCTGTGCAGTCATAGTGTGCAGATGCAGGGCTTCTGCATTATCTCCTGTTGCAGAAAGGGCCGGGCTCTTCTGCTGTGAAGGCTGGATAAGCTTGGGGACAGTGTTTGTCTGCAGACCGTTTTCAGACTAAATAATTCATAATTAAAAACTTGCAAATAGAAACACAAGCTTAGCAGGAAACCTCTCTGGGTGCAGACCCTGGGTTTTGTCTTGAAATTCAGGTTATAAAAGAAGGGACAGTCCCTTTTCTTCCCTTCTCTTAACGGACATTAGTGTTTCCTGGTCTACTCTCTTGCTGTGAAGGAGTCACCTGACTTTCCCCAAAGCTAGAAGCTAAAGTTGGGCAGGCATGTGTCTAATGCTCCCTGTCCTCCCAGTATGCTCCAGAGGTTTGTCCAGAAGTGCATCTGGTCCTCAGGGGACTCCTAATGGCAGTGCTCAGTATCTCCACACCATAGAGCTTGGTTAGCTTGTAGAGAAGCTCCAGTTCAGTACAAAGTATTCAGAGGGAAAGCTACAGGCTGGGGATTCAAAGTCAGCTGTCATGGGGATGGTGAATGGCATACACCTGAGCCCTGAGGATATTATAAAGGCCTTAATGTGTCCCTGGTTTCCCTCATGCCCACAGCTAGAATTTAAGCCTGGCCTATTCTGTCACACAAGTCTCTGATGTGCCTTTCCCTATAACTCTGTGGTTTATACAATTTGCTAAAATTTGTCTTTCTCAGTGCCAACCAGAGTAAGATTCTCCCAAGTGCAAGGCTGTAATTTGTCTCCTTTCTTGCTGTACCCCAGGAACCTGAAACAGTACTTAGAGTTGCACCTAACAGATGGTTGTCACAGCATCACTGAGGTCCTTGGTAGAACAGACTCAGCTGTGTTTGAAATGATAGGAGTCTTGTCATTTAATTCTGATTCCATGTTCCAACAGCTACCCTGTGCTATACTCTAAATAAGAGAGCTCAAAAACAGGACCTATTGTTTCTTCTTTTTATGACTATGGTTAAGCTAATTGGAGGAGCCTGGCTAGTGTCTGCATGGGAATGACTCCATGCAGCACACTGCAACCCTCTCCCCTCTTGCCCTTCTTTTCCCATCTGCGTGTGGATGCTGAGAGCTTATCATGATGCAGTGCTTCCTTAAGTGGTTTCTCAAGGTTGGTTGTGAGCTTTCCACCCTGAAGACAGGTACAGCTCTGGACACCATACTCAGACATGCTTTAATTAATTAATTGGGCCCATTTCTAGAAGAGACCAAGAATGTTATCCTGGAGAGCTTGGGTCTATGACCCACATCTTGACACTTATTAAACCTTTTATTTTGTTCCTCCCTGAGTGCCTGTAAACCACTGTTGCCCTCTAGACTGAGCCACAGCATGGTGCCCATCCCTACACCTATCCTTAGTGGTGCTGAGGCCCTGGGAGAAGCAGACATAGATGTTTGGGAGTCATTGTGTGCTTTGCATTGGACAGTCAGTGCTGCAGGGATCCTGGGGGAGTGAGGAGTCACAGATGTGTTCTTCCATGTCTCCTTTCCCCACTGCCTAGTCCCTGCTTGAAGGAGGAAAAGATTAGTTTTTGCATTTGAAACTGCTGGCTAGAATTCCTGGCAACCCTCTGGGGAAAATTCAGAAGCTTAGGGCTCTTGGTTTATTGCTGGAGGCTTCAGGGAAGAGCTATAATAGCCCTCAGCAGCTGTATTATAATGCACGCTGAGAATCTCAGCACTTTGGAAGTAGAGGCAGGAGAATCACATGTTTGAGGTCAGTTTGGTGCTACATAGCAAAACCCTGACTCAAAAAAAGGAGTGGGCATGAGAGTGCACACGTTTACTTCCAGCTCTCGGAAGACAGGCAGGTGGATCCTGTGGGTCTGAAGCCAGCCTACACATCAAGAGCTAGGACAGCCAGTGATACATACAGAGACCCTGTCTCAGAAAAAGAAGTGGGGGTGGGGAGAAAAGAGAAAAGAAAAGTGTGTTTTTGTCTGGCCTGAAGCAAGGACCTTGTTTCTCCCACAGTACCCAAACATTTCCACCTTTGACCTGTGCAGGAAGAACTCTTGCCACACCTCCTTGGGTTGCTGGCCTGCCCTATACTTATCCATTCCCATACTG
Source organism: Phodopus roborovskii (assembly GCF_943737965.1). Classification (NCBI taxonomy): domain Eukaryota; kingdom Metazoa; phylum Chordata; class Mammalia; order Rodentia; family Cricetidae; genus Phodopus; species Phodopus roborovskii. The sequence continues at coordinate 47,487,204 of NW_026126407.1, read as the reverse complement.
GAAGCTGAGAATAGCAGCAGGGTGGGTGGTGATGGGAAAATATTTCTTGGCTGATCTTCTGGGTAGGAGGCCAAAAAGGAAACAAGATGGGGGGAAGGTGCTATACGAATTTAGAGGTTAAATGCACTGACTGCGCTTCCAGGGGTCCTGAGTTCAATTCCCAACAACCACATGGTGGCTCACAGCCATCTATAATGAGATCTGGTGCCCTCTTCTGGCATGGAGGCAGAATGTTGTGTACATGATAAATCAATAAATCTTGGAAGGAAGGAAGGAAGGAAGGAAGGAAGGAAGGAAGGAAGGAAGGAAGGAAGAAACCATGTGATCTGTCCAGTATGCTTGTTTGAGAACTGAAGTTACCATAAAGCTTTAGGTTGTATTTCCTACATTGGATGAAGGAGGCTACCTGCCTGGTGTGCTTTGAGCTTGAGTTGGGGCAGATGACAAGATACAGCTTTCTCATGCAGAATAAGTAAAGACACAGGCTTTGCCTAAGCAGTTTCTTTTCTTCCTTTGTGCCATTTGTATAACTACAGAAACGTGCTAACATACTTCTTGCCAACACTGCTTATAGACCTGAAGACTATTGCCTTGCCCGAGTCTGGGTTCACCCCCCTCTCATGAGTGCTTTGTATGCCAATGCAAACCTTGAATGGACATGGTATGGTTGGTCAGGACTCATGGCATGAGTGCATGAGACAGAGTGAGGAGGGGTCAGAGTGAAGGTGGGACCAGGTGTCATGGGTCAGGAATAGCTTATTGAGAATGTGACAGTTGAGATTGAAGTAATGAGAGAGCCATGAGGCATTTGGGAAGACAGTCCATGGCAAAATTTAAGTGCCAGGGTCCTGAGAATGGCTAGACTTGAGTGATGGGGCAGGAAATGAGAATAGGAAGAGTACAGGACACAGGGTTCTCTATGTTGGAAGACCTTGGATGGTACTTCCCAGGTGGAAGCTGTGAGGAAAGTAGACCAAGGTACCTTCTCAGGTGCTAGTTGTCTGGGCAGCTCTGACCTGGTGGTATTGAGGAGATAATGGAGTTTGAATGTCCTTGCAGCTAGAGCACATAGGATTTATTGACAGTTTGAGATGATAATAAGTGCGTTGGGGACAGTGCTGCCATGTTTGACTTGAACATGTTGAAGCTGTAACTATGTGTCGGTCACTGAGAATGTGGAATAAAAGGTTTGCTGTGGTAGAGTGTTGGGGCCAGATAGTCACTTGTATGTCCTGTGATTGATAGCTACACATGTACCCGTGACACTCATACCACCTGCAAGGTATGTGAAGGTAGGTGCTCTGTGCTTCTTACCATTAACGTTCTGTGGGACTTGATAGCTTCCCTCTTCTATCCATCTCTTCCCTTTGGAGATAGGTCCTATCCTGCCCAACTGCCCACATGTACCTGGGTCTGCATCAGGTGTTCTAGACAGGCTCATCACAGGATGATACATCACAGGATGTATCTATCTGCTGGAGTCCAGGCAGGCAGCTGATGGTTCTGCTATATTGAATTTCCAGGAGAGACAGAAGCTGCTTCCTTTAGCCCTGACAGGCTGATTGGATTATCCTTTACTCCAGGCAAGCAAGCAGGCAGGGAGGCAGTGAGAGAGAGAGAGAGAGAGAGAGAGAGAGAGAGAGAGAGAGAGAGAGAGAGAGAGAGAGAGAGAAACACATGTACATGTTCTTAGGTGTATAGGTATATTGAGATCTGAAGAGATGCTCTTATCTGAGATCTCCATCTGCATTTTCCTGTAGCCAGCAGGGCAGTATATGAAGCCAACATCTGTGAATAGAGCATTGTCCTATGGAAATAGGCAGGTGGCTGCTGGACTAACAAGCACACTCTTCACAGCCTCTGCACATCTGGTGTGGTGCGGCTTCATATTAACAGCTGGCTGGAAGTGAGCTTCTGTTTGCCCCACAAGATCCACTATGCAGCTTCAAGTCTGATCCCTCCTGAGGCTATTGAGCGAAGCCTGAAAGCCATCCGGTGAGAGCAAACCCCATCATGCTTTTTCTGTCAGTTGCTGCCTGTTACTTTACTGGTTACTTTGTTCCAGAAATTCTCTTTTTCCCACCACAGAAGTTGGCAGGTAGGGCTTTGCTGTTAGCAAAACCACATGACTTTACATCCAATTCTGCCCAGAAATGATCTATCCCAGGTTTTTCCTGGGCCCTCCCAACATAGTCTGTGTGAGTAGAACCTACCAAAGGCCTCACCCAGGCCTACAGGGCAGCCTGGGGCTAAGCTAGGACTCTAGCAGATTGCCTCCAGGGTTCAGTAATTATCAGCATTTCAGTCAGAAATCTTAGACTAATTGATTTCCTGCAAAGAAGAGCTGGGCTGGGAATATAACTCAGTGGTATAGTGCTCTCTAGGCCATGGAGTCATCCTCAGCCCTACAGAGAAGAAAAAAAAAGAGATGAAAAGAAGCCTGGACACATTCTTCAACCCTAGAGATGACAGAAACAGAGCACTTATTGCCTTGTCCCCCACCCTCCCACAGCCCTGCTCCAGTCACAAGGCCTTTCTTGCATATTTGTATAGTTCTATTCATAATGGATATTTTCATTTTCCTATTTTAGTAAGATCTCCTTTTTTCTTTTTCTTTTTCTTTTTCTTTTTTTTTTTTTTTGGTGTTGTACTATAAGATTGGACAAGTAGGCAAGCACTTTACCACTACATGCACACACACACGCACACACACATTTCTTCTTCCCTCATGAGACAGTCTTTCTAATGTCCTGGAACTTACCATGTAGATCAGGTTGGCCTTCAACTCAAGAGATCTCACCTGCTTCTCCCTCCCAGCTGTTGGGAGTAAAGGTGTGCGCCACCATGCTCAGAAGGTCTTTTTTTACTGTTATTTATTTATATGTGTGTGTGCCTGTGTATGTACACACACATAAGGTGGCAGAGACAGGCAGAGGCTTGGTGGGCCAACCAGTCTAGCCAAATTGGCAAGTTTCGGGTCCTATTTCAAAAACTAAGGTTAGAGATGGTGCATGCCCTTAATCCCAGCACTTGGGAGGCAGAGGCAGAAGGATCACTAAGTCTGAGGTCAGCCTGGTCTACAGATGAGTTCCAGGATAACCAGGGCTAAGTAGTGACGACCTGTCTCAAAAATAAAACAAGGTTGAGGATTGATGATCTGGCTCAGCAGGTAAAGGCACTCGCTTCCAGGCTAGATGTGACCTGAGTTCAATCTATGGAACCCACATGGTTTTTTAACACATACAGTGTTAAAAAAAAAAACAAAAAACAAAAAAGGTGGAGAGTGATAAAGACTTCTGATGCTGACTCTGGCCTTCATACTTATATGCTCATGCACTATCTTCTCCCACGTACAGCCTCACTAGTCTCAGTCTCTCTCTCTCTCTCTCTCTCTCTCTCTCTCTCTCTCTCTCTCTCTCTCTCTCTCTCTCTCACACATACTGGGAAAATCCCAGAAGGGGGATGGGAAGTCAGGTATTCAGACTCTCCCTAGTTTTGTTCTAGCCTCCACCTCCTTCCCCTCACCCAGGGCAACAGTAATCCTTGGAAAGTTTGAAAGCCCTGGACTGCTTTCTCTGATTTCTCCCTCAATTTCTCCTGCCCATAGTGCAGTGCCTATGACCTCTGGCTGTGCCTTGGTGTTCCAGGCACTTACCTGGTACAGGACCTGTGGCCCTTTGTGTTCTGCTGACATGTACCTCTGTTCTTCAGCCCCTACCATGCCTTGCTACTACTTAGTGATGAGAAGTCTCTGTTGGGTGAGCTTCCCATTGACTGCTCTCCGGCTCTGGTGCGGGTCATCAAAACCACATCTGCTGTGAAGAACCTCCAACAGCTAGCCCAGGATGCTGACCTGGCCTTGCTGCAGGTAGGCCAGGGAACTGGAGGAGTGGGAAGAAGAGGGAGGCAGCTGGTGGGGGAAAGTACTAAATTCTGAGAAAAGCAGACTGCCTGCTTCAGGGCCCTTGTCTAGCACACAAGTTGATACTACATGGCCTGCCACAGATCAGGGTATTCTGGGTGGGAGGCTTGGGGTTCTGGCATCTGAATGTGCCTTGTGAGCATTGGAATGACTTCACCTCTGATGAGCAGAGGTGACACAAGCCATGAGAGAAAGGAGAGAAGTGTTCCCAGCAAAGGCCTGGAGGAGCCACCAGCTCAGGACAGTCAGTGGCACACGAGCAAGGGTGTGGGAAGTGAGAGCTTGGACCTTGCCCTACTGTGTGTGCTTCTGTCCTTTGCACATTTCCACTCCTCCCTCCTTCCCTCCCTCCCTCCCCTTCCTTCTCATAAAATACATGTCTTTAATGATAAGACATGCAGAGATTCAGCCTTTAAATTCTAGCAATCAATTAAGTCCAATCAAATATTCAGAGAAAGCCTTCCCTGTAGGACCAAGAATTTATTTGACTCAATCTCTGATGACTGCAGGACTAGTATCTGAGTGAGTTACTGGTTTACGTGTATTCCTTTTGTTCCACTGTCTTCCCCCCCTCCCCATTTTTTTTTTGTTCCCAACCCAGTCCCAGGGTCATCAGAATATCCCTATTCTCAAGGAAGTGTGGCAGAGCTGTAGAGACAGGTCCCAAAGTAGGCTGTGCTCTACTCTCAGGCTCTGTCCCAGAGCCGCAGGAAAAGGACAGATTCAAGTGCTGGGTTCCACTTTCTTGTAGAACCTTGTTTGTGGCTGTGGTTAAAATGTGGTGGAGGAAAAGCACAAAAGAAACTCACCAGGTTATGTATGCCAGGGCTGTAGGTGCCATCCAGGTGACATGTCTAAGGTCAGGCCCAAATGAATGTGTGCCAAGATCCTGATCTGGTAGTGGTGTGTACCATGTGGCCACCAGGGGGTAGCAAAGGCCCACCCTGGGGACCTCTGCTCAAAGGCTAGACTTATCAGTGGGATGAAGTGGCCACAGCTCTGAGGTGGGCCCTTTTGGATCCCTCCTGGCTCTGTGTGGACAGAAGTGGGTTGGCATTGCTGGTAGTTTTTGCTTTGTGGGCCTATTGGGCTGCTTTTCCCAAAACCCTTTCTGTTCTCAGAATGTTTGTCCTTTCTGTCTATCTCTGGCTCTCTGTGGGCTCTGTGAGAGCACTTAGCAGATCCTGCCTTTGTATTTCAGCTCCTAAGCTGGAGAAGACCCGGCAAGGACACATTCTGCTTCCCTCTGTAGCAGTTAAGACACAGAACTTTGAGTGTATTCACTGTCCTGAACATCCACAGAGAGGGGGCAGTGCCGCTGTTGTAAAGAGATTGGGCTACATGGATGGTGGTATATTTTCACTTCCTACTTACAGTTTGAAAAGACCAAGAGGCTGTTTGATGTTAGCACTGTGCCTGACCCCTCACTGTCATAGTCCTCTTGGATAAACCTTTGATGTCTCCTCCATTTCCTTGCCTTGGCCTTGTCTGGGATCAGGGAGGGGGGTGTTGTTTCCTTCCGTATTGACTCCCTGCTGAACCTCATAGAAATAGGAGTTTACTGCTGGTGTGCTTGTGTGAAGCCCTGTCAGTTCTAGCCCTGGTGTTTCACCTCACCATTTTCTGTGACTGCTGTTTCCTGTAGATGTCCCTGTGGGGTACAGTGGCCCAAGGGTGGTACTGGACCTTTAGGGAAATGTTTGCTTTAGGTGTGAATGTCACACTTAAGATCAGTCACACTGATTGTGTAATTCTAGTCCTCAGGAAGCTGAAGTGGACACATCTGAGTTCAAGGCTAGCCTGGGCAAGACCTTGTCTTCAAAAAGCAAGACAAAGCACATTAGAAAATCACTCATACCATATCAATCCAGAGAGCATAAAATCTTGGAAGTTTTGTCTTTATACAATTACTAATAAATAGGGCCATAGAGGTGGTTCATTGTGTTGTTCTTGCAGAGGACCTGAGCTAGATTATCATCAGCCAGATCAGGCAGCCTACCCAGAACTACAGTTGGAGGGGATCTGATGTCTTTGGTCTCTGAGGGCATCTGTGCACACTTGTATAGTCACATATACACATAATACAAATAAATGAAAAATTATCAACTGAAAGTTCAAATATAATATAAATTATATATAAGAAAGTCCCCACAATCCTCTGTGTCAAAGATAAACACTGAAGATCCTGTCAGTATTTTAATTGTTTGTTTGAGTCAGTGTCTTATTATATAGCTCTGGCTGGCCTAGAACTTAGAGATCTGCCTGTCTCTGTCTCCTGATACTGGATTAAAAGCCCCTCCAGACTTCTGTTGTTTTGAGATAGGATGTCTTCTGTGTACACTTGGCTGTTTTGTATTTTGGTTTTTAGAGACAGGGCTTCTCTGCATAGCCTTGGCTATCCTAGAACTCATTAGAAACAGGCTGATCTTGAACGCAGAGATTTGCTTGCCACTGTCTCCTGAGTGCTGGGATTAAAGGCATGTAACAGCACTGCTCAGCCTGCCTTGGCTGTTTTCAAGCTTGTAATTTTCCTGCCTCAGCCTCCTGACCTCTTGGGTGTGTCATTATACTCAGTTCTCTTTGGGTTTTTAGTGTATGTATGTACACACATCGTTTTTGGCAGTACTAGAGATTGAACTGAGGGCCTCATGACTGCTTAGGCAAGCACTTTACTGCTGAGCTTCATATATCTACATATCAGGTGTTTACATTATGATTCATAACAGTAGCAAAGTTACAGTTATGAAGTAGCAATGAAATAATTTTATGGTTGGGGATCACCACAACATGAGGAACTGTATTGAAGGGTCACAGCGTTAGGAAGGTTGAGAACCACTGCCTCAGAGGTTTAAGAGCACTTTGCTGCTCTTGTCGAGGACTTGAGTTTGGTTCTTAGCACCCAGGTGGGGCAGTTTACAGTTTCCTGTAACTCCAACTCCAGAGGATCTGATAGCTTCTTCTGGCTTCTGCAGGTACATTGGCATAAACAAACTCTCTCTCTCTCTCTCTCTCTCTCTCTCTCTCTCTCTCAGAGAGTTGACTACAGAAGAGAAGGAGGTGATGTAAGAATAAAGATTGGCTTGATGAGGCTGTAAGCCAAGGAATGTCAGTGGCTGGAATAGACAAGGACAGACTCTTTGTTTGAATCCCCAAGGGAACACAGATTTGCTGGCACCTTGGTTCCAGCCCTATCATGCTGATTTTGGACTTTTAGCTCCTAAAATGGTATTCTGGCTGCCTAGTGGAGAATGTTTTAGGGGTAGAGGGAGGATGGAAGTAGAAATCACAGTGTCAGCAGAAAGAGAGAAAATGGACAGGTCTTTGCCTGAGAGTTCATGTCTCTGGCACTTGGGATAAGAACAAAGGGGGCAATAGTGAGACGGCTGCTTCCTCCACGTTTGAGCTGCTTGTTGGCAGATACCTGCCCTCAGCAATGTAACAGGCACTGCATCTAGGCAGGAGAACTCACCACCATGGGCCCATCTTTGTGATCTAGGTAGAATGTCATGGCTTGGGATTTCACACACCTTCTCACGAAGGGCTTCTGTGATATATTCTCAGGTCTGGCTGCCCCCATGAAGTTAGCATGTATGGAGGCCACCCCTAGAAAGGATTTGTGGTGTCTTTGTGTATTTCCTGGTATCTGAGAGCCTAGGAGAAAGCAAGATGCATAGGGATGAGTTGGAACTTTGAATATACAGAGCCTCCATATTTCATTACTTTGGAGAATGGTGCAGGAGTTTTGGTGGACGTGGGAACACTATGCTTCTGCTGAACATCCAGCCCAAGTAGGCTGATCAGGTTCCCCAGCACTTCAGTATCCCTGTGTTCATGTACCTACTGCCTAGCAAAACAGTGGTACCAAGCAGCACAGGGAACCCTATATACAGAAATAGTGCTGTAGCTAGTCTGTCTCTGTCTCATCTGCCAGCTCCCAGATAACCACATGGAGACTTCTTATTAATTATAAAAGCCTAAACTAAAGCTTAGCTTTGTTCCACTAGCTCTTATAACTTAAATTAACCCATTTCTGTTCATCTATTTTTTTGCCATGTGACTCATGGCACTTACCTTTTGTCTTGCATGTCTTACTTTCTCTCTGGCTGGTGATTCCCTTCCTCCTAGCATCCTCTCTGCCCTGAAAATCCTGCCTAGCTATTGGCCATTCAGCTTTTTATTAAAGCAATCAGAGTGACACATACAGTGTACAAAAATATTTTTCTACAGCACAATGCTGGTGGTATTCAATGACCCAGAGGCTGGGGTGGTACAGTGCTGCTTTAGGTTGGAGGAGTTCTAGAGTGTATCTGTCTAGGCAGGAAGGCGATAGCTTCTAAGTGCAGTCCCTTCATCTCCCCTTGGTCTGCAGGTCTTCCAGCTCGCAGCTCACCTGGTATACTGGGGCAAGGCCGTCATCATCTACCCATTGTGTGAGAACAACGTCTATGTCCTGTCTCCTAATGCCAGTGTATGTCTGTGAGTACCATGGCTGACAAAATCTACAGTCTAGAGCCAGAAAGAGCCTGGCATAACCTGGGTGTCATGCCTTTAATCCCAGCATTCAGAAGGTAGAGGCAGGTGTATCTCTGTGAGTTTGAGACCGGCCGGTCTACAGAGCAAGTTCCAGGACAGATTCCAAAGCAATACAGAGAAACCTTGTCTTCAAAAACAAAAACAAACAAACAAACAAACAAAAAAAAAAAAGAAAAAAGAAAGAAAGAAAGAAAGGAAAAGAAGGAAAGAGTGAGCCTGGCAGGACCCAGTGGCCAGGCATCAGAGGATTTGAAGCCCTGAGGCCAGCTTCTGATGCTGCCAATGTAGGTCCCAGTCGGTTTGGTGCTGCCCATGTTAAGGCTATCTGTTCCTGGCTGAGATCAGAGGGGTCTATGGCTCCTGCCAAATCTTGAGGGACAGTGCCTGTAACTTGGTTCATCTGAAGGCCTGCTGGGTCACCATACTTCATTCTGTTGTCATTGTTCACCCACATGGCTGCTGTGAGCCTGAGAGACTGCACTGTGACCACGGTTATCTGCCCTAGGTACTCCCCACTGGCTGAGCAGTTCTCCCGCCAGTTTCCGTCCCATGACCTGCCATCCATCCTGGCCAAGTTCTCCTTGCCTGTTTCTTTGTCGGAGTTCAGGAGCCCTCTGGCTCCCCCTGCACAGGAGGTAAGTCACTAGAGCCCCTCTGTGGCTGGGTCTGACTGCCTGTCTGGTGGCCCGACTTAAATAAAGGCCCTTAGCATTGTTGACATTTTTGCCGTGGTTTGGGGGGACTTGCAGTGGAATGCTGCAGGCTTCCTGTGGTCCATGGGTCCTTGGGTCTAGGACTGGGTTAAATTTGCCAGAAGGGTACTACTGGCTTTTCTTGGGCTGACAGGGTCCCCTTGTGCTGCAGGAGCTTCTCACAGACGGAGGCTGCAGACAGCTTTGTTTTCACTAAGCCTGGGCCCTGCTTTCCAAGACAGCTTAGTTCCTGTGCCCCTTCCTTTGGGGGCTTAGGAACCATGGGATCTTTGTGTGGAATCCTAGGGCCTCTGCTCCTAGAGTCCTTTCCCTAAGATCTACAGTATACCAGGCTAGGACTGTCTTGCCTGGTGGGCCTGGGTAAGGGTGGTGGGGTGCTTCTGAAGGTGCAGTAGGCTACAGGGATCAGTCACTTTTTGCAACCCCAGGCTCAAAAGAGGGTGAAATGGTGACTTGGACCAGCCCTCTCCACTCTAGTAAGTGCTTTGAGCTCCAAGAAAGGATAGGTGTCTGAGAAAAGCTGGGTGAGCTTCTTGCTTTATTTTCACAAGCGAAGTATTTGTTTTATTAGGTGCCAGATACACTGGGCAAAATCAGTCCTTCAAGTCAAATACTTTTCCTGCTCAAATTGTGAATGGGAATAAGATCCTGGGATTTCAACTCATTTACATGCTGAGTGTGCCAGAGTTTAAAGCTGCCTTTCACAGAGCCCTTGGTTTCCAGGAACTGAGCCACGGGGATGAAAGATATACTTTGCATCTGTACCCTCCCTCCTCTCCCCCAGGCAGTTTTTGGGGGAGGGTCTGGCAGTGCTCCCATCCCAGCAGAAACTTCCCAGTTGTCTGGATAATGGCTGATCTTCCAGGCCATGTCTGAGCAGCTGTTTCAGGCCCTATCGGGGTCTGGGGTGGAGCTGTTTGGTTTGCCACATCCGAGGGACATACATACTGTCTATTGCTTATGAAGCGTTTGTGTTTCATTTTTTACATTTTATGTTTCAATGGTTTGAATTTCTATCAAAATTTATTTGGTTTTGACCATGGTTGAACGTGTATCCCCCTCCCTAGTAACCCAGTCCCCCTTCCACTAGTGGTCTGAGCAGCAGCTCTTCTGGGCCTCCCAAAGATGAGAGCATTGGTATTGTCTATACATACCATGCCTGAGAGGTGCTTTTCCACTGGTGCTGGGTACTGCCTGGCCACTGCTTACAAGGCCTGAATGTGCCTTATTAAGGAAGAGCCATTGGCTCTACATTGAAGCAGTAGGTCCCTTTCCCATTTCCTTTTGGAACTATCTCTGTTCCTGAAGCAGACTTTCAGGTAGAGCCAAGGACTTATAGCAGTTGCTGCTTTCCCAGCAGTGGACTGTCTAATGGCAGCAGGTCTCAGTGAGCTGGAGTGAGGGAGGCAAGAACAGAGCTGGCTGTAGGGAACATGAGTTCAGAGGAGGGAAGAAGCCCAGGCATGTGATGGGAGCTAGTACAAAGGTGGTCTGGGAATTTTTCTGGCCCCATTGCTTTCTCTGGGGTGAGCAGACCTTGCAGAACTACCCAGCAGTTGAGGGTCCTTCTTCCAAACAGGAGGCCTTCCTGCTTAGGTATTGGGGCTGCTAAAGGCTAGGACAGGATCAAGACTGGAGTCAGGGAATCAGCCCACACAGTCTTAGTCTGCTCACCCACAGACCCAGCTCATCCAGATGGTGGTGTGGATGCTGCAGCGTCGGCTCCTCATCCAACTGCACACCTATGTTTGCCTAATGGCCTCACCCAGTGAAGAGGAGCCCCGACTGCGAGAGGATGATGTCCCCTTCACTGCCCGAGTTGGTGGCCGCAGCCTCAGCACACCAAATGCCCTAAGCTTCGGCTCCCCAAGTAGGATCCCCATCCAGGACACCTGTCTGGTAATGGGGGGCTGGGAGACTTTGGTGATGGCATCCAGGACGCCTGGGCACTGTTAGGATAAGAGGTGTCTTTACATGCCTGTACACTCAACTGCCTCTGTTCCTGCCTGTGGAGACCTCTTCCTCCCATCTCTCCTGCAGTGCCACGGGTCTGAGGGGGAGGGAGGCTTTGTCCCTGAGTGGCTGGTTGTTTTCAGAAGCCTTTGCCCACTGCAGCACAGTGGACTTCCCCAATCCAACCTGCCCTCAGAGCAGGGCCTCATACTGTCATCACAGGGAACACAGCTGTCTGTTGTTGGGGTCCATGTTGGCTAAGGTGGGACAAGACACCATGCCTGTCTTAGGGTATAGTGGGCATGCAGCATTCTTCTGTTCTAGGTCCATGAAGTTATTCTTATAGGGGCAGCTCCTTATGTTCCAGGTTAGCCACATAAGAGGCACACTACACACTTTTGAGGTAGGGTGGCAGTGAATTCTTACATGAAGGCTTATGGTACAGTTGGGCACCAGAGGGGAGTGTGGCAGTGACCTCAGGATCTGGATGCTGTCCATGCCTTCGATGCTCTGCATCTTGGCGCACTTGGCATCACTTGGCTGTTCCAACCCACAGCCAGCAGTGATGACATGACCCTCACCAGCCCCAGTATGGACAACTCTAGTGCAGAGCTGCTTCCCAGTGGGGACTCACCCCTGAACAAGAGGATGACAGAGAACCTGCTGGCCAGCCTCTCAGAGCATGAGCGGGCTGCTATCCTCAGTGTACCTGCAGCCCAAAACCCTGAGGACCTCCGCATGTTTGCCAGGTAGGGAGCAGGTGACTGAGTGGGACATGGATAACTGTGCATGGAAGTGCTGGTATCCTTGCACAGCTACCTACCACCACAGCCCATGGTGGCTTTCCTCCTGGGGTTGGTGTGTGAAGGGCAGAAGCTATTGTCCAGGTGTGGCTCTGGCCACACACCTGGATCTAGTGAACAGTTTACTTAGTACTTCTGAGTGTTGCTTGTCACTACTTGAGAAGCAGCTGCTCTCAAGTTCTGACCCACTGGGGCTTGGAAGGAGTATGTCCAGATTCTTGGCCCTGGGGAAACTTAGGACCCTGTGTCATCATAGCAGCTTGCTATCTGTCATTTCCACCCTGACTTAGGTGTTGTACAGACACGGAACAATGGGAGAAGTCAGGTCATTATTCAGGGTTTGAAGAATTACATTGCAGACCACTAGAGGATCATTTGTAGCTTCCAAGGGCTGGCCCAGGCCTTATCTGTCCCATGGCCTTCTTTGTGCTGGATTCAACTGCAGAAAGCTCCCTGGAGCAGGCTGAACCCAATGCCCTGGGAGAACAGAAAGAAGCCTGTAGCATTCCTGCCTTCATCAGGGTGCATGCTGAGGTGGCTCTAGGTTTGCATAGCTGTGCTGCTGTGTGGACTCCCTTCAGGCCCACCACCACTCACTGGGGGGATTGGTGGACATCAGGTCTAGGATGCTTGGCCCAGCCCACAGCTCTTCACAAGCCTGTAGGCAGCTTACAGATCCACCCACCAATGGTTGTTGGAGTCCTTAGAAGCACTGCCTTGGGCTAGGCTCATGCCATCCTCTCTCCTCCAGGCTCCTTCACTACTTTCGTGGCCGCCACCATCTGGAGGAGATCATGTACAATGAGAACACACGGCGCTCCCAGCTGCTCACACTCTTTGACAAGTTCCGCAGTGTGCTGGTGGTGACCACCCATGAGGACCCCGTCATTGCTGTGTTCCAGGCACTGCTCACATGAGCCCAGGCAGCATGCTCAGTGTGAATGGGAACTAGCCTACTCCTCCCTGCCCCCAGAGCTCCTGACAGACTTTAGGAGGATAGGCAGCCCAGCCTGGCAGAACCGGTTATTGTTCCAGCTGTCTACTCAGAAGCAGCTATGGGGCAACCATTGCTGGACTTTTTTTGTTCTGAGACAAAGTTGTATGTAGCCAAGGATGACTCTAAATTTCTGATCTTCCTTACAGACATATGCTACCAATGTTACCTTAAAAATACACATATATTTATTTTTATTAATGGTTTTGTGTGTGTGGGTATCCTCAGAGGTCAGAAAAAAGCATACCCTGGAGCTAGAGTTACAGAGGTTGTGAGCCACTGGGAAAGGGAGCTCAAGAAGAGCAGGAAGCACTTCTAACTGTTGCTTTCTCTCCAGCCCCACCAGGCTTACTCTTCAGTTCAGCCTTCACAGCATCCTCACATTGCTGAGCTGGAGAAGGCCTTCCAGGGTGTGTCTCTAAAAGTCTAAGCCCTTTACAACACACAGGTTGTGTCTTTCTGATCCCTTCTCCAGCCTGCCCCTTATGCAGCTACCCTGGAGAGTGTCCAAAACATTTGTTCGACTCATTCCTGCTCCTAGGTGTATATACCCACACTGATGATTATTCCCCTCTTGGGTGTGACCGGTACACAGGTTTCCTGATGCAGATGAAGAATTAACTGCATACACACAAATTCTGGCTGAGACTTGGACAGTTCCCCACAAACAAGATATTTATTTTACTTTTAAACAATAAAAAAGCCTGTCAGGCTGTTTGCTGAGGCTGATACATCTGTTCAGCCACTCTGTCTACCACACTGACCCATGGGCTGCCCTGGACATAGAAACGTAGTGGCTTCTGGGTCCACTCTCCCGCATAACCAATGCCTATTCGAGCTGCTGCCACCACAGTTGGCCTACTGAACTCCAGGGGCCCATGCTCTAGCCACACAGCCTCATCTTGGGTCAGGTCTCGCTGGTCAAAGCTCTTATCAATGGCCAGGGCTTGGCACAGCTTGGAGGGACCACTGCAGAGCTCACAATCCTTGAGGGTACGGCTGACAGTGCTTTTTCGGAGGGTGCTGCGAAGCTGCCGCATGGTGTCCAGGCCCTCCAGGGGCTCTAGTGCTCGTAACAGGACACAAGCCCCAGGCCCTATGGGACAGAGAGCCTGGAAGTAAACTTCAGACCTGCACATACCCAGTGTTGTGGGGGTGCTGCTGCTGTCTCCCTGCACATGTAAACCGGTATTCCCTGCATCCAGATATCCAGACTCCTCTGCCCCCTCTTCCCTGTAGCATCAACTAGGCTGCTAAGCCTTCCCTAGGAACCTTGGGAAGACTCTCCAGGCAAGACCGACAGTGAGACTCCCACCAATGCTCTCCAAAGCCAGAACTACGATCAACTAGTGTGCCTGAAGTCTTTGGCTTCCTCTTTCTGTATCTTCCCTTAGTCTTGACTGGTAGTGGCTACGAGGATGGCATAAGAAACCCCAGAGAGTCAGCACTTCTGGGGTAGAACGCCACTCTACTAGTCTCAGACCTAATCCAAATATGATATAGGTCAAGGAAGCCTAGAAAGTCTAGTCCATTGAATACCTCCTCCCATGCTGTTCCTAGCCCACCACCTGGGACTTCCTCTGCCGTTTCAGGGAGAAGTGGGGGCACACAGTCCCTGTGAGTGCAGGGCATATGTTCCCTACTCTCAGCTCTCAGGGCCACCTTATCATCTCACGCTATCCTGGCTCCCTCTCATAATCATGGAAACAGAGCACATCCGCTTTAACTTGGCATTCTGACCTCTGCTCTGCTTGGCCCTGAAACTCATCCTCTTCCCAAACCCTCAGCATTCACACCTGGCCGAGTGCCGGTGATACCCATGTCCTTAACCTCTACTCAACATGGATGACCCTCTCCAGGACCATGTGCACCCTTGTGAGAATTTGCCCCCAACCCACATGTTCTTGGGGGCGTTTCAGTTACATGGTCATCCTTGCATCTGCCTTGTTCACCAAGCGGACCATGCCTCAGGAACCAGCGTTTTTTTTTTTTTTTTTTTTTTTTTTTTTTTTAATCTCCCTTAGAGACTGCAGCACTAACCATCTCTGGTTTTATTTCCTTAGTTCAGCCACACTGACAAGGTTGGTTCTGTCCAGGAAGGCTTGTCATCTTTCTCACTTCTCTTTTTAATTACAAGAGTGTACTGGTGTTTTGCCTTTACATATGTATATATGTCTGCACTACTTGTACACCTGGTGCTGACAGAGGCCAGAAGAGAGCACTTGATCTCCTGGAACTGGAGTTATAGTTATGGCTGTGAACGCCATATGGGGGCTGGGAAAAAAACCCAGGTCCTCTGTAAGAGCAACCAATGCTCTTAACCACTGAACTACCACTCCAGCCTCTTGTGATCTTTTGATGTCTAGTCATCCATACTGTCACTCAGTATCAGCTTTGTGGTAGGCATAGAGCCAGTCTAGTGGTTCACTCACCTCCAACTCCCAAGTTCCCTGCACTGGACACCCTCAGCTTTCTGCTATGGGCAGCCACAATTCCCTGCATCGCAAGTACTTGTCCAACAAACCAAGAACATTTGGTTGGTCACTCTGGGCCGGTGGTGGCTTTGGTAGGACCACTGAGAACACAGGGCTACTACATGCTTGTCAGGACAGAGTTGGACCCCAGAGGTGATTTGGTTTCTCCCAGGAGCACTGCACCAGCATCCCTCCACAAATGCTGTCTGGGGCCAGAAGGTCCTATGTGGTTACTACAGGGTTTCTAGCAGCATCTCTGTGTTTACCTGCCTGATGCTAGCCAGTAATGATAACCAGATATGGCACCAAACATTGCCTGATATCTCCTAAGGGGGGCAGAAATGCTCCTGGATGAGAGTAACCAAACCAGATCCCATAGTAGGACTTCAAAGTTCCTGTATGAGCTCAGCTTACCCCAAACCAGTTTCTTGCTTTCTACTTCCCTACCCCCTGGCCAACTCCATATCTAACCCAGAACCAAAAACCATCATTCTGAACTCTAGCCATAGAACCTGACTACTCTGCATGCAGGCTCTGGCCCTGTAGTCTCTGTGCTGTGTAGCCTCAGCTGCTTTAGCCAGACTTCCTATGTCAAGAACAGCCAAAGCCCCTGAAATCCCAATTTAGCCCGCAATGGCACCTCCCTACTCAAATGCCTGTCTACCTCAGTCTTCCAGGGTGTTGGCCAGCTGCTAGCCTGCCTGTTTTCCCAAGCCCAGCACCACTAACCTTGACTGGAGACATTCAAGCAGAAGTACATGCCATAGATGAAGTACACATACAGGGTCCCAGGTTTCATGAACATGCCTCGGTTGCGGGGAGTCTGCCGGCCACCCCTTGAGTGAGCAGCTTCATCTTCTGGCCCCAAGTATGCCTCAGTCTCCACAATGCGCCCACGGAGTTCTGTTCCATCAGCAAGTCGCCGGACAAGGACCTGTGGGCAGTGAGTCTGCTCAGACTATAGGGATGAGGCTCAACCCAGCCAGGCAATCCTCACCTAGACCTCATCTTTTAAGCTCAGGATGTACCAGGAACCCAAGCCCAGAGAGACCAGCCTCCTGACTCCTCCATTCTGCCTCTTCTGCTCCTGCTCAGAGCCTGAATGCCAACATTAAGGTCACTAGCCCTTCTTGACCAACTATAGTTGTTCACTAAGGGTTCTGATCACATCTTGAGATTCACTTGGATTCACCGTGTAGGTTGACCTCAAAGTCTTCTCAATGGTGTTCTCTGCTTTCCCACATCCTCTTTCTACAGTTCCCTAGAGAGCCTTAAATACTCAGTGGCCCCAAGGAGTCCCTACACATTTCCTGGGATATCTAGACTCTGTGGTGTGCTTGTTAAGCTAGGCTAGCCACAAAGGATCTACACTCTCAGACTGCCCACTAGTACTAAGACCTTAATGAGAAACAGGACCAGCAGGGCCAACTCATGCAGTGCCTAGCCTGGTCCATGACCCTAAGAATGGCCAGCAGTCTTAACTAGGGCTCATGGAAGGATTTCACCATACAGCCATGTCCATAGCACCTCACATCCTTATGTTTGAGGGATTATTTGGTCAGAAGGCACCTTCATCTTAGTCCAGGTAGACACATGGTGCCTTAGGGTCGATGGAACAGGAGGGGTAGAGGAAAAGAAGGGGCCAGTGCTTGTCTTGGAAGCCTGGAAATCCTTTTAGGAACCCAAAGCACTGAAGACGGGGATGAATGTTTAGGAAGGAGAAAAAGGTCAGGGAGTGTTCCTTCACTAACTATACTCACATGCTCACATGTCTCCAAGGGCCACACTGGGAACTCCAGCTGAGCTGGAGGGAGCTCCCAGGACTTTTCTGGTGGAGGGCCTAGGAAGGCAGCATGATCTCAGTGCAGAGCAGTCTGAAGTCCTGGCAACTCACTGCAGCGAACCTTTACTGAGCTTGTGACCCACACCCAGGTTTTTCTTGACTAAAGGAATGCACAGGCTAAAATACTCCTTTCCCTGCCAGACATCATCTTGTCTACCAATATGTGCTCAAGCAGGTATTACAGGAAGCCAGTTGACATATCCTGAATGCTGAACAGAGGCAGGTATATGGTGGTGGTGGAGGACCATCCTTGGTCCCTTGACCTAAACCAGAGGTCAAATGAAACCATGTTGTTTGTCATAATCATAGATATTGATTACTATCTTTTAGAAGGAACTCAGACCCTTGACAAAGAAGTAATTCCCTTCTCCATTAAGTCAGGATGTGTTCCTGCTAAGTGCCAGTTATTTCACTAGAGAAACTGGCTGTCCTTGGCCATGCCACCCTAAAGGGACTCTTGTTAAGAGAAAAAGGTAGAGCGGGGAACCTCCTAAAACCAGCTCTGGCACCTAGGAATAGTGGGTGCTCCATCACGTGCACTTTGGAAGGTAACAGGCTGTACTATAAGCCACACCAGGTTGGGCCTGGGGTAGTCCCCACTTCCCACTCCTAGCATGCCTAGCACAGCCCAGATCCTGGACCTACACTGAACCATGCAGTGAGGAGACCAGCTCTTTCAAGTGATCCAGACACCGGTAGCCTAAAGGTATCCTTGGTCCCAACCATCAGGGAACAGGGTACACAAAAGTGGCCCCTCAGAGATGCTGGGGCCAATACATAATACCATTATCATATATTATAATGGCCCTGCTACCACCACAAGGAACATCCCTATCAATATTCTTATTCTTTGCAGTGATCCTAGACAGTAGCCTAACTATCCACGACCAATGTGGACAAGATGGCTACCTATGTGAGCACAAGGAAAGCTGAATCAGAGATGTGAACAAGTAGTGAGTGACAGGACTAGTGCTCCTGGAACCTGCACCTGCATTTACATTACCTGTCCCAGAAATGCACGGGCCAGGGTGACCGCTGGCTGGTCAAAAAACTCTGGTCCCAGCCGAGCAGGGTGGTCCTCTGGACTGGAGAAGTAGATGCTCTGTTGGAGGCCCAGGGATGAGGGTGGCTTCTCTTTAGAGATCTGCTGCTGCTGTGATTCTTCTAGTCGCTGTTTTTTTTGCCTGATCTTTCGGGAAAGCTGTAATAGGAATAAAACAAAAGCACGCGTTTGCCTGCCTGCCTGAGTTTCTTTATCTGAAAAGTGGGTGCCCATTGTGTGGATCATTCCAGAGACATAAACAGAAGGCTACAGCTAATACAGCCTCAGGGAGCCTTGGAACATGGTGTGGGTAATGACAGGTTGTTAGTGGTATCAGTGTGGGTGGGCATTCTCTGCCCACACCTGCTGCACATAGGAGAAACTTGGGTCAGGGGCAAAAGGAGAAGGTGGGTGTCTGAGTCTGATACAAAAGACCCAGTTTCTGTTTCCTGTACATGACACTATCTCCAAGGAAACTTTGTTTCTGAAACCCAGCTCTTTGCTCCTAATCCTGGCCAGGAATTAAGACAACCCAAACCTGGGCAGGGCCTAGCAGAGAGTTTGTCCTATCATTGCTCAAAAGTAAGGCCCCCTCAGTGTTGACCAGAAGACCTGACACATAAGTAGGTGCACATGGGGATGACCTCTGCCTGGTCCCATTATAAGTGCTCAACATATAACCCTGCTAGCCCCCAACTGACCTGACTGCTTGGGTATGAGAATAACTAGGAATTGGGACAAAAAGTCTATGGGTCAGCAAGACACAGCAGGCCTTATTCTACCAAAAGCTGGGTTAACAAAGTAGGGAAATCTGACTACAACCTTCACCTATCGTGGTAAAACAGAAGGGGGATGAAGGGGACAACTGATCAAGTGAGCCTGGGGCCAGGACCAAGACCTGTTCTCAGCCCAAGCTGGGCTTCAGCTATGACCACGACTCCGTGGCTGGTTAATAAGCCATTACTTTCTTTAAGGCAAGGTGTCATGTAGACCACGCTGGCCTTAAACTCCCGATCCTCCTGCTTCCATCCACTTCCCAAGTACTGGAAATATAGGCGTGCGCCACCACGCCCGGGTAGAGACCCATTATTTTTATCTGTTGTGCTGACGTCCAGGTTGGACCGAGGATGCCAGGCTGCCAGGAATGGATGCTGACGTGACTGTCTCTGCAGTCCGACCCACTGTGCCAGCTCGCCGTGGGCTCAGACTCCGCGACGCATCGCCCCGTCTCACCGGCGCGAGCATCTGGCCGGCCTCACGACATCCGGTCACTCGGGATCCTGCTCTGGCACTCCCCGGGCGGCGGGCTCGTCCAGGAAATAGAGGCTGGCTGGTGTCGGGAGGCAGGCTCACAGACACCGGTTTTAGACCTCCTCTGCCGAGGCGCGCACACACACCCGCCCGGCCACGGGCGCCCATCTAGCCATCGACAGGATGCGCCGGGCCGCCGGAAGCGCGGGCAAGGCGGGGACAGGAGCCTGCGACTGCGCAGAAGGCACGCAGCTCGGGGGTGGGGCGAAGAGGCGGAGCGAGGAGCCTACATTGAGAGGCGAGGCTGCTGTAGGAACCTTCTTTACCTTCACTACTTTGGCCTTAACCCACGTTTCCCAATCCCAGTCTATCTTAGTGGCCCTACTGCCGTCAAGCCCCACCTCTCTGAACCTGGACTGAATTTTTGAGGGTCCCAGGCCGGAAGGCCTTGCTTTGGGACGGACTGGGTCACAAATATAAGGCCTTGGTACCTCAGACCGAACTCTGATCTTGACACTCTCCTTCTCCAATCTTATTGGGTGGTGGGTGGGGTGGGGTGGAACTGAACTGAAATGGATGCCTGCCCCATCTGGAGGCGCCTGCCCTGGGTCATCACACATCACAGCTGATAAGAGGAAGGAAAGGGAATCCTGCCTTGGCAGTAGATTACACACACACACACACACACACACACACACACACACACACACACACACACACAGATTACACACACACACAGTAGATTACACACAGTAAGATTACATACACACACAGTAGATTACATACACACACAGTAGATTACATACACACAGATTATACACACACAGATTAAACACACAGATTACACACACAGTAGATTACATGCACACACAGATTACACACACACACACAGTAGATTACACACACACACACACACACAGTAGATTATACACACACACACAAACACCCAGGCCTGGAATTGCTGGGAATACCCATCTAACTGGTAATAGTTGCCCCGCACCTCTATCGCACCTTTAATGACTACATCTCTGGGACCTAGGCCTGCTACCCACCCTTGTAGCCTCTCAAATGAGATTGTTCACCGGTGAAGGAGAGGTGAGCCTCAAGTGGGAAATGACTGGCTCAGAGAAAAAAACAGTCCAGGGAAGGAAGGTCTTGGGACAGAGAAAGGTGCTCCATGATCTGGCTTACTGCATGGGCTCTGTACCATTCTAGGGATGAGCTGGGTCTGAAGGGTTTTTGGCAGAAACAATGCTACCTTCCCCATTCACACTCTGCCCCTGCCTTGTCAAAAACCCTTGAGGGTTTGTCAGAGCTGTGTTTGAATTCTTTGACCCTGGCATGGAAGAGCAACTGGGTGTGGGATAGGACAGAAGGACAGGTCACATGTTTGTGACCCTTAGATGAAGAAGGCACTTAGCTCAAGGCTAGGCTAAGCATCAGGATTCTGGTCTCCAACTGGTCTCCACTGGCCTGCTAAGGCTGGGGCTTAGCCATCCCCTCTCATGGGCCTCAACCAGGACTTCCTGGGGAGGGAGGGGCAGCCTCTCTGCCTGCCTGCTGCCCCTTGGAAGTCATCCAGCTGTTTGTGGCACTCTGTGCTGTTTCCGGGGGTGGGGTAGGGGCAACATGTTGTAAATTTGAACTAATGAGATTGGCCTGGATGTGGCTCCCACCCCCTTCCTCCTTATCCCCTACATTCAGTCCAAACAATGACTCTCCCTTCCTGTGGGAGTAATGCCCCTTCCCAATCTAGGAGGGAAACTGAGACCCTAGTTGGGTTATTGTCTCCTGATAAGGGCAGGAAGGGGGCATTTTGAAGACTCCTAGAGAGCTATCTTGTCCCCATCTCAGGGTGAATGAGAAGCTCCTCTGTTTGGTGAGTAGCCTGGCTTCTGCCCCAGGAGGAGATGGGGTGGTTGCCAGCATCCTATTCTCCAGATGTTCTGGCCTGACTGCGGGATTGCATTGCACAATGTCTGTCCCCTCCTCCTCACTTCCTGGTTGTGGTGTGAAGCTCCCACTACAGGCTAGAAGTGTGGGGTTGGGTTTCCCTGCTGTGTTTTGCCAGCAGGCTGGCCAGGAGTAAGGGAATGTCCAAGAGGAAGGCGCCTGGGCCCTCTTCTGTTCCCAGTGTATTTTACTGCTGGTTGGTGGCAAAGATGCCTTTGGGAGATTCTTTGGAAGGGGTCAAGGCTGGGGGTGGCACTGATGTGAGCTGTTCTGATCCCCCACAGATGGTGGGAAGGTCAGAGCTGCTTCTAACAGGGGTGGTATGGGCTGCCAGTTCTTGCTAGCTCTATAGGCTACAGATGCCAGGCTTCAGTTTTGCTGTCTCAGGGGCCTAACACACTGGCTCAGTCTCTGTTCTAACATGGATAAAGCAGGAGCTGGGTTGGAGCCAGTTGGCTCCTCGTTTTGGAAACTCGCACCCTTCCAGCAGCTTCTCAGCAGAGTGGCAGCTGACATCCCAACAGGCCCCAGTAACTCTCTATAATTGGGGTGGGGGTGGGGCAGAGCCTTGAGGGGTTCCTTGAGCAGAGAGGGCAGCTAGTAGGCACACCAAGGGGAAGTATGTTGTCAAGGTTGCTAGGCTGTTAACTCAGGAGCTTATACATAAGATTTCCCCTTGCCACATCCAGGACCATAGGTAGGGAGTCGCCTCAGAAGTAACTGGGGACTTGAGGCCTTTGGCTAGCCTGGCCTTGCCATCTACCCAAATAGTCAGGGTTCTGAGTCCATCCCTACATCTTCTCTCTGTGTAGGGCCTGGAAGCTAAGCTGAAGGTTCAAGGAGCAGCTGTTGAGAGTCCTCTTACTGCTCAGGGATCCTATCCACACAGGTGCTGGGTAGAGTACTGTACAACCCAGGTAGTGTAGATGCCTGTCACCTGACACGTGCTCACCAGCTCCCAGAGTATTAAGGAATTGCAGCAGACTTCCTGTTCTGCCTAGCCCATGGAATTATGAGAGAAACCAGGAGTGGGATTTTGAGTACTAGACTCTTCCACCCTAAGCATAGATCATTAGGGCAGGCAGGAGGTACTGGGGCTGGAGAGACTGGACACATGCCGCCTTTACTCCCACTGTCCTCATGCCCTCCCAGGAGACCAGGGTGGGCTGTGTCTGCGGAATCCTGAGATCCCCTATGTGCTGAGATGGGTATTTATGTACGGGGATCATGCTCTTGGGAACAGCACCTGTGCATGTGGATGGAGACAGATGGCATGGATTGTAAGATGGCCACTGTAAGGCTCCCCTGGAGCATGGGAGCAGCATGGCCTCGGGAGCAACAAATCCTGCAAAGCTGTTTGTTTTTCTGTCACTGAGTACAGGCAGCTTTCTCTGTGGAATGACTGCATTGAAGGTGACTTCAGGGCTGGAGCACTTAAGGGTGTTTGCTCTTATGGAGGACTGGAGTTCAATTCCTAGCACCCACAATGGACAGCTCACAATTGTCTATAACTACAGTTCCAGGGGGATCTGATGTCCCTTCTGGCATCTGTAGCCACCTGCAACCACGTGCACAGAGACATAAATAAATATAGACTAATTCTTTGTGTAAAAAAGATGGCTGGGCCTGGAGTAGGGTGTGTCTTTCTTGTGACTCTCCTGTAGGGTTTCTTAAGGATTCTAGGTCTCAGCATAGATTTGGGCAGACCCCTGAAGCACCCATGGCAGGAGGAGGGACCTACAGACACCAGATGCCCAGCTCTGACTGGTTCCCTATTTTCCAGATAAGACACCACCCAAGCTAGCCCAGACTGGGCATCCAGACCCTGCTTATTCCTAGTAGGGGTCAAGAATGCTAGGTTTGGAGACTGTCCCTGTCTCTGGCCTGGCATGTATAGGCTACAGGTGCCTAGAACATCTGCATCAGGACAGCCCCCCCCCCCCTTCTCCCTCAGCTGCAGCTTCAGCTGAGGGTAAAGGGACACTTTGTGTCCAGCTTACAGAGGAACAAATTTCTGCACCAGAGGTGATGGTTGAACGCTGAGGCAGAGGGAAGAGAAGGGTGGATGTGCAAAATGCTGCTGTCACTCTGTACAATAGCTTGAGGGGTGGCAGGTGCAGTCTGGCCCTTGTACCTACTGGGAAAGAAGTAGGGAAAAGGGTAATTGCTGAGCTAGGGTTCCTGTGACACTGTATCAGTGTATGAGTGTTAGTGTGCACATGTGTAAACGCGGTAGGGTAAGAGTATGAGCCCAAGAAAATGCATTTGGAGTGCATGTGTGCGCACATGTCTGTGTAAACAAGTGTGTGAGGGGTTGAACGCTTAAGTGTTTACTATGAAGGATGAGAAGTGTGTGTATGAGGGAAGTGAGAACTTCCGGAGTCTCAGTGATTTACCAGTGCGCGCCTTCCAAAGGGCGTCCAATCTGGCCTTTAGGTGCCTCCCACCCCCACACTCTTGCTCTCTAGAGCTCCCCTCTCTCCCTTCCCAAGCACAGTTAGGGGAAGCACAAGCAGAAGGCTAACAACCTAGTAGTTACGGAAAGGAGAGCCAAGGACCGACGGTGATCATCGCAGTCACCAGCGAACCCGACTCCAAGCCACAGGTGTCTGTCTATGGCAGAGCGCAGCCGGCGGTCTTCCCGGAGGAGGCGCCCGGGGCAGGCGGCGGGCGGTGCGCATTCCTCAGCCCTGAGTCAGGCGGCCGCCCCTCTGCCGGGCCCGCCCCCGGCGCGCACGCCCCTCGGCCCGTGGCATTCCCAGGCGGACGGGCCGGGCCGGCGCGCGGGCGGCGCAGGCAGGGACTAGGCGCGGGCGCCCTCCCGGCCTGCGGCGGCAGCCGGTGCAGACCCCTCCGAGGACCCCGCGGCGGTGAGTGGCGGCCGGGATCTTGGCGCGGGGCTCAGGGCGGGCGGGTGTGGGGCTTGCGTTCTGGCGCAAGTGTCCGCCGATCGCTGCCAGACCGGTGCGCGGAGTTTCCCGAGCGCCCACGGAGGCGGCGCGGCCCGGATTCCAGCCCGGCGCCCCACAGAAATAGCCTGTGGTCGGATCGGCGCGGCCTGGCGGGCGGGGCAGACGGGCACCGGCCCCATCGGGTCTTTGGGACCGGAGGTCCAAGGACCCTAGCCGCTCCGAGGGCCACCAGTCCCTCCCCCATGCCCTCCTTGCCCCTGACCCCGCAAGGGTGGCATCTCAAACTCTGCGCAGAGCGCGCGACTTCGGGCCACCGGGTCCACGTCCTCTCCGCTCACGGGAGTAACAGCAACTGCTGCGGGCTGAAGAGCTCGGCTGGGCCTGTTGGGACCGTTTCAGCCCGGTTCGCATCAGCAAACCCGGGGACTACTTCCAAAGACAGCTCCCACTCTGTTCAGTGGTCCCAGGGCGAGCCCGAGGCCACAGTCGGATTCTTGAAGTAGGCCTGGGCGCGGTGGAGTGACCGCGGACCCTAGGTGCACAGGGATAGGCGAGAGGGCCTGTCTGTCCTGCTGGGAGAATGCTTGTAGAGCTAATGGTCAGGGGACTCCCCCTAGGCTTTCTTTCCGCTCAGTTTGTCCGGATCAGAGTTCCTGTTCCTTGTGCCTCTTGGAGTAGTGTGTCTGTCTGCGTGGGCGGGGTCTGGATCTGGAGGCCCCCACCCCCGCTCTGTCCTGGGAAAGCCCCCCCTCCCCACTTCCTGTTGTAGCAAGGAGAAGATTCGAGGATGAAACTGGCTTTTCAGGTTTAGACCAGCTAGAAGCCGGGGCAGTCCCAGGCGAGGTGCTCCCCACCTCCACGGGTTGAGCCTCAGCCCCTTGCCCCCGCCCTTAAGCCTGGAGAATGCTGGGGAACTCAGCAGCTGGCCGGTTCTCAAGAGGTTCCAGAAGCAGAGTCCTCTGCTACCAGGGTCACTCTGGGCAAGCTGGGTCCTTTACTTAGAGATCTGCTAAGAGGGCAAGTGTGTCGAGTAGGCCCTAGATTAAGGTATAGGTTCTGGGACCCTCCACGGACCTCCAGGCAGCCTCCATGGCTGGCCAGTTCCTCTACAGGAGCCCTACTGGGAGGTCTACTTGGGTGAGCCAGCCTTAACTCCCCTGGGGAGCTGTTGTACTGAGTGCACTGGTTTGGGTCTCCAGTTAAAGGACCAGCCGAGCCCTTCCCTCGTATTACCGCTACCGCAGCCCCACTCATCCATCCCTCTGCGCTCTGTCTGTCCTCAAGGTACCCCTCCCCTTAATGTGAAGAGCTCTCTCGCCTGTCACAGGATCAGAATCTCTGCCTTCTGACTACTTTTTGAGTTTGTTGTGTTTAGGGGTGACTCCCTTTACCTCACTTGAAGATATGGGGTCATCCAGAGAGTCACAGCTGTCTCCCTCAGCCCCAGATGCTCTGTAGCTGCTGGCTCCCTCCCAGTTACCTGGCCAAGGTGCTGAACTGCCTTGAGGCCCCATGACCTCAGGCTGTGAAAGGCCTCTCTTGAGTTTATCTGTAAAATGGACATAAGTGATTCCTTCCCGCCACGGATTATACTGTAAACAGGATTAGTTAGGAGGATCTGGTCTGCGGCAGGTGTCCTAAGCTTTAGATGACCGGAGCCGGTTTTTTTTTGCTGACTCAGTTTAACCCCTGCTTCCTGTGGTTCCTGGGAGGGGTTTCTGCATAGTAGGATGTCAGGAGTCAGAGCAATTCTGGGGAACTCTGTGCCTTCTCCCTCCATTCGGACACTCAGCTGGACTGCAGATTGGGACCAGAAGTGTCCATTTTAGTGGGCACTAATCCAGAGACTAATTTACAGCTCAGTTCTTACTCCAAGCCCCTTTATGACTGGCTGGCTGGGACGGGTCTCCTTTCTGCTCTTCTCCCCAACTGGATCAAGGATTTTGGCTGGCTGTCAGAGGCCCCTGGGCTATGGCTGCTTTTGAGCCATGGCTGGTGCCTCTCCCCAGGGATGGCCCCTTTCCTCTTGTGCTCCACCATCCTTTGGTGCCTCGAGTCCCAGAGCTTCCTGCACCCACAGACTGCTGCAGAGAATCCCTTGTTCTGCTGCCCTCTCTGTAAGCTTCCCTGAGATGATGGCAGGTGATGGGAAGGGGGCAAAATTTAGTGTGTCCTGGAAATGGGGAGGGGTTCATTGCAAAGGCCTACCCTGCCCCATGCTAAAAATGGAAAATCCAGAGGACCCAGCAAACACTCAATGTGATGCCATTTGCAGATGAGGTACAGAGAGACCGGGGAGTCACAGTAGTGTGTCATGATGGTGCACAGAGGCTGTAGAAAGCTGTGAGTCCCTCCCCCAGGGGCAGTTTGAGGTTGGTTAATAGATTAGAGAGGAGACAGGTTTCAAGTGTGATGCTGGAGTGTGAGGCGGTTGTAGCCCACACTGAGGATGCAGTTTCACACCAGCATCCTATGTCACTGTGTCTTGAGTGTGCTTTGTGGGTACACCGTCCTATACTCCTCCTTTGCAGTATGCATCCTCAGGTCCCTCTCACTCCTGTAGCTCCCACCTACAGCTTTGCTATCTTGGTTTTTTGTTTGAGGCAGGGTTTCATGATGTAGCCTGGCCTGGCTTCAAACTCGGAGTCTTCCTTCCTGAGCTAGGTGCTGGGATTACAGGTGTATAACGCCATACCTGGCTGCACCTCAGTTTTGGTTGCCTTCTTCCCACTCAGGCCATCACCCCTTCCTTCTGTTGACTCAGCTGAGTACCTACTGTGTGTCAGGCACTTGCCTCACGCCTTTTTAATTGAGAAAATGGAGGCTTGCCAGGTGTGGCGCACATCTGTAATCTCAGAACTTAGTGGATGGAGGCAGGAGAATCAGTTCAAGGCATTCCTCTGATTACATAGTGAATGTGAGGCCAGCATGGGCTACATGAGACCCTGTCTCGAAAACCAAGAAGGGAAAAGTTCATGCATGCTCATGCCTTGGGACAGTGGTGTGGGTATAGATTTTGGCTCATGTTGCTCTACCTGCCTTCTGACTTCCTGGCTCTAACTGTACTGATGAATGGGGGTAGCCAGTTGTCCCACAGCAAGATAGACCCTTGTCTCCTCCACAACCTCTTTCCCACTCATCACACTGTATCCACAGGCAATCAGAGTGCCTTCTGACATGTGCCATAGCTCTCTGGTCCACCCTGTCCCTCACCCTCAATTGGAATCTTGCTTAAGCTGCTTGGAGCCCTGACAAGGCTCTGCTGCCCAACCTAACTCCATCCCACCTCCAACCACTGAGTGCTTGCTTTCCAACACTTCCCACTAACTCTAGTTCCCCTTTGGGCGGCTCCTTATGCTTCTGGGGTGACTCATGGTGTGTGACCCCAGGCAGTCAGCCTCTCCGTGGGCCATGGTTTCCCACTACACTGGGGCCAGCAGAGGAGAGAGAAAGGGCTGTCAGGGAACAAGAGCCCACTGTGTGCCTGGAGGAGATCTAGACACTGAGCCACTGTGGGCCATCAGTGTATTGCTCCTTGGCCTAGACTCTTTGTCTGGTCTGGTATGCCCCTCCCCCAGGCCTTGTGAATCCCACTAGCTTCAGGCCTTCTTAGTAACAGCATAGGGCGGGGCAAGTTGGGAACATAGCACTAGGGTAGGGTGGATATCCTTTCCCCAAACTGCAGGCCTAGAGTTGTGTGTATGTGGGTTCTCTTGTGTTTTCCTTCACTATAGCATGGGAGGTTTGTAGAAGGGGGACCCTGGGAGACCCAGGTGTTGGGGCAGAAGCTGGTTGTAGGGTCAGGCTCCAAGTGCTTTGCACACTGCCCTCTTAGCTTGTGCTTTTCCCATTCACACTCACCCAGGTCAGCTGGTCAGCTGTTGTCTCCAGGTCCTGCTGAAGGATCGGCTCCTTCCAGAGTTCCCACATCTGCACCTAGGAGAACTGGCACTCACCACTCTGTGCTTAGGTAAGGCAACACCAGTGGACAGAGCCCTGGGAGCCTGCAGAAAGCATGTTGCAGGACTTCGATATAGGAGAAATGGAGGCCAAAGACAGACTTTGGTCGGGTTAGTGGAGCCATGCTTATTAGTAGCTGTTAGAAATGGCAGCTGGTATTCCTGAGAAAGACCACCTAGAAGTGCTGGGCACAGGTACCCAGTTTGTTGGAAAGGCCAGTCCCCAGCACTTAGCATTCTCTGTGGTCCTGGGACCTCTCTTGACCATGTTCTTTCTGGGGCTCCTGAGTGGCAGCTCAGGATGGACCAGAGGCAGGACACTTAAGGCATCCTCCATCTTGTCTGGTACCTGCCCCTTACCCAGTGGGCCTCACAGGGCCCAGTCCAGCCTTGGAGATTCCCTGCCTTCCAGGCCTCCTGTGAGAGTGGAGCTTCTATCTCTTCCAGGCATGGAGGAGAGTCCTAAATTAAGCATCAGCAGGTGGGTTACACATCCTGTTCAGGTCTGCAGATTAGAAAGTCTAAGATTTTGTGTCTTCTGCCCTCTGAGTTCTAGTCAGGGAACCCCTGCTTGCATCACATCTTCAGCCTGCTATATCCTAGTCAGGGAGCCCTTGCCTGAATCCTCAGCCTGCTTTCATCTTCACTTTCCAGACACATGAGGCCCTTCACTTGGAACAGGGTCAGGTGTTTATCTGCTATGACTGTCCTTGTAAAGAGGGAAGAAGAGTCCCACAGAGACCAAGATTTACCTGACAATCTTAAGCGAGCCCTTCTGCCTAGACAAGAACTTGGCTAGCCTCAAATGCATAGATATCTGTATATGTCTGCTTCTGCCTCCTGAGTGCTAAGATTAGGGGTGTGCAATAGTGTGCCTGGCTCAAATACACACACACACACACACACACACACAATTTCAAGACAGGGTCTCACTGTGTAACTTGGGCTGTTCTGGAACTCATTGTGTAGACGAGGCTGTCCTTGAACTTACAGAGGCCTGCCTCTGCCTCCCAAGGGCTGATATTAAAGGCATCTGCCACCATGCTCATATATATTCAGAGGCTGGAGGACAACTTTTTTTGTGGATTAGTTCCACCCCCCCCCCCACTTTTTGTGGTGTCTGGGATTGAATTCAGACTTGCATACCAAGAACTTTTACCTGAGCTATTTGGAGGGCCTGCTTGTGTGATAGGTTCTTAGGGTCTTAGGTACTCAAGGAGCTTTCCCCAACCTGTCCCTGCCTAGTAACTTCATGGCCTATTTTGGTAATTGGTGCCACCTGGTGGTCATTCATCCATGGTTTCTGCTCCAAGGGATTTTTGTTTTGTTTTTAGACACAGCCTCACTCTGTAGCCCTGGCTGGCCTCAAACTCACAGAGATCTGCTGTCTCTTTAGTACTGAGATTACCCAGCACCAAGGGACTTCTCTTTGTAAAGTCATTTGCACACAGGAGCGTGGTGCCCTAGCTGTTGCTCTGAAGTTCCAGGAAGTCACCTCTTTCTCTAAGTGTGGGGAGTCTTCTGTGTGTGGGACGTGGAAGTCATGTGGTTAAGATGGCCTGGGACGGATGGGCTAGTGCCCTGTGCTCAGACTTTGCTGTGCTGCACAGCTCCACATGCTGTCTGCGCTGTTTCCACCCACTCCAGCCGGAATCCTCACTACCCCCTGCCAAGCACCTGTAATTTGTTTTTTTGCCCAGCACACCAAGCATTTATAAGGCTATTGTTACCCAGGCTTTAAGTTCAAGAGGGTGGGAGCCCTCTACCGGTGTGTGTCAAGCATCTGGTCTTGCTCATAGTAGGTATATGCAGTGTTGTCCCATGGATTTCTATTACTGGGGAACCTGTCTGTGGTGAGATCAGGCACAGAGCATGCCAGGAGCTGCGTGCACCTCTGTTGGGCTTGCATTACTTCTTCTAGGTTTGGGTCCATGGTGTCCTTGGAGATTTGTCAGGGTTGTCACTCAACATAATCTCCTGCTCCCAGGCTTGTCTCACTGCCTCTGGAACCATGAGTGAGGCCCGAAGAGACAGTACTAGCAGCCTGCAACGCAAGAAGCCCCCGTGGCTCAAGTTGGACATCCCAGCTGTGGCGCCTTCAGCAGCAGCAGAAGAGCCTAGCTTTCTGCAGGTAGGTTCTGGCCAGTGGCCAGTAGGGGTTTTGGGAATTCCCTCGCCAGGCTCCTCACCATGACTCTTTCTAGCCTCTGCGGCGGCAGGCTTTCTTGCGGAGTGTGAGTATGCCAGCTGAGACAGCTCGAGTCCCATCACCCCACCATGAGCCTCGGCGGCTGGTGCTGCAGCGTCAGACATCCATCACACAGACCATCCGCAGGTACCACACCATCCTGGGGCTAAGGTGGGGGCCTAGAGATAGGCACACAGAATCCCCTTTAGGTACTAGGGATGGGAACAGGGCAAAGGTCCCTTCTCTCTCAGCTTCTCTATCTTAATCCCAGCACCCTTTCATCATCCACCTGTTCTGGGGACCTATGGCTGGCACTCTATCTGCCTCTCTGTTCCCCGGGTATGCACTCTCTCTTTCTGCACACCCTAATAGCCTGGCCCCTCACAGCCGACAGGTACGCTTCGGGCGTGTCCACACTCTGCCTCTCCTGGGGCCCCGGGCTTCTTGCAAGGTCCTTCCACAGCGCCAGTCTCTCTCTTGGTCCTTGCTCAGGTACCTCATGCAGGTCTTGAGTGTGTTGGTGATTTCTGGCACGTGCATGTTATGCAGCCTCTTGGAGCTGTTGGAGTGCTTGACTTGACATTCCCTGACTGTTCATGACAAGGGCTGGCTGTGTTTTTTATTTGCATGTCCAAAGACCATGGCCATCCTACAGCTCCTGCTGCTGAGTTCTGTAGTGCCTGGGGTGGTGGTGGCTGCTTGAGGCCAAGGTGTCTCTCTGGACTCAGGGAACCTTCTGCTGACAGGCATGTAGAAAGCTAGAGTGGGAATTGGGGTGACCAGGGTGGGAGCACTCTTGTCCTTATTATTAGATGTTGCCAACTAGACCCAGTTCTTGGAATGACTGGAGATCTACCCAGGGGGTTAGCCTTTGAGGCTCCCTGACTGGGGTAGGGGGACAGGAGATATGGCTTCCCCTTGCTGAATCTTTCCCATGCCAGGGGGACAGCAGACTGGTTTGGAGTGAGCAAGGACAGTGACAGCACCCAGAAGTGGCAGCGCAAAAGCATCCGTCACTGCAGCCAGCGGTATGGGAAACTAAAGCCTCAGGTCATTCGGGAGCTGGACCTGCCCAGCCAGGACAACGTGTCACTGACCAGCACTGAGACGCCGCCTCCGCTCTATGTGGGGCCATGCCAGCTGGGCATGCAGAAGGTGCACTGCTGCCTCTTCATTCTGCTCCTCTAGCCCCTGGGGAAGAGTTGGGAGGGAGAGTATTCTTCTGAGCCTGTAGTTGGGATAGCAGCCACAGTCCTAGAAAGGCCCCTGCGACACTCCCGGGAGGAGGAAGAGTCATCAGGTTGTACCAGTTCAGGTTCTGGATAGCAGATGTCAAGAGGGAGAGTGACTCTCTAGGTGTCTTAGATGAGCGTGAGGCTTAGTGGGTAAGGAGCATTTATGCTTTTCATGGAAGGCTTGCCTGGGTCTGATTACTGATCTAGTATCTTTGACTCCCCCAGATCATAGACCCTCTGGCCCGTGGCCGCGCCTTCCGCATGGCCGATGACACTGCTGATGGCCTGAGTGCTCCCCACACTCCTGTCACACCAGGTGCTGCCTCCCTCTGCTCCTTCTCCAGCTCCCGCTCAGGTTTCAATCGGCTCCCTCGGCGGCGCAAACGTGAATCAGTGGCCAAGATGAGCTTCCGGGCCGCTGCAGCACTGGTGAAGGCAAGTGTAGAGGGCCAAAGCTGGAGGTGTGGCCGCTGAGCCCGCTTCCACTTCCAGGTCCTAAGGTCACCTTCGTGTCCTCAGGGTCGGTCTATCAGGGATGGCACTCTACGAAGGGGACAACGTCGAAGCTTTACTCCTGCCAGCTTCCTGGAGGAAGACATGGTGGACTTCCCTGATGAGTTGGATACGTCTTTCTTCACCCGGGTAAGAAGAGCCTGGGGTGTCACCCCATCCCCTCTGTCTCTGGATCCACCCTGACCTCACATATTTGCTCAGGAAGGTGTCCTCCATGAGGAGCTGTCCACGTACCCAGATGAGGTGTTTGAGTCCCCATCAGAGGCAGCACTCAAGGACTGGGAGAAAGCCCCAGAGCAGGCCGACCTCACAGGTGGTGCCCTGGACCGCAGGGAGCTTGAGCGAAGCCACTTGATGCTGTGAGTACAGGTAGTGGGGGAGGGGTGCAAGGGGGAGAGTCCGTCATTGGGAGCAGCTGGGCCCTTGGGTGCAATGCTGTAGCAGTCACAGTTGGACTGACTAGGGAACTGGGAACATAGCCTGACCCAGGGGTAGGCACAACCCTAGACTTTGATGCCCAGCTACATAAATTCCAGAGCCCAGGGGCTAGAGTCTAGAGGAAGAGCATGGCCTAGTAAATCTTGTTGAGATGTAGAGCCTTAGTCTTGGCTCCCCATTCTCTCCTGGCCAAGCTGCCAGGGGCTTGCTGTAAGAAGGAGGAAGAGGGATGGCTTGGGTGTCTCCATCCCTGGAAGGGCAGCAGAGACACAGAGCAGTGTTCTGATTCTGCCCAAGAAGGAAGACTGTTGTAGGTTCTAGGCAGGAAGTGAACATGCTGGTCCCTTCCAGTCCCCTGGAGCGAGGCTGGCGGAAGCAGAAGGAGGGCAGCACGGTAGCCCCGCAGCCCAAGGTGCGGCTTCGCCAGGAGGTGGTCAGTGCGGCTGGACCCAGGAGGGGTCAGCGCATTGCTGTGCCAGTACGCAAGCTCTTCGCCCGGGAAAAGCGGCCATATGGTTTGGGAATGGTGGGAAGGCTCACCAACCGCACCTACCGGAAACGTATTGACAGCTATGTCAAGCGGCAGATCGAGGACATGGATGACCACAGGTAGGTTGTGTTGGGGTGGAGGCTGGGCTGGTGTTAGGAATCCAAGTCAGGGATGCTCCTCATACCTCTGTCTCACAGGCCCTTCTTCACTTACTGGCTCACCTTCGTGCACTCACTGGTCACCATTCTGGCTGTGTGCATCTATGGTATTGCGCCTGTGGGCTTCTCGCAGCATGAGACAGTGGACTCGGTGAGCTCAGCCAGCCTTCTTGCACCCACATACCTGGAGTCCCGACTCTAGACCCAGAGACTGGCTCTGGGAGGATGGAGCCCTCCACACTTGATCTGATCTCAGTTCCTACCTTCCAGGTACTTCGGAAGCGTGGTGTCTATGAGAATGTCAAATATGTACAGCAGGAGAACTTCTGGATTGGCCCCAGCTCGGTGAGGACAGGGCTGGAGGTGGAGCTTGGAGTTGAGTCCTAGGCCTGAGGCCACAGCTGCTGTCTCCCTCTTCACAGGAAGCCCTCATTCACCTGGGTGCCAAGTTTTCACCCTGCATGCGCCAGGACCCACAGGTGCACAGCTTCATCCTTGCTGCCCGGGATCGTGAAAAGCACTCTGCTTGCTGTGTACGCAATGACCGGTCTGGCTGTGTGCAGACTTCGAAGGAGGAGTGCTCGGTGGGTGTCCTACGCTGTCCACTCTTAATTCCAGATTCAGGCCCCACAGCGTTTGCTCTGCTTTTGGCAGTGTGTGGAACCTAACTCGGTCCCTCTCATTCTCACCTTCATTCAGTTCCTGTGGAAGATGCCCATATGACTTTAATTTGGTCTCAGTGGGCTGCTCTTTCAGCACCTGTCTGCATTACATCTTAAGTGGATATTGCCTTATTTGATGGTGCATGCCTGCAAGTGCATTAGTTCAGATGCTGAAGTAGGAGGGTGGTTAAGTTCCAGGCCAGCCTAGACAGTACTCTATGGACTCAAAAGAAAACAAAACAAAATGCAAGAGTCACCCAAACTCTGACACTGTACATAGCTGAAGCTGTATCCCTACTTCAGGGCAGAGGCTGTCTCTATGCCACTGGGTTTCTGTGGTTTTTCCCCCCTGTGGGTTTCTGGGGTTTTAACCTAACAGTTGTGTGAAGGCAGAGGCACTCACAGGGCCTTGCCTTTGATCCCTGACTGACCCTGTGTCCCCACAGTCTACGCTGGCAGTATGGGTGAAGTGGCCCATTCATCCCAGTGCCCCAGACCTTGCAGGCAACAAGAGGCAGTTTGGTTCAGTCTGCCACCAGGACCCCAGGTGAGCACCATTGATTACCTTCTTCAGATACCCTTGGCTATGTCTGAGGGGTGTGGAGGATTCCTTGGTTTGGGCAGGAGGGTGACATTACTATGGGACAAAGGCTCTAACCATGTGGGCTCATGCAGGGTATGTGATGAGCCTTCCTCAGAGGACCCTCATGAGTGGCCAGAAGATATCACCAAGTGGCCGGTGAGCTGGGGTCTCATACTTGTCAAATGGGGGAGGAGGCCACACCCTACCATTAATGGTGCTACAGACTCTCATCTTCTCACTACCCTAGCCTTTGCCCAGCCTGCCCAACAAGGCTTGCCTCTGTGAGCAAGAGAACTGGGGGAAGACTTGAGAAACCAAATATTATTCTAGATTCTAGTTAGCAGGTGGCTCAGCTCAGGCTTTGGGTGTTATCTGCTTGAATCAAGGAAGGCCTGGCTTCTATCTGAGTCTTGTCTTCATCTCAGTCTCCAATAAGGGTATTAGGCCAAGAGCTCGGTGTGTGTGATAATGACCTCTACTCACTTGTTTTTCTTTTTTACCTAGATCTGCACCAAAAACAGTGCTGGGAACCACACTAACCACCCTCATATGGACTGTGTCATCACAGGCCGGCCCTGCTGCATCGGCACCAAAGGCAGGTGAGTGTGCATGAGCAGCTGGCTGGGGGAAGCACTTTTCTCCCTCACCGAAGCCTGCAGTAACCTGTTCCAGCATAGGGAGTAAGACCAGGCCAGTGGAGGTGGGTGGGGCTGAAGGTGCCTGTAGACCTCAGTAGCCTCCATCTACAAGGCTGGGCACCCTCCAAACCCTGGCATGACCCTTTAGGTGTGAGATCACTTCCCGGGAGTACTGTGACTTCATGAGGGGCTACTTCCATGAGGAGGCCACACTCTGCTCTCAGGTAGGCCTTGAGGGCATGCCCCTCTTTGCTCCTGGCCGCTGTGGAGGCTGACTGGCCACTTTGCACAGGTGCACTGCATGGACGATGTCTGTGGCCTCCTGCCTTTCCTCAATCCTGAGGTGCCTGACCAGTTCTACCGCCTGTGGCTGTCCCTCTTCCTGCACGCTGGGCAAGTGGGACTGGGGGCTGGGTGGGTGGCCTCATTCCCCAGGAGTGGTGGGCTGAGGGGTGAAAGAGAAGCCACCTTCCTGCTGAGTGCCCCTCACTGCCTACAGGATCCTGCATTGTTTGGTATCCGTCTGCTTCCAGATGACAGTCCTGAGGGACCTGGAGAAGCTGGCAGGCTGGCACCGCATAGCCATCATTTACCTGCTGAGTGGTGTCACAGGCAACCTAGCCAGTGCCATTTTCCTGCCATACCGGGCAGAGGTAAGGTGGCTTCCCAGGGTAGGGACCCTCTGTGTGTGCCTGTGGCTGGTGTGACTCCATCTGTGTTGAGATCAATTGTGCTCTGAGGTGTGATGGCAAGATGATGGCCCCAGATTCTGGGGTGGGGGTGGGGAGACGCTGCAGCCCCGCTAGCTCACTGCCTCTGACCCCCAACTTCAGGTAGGTCCAGCCGGCTCGCAGTTTGGTATCTTGGCCTGCCTCTTTGTGGAGCTGTTCCAGAGCTGGCAGATCCTGGCTCGACCCTGGCGTGCCTTCTTCAAGCTCTTGGCCGTGGTGCTTTTCCTCTTTGCCTTTGGCCTGCTGCCTTGGATCGACAACTTCGCCCACATCTCAGGCTTCATCAGTGGCCTCTTCCTTTCCTTTGCCTTCTTGCCTTACATCAGCTTTGGCAAGTTTGACCTGTACCGCAAGCGTTGCCAGATCATCATCTTCCAGGCTGTCTTCCTGGGCCTGCTGGCTGGCCTGGTGGTACTCTTCTACTTCTACCCAGTCCGCTGTGAGTGGTGTGAGTCTCTCACCTGCATCCCTTTTACCGACAAGTTCTGTGAGAAGTATGAGCTGGATGCTCAGCTCCACTGAAGCAGCTGTGGGCACCCCAGGACACCCAGCCTCCCAGGCTGAAGAGATGGTGCTGCCAGAAGCCTGACTTCCGTGCCTTGCTCGCTCCTGTTGAGCCCCTCTACTGCTGGACACTTATTACATGAGTTCCCATGATAACCTTCTAACTAGTCCCCCGACGACCACTTCATGTGGCCAATAAATGGACTGGGAGCGTTTTAGCTGCCATTAAATTTACCAGTGCTGTTTCTTTTCCTGATTTCTGGTTGGGAATGTGGTAGAGGCCACAAAGACTTTCGACATATGATTCCTGACATCAGTGGTTCTCAACTCGTGGGTTGAGACC
The DNA here is from genome assembly GCF_943737965.1 of Phodopus roborovskii. Lineage (NCBI taxonomy): Eukaryota > Metazoa > Chordata > Mammalia > Rodentia > Cricetidae > Phodopus > Phodopus roborovskii. The sequence goes on along the minus strand of NW_026126407.1, from coordinate 47,450,369 downwards.
CCTTTGCCAAACCTCTATCTCCAAAAATATCTGTATTATGATTCATATGTAACAGTAGCAAAGTTACAGTTTTGAATTAGCAATGAAATAATTGTATGGTTGGGGGTCACCACAGCTTGAGGAACTGTATTAAAGGGTCGTAGCACTAGGAAGGTTGAGAACCACTGCCCTATGTCAGAGACATAACTGGCTGTCACCTCTGTTAAGTCTCGTAGTGGGGCTAGTAGACATTGTTGGTACAGGGAGCTAGGGGAGTACAGGCATATCTCCACAGTGGGGAGCATCTTGCACACCTTGTAACTCATGCCTCATTCTTCTCACTGAGCCCAGCAGAAGCTACAGGGAACCTGTTAGATGGAGGTCTGAGGCTTTAGCTTCCACCCTGTCACCTACTAGCTCCTATCACAAGCCCTGGGATGCAGGCTCCTGTTTCCTCACAGCAGAAACAAATCTAGCTACTCAGATTGTACCACTCCATGCTATGAGGCCATGGGAAGAAAGGTGAGCAGTGTGGTTCCAGAGCTTAGGTGTGCCCTCTGAGACTCTGGCACTTCGCAATACCAGTGTCTGCCCTCATCTCCCTCCAGTATGGGACAGATCTAGCCCATCCAGAGTGGCTTTCTGATTTGTCCAGTTACACTGCAAACAGGTTTATTTTGTAGGCCAGGCACACAACCACATAGGATCTTCAGGCAGAGTTCATAGGAAAGCGAGGGACAGAGGAACTTTGCATGTTAGAGGGTTCCAGGGCTCCGGCTGACAACTCCACCCAGGCAATACAGAGATGCAGCTAGCCCAACACCCTTTCCTGTGAGGGCAAGGGAAGGGTGCCATCTTGCTGGGAAAGGTTGGATCAATCTGTCTGGGGTTTACTTCTGTCTAAGCTTCTTGATGAAGGAAACCTCATCTCGATTCCGGATGCCATAACTGAAAACGAGAAAGGTACAGTGTCTGACCCACAGAAGGATCACCCAGGCTTACACAGGATCAGGAACAATCAGGTGAGGATGGCTATAGCCTTCCTCCCCCTCCACACCTGGTTTCTTTCATGAAGCTCCAGGCTGCTGTGAGAACAGCAGGGTTGTTTCCCTGCCCTGCATTAAGTGGGAGCCCCAAGGAAATGCACACAAGACAGTCAGTCCAGCCAGGGACCTTCTTATCACATCCCTTTGGTGGAGCAAGGCACCGATGGACCACAGACCTACAGCTCAGGATGTTGCCTAGACTTACTCTCTGAGCTTCTTCTTGTCCTCTGTGAGCTTCTCCCCAGCTGAGGTCAGATGGTACGTCCGCCACACATACGACCTGCAAAGAAGGGACTTAAGTGATGCACATACTACCCCCAGGAGGGTGAACTGAGCAGCTGGGATGATAGAGGCTTGCAGCACCAGGGCAGATAGGTTCCTTGTCTGGACATTTCCCTATGTGATATATACGGTAGGCCCAAGGCAGTTGTAGGGGGTACCAAACACATCTTGCTAAGGAAATAGGTGACAATACTAAGAGTCAGGTAACAGGATATTTGAGGGAAGGGGGCCACTGACAGGTACACCATCTATAACTAGGGATACATTAAGGTGTCAGGTGTTTCCAAGTGAACACTTCCTGCAGTGTGGATAGGGTGACATCAGTAAAAGGGTGTTTTAGAAAGGGCAACTAGGGTAGGACCCTCAGGCACAGAATTACCCAACCTGGAAACTCTCATGACATGGGATCATGGCAACATCTCTACTTGGTAGAGGGGCATTGGTGGTATTCAAGAGAGGAACTGAAAGTCGCCTCCTTGTAGTACCCCACACAACCCCAAGATTGACACAGAGAAGGCACTGTTGCCTACTCACCAGCTGATGTGCTGAATGCCTCCTTCCCGCTCCTGCTTGAGCTGCATGTATCTCTGGATAGCCTTCTTCAGGTCCAGGACTGTGGCATTCTGTACGACCACCACAGCTGGAGCCATGGACACATATGGGAAAGAGATATGGGAGAAGATCCATAGGAGAATCCACACACAGAGCCCCAGGCAATGGGAGAAACCCAGGGCTCTGCTCTGTTGGGCAGGATGGCTGTGTGGCTGTCCCAACACACCCAGGCATGGTCTGAGTTTCTCACAGACTAGCTCTGCTATTACCTTGCTGCTATGAGAGCTCAGGCTTAAAGAGAGAAGGATGGTTGTGGCTTGAACGAGAATGCCCCCATAGGCTCCTGTATTTGAATGTTTGATCCTGAGTGAAGCTGTCTGGGAAGGACTAGGAGGTTCGAGCTCTTTAGAGGTGTGTCATTAGTGGTGAGCTTTGATGTTTCAATAGCCCACACCATTGCAGTTAGCTCTGTCTCACGGCAGTGGACCAGAATGTAAGTTCTCAGCTACTGCTCCAGGACCATGTCTGCCTGCCTGTTGCCACCATGCTCCCTGCCATAATGGTCATGAACCCTCTAGAATTGTAAGCCCCACAAACATTTTCTTTTAGAAGCTGCCTTGATTGCAATGTCTCTTTATAGCAAGAGAAAAGTAACTAAGACTGTGGTACTTACGCATTACCTCTCCATCCATCTTGCACACTCGGACTGTCATTGCTTGGCCATATTCCAGTGCAATCTGAGAATTGACCTCTTCTAAAGTGACCTAGGAAAGACCAAATGGAGGTGGAAATGCTGATCCTTAACACCTCAACAATAACAATGGAAACCAAGCTGACAGTGCCCCAAAGTTGTGTTCTGTATTATGAAGAGCATAGATATGGGGTTCTTGCCTGCTATGGTTAGGATTTTCTATTTAAAAAGTCTCCCAAGGGAGCAAAGGAACAGGCATGGGAAGAGAGCTGCACAAGGGAAGAGCACTGGGCCTGACAATTCTGAGACTCCTACATCAAGCAGTGTCATATGACTGGTTGAGGCAGGGCAGGGGTACAAAATTTACCAGCTACCAAAAACCAGTGATGACAAAATAGTTTTTGTTTTCAGGCAGGAATTCACTATGTTACCCTGGTGGGTCTGGAGCTCTAAGTGGGTCAGTCTGACTTTGAAGTCACAGAGATCCGCCTGTCTCCAACCCCCTCCCCCAAGTGCAGGGATTAAAGGTGTGTGCCACCATAGCCTGGTGGCAAGAGATGTTTTAATAAAACACCGAGGGAAGTACAAGTTGAGAAAGTGGTGTAACTCCGTGGTAGAGCACTTGTTTAGCATTCGAAAGGCTCCAAGTTTGACCACCCAGTTCTGTGCGAACACAGATGTTAAATTAAAACACCCTTGATGGACAAGGTAAAAAAAATGAAAGAATCATTATGCCCACGCATATTGATGCTTGAGGCAAATGGAAAAGTCCAGGCACACTGCTCCTGAATTAAAATCTTAGTTTTTGTTTACTCCTAACTTTTCACACTTGCGAGCGAGTGTTTTGGGGTCCTCTCATCCCCAAACTTGGCGCTTATGCACAGAATCGTCTTTTGCTCGTGGGACCACCCTGTCGCGCACCTGGATCGGAAGGTCGCAAAGCAGAGGGTCTTGTACGACCATGGCGAGACCTTCTTGGAACACGTCCACGGCCTCGGAATGTGGCAATGCTTCCTCATCATCCTCATCGTCCTCAGGCACTTCCGGCCGATCCGCAGGCTCCGGGTCTTCCAGGGTTGCCAACTACCAGTAGAGTCTTGGTTTTCCGTCGCTCCTCCAGGCGGCCCTGACTTCCGGCGCGTGCGCAGTGACTGCGCCACGCCCCTGGCGAGGCAGTTCGGTCATTGGTGCACTGCGTGGCTTCAGTGACCAATGAGGCGTGCGAGACCGCTGATTAGGCTGGGAGCATGCAGAAAACGGGCTATTGGCCGGGTAGGGCGGGTCACGTGCCTAGTGCAGGCAGCCCGGGAGTTACATGTAGTCCGTCGTGTCTTTGGCTGTAGAACTCAGTCCGGTCCAGTGTGGTCAGACTGGTCTTCTACCTGGGCTGGTTGTCAGGGAGGGTCGGAGGGTCAGTATTGCCATCGCTTCGCCCAAGAAACCTGTTTCCCTCCCACCCTCACCCCAGCACAGCGTCACTTTGTGACGCTAGGAAGTGGGTGCCTCCTGCCCAATCAAAGAAACACCCTGAGCAGAGCCAAACACAATTTGGCCCTGCAACAGAACCAAAGAAATGCTCCCTGACCCTGAAACCAGTGCCAAAGAAACACATTTTGTTGCTGGAATCAGAGCCAGTGAAAGAAATACACCCTGATCCTAAAATTAGAGCCAAAAGGCTAAATAAAAAGGACCAGTGAAAGAAACACACTTTGGCCCCGAAATCAGCCAAATCTGACCCTAAACCTGTGCAGAAAACCAACCAATCCCTAAGCATGAGATCTAGCCAGTCTGAGCTCAAGGATTGAAATCTGACCAATCCTCACCCTGGAAATCTCCCTAGGAAAACTCTGCCCCCTAAGAATCCCTATACAAACTCTGTGTCTGTACAGCCTTTGTCTGTGTGGCCTCCTGGGCTGTCCTCTGTCACCCTGGCAGAGGCAGCCACTCTCCTGGATTCTTTCCTCCCAATAAATCCCTTGAATGAGGTTTAGGTGAGATCTTCTTTTGCTGCTTTTGCCAGCACAGAGAGGAAGCGACGACCCTGAGTGGAGCGGGCAGAGTGAAGTTATTACACTCCACTCTCCCGGAGACTGGAACCAAACTGTAACAACTTCGCTTGGGAAACCCTCTTCTGCCGGAGCAGAGCTGACACACGGGAGAAGCCTTTCCCTGAAGCAGGGCTGTAAGCTGCTGTGCTTACTCTGACCTGTGATATTCCTTGGCTCCCCAGTGCCAGAATACCTTTCCATCCCAGCTGTAGCACTCAGGATTCTGGCTCCCGAGTGCCAGAGTCCCTGTCCATCCCATCCGAACCTCAAAATGCCTACAGCTACCCCCTGTGTCCTTGCCCCCTGCCAGGTCTCAGTTACTCAGGGATTCCGCCTCACGCACCATTCCAAAAAGTGGCCAGAAAGGTTCACTTAAAACCTAGTGAGATTGAGCCGGGCATAGTAGTACACACCATTAGTCCAATTGGTTGGGAGGCAGAGACAGGCAGAACGCATCTCTGAGTTCTAGGCCAGTCTGGTTTACAGAGCTAGTTCTAGGACAGCCACGCTGCAACAGGTAAGTAAACTCTGTCTCTGAAAAGCAAAACAAACCAAAAAATCCAGGCAGGACCAGTGGTACTTCGTGCCTGTAGGGTGGCAGAGCTCCCATCTGCTCAGCACCGTCTCTGGTCTCAGTCTTCGTGTTCTTTCTATTGCCTTTTTACACCAGTCTCTGTAATAATTGTAGCACCCAGTTTTTTTGTTTTGTTTTGTATCATGTGTGTATGGTGCTTTGTCTGCATTTATTTCTTCTAAGCACTATGTGTGTGCAATGCCCACAGATGTCAGAGGAGGGTGTCAGATGTAGTGAGATAGCCACCAATGCCTTGCTTTGTGCCTTTTTTTTTTTTTTTTTTAAAAAAAACGATGGTTACTGTATTTAAAACTTCAGTTCTTGCTGGACACACCTTTAACCCCAGTACTCAGGAGGCAGAGGCAGGAGGATCTCTGAGTTTGAGGCTAGCCCACTCTATAGAGCAAGTTCCAGGATAGCCAGGGCTATGCAGAGAAAATCTGTCTTCAAAAACAAAGCAGAAACCCCAGCCCTTGTACCAAGCCTATTGTACCCTCTAATACCAGCAAGGGGATGGGGGATGTGTTCAAAGCCATTCAGGGTTGCAAAGCAGAGATGAAGAAACCAAACCAACCAACCAATCAAGTAAACAAAATCCCTCTATAGTATAGATTAACTTGGCCCTAAAGATGCACAAGTTCGGCTGGGCGGTGGTGGCACATGCCTTTAATCACAGCACTCGAGAGGCAGAGGCAGGTGGATCCCTGTGAGTTCTAGACCAGCCTGGTCTACAAGAGCAGTTCCAGGACAGCCTCAAAAGCCTAAGAGAAACCTTGTCTCAAGAAAAAAAAAAAAAAAAAAAAAAAAAAGGAAACACAAGTTCTTTCTTGTCTATGACATTTTCATCTAGATTTTGAGATGAATGGTCTCTCTTCTTTCCTATGTTTTCCTTTCTGTGCCATCATAATTTTCATGTCCTATTCTGCCTCATATCTTTACCTGATTCTCCATATGTCCACCATATACATTTGTGAAGCAGAGTCTGTTACGAGCAGTTTTCCCACCAGCCTGGTTCCACAGCCGCATCAGCTCCAAATAACACACAGAGACGCTGTATTAGATATAAAGCTATTGACCTGTTACTAGTAATTCTTATTGGCTAGCTTTGTCTTAAACATTAACCCATTTCTATCAATCTAAGTGTTTCTACGTGGTCTTATCTTACTGGAGAGAGGGTCTGGACCTCTGCTCTCTTGGTCCTACATTTTGACTCTCTCACTACCTCTCCCAGAATCCTCCTTGTCTCCTAGTCCCACCTATCTTGCCTTCCTATTTGCCAACAGTGCTTTATTCATTAATCAATAAGAGAAACATTTACAGAATGGCATCTCCCACCATCGCCTCTTTTCTGTCTAAAATAAAAGGAAGGGTTTTAGCCTTAACATAGCAAAATATATAACAAAACAGTTATCAAATAAGAACCATAGTTAACAATATTTAGTCCATTAACATTTAGCAAGATTTAAAGAAAATATTTCATCATCTATCCTATCTTTGTGAGTCTAAAGTCCTATATGTAATTTATCTTTAATCCTAACTAAGGAAAACTATAACCATAATTATCTGTCTTCAACTTCTTCAAAGACCACAGAAGGATAATATATAAACTCTAGAAATGACAGAGACATCTTGTTACCTGATTAGTCATCTGAAGTTTTTTTTGTAATGTTTTATTTTTAGCCTATAGGCCATAGTGTGTCTGGCAGACTCCTCAGCAAAGCAGGAAACTTTAAACTGTCCACCTGTATTGGTAGCTTGTCAGTCACTTTTCTCTGTGTCCTGCAGAATGTCTGGCAGACTCTTCCATGAAGCAGGACCCTACAACAATGCCCATCTTGTTTCAGCAGGTCCTGCTGTCCTACTTTTCTGTGGGTCCTGCATGTCCAGTTTATATAGCATAAAGTCAGACAGTCCAGACAAGAGCAGTATTGCCCAAATGGCTAGTCTTGCCATATTGAAAGCAAACTCCATAAAGAGTTTCTTCGATGTCCATCTCCCTTTCTGATGCAGGTGGTGTTGCTAGGAGCAGTTGTGCCTCACTGTCAAGAAAAACCCTAAACCATTTTAAATGTCATATTATGTAGGTCTTTGAAAGATTTGAAGAATATTTATTTATCTCAAATATATCTCTGTATATCTAGAAACCCTAACTAACATAGCTATAAGTTTTGACAATTATAGGTAACTATCTATATTTAAATTACACATTACATTTTTAAATGAGCTATATAAACACAATACCTAAACAAGAGGAGAAATATCACAAAATTGACCTTAAATTGTATCAATAAATGAAAATCCATTCCAAAACAAAGTATTCATTTCTATACCCTAATCCCCTTTTTTGCCTTTAAAAAGAGTTTGGTTGTGATCATTAACCATTTATAACCAACCCCATTTAAATGAAAACAAACATAAACAATATTTGGGAATTTGGGCGTCGTTCTTTCTAAACTGTTTCCTTCGGTAGGGGACGCTGTCTTTGGGAATCCTAAAAAGACACAGAAATCCTGGCTGTAGTGGTCTTTAAGGCTGCCTTGTCCCAGCTGTTTTGAATGTTGGATCACCTGGAACACTGTTTTAGGGGGTCTTGCTTGATCAAACCATGTTAATATGGAAGGAATCTACAGCTTTTTATTATCTGTGGAAACAAAAGTAGAAATTCTTTTCCCCAGTAACCTGTCCTTAGACTTAAATTTGGAAGTCAAAGCATTGCAAATATTTATTATTATATTTGTCTAAATTATACTATATTTGTCTAAAAGACAAGTGTTAAAGGGACTCTGACCTACTTTGAGGGATAGTGTGTTTGTGAGTGTGCGGGGATAGTTACATCATGCAGAATTGTCTTCACTTGGAAATTAAGCATGATGTAAGGATATGCTTGGGTGTCAAGCTGACAAGAGGTGGACTTGTAATGATTAGTATTGGTGGTCAGCTTAACAGGGCAGAGAATCACCTGTGACACAAGTCTCTGGTTTATCTGTGAGGTATTATTTAGGTCAGATCACCCTTTGGGCATGCCTGTGGTGGATTTTCTTAAATCTGATACCTTAACTACTTGGCCATTCTGATATCTGGAATTTTCTTGGTTACATTAATTGAAATGCCAAGACTTACCCGGAATGTGAGCCACACCTGGTGTCAGCTAAGATATTAATATGAAGTGGTCTGAGGGAAAAGATTTTGCTTTTTGCCTGCTCACTTTTGAGTTATCTATTCTGTCGCTGTCATTGTTCCCATTGTCCTCCAGTGACACTGGAACTCAGCCTTTTCAGCTTCCAACGTTGATTGGAGACAAATGTTTCTCCAAGAAGTCTCTTGCTCTCCAGGGCCAGAGTAGAACTGTGGAGGCATTCAGCCAGCCTTGAGGACTGAGCCTCTCCAGTGTGCAGGCAGCTGTTGTTGGATACCCAGACTGTGTGAGGTAAACCAATCTAATACAACTCCTTTAATATGTATTAGTCCTACTGGGTCTGTTCCTATAGAGCTCCTGGCTGATACAGATGAATGAATGTACCACTTTTTACATAAAAATTCCATTATGTATTAGACAGTGAACAGCAGAAAAGGAAATAAAGGTAATGCAGAGATGATACTGATCCATCTGGTCAGCCAGCTGAGAGCCCAAATGACTGCTCATTCTTCTAAGTAGTGAGGCTTCAGGGAGGACCAAACCAATAACACTAATTCATACAAATAGTAACAAATGTGGTACTCACAGAGGGCTTATAGCAGAACTCCAGAAGATCTATTTTAGTTAGTGGTTCATGTAATATGATTTATTTCCTTTCCCCCAACCTCTCCCTCCCTTCTCTTTTTTGGGACAGGGTCTCATGTAGCCCAAAGATCTAGAACTCACTCTGTAGAGCATCCTGACTAGCTAACTCCTAAGTTCTGGGGTTACAGGCATGAGTCATCATGCCCAGCTCACTATCTTCGGTGTGGCTTTCAGGGTGGCTTTTCTAGCTCTCTCTTTTTTTTTTATATCTAATAATCTTGCGTGAGCTTAAAAAACAAAAACAACCGTGCTCGGGGACTGGAGAGATGGCTCAGCGGTTAAGAGCCCTGACTGCTCTTCCAGAGGATTCTGGTTTGATTTCCAGCACCCACATAGTGGCTCACAACCAGGGATCCAACTTCTTTTGATTGACCTCCAAGGACACCAGGCATACATGTGGTGCAGACATATATGCAGGCAAACATCCATACACATAAAACAAAAACAAAAGAAACAAAAACCCCATTAAAATCGAGTGTGATGGTGCACACCTTTTATCCCAGCACTCAAGAGGCAGAGGCAGGCAGATCTCTGTGAGTTTGAGGTCAGCCTGGTCTACAAAGTGAGTTCCAGAACTACTAGGATTGTTACACAGAGAAACTCTGTCTTGCAAAATAAAAAAATAAAAAGAAAGAAAAGAAAAACAGAAACCAAAAACTAAATAAAAATTTGCAGACGTGTCTGTTCACATGGACATCTGCAAGCTAGAGAGGTAATGATCTCCCATTTCGAAACCCTGTTGTATTGTTTGCTTTTCTTTCTGTGTGTGTGAAAAAAATTTATTTATTTGCCTGCCTGCCTATCTATCTACCTACCTATCTATTGTTTTTTTGAGACAGTGTTTCTTTCTCTATGTATCTCTGACTGTCCTAGAATTCACTTTGTAGACTAGGCTGGCCTTGAACTCATAGAGATCTGTCTTCCTCTGCCTCCTGAGTGCTGGGATTAAAGGTGTGCCCTACCAACCAACCTTCTTGTTTGTTTTCCTTGACTGAGCTGTTACTTATGTTTAACACTGACACGGCCAGTGCTGTGTCTCAGAAAAACCTCGAAGGGGAAAAACCTAGAAGGGTTTCTGCTGAAGCACTGCTCTGTAATACATCCTTGCCGCCTGTGCTGCTCCTGTCAGGGCACCTGGGAGGACAGTCAGAAGACAAACATCTACTGTCTCTGTATGGGGATGCTCAGTGTCATGGAGTGAAATCATACCCCCCCCCCCCATCACTGTTCTCAGGCTTGCAACAGATGGCAACAGGCACCTCTCAGCTCCACGGAGGCCAGTAGCTCTGTGATGTGCTTGTGGTTTCAGATGTGGGTGGCCCGTGTCCGCCTGCTGAGACTTATCTCCTGGATCAGGTAAGGGGCTTTGCAGTTCACACAGGACTGTTGGCAGTAAGTCACCTCCTGGCTTGGGTTGCCTGCAGTGCTCTATGGCCCTGAGAGGATGCACCTCACAAGGTGAGTCTGTGTTTAGGGCTCCCCTCTTCTCAAATCAACATGAGGTGCGGTGTCCCCGGTGACGCGGGTGACCCCCGGTGACGTGGGTGACACCCCCGTTGGACCTCATCTCCTGCCCTGGTCTTGAACATCTCCCAGAGATAGCATCTTTGCAGAGATAATCATGAAATGACAAACTAGAAATGTTCAGGCCTGGAGAGGTGCTGGGGGTGATGTCAGGGTGTCCATGCCCTGAAGTGGCAGAGGGAAGGACAGGAAGTACGGCTGATTGTGGAAGAAGCTTGGCTTTCTCAAAGCTTCTTTGATTGAGTTGACTTTTGTGGGGGATAAAACTTGACAGCCTGGGCCCAGGGTTGGTAAAGTCCTCTAAACCCCTAGATATTTTGAAAGGTTCATGGTAGAAGAGGATATGGAGGTGGCAAATGTAGGTGGAATTCTAGAAGGGTAGCTTGGTGGGGTTGGGAGCGGGGAGAGGAGGGTGTGTGTGGGTGAGTAGCATTCTCTGTTTCTGGGTTACTGGGCTTCGGGAGGCTGTTTTGCTGGGACTTTCCCTTTCTTCCCTAACTTGGTCTTCCCAGGACACTGATGCCCTGGGCTTACACTTGGCCAGGGCTCAGCCTCCTACGAGTAAACTACAACCCATGACTCCCACTCTGGTGAAAAGTCCTGGATACCCCCAGGAACAGGGTGGCTTTGGTAGGGACGTGAGAGGGCACTTTTGTTAAGGAGTTGTGCTGGTGCAAGAGACACACATTACCAGGGCCTCTCTCTGAGTTGCCCATCTGGCTTAGTTAGCTTTGCCTGCAGGTGGCTTCAGGGGAGGCCCCTGCTAGTGCAGGGCATAGGAGGCACTTCCTCATGAAGGCAGTGGGAGTTGTAGGGCACCATTTCCTCCCACCCACCCACCCTTCTAGTGTACAGAATCAGTACATCTGCTTGAGCCCTGCCTGTAGCTGGGACCTCTTGCTCTGGTGCTGAGTGACACAGCTGGCTGAATCTGGATGCAGTTGTCCCATCAGGCAATGAAGTGAGGCTGGAAGGTAGGCAAGTGCTTTAGGATGGGTAAAGAAGCCAGTTGGAGGGGTAAGAATGCCCAGAGGAATTCCTTGGCCACCTCCCCACCAGCTCCCCTGTGCTATCCAGAGCCCCGCCTTTCTCTTCCCTGGTCCACCCGACACTTCTCCATCCAGCCTCATGTGAGTCCAGCCAAGTGTGCCTCTGATATCTCCCCACTATTTGTCCTTCCTGCAGGAAGTATGTGGGAAGGTGCTCTGGGGGCTCCCTTCTTTGCCTTCACGTCTCTGCTCCTTCCGGTCTGTCTCCTTGGTACTCACCCAGTTGGTCTGCTGGCCCCATCCTTCCGGCTCTTAGCATCCCTACTCCATCAGTGTCATCTGTGTGCTCACACACCCTGTACACAGCAGGCTCTGGGATCCCCCCCATGATAGAGGAGGTCCTCGCACTCTGTGGGGTTTTCCAGAGGGGAAGCTAGATCCTGTGCCCACAGCCAGCCCCATTTCCCGGCACAGCTTCCATATGCCACAGGCTCCTGCTGCTGCTGGAGGGTGGGTTGTCTCCCTCCAGAGAGAAGACACCGCTGGACAAGGTTTGCTTAAAGAAAAGCTGCCTCCTATCCGCCTCCATTTCTGTGGGCTTTGTGGGTGGGCAGGGAAATAGGGAGTTCCCCCATCCCTGTTAAGAAAGAAAGCAGGGCCTGGGGATGTAACTCAATTGGTAGGTGCATGCCTAGTATGCCCAAGGCCCTGGGTTCAATACTCAGTACTGGGAGAAAGGAAAAGGGGAGATGGACAGATGGATTAGTGGTTAAGGGCACTTGCTGGGTGGTGGTGGTGCACAGCATTCAGCAAGGCAGAGGCAGGCAGATCTCCGTGAGTTCAAGGCCAGCCTGTTTTACAAAGTGAGTTGCAGGACAGCCAGAACTGTTACACAGAGGACCTGGCAGAGTATTACAGTACTTCATGAGTGCATGTTCACACGCACGCGCGTGTATACACACACACACACACACACACACACGAGAGAGAGAGAGAGACAGAGACAGAAACAGAGACACAGAGACACAGCAGGGCTTGGCTGTGGCTCCTTGTAGAGTACTTACCTAGCTCTGTTCTTGACTATAGCTATATTGTTGTTATTAGTATTATCAATGTTTTTTGTTTTTGTTTTTCTTTTTGAGACAGGGTCTTGCTCTGTAGCCCTGCCCAGCTGACCTGGAACTCATTATGTCTTCCAGGTTGAACCGGGATCTGGGATTCAAGATAATCCTCCTGCCTCAACCTTCAGGCCTATACAACTGTGCTTGGCTACAGCATGGTATGTGCATACCTTTATTTATTATTTATTTTTAAATGAATTTATTCTTAGAGCATTGGTGTTTTGCCTGCATGTATGTCTGTGTGAGGGTATTGGATCCCCTAGAATTGGAGTTACAGACAGCTGTGAGCTGTCATGTGGGTGGTAGGAATTAAACCTGGGTCCTTTGGAAGAGCAGCCAGTGCTCTTTAACTGCCGAGTCACCTCCCAGCCTCTATATGCCTATATTTATATAGGATATGGTTCTGTGTAGCAATCAGTAGAGGGAATAACACATTTGAAGTGAAGCTGACTTGTTGCATGTGCCATCCAGCACCAAATAGCCCTGTGCCACTTGGCTAGCTCCTGTGCATGGAGCTTCTCCTCTGTTTCAAAGGCAGAGGCCAGTTTTTAGGGCAGTATATCCTTCAATGTGGTCCAGAAAATCAGGGCAGGCAGGCCAACAGGGCAGGACTTAAATCTCAGAACGTAGAAGAGGCGGGGTTCTAATCCAGCCTAATGACTCTAGCTCACATCAAGTTGACATAAAATTAACCAGGATAGACCTTGTCTCAAATAAGAGGTAACAAAGAGGACTGGAATGCAGCTCAGTGGTAGAGTATTAAAGTACCTTGTGCATGAATGTACACACACACACACACACACACACACACACACACACACACACACAGATAGTAGGGTTTAGCTGTGACTCCTTACAGAGTATTTACCTAGCTCTGTTCTTGACCACAGCTCTATTGTTGTAGTTGTTATGGTTGTTAGTCTTATCATTTTTTTTTTGAGAGGCTAAGGCTACATCCTCACACTGTTCTGGGTGGTGGGTGGTGGGTAGTGGGTGGTGGGTGGTGGGGTGGGCTCCAGAGCAGGAATACATGCCTGGGAGGATCCATTCCAATATGATGGGTGTTGGTTTCTCCAGGTTCTCAAGGTTCTATAGCCTGGTGTGTCTGGGATGTGGTCAGACATTTTTGGTCCCAGCCCAGCTCCTCTTCAAGGATCAACAAGTGTCCAGTTGTCTACCTCTGTCCTAAGTACCTAGCCCAAGGTCTGTCTGTCAAGCAACGGAGTCCTTGTGTCACTGATATGTACCAACCTGAGCTGGTAGAGTTTTGGGGGAGAGAGGCCTGTGATGCCCAAAACTGGCTTTGTTGGTGAGGTCAAGCCCCAGCACTCACACATTGGTCTCAGAAAGTTCCTGGATGGTGTAACAGTTTATGGGATCACTTCTCGAAACAGAGGGGCTGAGAGTCACGTGCTGGGCTAGTCTCTGGTTTCTCTGGGTGTCTGTTTTCTCATCATTAGAAAGGTAGTGGCCCCACCCTTCCCAAGTCACCTACTGGAGATGGGGGTGCTCTGTGGAGAGGAAACGCTCTCTGCCCACACAATGGCTACACTGCATCAGGCCGTTTCCAAGGGCTCCTGCCTTTGTGTCTGACTAGAAAGGGGGTACACTGGGCTGGAAGTCACTCTACTCCTTGCTCTCAAACCGTCTGCTCATGGGTTGGGTTGTCCCTGCGGTCTGTGTCAGTTCTCCGCTGGAAGTGGTGGCAGTGCTGATCCTCCAGGTTCTGTCACTCTAGGATCCTGCTGTCACACACCCTGGAAGTATATGAGGTCTGTATATCTCATCCCTGCTCTGCCACAAGAGCAGCCATGCACCTGCCTGGAGAGCTTAGTGTTTGTGTCCTTGGTGCTACCTAGAGTTGTGGACAGATAAGTGGACTGCTAGGGTGTGGGTTGTAGTTAATAGACATCTATTCTGGTTGTGTGAATGGGCTTCTGGCTGGTGGGCCAAGGTGCTGCCTGCTGAGGAGGTGCTGGCTCCTGGAAGGTCAGTGCTGTGGCCTCTGTGTGTGTGTGTTTCCTTCTTCCTTATCACTAATCAGGCTTGTATAACCAGGGTGGCCCTGCTTCCTGCTCAGGGGCTATCAGCCAGCCATCTGAAGATGTAAATGGGTGACAGGGCTTCAGTAGTCACACAGCCAGGCACTTCTGAGATGTAGCTTCTGGTCCCCATCCACTCCTGGCTCGTCAGGGATCCCAGGGCTCAAGGTCTTGCTTTTCTCAGGGGCTTCCCTTTGTGGGACAGCTGAGGACTGTACATGACATGCAGTTTGGGAAGAGCTGTCTGTTTTATAGACATCTGCTGCTCTCTTCCCATATTCTGGGGCAGAACTCTGTTACTCTATGTCAGGAGCAACAGGTAAGAGAACGCAGAGGCTTGCTCTGTGACCTTGCCAAGAGGCATGGCCCTCTATGTCACTCTGCTTCTGCATCTGCATTGTGAATGAACAGCCTTTGGCTGGACACTTTTCAGAACCTAGGTAGAGCTGGGCATGGTGGCCCACACCTTTAATCCTAGCATCCCAGTACTCAGGAGGCAGAGACTGGAGGATCTTTGAGTTCGAGACCAGCCTGGTCTACAGAGTGAGTTCCAGGTCAGCCAGGGATACACAGAGACCTCATCTCAAAACAAACAAGCCAAGACAGAAAGTGCAGGTATTGCAGAGCCTGGGGTACAGCATATGCCGCTGTCAGAGCCTAGGACCCAGGAGATCTGAGTCTGAGAGGCAGCTCAGTGCTGAAGGCTCCAGGCTTTGGTTGGGTCAAGTGGCTTTTCTAAGCTTCAGTTAATCACTGAAACTGGAGAGCTGTGCCCAGTCCTGCCCACAGGACAAGGCAAGGGCACCTGCCGTGCAGAGTGCTGAGGGAAGTAGGCCTTCCATGGGGTGCCTATCACAGGGAGATGTCTCCCACAGGGGACACCTCCCATAGGGGTACCTAGCATAGGGAACACCTCCCTCGGGGACACCTCCCACAGGGGACACTTCCCACAGGGGTGCCTAGCACAGGCCCTACAGTTTAGTCTTTTACAGGTTGGACCTTGGAGAGGATGGCAGTGAAACAGGCCCTGGGCCCCTGGTTCCTGATCTATACCTATATCTGCTCTTGCATCTGCTGGGGAGTCCCTGTCCCAGAACAGGGAACAGGTGAGGGTTGGGTGTCATGTCTTTCTGAGGTGGCTGGATAGAGTTAGGGGAATTGGGGACAAGTTGTCACCTGTGACAACCAAGGGAAAAACATGGGCCCAAACACTGCTGGGATCTATCCCCTAGTGTCCCTCCATCTCCCACCCCACGAAGCTCTGAGGTATGACTGGCGCAGGTACCAGGGTCAAAATCCCAGCCATTCCCAAGCTCTCACCCTGCCCCTGACACATTCCCTTGGGACTTTCTTTCGAGTTTGTCTGGTCAGATCCTCCCCACCAACCTTAAGGCCCTGCTGTGTGCTCCTACCATCCCCAGGGCCGAAGGCTGGGACATTCACCTGCTTCAGCAACAGTCTTTTCAGGATTGACTGCCACTGGTCGACTCCAGAGCTGGGCTTGGCATCCAGGGCCTGGCTTCTCTTTACCAAGTGAGGATGAAGGCCAGGCCTGCTTGGGGAGGGTACAGGGTCCCCATTGTGGCAGCATCCATGATGCTAACACATGGCCTTTCCAGTAACCAGGTGACCGACATCAAGCACAGGTGCACCTTTGGGGACAGCGTGTGTACCCTCATGTTGCCCCCTGAGGAGGTTTTGGTGCCGACTGACAACTTCACCATCACTTTACACCGCTGTGTCATGGGGCAGGAACAGGCCAGCTTGGTGGACTCACAGTTCCTGCCGTGGAGACATGGTGAGTGGGACAGTCCTTCCAGGAGTTGCCTTGTTGCTTGGCTCTGAGGCTGTGGCCTTGAGCCTTTGACTCTGCCTGAGAATCCTTGCCAAGCAGGACTAGAAACAGATTGGACCCTGGGGAGGGGCTATAATGGCTGCTGCAGGGCCAGAGTTTTGGCAAAGAATGAGAAGACATGGCCAGCTGAGGGTAGAGACTACCATCTGAGCTACCAGGAATGCATTTTAATAACAGCAGAAATTACTCTGGGAAGGCACCAAGAAGAACTTTCAGCAGCCAATTGTGCAAGAAATTATCTTGCGGGGAGCGGGTGCCTTAAGGAGGCCATCGGCTGCCTTTCCCCAAAAATGAGGTCCCTGGTTTGAAGGAGCCTTGACCATGACCTCTTGAGAATGTCCTTGATCCCAGTTCTGGCCATGCTAGGGACACTGGGCTCCTCTTTGTTTCAGTTAAGCTGGATCCTCCCTCGGATTTGCAGAGCAATGTCAGCTCTGGGCTTTGTGTCCTGACCTGGAGTATCCATCTTGCACTGGAGCCCTGGAAATCACTCCTCAGCTATGAACTGGCTTTCAAGAAGCAGGAAGAGGCCTGGGAGGTAACACGGTGGTAGCTCCTGAGGCCTCTCCCCTGGGACAGGCTAGAGTCAGTGATGAGTACAGGGGGAGGCAGAGTAAGATGCACATGTATGTGCTGGCTGCGTACAAACCTATGCTTGTGTGTGTCTATGAACATAGTGTGTGAGTGTGCCTATTTGTACATGTGTGTTTATATGTGTGTGAGTGTGTCTTTGCTTTGTGCTTACATGGGTGGATGTATACTGGACAGAGTGTGTAAACGGGGTGAGCGTGTACATGTATCCATAGGTGTGTATAAATATGTGTGAGTGGGCTTGTTGGTACATGCATGTCCATTTTTTAGGACCCTGCACTCAGTCAAATGCCCCCAACCCTGCAGCAGGCCCGGCACAAGGACCGTATAGTTGGGGTGACCTGGCTCAGCCTTGAAGCTGTCGAACTGAATCCTGGTTCCATCTATGAGGCCAGACTGCGTGTCCAGATGACTTTGTCAGAGGAGGAGGAGGATGACATGACAGAGGGGGAGTATTATAAGAGCCATTGGAGTGATTGGAGCCAGCCTGTGTCTTTCCCTTCTCCTCGGAGATGGAGACAGGGTAGGTGCTGTGTGGTGGCTGCTTTGTCACAGCCTGGGCTGAGTCTTTGTTCCTTGGTTCCTTCGGTCCCTCCCCCATTTCATCACCCTACAGCCTGCCCCTTGCTTCTGAGATGAGTGAGGAGTTCATAGCAAGTGGCCACCATTAGGAATAAGGGTATCCGGGACTGCGTACTGGCTGAGGCTGGACAAACCTGGTGTCCTTTGTGAGTGTTGGGCGGATCCTATATGCAGTGATGACTACTGGCCATATGGTAGATGGGAAAGGAGGGGTACAGAGGAGATTACCCCAGGAACATCAGAGGTATGACACAAACCCAAGACTCATCCTGAACTTTCAGCATTGACTCAGAGAACTAAAGGTGCGCCCCCCATTTGGACTTAGGGGCACATACTGGCAATGAGGACTGTTCACAGCCATGGACTCTTTCTGCCCACAGGCCTCCTGCTCCCAGCCTGGCAGTGGCCGGAAAGCATCCTTGTTGCTGTGTCCATCTTTCTTCTGCTGACTGGCCTTATCCACCTTCTGTTCAAGCTGTCACCCAGGTAGATACCTGTGTGGTTGTGAGTGTGTATGTGTGTGTGTGAATGAACCATAGCTGCCCGCTTATGGCAGCTATTGGCCTCATCTGAGAGCTAAGCACACAGCTGGTTGCTTCCAGGCCCTGAACCCACTACCAGAGATCAGTCTGTGAAGGACACAGGCCATGGTGTAAATATGGGCATTAACCAGAGAGGTCACAGTGGTCCACACTGGCTCCTGTTCTGGGATTTGTCCAGAAGTTTTATTTATTTATTTGATTTTATTTTTCATGAGTATTACAGTATTGCCCACTTTGGTTTTCACCAAGTGGGCTAAAGTGATCTTCAATGCTTTAGCTTTCTGGGTAGATGAAACAATAGGCATGTGTTGCTGTGCCTAGCAGTCCTTTGAGGGCAGCTCTGGATGTAGCGGGCTAGCATCTAGTAAGTAGAAGGGAGCTCTGGTCTTGGCAGTGACTAAGCTTTCTGGCCTGTGGCATTGGGAAGGGCTTCCATCTGGGTCCATTTGGTCTCGACTTTTCTATTTTGGCTTCAGGGTGAAGAGACTTGTGTACCAGAATGTCCCCTCTCCAGCAGCATTCTTCCATCCTCTCTACAGTGTGTACAATGGGGACTTCCAGGTGTGTGCAGGGGAACTTCAGGGAGGTGGGGTCAAGTGTGCACTACAATGGCAGAAACGGCCTAGAAGTCTGCTTGTGTGTGCTGAGTCTGGGCGTTCACTGGTGTGTGTGTGTGTGTGTGTGTGTGTGTGTGTGTGTGTGTGTGTGTGCATGGCAAGCCTGGGGACCTTGTCTGTGTGCCGAGCCTCTTTTGTAGACATAGCAGGGTTACATTTGTGCCCATCTCTAATGGGCACATATTTGGCTGTATTTTGGTCAACTTACCATAGTGCAGTATGACGGACTGTGAGACTCAGGGGCTTTTTGTGGAGGCTCCTGGCCCCTCTGAGAGACAGCATCCTTTGGGAGGCGGCCCCTCCTGTTGCTATGCAGAGGCTGCAGACTGTGTCTCTAGTTTTGTGTGTCACTGCTTTTAGGGGAGTCCCTATCTGTCTCTGCTGGATGGTCCTGGAGAGCATTCTGTCACCGTTTTGTTTTGTCTTTGGCACCTGTCATATCTTTCCCTATCTTTTTGGCACCTGGTTCATGCTGCTATAAGCCTGTGGCCTTCAGCTGAGGGGGTTACTGAGGGCCCTGAAGAGACTCAGGGCTTTACATGTAGGAGGGAGGTAGAATTCTTTGGGCATGGGTGGTGCTTGGCTCCGGGATTGATTGCATGGTAGAGCCTCCCGGAGGAGATCTTGGCTGTGTGGGGAGCGGGGGTGCTGCTCCGAGAGTGAGTCCTGAACTCGCTGCCTGAGTCTTCCTCTTGCCCCCTGCTCTGATGCAGACCTGGACAGGGGCTCACAGAGCCAGACCACAACCACGACAGAATGGTGTCGGCACTCCGTCAGGAGGCTCGGAGTCCAGCATCTGGGAGGCCATCACAACTCTCACCTACAGCCCAGCATGCCCTGTGCAATTTTCCAGCCTGAAGTGGGAAGGCACAGGCCCTGGCTTCCCAGGGCCTCCATGCTTAGAGTATGTGCTGCCAGCAGGGTGCCCGGAGTTGGAAGGACAGCCGTCTGCCTACCTACCCCAGGAGGGCTGGGCCACTCTGGGCTCTGTCAGGCCCCCTCCTCTAGACTCAGACAGAGGCAGCAGTGAGTATTGCATCTTGGACTGCTGTGAGGAGTGCCACCCCTTGGCACTCCAGGACACACCCAGAGCCCTGAGCTCACACAGGCTCAGCCTGTGACCCTTCCTGTATCCAGCAGGGTCTGACACCCTACCAAGGGATGTGGGCATTTTCCTCCCTCCGGCCCTCGGATGGCACTGCACTCAGTCTCAGCATGTCTCAGCCAGATGCACCATGCCTGATTTGGGGAGGACATGGAAACCCAGAGAGGAGGCAGCTGTGGATGGAAGCAGGAGGTCCCCGCTCTGCTCTGCCTCGTGGTGGGGAGGCCTCCACACTCAGCGTCTCAGTGCCTTCCTTCTCTCCTCTCTGACTTTGTCCCAGTCCTGAAAAGAGGGTGTGACAGGTAGCCTGGTCTTTCCTCATACCCTTAAAGGGTTAGCTGAGGCCAGGGG
Source organism: Phodopus roborovskii (assembly GCF_943737965.1). Taxonomy (NCBI): domain Eukaryota; kingdom Metazoa; phylum Chordata; class Mammalia; order Rodentia; family Cricetidae; genus Phodopus; species Phodopus roborovskii. The sequence continues at coordinate 47,430,097 of NW_026126407.1, read as the reverse complement.
ACACTGCAGAGACATCACGAACAGGTGGAGTGTCCCTTTTCTGTCCCTTCCCACTAAGACTGAAGGTGGTGATGACATGAAGACATGGATGCCTGGGGTGGGAAAGAACGGTGAGGCTTTGAGCACGTGGGGTTGGAGTCTCACTGAATGATTTGAAGACATCTTACCCATCTGTATTAATTACTTCTTTGTCGCTGTGATAAAACACCGTGACCAAAAGTGCCTTATAGAAGAGTGTGTTTTGGTTTAAGGTTCCAGAGGGGCAGGAATACATCATGGTGCAGAGGCTTGGCAGCAAGTGGCAGGCTATGCAGCAGGAGCAGGAAGCTGACGGCTCACACCTTAACCAAAAGCGTGGGGCAGAGTGAACTGGAAGTGATGTTTTATTCCCTAAGCAAGGCTCCACCTCCTAACCCTTCCTAAACAGTGCCACCAGCTGGGGACAGAGTGTTCATCCCATGGGGGATGTTCTCATACAAACCACCTCACTACCTTCTGTCCCCAACATTCCACTGTTCCTAGGAGAGAAACTGAAGCAAGGGCCACTGTAGAGTTGGAAATGACTATTCCTCAGCAGCCTTGGCCTGGAAGGGGTACCCACACCCCTATTACCTGTGGGGTGGTCCAGAGGGTATGATGGGTAGACTAGACTGTGACTGCTCTTTCTCTAGGCCTGCCCTAACAGTCTACCAGGAACTGGGTGCCTAATACTGGAGATTTGTTTTCTCTCTGACTGAAGTTCAGAGGTCTGGAATGGAGATGCCAAGGAGGCCATGCTCCCCTGGAGGGAAGGGTTTGTTTCAAATCTTGTTTCACATCTGTTTCCTACTGAGCAACCTCTTCTGTACTGAGACTAGATGCTATCCCAACAGCAGGGCAGAGCCCACCTCAGACCCTTGTGTGTGAGCAGATTTGTGAAGCAGTGGGCAAAAACTTAAGCTGAGCGGGTGGATGCATTTGTACAGATTTGGGGCTTAAAGCACTGATCTGACAGGAGTCTTCTTGATACTTTGAGGTTTTTCAAAGGGTAACCATGGAAACAATGGTAGTGTGAGGTTGATCTCTGAGGCTGTGCAAGAATTAGCCGAACTACTGCATGGTAGGCGCAGTGAGTGAGTAGGAATAGGGATGTGGTATGGAGTCAGAGCTGGTGTTCTGGGAGCTCACAATGCTGACCCCACTGGGATACTTATCAATGTAATAAAGCCTATAACAATTTTGACAACAGCTCAAATCCTATTATACTAAAGATTAGTACACTAATTTTTCAAAGAACCTCTACAGAAAAAAATATTTCCTCAACCCTCAAGACTTATTATTCTTCAATGTGCTCACACTCGGGATAGCCTTCCAGAGGGCAGACTGTGACATGGCTTTTGCTTCAAGCCTTATTAAACAGAGTTCATAGGGGACAGAGACTGGGCAAATGCAAGGTATGTGGCCAAGTCTCTGACTGTATGTAGCTCAGCCCTTACAAGACAACAGAGAGTCCACACAACAGAGGAACCCTGCAAAGCGGCCATGGCTCAACCCTTCCTCAATATCAGGGAATGGGTGTGGAGAGAAGCCATACAGATGCAAAGGCTGTGATACCCTTTACCTACTGAACAAGCCCTCGACAGCACAGTTTACATGGGAGAAAAACCCTATGAATGTAAAGAGTGTGCAAAGCACCTCCCCCCACCAACATCATAAACATTACCATAAACAATATCATAAGATCCACAGTGCAGAGACACCCCACAGCTGTGAAGAATGTGGAGACATTCAACCATAGTTCAAGCTTGAAGAATTTGACAAGCATTTTTAATTTTTTTTTAAATTTTACTGTGGGGTGTGCATGTGTATATGTGTGTTCTGAGCACATGCCACATTAGTCTGGATGATGGCTGAGGCCAGAAGAGGGAGCTTGAGTTACAGACAGTTGTGAGCTACCTGAAGCATGTGCTGGGAATTGAACTCAGATCCTCGGCAAGAATAGCAAGTGATATTCCACTGAGCCATCTCTCCAGCCTTCAGCAAAGGTTTTTTTTTTAAATATTGTTCATACTTTATTAAACACCAAAGAGTCCACACAAGAGAGAGACCCTACAGATGTAAAGTATGTGAAAATCCAGCCAAATGGTGGTGGCACACACCTTCAATCCCAGCACTTGGGAGACAGAGGCAAATGGATCTCTGTATTCAAGGTCAGTCTTGTCTACTGAATGAGTTCCAGGACAGCCAGGGCTACAAAGAGAAACCTGGATCAGATGGTTGTGGGTGATGGTCTTGCAGGTCTTGCAGGTCTTCTGCAAGAGCAATAAGTGCTCCCAACTATCGACCCAACTCAACAGCACCATTGTTTTGGTTATTTTTTAAAGATTATTTTATTTTTATGTGTGTGAGTGTTGGCATGTATGTGCCCCGAACCGCATGGCAGTCAACCACGAACCGGTGAACACCTAGGAGGGAATGGAGAACAAGGGGATACAAAGAATGGGCAGAAAGACAGTATTCTGATCAAGCTGACAGATTTTATTTTCTCGGGGGAGGTTGTATAGGACCATGGGCAGGATGTGAGCAGGGTTTGCACGCAGCCAGGGCATGAGCACTGGCACGTAGCCAAAGTGAGAAGGTCAGTAGAAGGAATGCCTTAAGTTGTTTAGCTAACCTGTAATTGGCTGTAAATTGCATCAGGAGAGATAGCCCTGAGCTATTCTTTAACTGGCTGTGAAACCACAAGCTTGTACCTTGGAATGTTCTGCTGAACATTCTGTTTATTTCTTTAAGAGGCAATAATTTTCTGTCTCAGAGACCTGAGGTTGTGAGGAAGGTAAAGGTCCCCAACATGTATGTATGTGTAACATATGTGTGCTTGGTGCCTTCAGAGGCGAGAAGAAGGCATCAGATTTCCTGGAACTGAGGGTACAGGTGGTTGTGAACCACCAAACCCAGGTCCTCTGGAAGAGTAAGTACTCTTAACCACCGAGCCATCTCTCCAGCCTCATTAACACTTCTAAGTAATACAACATATTAAATATACTCACCAAGCTGAACAAAGCTCTTGACCTTCTTGTGCACGGTTACTAAAGTTTGTAATTTTTGACTAATATCACCTTGACATACCAAAAAAACTATAGCCACTTGTAACCTCCCTCCCATATATTTTTATTCATCCAACCATTCATGGTCACTGAAATTGATTTTGTCCATGTCTTGGCTACTGCAGTGACACTGACTTGAATAATAGATATCTCAACCCTGACCATTAATGTCTACTGCCTACATTCAGTAGTGGGATGGCCACACTCTCCAGCCATTCTCTTTCTAGTGCTTTGAGAAATTTCCATCTTATTATCCTTAATTTTCCTTGTGGGAAACACTGCTGATGGGTTTTCAAATGCACAAATTTCAATGAAAGATAACATGGCATATGAAGCAGAGAATCCCGGCATAATGGAACAGCAGTGGCGACAAAAAACACTAGAGACTGGCCAGTAGGAAACAAAGGCTTATAGATTACTTAGAGAATTAAAAATAACCATTTGAGAGATGCCCAATGAGCTGAAACACTGAAAATTGAATAAAATGAAGCCTGTAAACAAGGCAATAAACACTGTAAATGAAAGCAAGCAGTAATTAATTGTATAGGCAATGAACCAGTGAGAAACAATGGAGGAGAAACGGGGAATATGATGGAGAAAACAAAAATTCAAGAACCGTGGGCCATTGAGATGGCTCAGCAGTTAAGAGAACTCAATGCTCTCACAGAGGACACAAGTTTGATTCCTATCACCCACATCGGGCTGCTAACAACTTCCTGTAAGTCCCGCTGCAGGGGTACGTGGTGCTCTGGCCTCGTAGGCTTTTGCACTTGTGTGTGTGTGAGTGCACGCACGCTCTTAGTTACTGTTCCATAGCTGTGAGGAGAGCAGGGCGCTGCTTATGAAGGGGAACTTAAAAAGGGCTTGCTTACGGTTTAGAGCTGTGGTTCTCCACCTCACCAATGCTGCAGCTTCGGTACAGCTCCTCATGTGGTGACCCGCAACCATTCAGTTATTCTTGTTGCTACTTCATAACTGTAATTTTGCTGTTGTTGTGAATCATAATGTACATATATGTGTTTCCTGGTGGTCTTAGACGATCTCTGTGAAAGGGTCATTTAATCCACAAAGGGGTCATGACCCACAGGTTGAGAAAACACTCGTTTGGAGTCTTAGAGCAGACAGGTATGGTGTTGAGCAGTAGCTGAGAGCTTTGCAACCTGCTCTGCAGGCAGCAGAGGGAGACAAGGGCTTGACATGGACTTTTGAAACCTCAAAGCCGCCCTCAGTGACACATCTCCTCCAACTTCCTAATCCTTCCCAAACAGTTCTACGCCCTGGTGAGCGATCATTCACATTTATGAGTCTGTGTGGGCCATGTCCACACAAACCACCCCCTTATCCCACACATACACATAACTAAACTAAAAGCTGAAGAAATTCAAGGCGATCAATTATCTGTAGCTAATCTAAATACAGATGCAAACCCAGGCAGAGGCATATTATACCTAAGGTTCTACAAGTCACAGTCAGAGAGAGGGGCCTGACATGTCCCAGGCCAGCAGGGTGGCTCACTGGGTAGAGTGGGACCCAGACACGTGCACACACACTAAAGCATTGAAAAGGACTGGAGAGACAGTTAAGAGCTCTAGCTGCTCTTTGCGTCTCAGCTCCCATGCGGTGGTTCCCGGCAGTCTGGGACTCCAGTCCCCGGGGTCCCTGTGCCCCCGTTTGATTTTCACCGGCACCAGGCATGCACATGGCGTACAGTCACGCAGAGAGGAAGAACAGCCACGCCCACACCTACACACCCGAGAAATCTGTCCAATCGTGCAAAACTCATGAATGTGTTTGGAGATAATGTTGTTGTAATTTTAAAAGTGACAACATTCAAGGAGAAAAATGAGAAGAAAAGCTATAGTTTTCTATTTCCCGTCTTTTTCTTTTTTAATCAGCCATTTGGTCGTACAATTGATAAAATATTCTTGGATTTTTTTGGTTGAAAATGAAAGGAGGCTGTGAAATAATACACGTTTGTGGTGTGGAGGCTATGAATTACATGTAAATACACGTTTGTGGTGTGGAGGCTATGAAATACAACCAAGGCTACTGTGAGTAGATGTGTGAGATGGTGGCATGAAAGAGAGAGAGAGAGACAGAGACAGAGAGACAGAGACAGAGGGGGGGAGGACCAGGGGATGAGAAATACAGAAGACAGAAGTTTGAGATTTTGCACAAGCTGATGGCTCCTGAGAACAAGTTATGAAGTATAGCATAATATATGCGGTTTGCATATGGGAGAATTAGCAGAAAGCTGTTATACAACAGGACGAAGTCTACAGATAGCCAGTCAAGCAACAAAGGGGACACAGGGCATCTCACGTGTGCCACAGACTGAGCACATGGTCTTGGGACTGGTACCTTCAGTGTCTTCAGGGAGAAGGCAAGCCCCTCCCCCTCCTTCCTTGAGGCTTGGCTCGGGGAGGTTGGTATAGGCGAGGATGTAACTATGGCTGAGCACTCACACACTCACAGCCACTTAGTCTCAGCTCTCTGAATAGCTGTAAGTCTCCACACTAACCCCTACCCACTGCAGTAAGATGTTCCTTTGATTGACAACAGCAATATATGGGTATACACATAAATATTTACAAGGGAGCTTGACAGGGCGACCATTCACTGAAACACACCAGACGGTGCCCCCAGCAATCATGCTTTCCCAGCCTGTGGCTTTGGATAAGATTTACAGCACCAGACATGAATAATCCCTACTGTGGAGCTGGCCTCAAGTGCAACAACCATCATGCCACAGTTGCCGGGATGGGCAAATCATGCCTAGCAGAGTGATATTGAAGCATGCAGGGCCCAGCATTGGGGGAGCCCATTGATGTCTTTTCTCTGCCTACAGCCTGCATAGCACCTTCCAGCATGGAAAACCAGCCAGCAGGGAGGGTTTCCTGGTAAGTTCGAGATTCATGTCTCTGTGTCCTGTAATCAAAGTGTGAGGTGAGTTTAGCAACAGGCTCTCATCATTCAGTTATGGTGGGCAACCAAGAGCAATGGCAATAGTGTGTGTTTGAGTGCCTCTGGGTCTCCCTGACCAATGGTTGCTAGGGAGGTATCCTGTGTCTGATAGGGACTTTCATTTAATAACCAACCCATGTCTTCTGGGGGCACTGTCGTCTTCTGCTCAGTGCAGAGTACCTCTGTTCAAACTCATTTGGATTACCTGACAGAGAATTCACAACAATCATTCTCAGATGATTAAAATTGAAACTTTAATTTAAAATAAAATTTAAAAATATAAACATGTATCTAAACAAAATCAAGAAATCCATGCTATTGATAAGAAATAGACATGGGATGGGGGCTGGAGAGATGGCTCTTCCAGAGGACCCAGGTTCAATTCCCAGCACCCACATGGCGGCTTACACCTGTTTTGTTTTGTTTTGTTTTTTTCAACACAGGGTTTTTCTGTATAGCTGTGGCTGTCCTGGAACTCACTCTGTAGACCAGGCTGGCCTAGAACTCCCAGAGATCTCTGGCTCCCAAGTGCTGGGATTAAAGACATGCTTTCTTCCTTCCTTCCTTTCTTTCTTTCTTGATACTTTATTTAACTTTATTTTATGTGCATTGTTGTAAAGGTGTCAGATCCCCTGTGTTGAAAAAACAAAACAAAACAAAACACAAACAAACAAAAATCTAATAAAAAACTCATTTTAGGAGGTAGACAATATCTAAAAATCAAATCATGAGGCTATAGATATGGCTGAGCAGTTAAAAGAGCTTGGAACTCTGGGCAGAGGACCCAGGTTTGGTTCTTATCACCCACATAACAGTTCACAACTGTCCATAACTCCAGTTTCGGGGGTCAGATACCCACTTCTGATCTCTGTGGGTGCTAGGCGCTGCCTGTTGCTCCAAGACATATAGGCAGGCAAAACACTCATACACGTAAAATAAATACATCTAAAAACCTTCATGTCACATGGGCATGTGTAATTAACCAAAAGATTTGTTATTCTAATATTTAAATATGTCTAAATTACATTTGTAAAAAGTAAACTCTAGATGTTTTTTGGCTTAGCACAATAGAAAACTTTTATTTCAGCTATATAAAGTGATCCTTTTGGCTGGCCAATGCGATTCTTTTTATTTGCTTAGGTATTTTCTGTTTTGTCACATTAATGTGTTTGGAGTGAGTTGCTTGCTTCTGTTGAGCTCAGGATAAGTCCTGTGTATGCATATGATTAACAGGTAGTAACTTTTTGCTGACATTTGGACATTTCCGATTTAAAAACGTCTTCACTATCATTTACACAGGAGAAGCCATTCACAAATCATGCAAGAGATTCTAAGAACCCACAAATTCTTGGTGAAGTTGGGTCTTCTCTTAATTTTGTGTCTAATTTCTCCTGTTTCAGGCTTTTAAATGTTCAGGTCATGATCTCTGTCTCCCTCTCGTGTTCCCTTGCGGTAATGCAGCCTCCTGGGTGCTGCAGAGAGATCTTCTGGACCTGAAACTCTCCAAGCTCCTTCAAGGTCCAGTTGTGCAGGAAAGTTAGACAGCCTCCGGAGTGCGGCCTGAGTGACTGGAGCCTGGTGACACCCTCCCTTGTCGTACATAGGAGCTGTCACTCTGCAATGTTTTGATATCACAATGTGGTGGTATATGGAGACACTATGAAGTCTCAATGTAACATTGTGGTATCAAAAATTAACATTGTATCACAAAGGAATATTGTGATGTAAAAATTCAGTATTGTGATGTCCCAATGGGGCTTTAGGTCTTATCAGTAGAGCGTCATGATGTTGTAATGGGGCACTATGATGTCACATTCAGTATTGTTACAAAAGAGCTTGTGACGTAAAATATAGCATTGTGATGCCATAATGCAGCATTGAGCAGCAACAAGAAACATTGTAATGTTACAATTCATTTGTGAGGTGTGACAGCTAAGCATAATGATGAAAAGGACTTAGACCGATGATGTCAAATGCAGGTTTGTACTGTCCTGGTGCGGCTTGTAGACAGCGGTGTGAAGTACTGTGATGTTAAGGAACTGTGCTGTGATGAGCTTTGTGCGGTCACTAAGCTGTATTGTCACATCACGGTGCTGAACTATGACACAACTGTGCATCTTGACATCACAAAGCTCCATTTTGTCCTTATAGCGCTCCTCTGTGACGTCACGATGCTCCGTGGGGACCTCATGGTGCTATGAATTAAACACAAAAAGTAGGATGGGGACTTGTTAGGAGGGGGAGGGGAAGGAAGGGGAAGGGTGGGGAGGGAAAGAGGAGAAGGGGGTGTGATAAGAATGTATCGTACACGTGTTAGCCTAAGAAAAAAATGAATTCTAATCATGAATTTTCCATGGCTGTAGCATGCTTTCTTTCACTGGTAGGAGCTTGGGAGACACGTGCCTGGAAAAGAGGTATTCAGGCTATGCAGAAGTTTCATCCCAGGCTATACATTCTCTGAGTGTCATACATGGCTTCTAAAATTCTTCCATCACATAATTAACACAAATGTGAATGAACCAGAAACACATGGTATCTTTCTCTCTTGTGTCTTTTTTAATATTTATTTATTTTACGTGCATGAGTATTTTATCTGCATGTGTGTCTGTGTATCACATGTGCTCCTGGTGTCTTCAAAGGTCTGAAGAGGGTGTCAGGTCCCCTGGAGCTGGAGTTACAGATGGTTGTGAGGTTCTGTGGGATGCTGGGAACTGAACGCAAGCCCTCTGAAAGAGCAGCAGTGAAATAAAATAAAATAAAATAAAAGAAAGAAAGAACGCCATCTCTCCAGCCCCTACTTTCTTTTATTTTACATGAGTACAAAAATTACAGCTTCAGAAAGATATTCTTGTCCCAGCATAAGACTGTTGCCTGCTCACATAGACGTTGTAGATTTAGAGTCACTAAGGACTAGGTACTTACCAAATAGAGAGTAGTGAGTGTTGAATGTTGAGATGAGGTATAGGATTTACCACAAATGAGGCTCTATCAATGCCTGCAAGAAGAAAATTCATTCTCCAGATTCCACTCACTGTCTTAGTAACTGTTCCATTGCTGTGGAAAGGCGCCGTGGAAACGGCAACTCTTAAAAAAGGAAGCTTTTAACTGGTGGCTGCCTTCCAGTGTCAGAAGGTTAGTCCATGACCGTCATAGCGAGAAGTATGGCGGCCTACAGCAGGCATGGTGCTGGAGCTGGAAGCTTAACATCCTGACCCACAGGCTGAGAGACTTTTGAAACCTCAAAGCCTACCCCCCTCCCAGTGACACACTTCCTCCAACAATTTCTCCCCTCCTAATCCTTCTAACCCTTTCTAACAACGTCACTCCCTGGTGACTAGGGGGCCATTCTCATCTGAACCACTCCAGACCACCTTGCTCTTTAAAAGGCTCTAAAATGCTTCCTTTGACACAGAATTCATTCAGAACCAGGTGTGCTGGCAAAGCAGAATGTGCTGAGACAGCTCCTAGTGTTTTACTCTGTGTAGTAATATCAGTGCCCCCTTCTTCCTAAGATGCTGCTTGGATGGTGTTTGTTATTTGACTGGTGCTGTATTTAGAGTGGGACTGAAAGACCCGCAGAGGGCGTGGACCCTCACACCCCAACTCAGGAAAGGCGCCCCCACTCATGAGAATCGGTCTTGATGCAAAAGCATGAGGTCTTTTATATTCCAGTGCATTGGGGTCCACAGCCATACTCCACGTGGAAGTAGGGGACTGGGAACCCTGGGTACAGGATCCAGACAGCTTTTATAGGGTTACAACAAAGCCCGAGCATCATGAACCAATCATCTCATAGCATTCAGTGCGGACCAATCAATTTGAACTATCCACGCCTGCACTTAGCCCAGGAAGTCTGCTTTCTCTAGGGCTTCTGGGTGGGTGGTATGACAAGGCTCATTTCCTGTGTTCACTCACTCACAGGTCCTGTCAAGAATGTGACCTTTTGCCTACTCACTGCTAGGGGGCAGGGTCTAGGGAGAGTTAGGCTAAATTTTTCCATCCTTACAGAACTATAATGACGGCTGTTGCAGGCTGCATCCTACTCTTAGGGATGTGCTGGGGCACAATTGTGGTGTCAGGAACATCAGCCCAAGATAGGAAAATGATACCTTGGCTCTACTACAGCCTTTCTTCAAACAGTACAATGACTCCATTGAAAGAATAAACATCACTTAAACAATGACCTAACCCCAGATGTTCAAGTTTCAATGCAAATACACAGAAACATTATAAAACATGTGTCCTCCAGAAACTATCCGTTCCACAGGGACAGCTCCTAAAGGAGAGGGAAATAGACAGAGAATGCAAAAGAAGATTATAAATATATTCAAAGTAATCAAACAGGGCAAAAGCAACTTCCTGAATGAGTTTGAGAGCACATAGACAAAGGAATGAAACAAAGAAGCCAATACTGGGCATGAAAACAAAGTTCAATGAGTTAGAAGCACTGAAGGAAAACTAAGCTGAGCTTGGTAGTGGGCCCACGCCTTTAATGAAAGCACTCAGGAGGCAGAGGCAGGCAGATCTCTGTGACTTTGAGTGCAGCGTGGTCTACAGAGTGAGTTCTAGGACAGCCAGGACTACACAGAGAAATCCTGTCTTAAAAAAATCAACCAACCAATCAACCAACCAGGCAGCTGTGTTGCAGGGGTCACCGTGGGAAATGAACTGTGGAGAGAGGTGAGAACAAACACTCAGTACCTCTGGAGTCGGTCTGTTAGACTGGATCAAAACTTCTAGTGTCTGACCCTGTGCTTCAATTTTCTTATACTTTTTTTTTTTGGATAGTTATTTTTTTTATTTATTTTATATACCAAAGTCCATTTAAATGAAAACAAACATTTATAGACAATATCTGGGAATTTGGGCGTTGTTCTTTCCAAACTACTTCCTGCTGGTAAGGGGCGTTGTCATGGGGGATTCGAAGAAGATTCAGAAATCCTGGCTGTAGTCTGAGCATCGGGTGGAGTTTCCTGTTGTTCATCTGTCTAGGTTGTAAGTTATTTCTCCCTGAATAAACATCTATTCGGCCTATTTGTTTATCCTGATCCTTATTTAACAGCAGTATTTGGTGTCAGAAGCGGGATTAGGATTTTCACGGGACCTGGGTTTCACCCAGGCGGCAGACGCCGCTCCCCTCCCCCACCTTCCCCAACGGGCAGGGTTTAACCAGGTGGACTCACCACAGCTTTGGGACATTTGCCTCTTCCTTACAGCAAAGGAGATCTTTGCCGCCAAAGCAGACCTGAGAAGGCACTCACCGCTCCTCATTTTTTGCCCATTTCCGCATGGGACTTTGCATTCGCGCAGAGCTGCTTTGCACCCGCCCTGCTTGAGCGTTTTCCCGCCCTTAGTCTTGTGTTCCAGCAATTCCATAAGTCTCCTTTTAACAACATTTTGCTTACCATAGTTTGTTAAGAGCTATTCTACAGGGACTGGAATCAGAAGGATTGTCTGCTGCCGGACGATATTTGGTGGTACACTTCTAGGCAGAACCGGGATCAGACAGGCCTTGGCGGCTAGGCGCTATTTGGTGGCACACCTCCAGGCGTAACTACCACAAGCTGAGATTTACAACTAAAAGCACAAAGTTCCAGGACAGCAGAATTACACCTAAGGTAATTGTAACATCCTTTGCAATTTAAGCTGATATAAAATCTGAGATCAATTGTTCCATAACTATGGCAGATACTTTTACAATGCAGAACTTTAGGAATTATTTTACTTCATATATAGAAGGGATTTTAGCAGAAGAAACTTATGACTGGACCAATATGTACTTTTATTTTGTAATAGCAATGGGTTTCATCATTAACATGATATTCTTAAAGAAATGGTTTGAGATCACAGCAAACAATAAGGAACTTGTACAAACCATAGGAGACTTAGTAACAAGGATTCGAAACATTGAAAATGATAGAATTCAAAGCATAGAAAGTATAGAAAGAAAGGTTCAGAATATTGAAGATGGCGTTGGCGAGCTGACAGGTAGAATTTGTTTCATGTCAGATACCTCAATAACCAGAACAGAAACAATGCAATGCATTAACACGCTAGCAGAAACAGCTCGTTCCTGGTCTGAGGAAGCTACTAATAAGTTTAAAAAACTGGAACATCAGATAGAAAGACTAGATGATAGAATCTCTTCCATGTCTGAGGATAATGGCAAGCTAGCAGATAGAACATTGTTTCTGGAAGGCAGTTTACATGCCATTCAGATAATATCTAAGGATGAGAAGATTAAAAACAGGGAATCATTTCTAGTTGGAGAAAGTAAGAAACTGACTGATGCAATGAAGTCTCTAGAAAGTTATTTGATTCAAGAAGTTCAGACACTCAAAGAAAAAATGGTGAATAGATTTCAGGCTTTAGAAGACCTTCAGTCTGATACATCAGAAGAACTACAGGTAACAGGGCATGCAAAAGATTTAAAATTTTCCACACCATTTAGGGTCAGGGGAGCTTTCCCTGTATCTATTCATGAAAAGCCAGCAACGAAGAAACATCCAAAAGGTGTCGTTGCATATCAGTGGGAACCAATATGTATGAAAGATTTAAAAGGTATAAAGGAAGCAGTAGTCTCTTATGGCGTGCACTCACCTTATGTGAAGCAATTAGTAGAATCATGGGCAAGGAATAACAACGTAACACCTAAGGATTGGGATCAATTAATATCAGCTGTCCTTGAAAACTCCTCTCAATTAGAACGGAGGGCTTTATGGAGAGAGGAAGCAAAAGCTCTTGAACTTCAGGGCTTAAAGAAAGGTTATAAAGCTCCCCAAGATAAAATTCTTGGTGAGGGTCTCTATGCTGACCCAGAAACCCAAGCTGCCTATGATGAACATATCTTGTCTCTATGCAGTACAGCAGCTTTGAATGCTTGGGATAAGGTTCAGGAATTAGGAGAGAGGATAGAACCCTATACCAAGATAAGGCAAGGACCTAGAGAACGCTTTAGTGTCTTTCTAGACAGATTATCTAGGGCAGTACAATTAGAGGTAGCAGACATAGATGCTAGGTGAATACTCATAGAATCTTTAGCTTATGAGAATGCGAATCCTCAATGCAAACAGGTGCTTTGGCCTTTAAAAATGCGATCAGCATTCTTGGATGAATGGGTCCTATATACAGGCAACATTGAGTATAATGACAATAAAACTGAAGCATGGGTAGGAGAAGCCATCTCCAAAGGTTTGAAGAGATATCAACATATCAGATGTTATAACTGTGGTAAGATAGGACATTTAAAAAGAAATTGTAGGCAAAGCTTCCCTAGAAATAACACTCCCAGGAATGAATCAAACAGAAGGCCTCAGCCTCCTGGGTTATGTAGAAGGTGTGGCAAAGGCAGACACTGGACAAATGAGTGTAGATCCACCAGAGAAAAGCAAGGAAACCCTTTACCATCGGGAAACTCCTTGGGGGGCCTCTCGAAGGTCCCCACGTCACAGGTGGTCTGAACATTCCCAGTCACAGTGGAAGACAATCTCCCACAGGACAATTAGAAAATTCTGTGCCTATTATAAAAACTCATACTGCTCTGGATGACAAACTAGTGACGGAAGTTGAATCAAACATGACAGAAGGAAATAAAAAAAACGTATATTTTGGCAAACAGCTATAAATAGTCATAGGCCTAGATTGATAGTTAAGATGAATAATGACACAGGGGTGGATGTAACTATCATATCTAATAAATCTTGGCCTCGAAGATGACCCCTGCATGAGGTAAATGTTCAATTCTTAGGGATTGGAACCCTGTCTCAGGTAAAACAAAGCACGAGATGGATTGAATGTATAGGACCCAGAAGGACAGAGAGGAATGTTGAGACCATATGTGGCTGATGTAGTGATAAATTTATGGGGTCATGATCTATTACAGCAATGGAATACACAGATTAACATTCTTCCAGTATTAGATAGGAACCATAAACGACCTCATGATTGCGGAAAAAATATTATTAAGTACTATACAAGACAGATACCAAATATCCAGGCAGTACAAAAACAGATTACAAGTGCTGAACAAACAGAGGAACCAAAATCCCTACCTTTAAAATGGCTAACAGAGGAACCTGTCTGGGTAGGACAATGGCCTATGACCTCTGAGAAGTTAGAAGCTTTAGAAAGCCTGGTTCAGGAACAGCTAAATGCTGGCCATATTGAGGAATCAACCAGCCCTTGGAATTCTCCTGTATTTGTGATCAAAAAGAAATCTGGTAAATGGAGAATGCTTACAGACCTGAGAGCCATCAATAAAGTTATCCAGCCAATGGGCTCTCTACAGCCTGGAATGCCCTTGCCTTCTTTGATACCCAAAGAATGGCCTATTATAGTTATTGATTTAAAGGATTGCTTCTTCACTATACCTTTACAAGAACAAGATAAAGAGAAATTTGCCTTCACGGTACCTAATTACAATAATTCTCAACCGGTGAAGAGATATCAATGGAAGGTTTTGCCACAGGGAATGCTAAATAACCCCCACCCTGTGCCAATATTTCGTACAAAAATCGTTAGAAATAATTCGTAAACAGTTTCCACAATCCATAATCTATCATTACATGGATGATATATTGTTAGCTGACTCTAAAGGAGAAATATTAGAAAAAATGTTTGAGAAAGTAAAGGAAGTTTTACCTCGCTGGGGATTACAAATTGCACCTGAAAAAATACAAAAAGGAGAGTCTATCAACTACTTAGGATATAAAATAGGTCTACAGAAAATTAGACCACAAAAAGTACAGATCAGAAGAGATCGCTATCAGACTCTTAATGATCTTCAAAAATTACTAGGAGAGATTTCTCAACTGCAAACCATAATTGGAGTAGAAAAGCATGATTTGAAAAACCTGAAAATGGCCCTAAAAGGAGATAAGGACTTGAATAGTCCACGAATACTATCAGCTGAAGCTGAGAAGGAATTAGAATGGGTAGAAAAGAGGATACTAGAAGCACATGTGGACCGTGTGGATCCAAACCTAGACTGTATTCTGGTTATATTACCATCTAGAGAATATCCTTCAGGGATTTTGATGCAGAGAGAAGATATCATATTAGAATGGATATTCCTACCACATAAACAGAATAAAAAACTAAAAACATATATAGAAAAGATCTCTGACTTGATTATAAAAGGTAAATTAAGACTTCGTCAGCTAATAGGAAGGGACCCAGCAGAAATTATAGTACCTTTAACTAATGAGGAAATTTCCTCCTTATGGAAAGATAACGAATATTGGCAGAGAGCTTGCAGTAACTTTTTGGGAACGATTAGCAACAAC
The DNA here is from genome assembly GCF_943737965.1 of Phodopus roborovskii. NCBI lineage: Eukaryota > Metazoa > Chordata > Mammalia > Rodentia > Cricetidae > Phodopus > Phodopus roborovskii. Next base: position 47,414,763 of record NW_026126407.1, on the reverse strand, counting down.
TATCCCAAAACTGAGAGAATCAAATTCATAAAGAAAACGATTTGGATCCTTCCACGCATTGTAAGAAAACACCTATTTCTGGAGTTCATACATTCTACACTGATGCAAACAAATCAGGTAAGGCAGGATATAAATCAGGTAAAATTAGCAAAGTGGTTCAAAGCCCTTACAATTCTGTACAAAAGGCAGAATTGTATGCCATTCTCATGGTACTTATGGATTTTAAAGAACCCCTCAATATAGTTACTGACTCTCAATACGCAGAGAGAGTCGTTTTACACATTGAGACTGCAGAATTTATTCCTGACAATACAGAATTAACTTCATTGTTTATACAGTTACAAGATACTATCAGAAAGAGGACTCATCCTATATATATAACACACATCAGATCCCATACGGTCTGCCAGGTCCCCTAGCACAAGGCAATGATGAAATTGATCGTTTATTGATAGGAAGTGTGCTAGAAGCCTCAGAGTTTCATAAGAAACACACGTGAACAGCAAAGGTTTAAAAAAGGATTTTTCTATCACTTGGGAACAAGCCAAGGAAATAGTAAGGAAATGTCCTACTTGCTCATTCTATAACCAAATTCCTTTACCACCAGGCAGTAACCCTAAATGTATAAATAGGAATGAAATATGGCAAATGGATGTGTTTCATTTTGCAGAATTTGGAAAATTAAAATATGTACATTACACTATAGATACATTTTCAGGGTTTCAATGGGCTACTGCTCTGAGCTCTGAAAAGGCTGATTCTGCTATCACACACCTATTAGAGGTAATGGCCATTATGGGCATACCTGCACAAATAAAAACTGACAATGCTCCAGCATATGTCTCCAGCAAATTGAAACAGTTTTTTGGGTATTATAACATAAAGCACATAACTGGTATACCACACAATCCTACAGGACAAGCAGTGGTTGAGAGATCCAATCGTACTTTAAAAGAAATGCTCCATAAACAGGCAGGAGGAACCAAGACACCCAAACACAGATTACATAATGCTTTATTAACATTAAACTTTCTTAATGCTGATGAAAAAGGAAAAACAGCTGCAGAAAGACACTGGACAATAGAAAAAACTTCTGAACTAAATCAGCCAGTGTACTTCAAGGATGTACTGACCTCAGAATGGAAAGCAGGATATGTGTTACGTTGGGGTAGGGGTTTTGCATTTGTATCTACAGGAGAAGAAAACCTATGGATACCATCTAAGTTCATCAAGATCCGAATTGAACAAGAGAAACATCTTAATGAAGACAAATGACAAATTAGGTCCCATGAGGTGTTCGGAGACCTCTTAAAGGTAGGGGAAGCATTCTGTTCTTGTTCTTACAGGAAAACAGAGAAAAATTATCATCCAACAGCCAAAAGACACTGAACATGTAGGTACCTACAGAAGAGAAGACAGCTCTTCAGAAACAATCACTTAATGAAGCGGAATCTGATATATGGTAAAAATATTTAATTGTAGTAAACTATTTCTATACAGAAATCTATTTCTCTCTACTATCTAGTATTCCTGAAGTCCCAATTTATGTAAACCAATGCTGGCTTTGGAGTTGGATTTGGCTTTTCTTCTCTAAATTCAAGCATGTTGTTAAGATTAAATTCACGGTTTCTGCCTTAAATCAAGAAGCCAATTGGTGTAAGGCAGAAGAAAACAAAATCTGGGGACTCATTTCTTATATGCAATTTTCTCTCTGAAATCCTAATTTTCTCACATACTTTTAATGTTTATTGTTGTCTTTCCCTAATGCATACCTTAAAACTTGAAAATAATAACGATTCCTAACAGCAGTCTTTGAACTCTCCGGAAAGAAGATGGGGCCCCACATCATCGTTTCCACTTGACTCAACCTGATGTATCTGAACTACAAACATCACCCTAAAACCGGTTTGAGACTATTTTGCTCGAGACAACTCATGACTAGCTAGGTGTAATGGTGCACCTTTTTATTACACCCTGGCCAGAGTTTCAAATAGAACTACAGTCAAGAATTTTCTGCCACAGTGACTAGCTACATATGTCACAGCCAGTTCTGTTGAGAAATTTGGTTGCTAAAAATTTTTCTTCCTACAGGATCCATTGGAGCAATCATCGTCCCATTTCAGCAGGAAGTAACCTTAAGATAACGACGTCCCCTTTCCCTACCCTTGGAATTTTGGGATAATAGTCATGGTCTTTGGGTTGGTTTTAGTTATTTAGGGTTGGGTATGGAAGGTGATGCTTACACTTGGGTTTATCTTTTAGACAGAAATAGGGAATGGTTGGGAAAGGTATGGTTTAGGTGGGATATAGGTAGATTAGCCTATTTTCTTGTGAATTTGAGTAAGAATGAGATAGTATTTTACAGCTTACATTGTTATGTATTCTTATATGTGGTAAGCTATGTAAAATTAAGTTTATATTTTGTTATATTGTGTTAAATCTTTCCACTTACGATGTTTTATGCACATTATTTTTTACCATATTCTATGTATGTATACTTTTCTTGTATTCAAGACATTTGTATATTGATACAATTTGGGATATTTATCATACTGCCCTTTATAGTTCTACCTCTTGTCTTGACATTTCTACTCTACCTCTATTTTAGGGATTTATATGTATGTATATGTATATAGTTATATTGTTTAAGTATTTGTTCCTGCTTTACTCAGGGAAGTTTTAATCAGTCTTTTAGCTAAGTTCCTGAGTATTACAGATTATCTTCACTCATATTTCCTGTACCTATGAGATTAGTCAGATATAGATGCTTAATCTTCAATAACTTCATAGACATGCAGAACATGGCATTTAAATGTTTTAATATTAGTACTCCATTGACATGAGACACTGTTGCTCCTGACAGCACCGTGCACTTTCCCGAAAATATGTTGGACACTGTTGTTGCTCCTGCTGGAGTTCATTCTCACCTCAGCTAATGGCCTGTTGGGCTAAGAATTGCCCCCACCTTGACCACTGATTTGGACATGCAGTCCTATGTGCTTGCAGGAGACAAATATAGAAGACTGCTTGACCTTGCCAAGTCAGGGTAAGACAGCCATTCTACCTCCCTGCTGTTGTTGTGGTCTGTCAAGTTCTCTTGGCCTTAACCAAAACTGGGTGTACCAACATTGCTATGAGACCTAGGGTGACTGTCCAGGTGGCTTGCTGTTTCTGTCCTTGCTGCACCTTTTGGAAGTTGTCCATCCGCATTTCCTGTCTACTCTAGTATTGTTATTTTCCTTCTCAGGTCTTGATGAGGTTGAAGATTAAATTATCACAACTATTATTCTCTCTTCCTAGTTAGAGATATTAGGTACTAGACTTACGTTTTCCAGCTTAGGACAACTCTATTGTAAACTCCGTTATGCCTTCACCCTAGGACTAGATATGTAGGTCATTTTGTTCTCGATTTTCCTTTTCTTAGAGCACACTTGTTATTCACTGTTTTGTATATAGTTTTGTATTAAGCCTAAATCTTTTCTTTAGACTAAAAGGGGAATTGTAGTGAGATAGTCCTTTTGCAGTAATCGCTCTAAGCTGCACATCTACAGAGCTGATGTGGTCATTTGAAGAATTTCCCTCATAGGCTCAGGTAGCTGAACACCTGGTCTCTACTTGGTGGCAACTGTCTGGTAAAGCCTTGTTGGAGGAAATTCATTACTAGGGGCTCATAACCTCACCCAAGTCCCAGTTCACCCTCTGCTTTGTGCTTGGAATTGAAGATGCGATCTCTTGGCTCCCTGCCCTGGCCACCTGCAGTTCTTCATCTCTGATGATGGACTCTGCCTCTGGAACTATAAGCCCAAATAAACTCTTCCTTCTTTTAGCTGCTTTTGGTTGTAGTTGGTTGTAGTGTTTTATCACAGGACCAAAAAAGTAACCAATGCCTTGTGATTCTGTAAGCAAAACATTCATTAAGTCAAGTAAGAAGCTCATTGGTGAGCCTTGTCAACGGAACCAGTCACAGAGTAGATCAGGGCTTGTAGAGAAGAGAGAAGAATGGGAACATTAACCATTGCCAATGATAAATGATTTTTAAAGGCAAAATAAAAGAGGTGAGATTTTTGGAGTACTATGGAAAAGCCAAATCTCCTAATTGTAGGTATTTATAATGCCAAACAGACAAACCCAGAAAAGCTGCATTATTCTATTAAAAACACTAAACACACAAAACAAAAATCGTATACAGCTGAAACTTTAAAGACTTTAGAATTCACAGAAACTTTTAAATCCAGAAAGGCTTGGAATAATGTATTTCATGTTCTGTAAGGTCAATGCTGCCGATCTAGAATACTATTCCTATCAAAATTATCTGCATTTGTTTGAAGGAAAAACAAAACCAAAAACAAATAAAACCCTTTACACGGCAAACTTTACATGGCAGAAACAGGTTAAACAACTCATGACTAGTAAGCTGGCCTTGCAGATGATACTGGCAGGAATAATTTAGACTAGAGAATAAGATAAACATATCTCTAGGGCAAACAGGAAAGAAGAAATCACACTAGAAAAGTTGCTGAATGAATGAAGAAGAGGAAGACACAAGAGCAGCAGAACGTCATGGATTCATGCATCCTTTTTGGAAGATGGATTTTGTAAGGATTCAGACATTACGCTGGCCTGCCCTGTCACCTGGCAGAATGCACTCAGGCAGCCCAGGGTTCCATGAGTAAAGGACACTTAGGCTCTTTGCTCTTTGTGGCTCTGCTCTCTCTCACTCTCCCTCTCTCTTTCTCCCCCTTTTCTTCTGCTCCCGGTTGGCCACCAGCGACCCCCTTCATTTCCCTCCACCAATAAACTCCACTGTGGGCTGCAGCAAAAGAACAACATTGGTGTGTTGAAACTTGGTTAGGCTCTCTCCATAAACTCTCCTGCCACCTGCTGGTGGGCAGCGGAGACACTCGGGATCCTGATCCCAAATCAGCAGCCCGCTTTTCATCTACCCATTTACTGGGATCACCATCTAACACGGGCTACAATTCTGTAAGGGACCCCTTTTCCTGGTCAGCTTAAATGTTTCCCTTATTCTTGGAAACGGGGGAGGCCCCAGTTTGATTGTTTGTTTGTTCGTTTGTTTGTTTCTCGAGACAGGGTTTCTCTGTGGCTTTGGAGCCTGTCCTGGAACTAGCTCTTGTAGACGAGGCTGGCCTCAAAATCACAGAGATCCGACTGCCTCTGCCTCCTGAGTGCTGGAACTAAAGGAGTGTGCCACCAACGCCTGGCCATGTGTGTTTTTAAATGATGGTAAACATTGAAGGTTATAAAGATTTATTTCAAATCAACAAAATATTTATACCACCCAGTCTTTCCTGTAAACTGTTTATAAAGGTTAAGCTTCTATCACAAAAGCGAATTTTTTCTCTACTAGTTTGCCTTTTATAGGCGTAAATCCAACCTATTAAGTTAAAACCAGTTACAATCAGGCTGGAGGGTTAAGTAAAACATCTCTCCACAGAATCTCAGCTTGGATCCAGTTCTCCAGACAGATCCTACACTAATGTTGTTGTAGCCATCCTGAGTACAGATTAATTAATTACAGGGTTAAAGCCTTACGTAGACACTTATGTGCTTAAGGCGAGTAACTAAAGACAAATTTTGTCTGCTGAGATATACTAAACAGTCAGACAGCCCTCAAATGCTCAGAGATCTAGAGAATATGGCATTTAAATGTTTTATTAAAGAGCTTTCCATAACAAAATAGGCCAGCTGCTGGCACCACCCCATTTCCTCCAGGAAGACTGGTGCACACTGAGGAAACCCCACCCACAAAAGTGGCAACGCCAGCCACTGAACAATCCTGCCTTTCCTCTCAACTGCTGCAAAGGGCTCTAAGGACCATGGACAAGAGGGCAGTGGAACTGACTTTCTCCATGTTGCTTGGGCCAACGGTAGGTAAGTCTTCCCAAAGCTCCTAATCCACAGGTCTCGTGCCATCAGCAGAAGGCAGACACCCTTAAAGGCTCTGACTTCAACAACTGTGGAGGACCTGGGGATGGCTGTCCATGCTGCCAGCTAGTGAGTCTCTGTTACACTCTAATCATTCATTCAGGTAAAATTTTATCCTTCTCAAGAACTCTGATGATTTTGATGACAGGTAGCTTTGTCAGCCTAAAGCAGCAGCCAAAGCTCCAACTGTCACAAAACAGATGTCAGGAACAGGTATTTCAGGTGCGTAGGTGTGAAGACAGGAGTGTGTAAGTGTATGAAGGTCTAAGAATGGAAGTTATGAAGGTCTGAGGAGAAACGGGCTTAAGTGAGGACAGAAAAGTGATTTGAGACATTCAAATAGATGAAACATGTTCCAGATTATTTCTCTCTCTCATTATGCTACTGTTCATCGTCTTAATATTAGTCAATAAAATTTGGATAAGCTACTAATCCAACTCTGACAGGGTACTAAGCAACAGGCTATGCCACTATACGATAACTGCAATGTCAAAATTAAGGTGCTTTTCATTGTGCTAAAGATGTCTGTCAGTTTTAAAAATGTTAATGCATTCAGCCAAATCATTTCTAACATGAGTATGCTGCTAATGTGTCTAAAATTTATGTTTTTACAAACTCAAATGAGTTTTTTAAGTTCCAGGGAGCCAAGTTGGACCCATCCAAACAGGTCAGATTCATTCCAAATAAATATTATTCAACCTTTCCCTGGTCCCGGGACTCTCTTCCCTTATCTTGGGACCCTCTTGGGAACTCCTCCCTCATCTTACAATCTTCCCTTCAAGTACCAGGACCTAAGAAAAAAATTTTTTTTCCAAACTTAACCTTGACGTCTGCTCTGCCAACATCTTGCCAGGTCTAAGAGGCGCCAGAGAGTTCCATACAGCCTGGACTTCGATGAAACAACCAGCTATCCCAGGACGTGGCAGCACCCCAGCTTTCTCAGGTCCCCCAAAGATGGTCAATGCCCCCCCCCCCCAGGTCAGTAGGAAGTAGTCTTGAGAACTCAATGCCTTTACTCCCTAACCTGCCACGCTTAACTCCTCACCTTTTTAATAATAAAAGTGGGAATGTAAGGATTCAGGCATTACTCTGGCCTGCCCTGTCACCTGGCACAATGCACTCAGGCAGTACCCTGGTCAGCCCAGGGTTCCATGAGTACTAGTCTGCAGGAAGGTGTAAAGGGCCCTTTAAAAGACAGACTCCGCCCACCTACGCTCTTTGCTCTCTTTGTGGCTCTCCCTCTCTCTCCCCCCTCTCCCTCCCTCCCTCCCTCCCTCCCTCCCTCCCTCCCTCCCTCCCTCCCTCCCTCCCCTTCTCTCTCTCCTGCTCCTGGCTGGCCACCAGTGACCCCTTCTTTTCCCTCCACCACTCTACATGGACACATGGAGTCTCACGTTCCTGCTTCCTTACCCACAGCCACAGCAAAAGAACAACAGCCTTGGGTTTTGTCACTGGATTTCTGTCCATCTTCCCATTGTGATCACACCGAATACATCTTTTTCAGCTTTTTACTATCAACGGAGCTAGCTGTAATACCAACCTGCCAGACAAAATGTGCCTGTTGGTGCAGTGTGGCATGATGGTTATGGGGAAACTAACCACTGTCTGACTGGAATCTAACTCTATTCAGAGAAGGAATTCAACCCAGCAGTGGTGGCTCACACCTTTAATCCCAGCACCCAGGACACAGAGGCAGATGGATCTCGGTGAGTTCAAGGCCAGCCTGGTCTACAAATCAGGACAGCCAGCTACACAGAAAAATCCTGTCTCAAAAAAAAAAAAAAAAAAAAAAAAAAAAAAAAAAAAAAGTTCCTGGTCCCATAACCCTGGTATAAAGCTGTTGGCAGGGAAGCTCTCAGGACCATGGAAAGCCTAAATGGCATGGGCTGACTTAGGAATGTTTATTTTTATACCCATAGGTTGGTGCTGCTCTCAGCTGTGGCCAGAAAAGATCTATTTGCTGTGGGCAATGCTTAATTTGTGCCAAGACCCATAACTGGTTAATGTGCTGTCAGTCACACATGATTGCTGACTATTTGACCCTAAATGAGGCCCTCCAAGGCTCAGGGAACACTTTGAAAGGGGGATTAGCAAGAATGGGAAGGAGCTCTGTAAAACACTCTCCTAGAGATGACAGGACTTCTCATCTGTGAACTCACCACTGCGGTGCGTACCTTCTAAAAGCCTGGGCAAAACTGGACCTGTCAGTGTTCTGGCGGGGATAGATGAGGGGCTCAAAAAGTCCTACTGCTCCCTGAATAGCCATAGACAGTACGGATACGGGGAGGGAGAATCATCCTCCCGATGTGTGGCTGCTGGTATTGTACAGCCCTCACTCAAGTAAATAGTCCCCTTTTTGTGCTCGCGCAGACAACCATGATTAAATGCGTTGGCCACATCCAAAAGAAGACAGGAAAGTGCTGGAGACTTAGAAAGAAGAGATTAAGTGGGAGAGGGAAGGAAACCAGAAGGGAAAATGACGGGGGCTGTAGTCAAAGAACGAACAACTATAGTGTGTGTGTGTGTGTGTGTGTGTGTGTGTGTGTGTGTGTGTGTAATTATGAATGTTTTAAAGACACACAGGTTTCTGTAAAATGGGAGTTCTTAATTAGTCTAAGTAATTAAAAACCCAGATTCAGATACAGAGGGAAACGCTGAGAGATCAGAGAGAAGAAGGAGCAAGCCTCAGCACACCTTTCCTCCTTAGCGTCTCAAGAGACGGAGAGGGAGCTTCTGTTTCCTCCTGCTTATGCCCTCTCTCTGCCCAGCCATCTCACTTTCTGTCTCTACCAGGCCTCCATGGTTAGCTAGAGGCAAGCTCTATTCTCTGACCTTCAAGACAAGCCTTTTTTTTTTTTTTTTTGTTCAAACAAGATATCTCTATACCTTTCCATAGTCACTCTGAATGGTAATGGCCTCAGTTCTCTTATCAAAAGAAACAGACTGGTAGTTTTTAGTTTCATGTTCTTGTCTTCAGGGAATGCATCTCACCATAAAAGACAGATGTTACCTTAGTATGAAAGGATGCAGAAGGTGTCCCCAGCAAATAGAACCAGGATCGAGCAGGCGTCTCTCTTCTAACATTTAATAAAATCTACTTTAAGCTAAAACTTTTCAGAAGACATAAAGAATTCACATCATTCTAACAGAGAAAATCGATCATGGAGATCACAGTGCTAAACACATACCTGGATACACATGCTAAGAAAGCAAACACTAGAGGTGAAATCCCAAAACAGCAGCAATGGCTGACTTCAACATCCCTTTCTCTCCAATATCTATCTGGTAGTTGTCACAAAAATCAGTCAAAGATCTGCGCTAGGCCAGGTGGTGGTGGTGCACACCTTTAATCCCAGCACTTGGGAGGCAGAGGCAGGCAGGTGGATCTCTGTGAGTTCGAGGACAGCCTGGTCTACAGAGCGAGTTCCAGTACTGGCTCTGTAGCTACTGACAAACCATGTCTCGAAAAACAAAACAAAACAAACAAAAAACCAAACAAACAAAAAGATCTGTGCTAAATGACATTATTAAGTGGACTTTACAGAAATATACATTGTAGAATATTCATTCTTCTCAGAAGTATGTGAAACTTCCTATTTTAAAATTAAAATTTAATTTTTTATTATTATGTAAGATTTTCTCAAAGATTCATCATCTTTGTTTATGTGGTTGTGTGCATATGTGTGTGCGTGTGTGTGTGTACACACACATGTGTGCATGTTCTTGTGTGTGAGTGTATATGGGTATGTGTGCATTGGATCCCCTGGAGCTGGAGTTACAGGTAGTTGTAGTTGTGAGTTACCTGATGCAGGTACTGGGATTTGAACTCAGGTCTTCTGGAAGAGCATGAAGTGCTCTTAACCCCTGAGCCATCTTTTCAATCCCTACTATTGATTTTTCCTTCATACAGAATGCATTTTATTTTGATCAAATCATCCTTTATTTCCTTTCAACTCCTCTTGTGACCCAACATCCATCTTCACACAACACACACACACCTTATTGGCTACAAATCAGGGTTGCCTGATTGCATGTGGTTGAATGTGGATGTATGTGGATGTTTGTGTGGATGTGTGTGTGGACCACATGCCACAGGCCATACCCTTGAACAAATCTGACTTTCTCTCCACTGGCAGCATCAACTATGTGTGGTTTTGCAATGAGGAGTGGGAACTGGTGAGGCTCCTACCATCACAGTGAAGTGTCTACTAGACTCACCTTCTGTAGATCCTGTGTAGGGAATCACAACCATTGGAAGTTTGTGAGTGCAATTGCCTGCCAAGTCCAGAAAGATTTGTTTTATAACAATCCTCCCCAACCTCTGGCTCTTAGACTATTCCCACCCCTTTTCCATGCTGTTTCCAGAACCTTAGGGGTAAAGGGTGTGATATAGAGGTTCCATTTGGGGACAAGCATTCTCCAGTCACTTAATCTCTACACTCTGATTATGTGGTTCTCTGTGTTAACCTCCATCCACTACAAATAGAAGCTTCTCTGATGGCACGTGTGATTTGGACCACTCTATGGGTGAAAGGATTAGGATTCAGAAGATAGGTACTATATCAACCAGCAAGATGACCGTATGTAGTGGGTTCTCGGCAGCTACACAGTACCGGAAATCAGTTCTCCACTGTTGAGAGGACTTTAGATCCAGTTTCCCTTAGGATACCCATGTCAATATTGCGCTGATGGATGGATTTGGCTAAGCAAGTCATTACTGTAGTGCCTGGGCTCGCAGCTGAGTAAGACCGTTACCTTTTCTCTCCTGGCAGCCTGCCTTACATGGTGTGGAGATATAAAAGCTGACAATTGGGTCAGAATGAGAATCCTGTACCAACTTGATTTCTGTAAATTCTGTGGCCAGTGTGTGCATTGCTCTCTCGCAGCTGACCCACTCTCCACGGTGCTGTTCAGGACCAGCCTTGCCTCATCCTTGTTTCCCTCTCCTCCTCATATCAGTCAGCAGCAGACTGTGGCTGCCCTTCCTAAAGCTGCACACCTCACACAGAGACTTCTCCAGCAAGCCGCATTATATGTCTGTGCAGACCAGCACCCTGGGGCCTCCTGGCTGCAATAACCACGAAGCTGATGATTTTACCCTCCCAAAGCAGCAGTCAGCTTCCTCTGCCCTCACACAAATAAAATCTGAAGTCCTTACTCAGCATGGCAAAGGTTCACCATCTGCCCCCGATGGTTATTCCTTCATATGCACTGATATCCTTGCCACTTTGCTGAGCAAGCCATGGAGACAGACTCACCAACTGTTCCCAGTCTCTGCTGAGACTAAGGTGTCAGAGCTGACCTTTTGCCCCACCCTGTCCCTGCCAGGCCCTGGAGGCTCTTTGTGCCTTTGCCCTTGCCATACTGTTTTCAGCATTCACTGCCACGAGATAGACCAGACACTCTGTATTTGCCGTATTTCTTCCTCCCCTGCAAGGGGAAAACTCCATCTGTGGAGGCAGGAACTTGCTTCTGTTTCCTCCAGGCCCTGTCACTGGTGCCCTGCATGGTGCTACTAATAAGTTTAACAAATATAACCTGAGCAAAGGAGTTGACAGAGGATTGAGTGAGTGAGCAAGCAAGGGAATAAATAGAAATCTTCCTGTTAACTCATGATAAGCTGTAAAGGCTTGACTTAGAACCAAAGTATTTGGGTCAAAGTTTTTTCTCTAAGACCAATTCCTTCAAAGATCCTTGTGTGTGTGTGTTGTGTATGTGTGTGCGTGTGTGAGACTATGTGTGTATGTGTATGTGTGTCTGTGTGTGTGACTGTGTGTGTGTGTGTATGTGTGTGTGTATGTGTGTGTGTGACTGTGTGTGGTGCGTGTGTGCATGTGACTGTGTGTGTGTGGTGTGTGTGTGACTGTGTGGTGTGTGATTGTGTGTGTATGTATGTGTGTGACTGTGTGTGGTGTGTGTGCACGTGTGACTGTGTGTGTTGTATGTGCATGTGTGTGTGTGGTGTGTGTGTATGTGTGTGTGACTGTATGTGGTGTGTGTATGTGTGTGTGTGGTGTGTGTGTGGTGTGTGTGTGGTGTATGTGTATGTGTGTGTATGGTGTATGTGTATGTGTGTGTATGGTGTGTGTATGTGTGTGTATGGTGTATGTGTATGTGTGTGTATGGTGTGTGTATGTGTGTGTGTGACTGTGTGTGGTGTGTATATGTGTGTGTGTTGTGTGTGTGTGATTGTGTGTGTATGTGTATGTGTGTGACTGTGTGTGGTGTGTGTGCGCGTGTGACTATGTGTGTTTGTGGTGTGTGTGTGTGAGACTGTGTGTGGTGTGTGTATGTGTGTGGTGTGTGTGTGTGTATGTATGACTGTGTGTGTGGTGTGTGTGGTGTGTATGTATGTGACTTTGTGGTGTGTCTGTGTGTGTGTGAGTGTGTCACACATAGATTTCTTGCTCTTCCAATCACTTTCAAAACCCTGGTGGTTGGAGTTGGGTCGGTGAACTTCGATGTGGCCAAGTCCGAGTGGTCCTCTATAAACGGTTCTCAGAGAACCGTTCTCTGCTCTTCCCTCAGAAGCAGGCTTGCTGACAGAAATGAAAAACTCACGAGGGACATTCCTGGGTCCCGATGATCTATGTCAGCATTTTTGCCTGTCCTCTTGTCTGTAAGTATGGGGCTAACAGCAGCATGGAAGCTGGTGACTCAAAGGCTTGACTTCAAGCCCCAAACCTACCCGCTGCCACCCGCTGCCACCCGCGCCACCCCCGCCACCCCCGCCACCCGCTGCCACCCCCGCCACCCCCGCCACCCGCTGCCACCCCCGTCACCCGCTGCCACCCCCGCCACCCCCGCCACCCGCTGCCACCCGCTGCCACCCCCGCCACCCCCCACCACCCCCGCCACCCCCGCCACCCGCTGCCACCCGCTGCCACCCCCGCCACCCGCTGCCAGTGTGGTTCTAAGAAGGCTACCTGCATTTGGTTTCCTTGATGTACACTAGGCGTGGTGAAGAGAGCTGTGAGGAGTTCACATTAATCCTGAACTCCACTGCCACCGCAGAGGCTGCAGTCACCACACAGACCAACACTTATGGGACTCCCTTGGGTCAGGGTTCTTGGGTCAAAGTAATTTCACTTTATTTAGATTTGTTTTAATTTAAAGAAATTTATTTTACTTTTAATGCTGTATATTTGTGTGTATCTCTGTGTATGTGCACATGAGTGCAGGAGCCTAAAAAGGCCAGAAGAGGGCATCAGATCACCCAGGAGCTGGTATTCAAGGCTGTTGGGTGCTGGACACTGCCCTTGGGTCCTCTGGGAAACAGCAGTATGAGCTCTTAATTATTGAGCTATTTATTTAGTCCCACTTCACTAAATTTAATCAACTTGGTCTTTAAAAAAATTATTTAAAATTTTGTGTACATCGGTGTGAAGGTGTCAGATTACAGGAACTGGAGTTATAGACAGTTGTGAGTTGCCATGTGGATGCTGGGAATTGAACTCAGGTCCTTTAGAAAAATAGTCTGTGCTCTTAACCACTGAGCCATCTCTCCAGCCCCCTTAACCTAGTCTTAAGGAGTAGGCATTGCAATGGCAGTTTCACAAAGGGAGACACTGTGGTTCAGAAGAGACAACCCCATGTCCACAATCACATACAACTTTTAGATGGCAGACCTTGGATTCATACCCAGGGCTACCTAAACCTGGCTTTCTTCACTGCACCGAAGGCAGGCCTTCTGAGGGTGGGGGAGTGGGGAGTGGGAGGTGGGGGGCACATGATTTCCTCACACACAGAGATCTCCAGCTCAGTCACCTGGAGGCCTCAGGTGAGGGTAGAAAATGGACAGGTGAGGATAGCGTGCTAACATGCAGTGGAAAGCCAGGTCCGTTGGGTCAGAACGTGGATGGACCCAGGTCTTCTTTTGCAAGACCGAATGAAACCCAAATACTCTAGCAGCTTCCTGATGTTGAGGTCCCCAGTTACATCTACGGGTAGAGATTTGTGTCCTTGGGCCACAACATACAGGACCGGCAAGAGACAAAGCACTGTGCTGAAGTTCTTATTCGGACATCTAAAACATGACTGCATTTAGAGACAAGTCCTTCAAGCAGACAGCTAAATTAAAAAGAGTTGATTGAGGATCCACTGAACATGAGTGGCATCCTCCTGCAGACAGGAAATTGGTACACCTTGCCAGGATGCAGGGGGATGATGCTAGAGGCAAGCTGAGCAGAGACGCTTCAGAAGAACCCAGTCTGCCTGCACCAATGCCAGACTTTCAGCCTCAGTGGTCAGAACATGCGTTCCCCCAGGTCATTAGGCCTGTACTGTTTTGCTCTGGTAGCCCTGGGGAGCTAGTATATTTTGTCTTTTCTTCTATTTCCCTTTTTGCTTCCTATTTTATACTCCCGTTCTTTTTTCTCTTTCGTCTTCCCACTCTCCCATGTCAGAATAGAACCTATAATGATCGAATTCAAGAAGAAAATAATGCTTTCAGAGTGGATAAGTGACAGATCTGTCTCTAGATAGAGATGAAGGCAAGCCCACCTCCACACACCTCCCCAAGATGCGGGCCAAGGTAAGAGATATGTCATTCTTTTTAGAGCGTGGCATTGCTTAGAAACAGTGTTTGGAGGTGTCAGGAGCATCCTTAATGGACAAACGGTGTTCTTCGTTCACTAAGTTGACTTCCAAGGCAAGAGGGAAGGAGGCAAAGGAGTCAGTTACAAGAATGAACTGGCAGTGGGTGGGTTGGGGGGATCCTGTGCCTCCCATCCCCAGATACCCTCTAAAGTGCCACACTCAGGCTCACAAATGGCTCTCCGAATGGGCTTGCTCACAGTGCTCACAAAGGTAGGGCGGAGAAAGCGGCGCGATGGCTGCTGCCAGCTTCTTGTAACAATTTCCCTGCCTACTCCATAAGCCTGTGCTCTACACCCCCATTTTATTTTTGTTGAAACCAAGCCTCTGAGCCGATTGGTGAGCAGGTCAAGGCTTTTAGCCAACGAACAAGGAGGAGGATTGGAGCTCGGGTTCAAGGGCTCTAGCACAAGCTGCTGGCACAGCAGCCACAAGGTTTTGCTCACCCAGGTCTGGCGAGTCTCCTGCAATCCGCACAACAGCAGCCACAGAACAAAGGAGCCGAGCGTTGTATGCACAGAGCCACCTCGCCACCAGGGGGCAGCGCGAGCGCACCGTCGCCTTGGGCGCGGTGGGGCCGGTGTCCGCTCGCGTGTGTCGCTGGTGCCTTAGCTCCCCTCTCCTTAGGCCACCTTCCTCCTCTTGCAAAGTGAAGGAATTGATTTTCTAGCTCATGGCATTTTCTGCCCACCCCTCTTTCTTCCTTCTACACGCAGAACCAGACATTCTTGGCTACTACCGGGTGCCTCGGCCCCAGCACTGCCCGCCCCATTCTGTGCCTCCCACTCTGCTGTGAAGGCGTGTTCCAGTGTCACATGTAACAAGCGAATGTAGAACCGAGAATGCCCGTGACAGTACAGAGGGAACTCACCCCCCCCCCCATCATCACTTCCCACCTCATGACCAGAACCCCATCACCTCTGCACCACATCTCTGTTTCCAGCTTGTTCCCTGCTGGCTAAGCCTGTGTGGGTTACCAGAACCTGGAGGCTCCCTCCTGCCTGCCTGTCCTCTAACAAAGCCTGGTACCCCAGATAGGTTTGGGCAATACAGCATAGGGTGAGCTCCCTCCCCATTAGCTGGCTCTACACCTGCAGCTTCCACCATCCACTAGCCCCATCACAGAGAAACCACCTTACTCTGGGTTCAGCTATGCATGGATTTTTCCTCCCTCCTGGAAACCATGGCTATGTGCATTCCCTCATGTCTTCATACCGTCCTGCAAAGGAGAAATGCTGCCAAGGCCTTTCACAGGGGAGACTGAGGCCCCAGGCAGGCAGCCTTCTGTTTCTCTCTGGGAGGTTTTCCAGTGTCCTGCCTCCCTTTACTATTGGGCCATGTTTTGTCTTGCAGCTTACAGCCACAGCTGCCCACCCGGCAGATACAACGCAAGATTCCAGCCCTCTAGATTTACAGCCACAGATTCAACTCACAATGAGGAAAAACATTAAACACACACACACACACACACACACACACACACAGACACCCCTCTATAGAACATACACAGATCCTCCCAACAGTACCGTATAACAGCTACTTACACTTTACTAGGTATCTCAGGGTCCCTGGAGATGATTAAAGATGCATAGAAAGACATGTTTGGGTTTTATGCAAACACTCTGCCATTTTATATCAGGGAGTATGATCACCAGAGAATTTTGACAGTTGAGGGTAGGCATGTACTCTTAAATCACAGCATGGCTGAATTGCTTTCTCATGTATATTAGTGACACTTTTGAGTGGCTATGACAGATAACACAGGAAAGCAACCTAAAGGTGGAAACATTTGTCTTGGCTCATGATTTCAGATGTCTCAGCTATATGGGAACCTGCCATTTATAAGATAATTAAAGAATAAAAATCAAGCTGGGTGGTGGTGCACACCTTTAATCCCAACACTCAGGAGGCAGAGGCAGGAGGATCTCTGAGTTCAAGGCCAGCCTGGTCTACAGAGTGAATTCCAGAACAGCCAGGGATACACAGAGAAACCCTGTCTCAGGGGAAAAAAAAAAAAGAATGAAAATTAAAAAGTTTGAAGAGAGTGGTTGCATGGCTGAAAAATGATTTAGGCATTAAAAAAAAAAAAAAAAAAAAGCCCCAGGGCCAGGAGTGGGTCACCTCTCCATCAGCCAATGCTCAGAGAAGCCCTTCAAAGCAAAGCAGGCACTTGCCATTCTTCTTGGTTGCCATCGGAAGTTCATCATTGTAAGACCCTATTGCTGAAGATATCGCCTACTTTAGTTGCAAAATACAGATAAGCTAAGCAGAAAACAAGCAGGAATCTTCTTCTGGTCTGGCTAGCATTCAGAAGGGCTACACAGCCTGCTTTGGGAGAGAGCTCAACAGTCTCAGTGAACTCTGCGAACAATAACCAGCTGCTTTTGCCACTACACAGGAGGGATCATACTTGTCACTGTGAATCTGGTCAAAGCCCAGGGCTGGGGAGGGCATAGTCCCTAGGGAGAACCTACTTACTGTTGTCTTGCTAAATGGATGTTTATTTTATGTTTTAGTCTTAGGTGATGAAACACCATGACCAAAATGCAAGTTGGGGAGGAGAGTGTTTATTTGGCTTACACTTCCACACTGTCTGTATATAGTCTATCATAGAAGGAAGTCAGGGCAGGGACACAAACAGGGCAGGAACCTGGAGCAGAAGCTGATGCAGAGGCCATGGAGGATGCTGCTTACTGCTTGTTCCCCCTGGCTTGCTCTGCCTGCTTTCTTATAGAAACCAGAACTACCAGCCCAGGAGTGGTCCTGCCCACAATGGGCTGAGCCCACCCTCATCGATCACTAAGAAAATGCCCCCAGGCTTGCCTACAGCTCTATCTCTTGAAAGCGTTTTTTTTTTTTTTTTTCTCAATAGAGGCTTCCTTCTCTCTGATGACTCTAGCTTGTCAAGTTGTCATAAAACTAGCCAGGACATATGTGTTGTCAAGTTGTCTTCTACATACTTATGTTTATGTCCATAGGTTCCTGCTGCTCTCAGTTTTGGCTAGAGAAGCTTCTGTTTGTAGTGGGCCAAGTTTAATAACCTAATGATGCAACTTAGTCTCAGAAGAGCAAGTGTAACAGCTCCCCTCCCCACCCCCAGGCCTTAGCACAAGTGACACCATGTTGGAGGCACCATTCTGACCTTAGAACCCAGCATGCAGGTCCCAGCACCTGCCAAAATGGGAACAAAAACCTGGCCCACAGTTCCAGGAAAGCCCATAAATGTACTGACCCTTGCCTCCTGGCTTCTGTGGTTCTGCTTCTGGCCAACTGAAGTATGACAAGCGGGTGTGGTTTTTGTGTATAAAAACCACAGGGCTCTGAGGCTTGGGACTGTGAGGTTTGGGCATGTTCCCCACACAGCTGCCCAGCAATAAATACTTTGTGGCTTTATGAGTGTCTGTGTAGTGGTCTCTGGTGGGCTTATCTTGCAACTTACTGGAGGTGCCGGCAAAGTCACCAGAGAACAAGATGCTGGGACATGAGGGGGCTCAGATCCCCTCTGTGGTGATAACATAGAAAAGGGCAGTTCCTAGGGAGTATGCACCCTGACATGGTCCCCATGAGCTTCTTCCTCTGATCCTACTGCACAAAGTTCTTTCTGCCCTGACCTTGCTTGCTTCAGTGACAACCCTTATCCATTTCATGGCTCACATGTGAATTGGGTCATCTCTATTTACTCCTAACCAGGATCTCTTGTATAGAGGTGGTATGTATACAGTCCTGGACCAGTTGCCTTTGGAGTTCCGATAAATGTGTAATGATAGTAGTCACTATTCTCTCCAAAGGAATCCAGATATCACAAAGGCTGAAACAATTGGCAGCCCACTGAAGTATCCCACACTAGATACTCTCAGGAACACTCATCAGGCACCTTGCCACACCTAGGAACTATGAAGTACTTTCCTGAGTTCTGGGCTTTTTGTATTCTGTTACTCAAGCCTCAAATGCCCTTAGCCCTTGTCTCCCTATGCAAACATTCTATGCACCCATCCAAGTCTGCTCCTTTCAACGATGCTCTCTGTGAATCTTCTCCACGGCCCCACCCATCACCCCTAATACATTCCACTGTCTTCATTGGAAATCTCCCTTCTGTTGGGCATGCACATCACTTGGCTGGGACACTCTCATGGCGGTGGGTATTCTGTGGGATGCAACAGACGATCTCTATGAAATCATCCAGATCAAGGTCAGAGAAGGCACTTGAGTCTTTTTGTGTCCTGAGCATCCTGAACCCTGCTAGGCAAAGATTGATGCATCAGCCTTTGTTGAATGAATGAATGAATAAAATAAATATCGGGTGCCGGCTTGTTTCTAGGGAGGCTCCGTGGTGTAGATGGCATTCACTACTCAGGACTCTTTTTCCCCATTCACTCAGGCACAGCTGACCACACACTGGGGCCGCTCGTTAGGAAGTGATAGGCTCTTAATTCGGTTTCATTATTTTTTTTCATAAGACAATATGATTCCTCTTTAGTACTTTCCAAGGCACACCAATCAGCATACTAATCACCCCAAAGTGTCAACGGAATCTGCCAATTTTGTACATTTGCATATTTCCTGTAGGGCTCCGCATCCCCTCCCCCTTCCTTTCATTAGCTATTCTTGGAAGAGCTTTGCACCCTCCATATTGTTCAAACGGGCTTGATTTTTATTTCACTTTGTAAAGACAGATTTATGAGATGATGAATGAGTCCCTGCCAGTTTCATGCATTTCCGCTCTGTACACTTACACCTTATATTTATTCAGCCCCATTCTCTCCTCCTGGCTCCAGATGGTGTGGCAATACAGCCTTGGGTGAAGGCAGAAACTCCTCCTCCCCCTCCTCCGCATCATTTCAGCTCTGGCTCTCCGGTGCCAGGTTTGAACGGTGCATGGCCCTCTGGCAAATGCTGCTTCACCTGCAGATTTCACTGCAGCTTAAGAGCCAGGGACTGTGAGCGAGACAATGGGAAATGTCACATGCAGTAGGCTTTCCCATTTCAGTCACTGCCCCATACATAAAACCACAGCTGAAACAGAGTTTGATATATTCACAGACGTCCCCCCCCTCCCAAATGCTTTATCCACGCAGGAAGCAGGCCACAAACGTCTCAAGAGAAGACTCAGGCAATAGAACAATGAAACAAAAGCCCAAGCAGATGAAAAGCGTTGGCAAGAACATGTGTTTGGTCCTCAGCACTCTCTTGCCTTCTGTCTGAAATGTGACACAGGGAATCAGGTATCATGTAGATGGAAGATGGTTAGAGACAAAGATATCAGTGATCTTTAGGAGATGTACATGCATCCCCCACCCAGCTGAATAGGGGCTGGGACAGACCACAGGGTATGGGAATTGATTATAGGGGCAGCTGAGTGAGAACAAATCTGCCCCTTGCTTTCCTTATGGTCCAGGGAAGTGGGGAGATTGTGTGGCTCTGAGGTGCCCAGGCTCAAGAGTATGGTAGGTAATAATGGAATGTGCTGTGCACAGGCAAGGAAATCAGGAGCAAACAAATGCTCAGCATTTGAGATCAGAAATTTTCCTGTTTTTAGCATGTGTGGTGGTATGCATGGGAGGCTAAGGCAGGAGGATTGCAGGTTTGATGCCAGTCAACCATTTCTTCTAAGTTGATTAATCAATGGCACAATAGCCAAGGATCATTTGGAGTAGTGGGACTCTGCAAACATCCAGGTGGATCCAGAAAGAACCAGAGACTCACAGTCCTTGCCACATGATGCTATTTATGAACTTAGACACTGGTGGTGGGAAGCAAGGGAACCCTTGACTTGGTGAGGAGACCCAGAGCTGACTGAGTTTCTCTGCATTCACACAAAACTCTTCAGAGTGGTCTACAGACTGGAGGGTGCAGACAGTCATGTAGGCTACTCAGGAACCAAGGAGAAGAGATTTACAGATGTGTTTGCATCTGGGATAGGTAAACTCCGTATACTTTACCAAGCAAAATGACTCAAACTGACTTCAGAGTTCCTGTGGGTCCTAGACCTTTAGGTAGATTCCAGACCCTGACATCTTTGTCTCTGTCCATCTTCCGCCTACATTATTCTCTGTGCTATATTTCAAACAGAGGCAAGAAAACTGGAGGGTGGTGGTGCATACCTTTAATCCCAACATTCGGGAGGCAGAGGCAGGCAGATCTCTGTGAGTTCGAGGCCAGCCTGTTCTACAGAGTGAGTTCCAGGGCAGGCTCCAAAGCTACAAGGAGAAATCCTGTCTTGAAAATCAAAAACCAAAACCAACCACACAAAGCAAAACAAACAGAGGCAAGAGAGTGCCAAGCTGGACTAAACACAATTTCTTGCCAATACTTTTCATCTGCCACTAGGAGCTAGAGATTTCATGTTCCTTTAGAGGAAGATACAGAAGGCAGCCATATAGTTTATAGATATAAGCATTCCAATATCTCATAGCCTGTAAGAAGAGATCTGTTTGTTTTGTCCTGCAAGTGTTCCAGTACTTCCCAAAGCTGGGGATGATATCAGAAAGCCCCCCAACAGGTGTCCACATGAAAACATTTTACAGCAAAGCTCCCAGTATCTGTGGTGTGCATGTATGTATATGTGTGACAGTTCATGCAGGGAATGAAGAGATAGAATGGTATTGGGGTGGGTGGGTGTTTTGCTTGCTTAGATGGCAGAGTCCTCAGGCTCCTCGTAGAACGTTGTCAAGGGGCATCTGGCACAGACAAGAAATTATCAGCAGAAATAGAACCAGGCACTCGTAAACCTTAAATATAGCTACATTTGCAGACCCTGCAATGGAAAAGGAGCTATCGGTTTACCCCAGTTGTCCTTTCTCATTAATCTTCATTCATGGTGTTTGACTCTGGTGTGGCATCTCTGCAGAAGGGCAGTGAAAACTGACATGGCGGGGGGGGGGGCTACACCATTTGATTTTAGTTTAGTTTGGAACTGAACTCCTCTGTTAGGTTCCAAAGGACCAAGCTAAAGGCTCAAACAGTGGAATCACTTATACTGATGTTGTGAGAATTCAGGATTGAAGGCTGAGGGGTTGGAGAGTGCGTGCTCTGGCCAAGGATCCAGGATTGGCTCTCAGCATCCACAAGGTGGCACATAGCTATCTTGTCAGGCTCAGTCCTGGCACCCTGGGCTCCCTCCTGGTACAACTGCCTGGGGCTCTTTGCCTTGGACTGGGGCAGGTTAAATTCACGATTCCCTTCTTGTGGGTTGTTCCCAATTCTGAGGTCACCAGGGTAATTCAAGATGATGTCCAGCACTGGCGTGTGAGTCACAGGGTGACAAGTGGAGTGGGCGGTCCTTCACTACTCACGTGCATCTCTCCAAACCCACAGATTTTGAAGCTTTTGAGGCCTGGACACTGTCCTGAGTGTAGGAACCCTGGTCTGAGCTGTGTTTGGTAGGGCTTTTATTACTTTTTTCCTGACTTTGCTAATGTTTTTTGTCTCTGTACTTTTCAGGTGTGATGACTAGTTTTGGTTCTAGAATTACTCACCACCAAAGTTGCCTTGGTTAATTTGATTTGTCGACATATTTATTCAGGGTCATCTTAATTGTGCTAATTGATGGGAGGACCCACCCACTTGTGAGTGGCCTTATTCCCTGGGTTTGAAATCCAGTACTACCTAAGAGCAGAGAAATGAGCACAGGCATGCACACATTCATGGTTTTCTTTGTCCTGACTGTGGGTGTGGCCAGCTGCTTCTGGTTCCCATTGCCTTGACTTCTTCCCAATGATGGACTGTAACTGGGACTGTGAGTTAAAGTAAAGCCACCCCCCACTCCCCATGGATATTCTTGGTTGTCAATTTGACACCTGGAATGAATTCAAACCCAGAAATGTAGTGGCACACCTGTGACTGATTTTTGCTTTTAATATTAAGTAGGAAGATCCATTTCTTTATTCTCATGCATTGGTTGTGGGCCTGAAGAGGTGGCACCCTGGTTAAATTAAGAGCACTTGCTGCTCTTGTGGAGGATCTAGGATCAGTTCTCAGTATTGGCATGATGGCTCACAACCATTCGAACCAGGAGATTTGGCGCCCTCATCTGGCTTCTGTGAGCACTGCAGGTATGTGATACATTTAAGGTGTACCCAAAATACTCATACACATAAAAAACAAACAAACAAACAAACACAAAACAAAACAAAAACCAGAAAAAAATACTGGTTGAGATTTACCAGAATTGGATGATACTATAAAAGTTTTTCTTTGATGCTATGAGCCACCTCTTTCTGATGTTCACAATAGACATGTCTGCCTCACTTCCAGCTTCGGAGCTTTCTGCCCTTTGTCAACACACTGAGAGACAGCAGCATCCAGGTGCTTGCATTCTCAACTTGTAAGGCACTCTTACCCATAGTGAGGCTGTCAGCTGAGTTTGCATGGATGTGAGGGCGTGCGCGTTGGATCATTTGTTCAGGGTTGAGCCTCTTCCTTTAAGTAATTAAGGTCTACTGGGGGATAGAGATCTGAGGATGGACAGTCGTAAAGAAAGGTCCTCGTTTCCTTGGCTGAAAGCTCAGTTAGGTTTGTCTAGTGGGAGATTAAAGGTTTCTTAACCCTAATCTGAGTTCTAAGGATGAGTAGAAATTGTCTAGTCATAGAAGACAGGCAGTGATGGTGCTCACAACACAAGGAGTGTCCCTGACGAAGGCTCGAGGTCAAAGAGAATGAGGGGCAATAACAGGCAGAGAGCTAGTGAGCCCAGGAGGCTATGAACTACGGGAGTGATTGGATGGCCCTCATAGAGACTGCCCAGAAGCAATGAGTCTTGCTAATGCTGCTAGTGTCGCTTCTGCTTTAGATCAGTAAAGACGTGCTGTTCCCTTGGCATACCTTTGTGCCTGCTCCAAGATGACTCAAATTATAGGAGGAAGACAGGGACACATCCCAGTCTGTTGCTCCCTTTGGTGGCTTATGGAATGTCCAGGGAAGGTAAATTGTCATTCCTCCTAAGTCTCTGAGGATGTTCATGGAAAACCTTGCCACTTGATTAAGTGGACTGAGCAAGACGGGCCATTGTCACTCAGTGTGGAGCCATGTAACCAGCCACGAGACCGAAAAGCACACAAAGGTAGAGGGCATGGGAGCCCTCTGACCGCAAGACTTGGACATAACTACATCAACAGTCACCCCCACCCTTTCCCCAATTCCTACACAGTCATTAGCCCAATTTCCCCTGCACAGCCTCCTCTTACATCTCTCTTTCTCTCTACATATCCTGTTTGTTGTGGAACTGTATAGAAACCTGATTAAACACTCTAGCCTGTTAAAAAACATTAGGTCAGAGTTAATAGTCCTGGCAAGCTGGGCGGCCAGGCTCTGTCTATGGGTTCCACAGCCTGAAATAATCAACAACAAACACCAACTACAGCTACTCGGGGTTGTTTTGTAGTAAATGAGGACATTCTGACAGCCTCAAATATGGCTCCTTCCTTAGAGTCTGTCTATGGAGACACCAATTCCCCTTCATCTTCCCCTAATCAGCACCCCCAGGGAGCAGCTTGGCAATTACAGCTTCCCTGCCACACAGGGGACATTTTTCCTTCTTAGCCTGGCTCCTCCCTCCATCTGGGCTCAGGTCTTTATCCACAAAGTGCTTCCAGCAGCCACTCCACGGCGGCTAGATGTGTGGCAATGTTGGTGGGTGGCAAGACAGCTGTCCCATGAGTTCGGCACAGTTCAGAACCAGGTTAGCAGAAACATGAGGGTGTAGTAGCCCGGCAGTCTGTACCCAACTGGAGAATACAACATAAGGGAGTAATTGTTCATTC
Organism: Phodopus roborovskii; assembly: GCF_943737965.1. NCBI lineage: Eukaryota > Metazoa > Chordata > Mammalia > Rodentia > Cricetidae > Phodopus > Phodopus roborovskii. The sequence continues at coordinate 47,390,464 of NW_026126407.1, read as the reverse complement.
TGGCTAGTGGTTTCAGAGAGTTCAGCCATCACAGCAGCGGGGCATAGGTGTCCAGGAAGTGTGTCTGCACTAATGGCTCTCTCCCTCCCCGTTTTATCCAACTTGAACCTTCAATCCATAGACTGTGCGCTCATACTGTGGACAGGTCTTCTCCTGGTTAGACCCAGACATGTGAATTTCTATGTACTCCTTAACTGATAAGATTGACAGTCAGATTCATAACTGCTGACTAGGGGGCACTTGAACCTACTTAGAGGTCCCACTCTGAATTTATAAGAACCTCCAGCCTCCTGCTCCCCAGTGTAAACTATATTTGGGAGATATTGTTAGGGAGGTGAAAAGGTTACGTAAAGGTTGGGAGGTAAGGCCAAGTGTGGCTGTCACCAGTGGCTTCTGATGAAACTTCCTCTTTAGTTTGAGAGTGCTGAGGTGCAGAACCTTTGAAAAGTGGGCCTCATGGAAGGTAATCAGGACATAGGGTTAGCCTGTGGTAGGTAGTCAGGGCATGGGTTAGCCTGTGGTAGGTAGTCAGGGCATGGGTTAGCCTATGGTAGGTAGTCAGGGCATGAGGTTAGCCTTTGGAATGTAGTCAGGGCATGGAGTTAGCCTGTGGAAGGTAGGTTAGGACATGGGGTTAGCCTGTGGCCAGGGCAAAGCGTCACTGCAGGTGTTATGATGGGGTCAGTTCTCACGGGGATTAGCAGTCACAAGGATGTATGGCTCTCCCTCAGCCAAGAGGCCCTTGCCAGAACCAAGCAAATCTGGGGGCAGAATCTCCAGAATAGTAAGAGAAACTTTTTTTTTTTTTTTTTTTTTTTTTGAGGTAGGGTTTCTGTCTGTAGCCCTGGCTATCCTGGAACCCACTCTGTAGCCCAGGCTGGTCTCAAACTCAGAAATCCACCTGCCTCTGCCTCCCCAGTGCTGGGATTAAAGGTGTGTGCCAAGAAGGCCCATCTACATCAGACTTTTTTTTTTTTTAAAGAAAAATATTAAACAAAAAAACCAGTATTTGAAGATACAAAAACTTCAGAGATATTGTTCAAATGTCTGGAGAATGCAGTCTAGAGGAGAGAGGCCGTTGGAACAAGACGGTGCTGGGCAAGCGCTTTGCTTTGTCCTCATGATTCTCTGTGAGCCTGGAAAGGTAAATTCTCTAATGTTGAGCCCCCAGAGGCCAACCTTAGGCAAAGAAGCTTTACATTTGGGATGGAGAGATGGCTCAGCAGAAGTCACGGCTCGTTCTCAGCACCAACATGGCTGCTCATGATCACCTGTGGCGCTCTCCTCTGGACTTACCTTATTTTCAAGGGGAAGTCAGATAAATTACAGGCTGTGTGTTATATTCAGGACTGGCTCCCAGGCCATCTAAATGCAGCGTAGAGAACCAAGAATTACCACACAACAGTGTCAACAATCAATGTAACCACACTTCTCTGGATAGGCCATGGTCATGCTGACCGTTTACTAGATGAAGGGTGTCTGCTTATAAAGATGAATCTTTTACTTCAGAAGTGCCCGTTACAACAACGAGAACCGTCATCCACAATGCCACTGTAGAGAACAGGGCCTTGAGGCTCTGGGACTCCATGGCGGACAGACCCTTATTCTGATAGCCACCAGCCAGCAGCACACAACTTGCCTAGTCTCATATTCTAGCTAAACCCTTGTGTTTTTGATTTCTCTGAACCCTTCATTTCTCTGGAGTCACTTCCTTTTAGCTGGTTTGAAAAGCCACTGATTCCGGAGAGACAGATTTGTGGTTAAGGAATGGACTGCTCTTGCAGAGGACCTAGGTTTAGTTACCAGCACCCATGTTGGGAAGTTCCCAATGGCCTGGAATTCCAGACACCCTCATCTGCAGGTACTGCTTTCATGAGTACTGGCTCCACCCACCTTAGACATGTACGCCTAATACAAATAAAAACTATTGCAAACATAAAATCACTACTTCAGGAAGTCATGCCGCCTGGCTACATGGCATTCACCACCCTTAGCATCACCAGAGAAGACACTACCCATACCTGGGCTACTGTAACTGAGACTTCATAATCACTTTCTAGCACTTGGAAAATGGTTTTGTCAAAACTATCAACTCTTCTCCCGTAAGCGTCCAGTGGTGACCTTTGACATCAGGAGGTCAGAAGCTCCATCCTGAGGTCACACTAATGTGTCCATTCTTTGAACATGCATCCTCGAAGAGCCACGAATACTGACCGCTCACATATACACCACCAATCAGCTCACTCACTTCTCCACACTTAAACTCTAATTCACCATTCGCTACAGCCTCAAATCCTGCCCCCAGAGAGCCGGATTCAGACTTGGATTCCTTCCTTTTCCAAAGCCTTGAAAAGCAACCTTTTCTCTCTTTAAAAAAATGTGTTTCAGTGACTAAGCTTCAGGATAAAAGTGGGCCTGGCTGGGTAGCACACGGTCTGTCATGTTAATTGAGAAAGGGAGGTTGGATGTAACTTCCTTCTATTTCCTGCTCATAAACAAAACCAAAGCCCACTGGCTACGATTATGACGCTGATTATCATAAACTGTGATCACTGCATAGCACAGTCAACTAGAACATGATGGACTCCGCCAAAGGAGAGAAGGGGGGAATGTTCATGCTGTTATGAGTTTGTAATCCCCAATGAGGGAGCTGGTGGCAGAAAATACAGGCACGAAAGGCTCATTCCGTTTAATCTTACACTAGTTCTCTTGTATTTTTAGGTTCAAAGCCAGGAGGAGGGCAAAATGGCAGTTCTGGTGACAATGTCCTGAACAGAAGGACTCTAGTCAAGTAAACAGGATTGTTATTGGGTAAACAGATGCCCAAGCTCAGCATCTGTCAGCGATCACGTAGGTTTCTGCTACTAGGAAAGTCACTCCTTCCCCCATCCACAGTCATCTACCCTGGGCAAGGGTGTTGGGGCCCATAAAGACGGCTCCACTCCATCTTGAGTAAAGGTCAGAGTTCAAAACTGTCCTTAGTAAGTCATAAGACCAAAAAGGTCAAAGGTATGGCTATAGTCAGATGTTTGATCTTGGCCTTGCATGTCTTGTCTAAATAACAACAGACTTGGGCTGAGGTGTGGTTACTCCTGACTCTCAAGGCCAGATAATGAGAAATTAAATATGAGGTGTGGTCACTGAATCCTTGGAGAACTGAGGAAGAAAAGTCTGTTGGTTCCACATACATGATACCATGTTCCCCTTTTTTGGTTAAGGTATTTAAGAGTGGTGAAAAATATACTCGTGGCATTCAGTATTAACTGAATCTGTCCTCCTGATTTTTTTTCTGTGTGTCCATCTTTTCCTTTAGTGTCTTTAGCTAGCCTTTTCTTTATCCACACCCCCCCCCCCCACCTCAGGTACAACCGTGGGCAAGTCAGCTGGCTCCGACTGCAGCCCCCAAAAGACAGCTTCCCATACAAGGGCAACTAGTTCCTGATTAACACAAACCGCCTGCGCGGATCAAAGCCTCCATGCTACTTCCCAGGCCGTTCTGCCTATACCTCTCCTCCCAACACTACCTGTCCTCTTCAAATTGACAAGGCTTTCCCCTGTGGGCTGCTGTTCTCTGCTCCCTGAGAGGCAGCTGGAAGTTTGATTCCCCAAATAAGCCTATTTTCTATCAGGGAGTGGTCTAGTTTGGCGGTTTCACTGCGCCCTCCCTTACAGTTATGGGTTACTAATTAGCACACACAGGTTATTTAAAGAACAGGAATATAGCTCTTTTAAAATCATTTTGTTATTTTTGCATATGTGTATATGGGTGGGGTTGCACAAGTAGGGGTCAGAGGACAAGCTTACTGACCGATACACTCATAAATAAGGCGTGGGATATGCTGACCAAGCTTTTGAGTAATGAACCTTGAGTGAACTGCGTGAAGTACTTAAACTTTGTAAAACGTTGACACTAGCTTATGTGGCTGGCTGCCATGCTGGCTCTTACCATCGTCTCTGGACCCCAAATACCATCTCTACAAAAGCTGTAGCCCTACGGTGCTACCCACTTTGTTCTTTCTTAGGATTGCCGTGGCTATCCAGGTCTCCTGAGATCCCATACAAATTCAGAGATTTATTTTTCCTACTTCTTAAAAAATGCCTTTGAAATTTTGATGGAGGCGCACTGGTCATATTGAGATCATTTTAACGAACATGGATGATGGGGGATGTCCTTCTGTGTGCTGTGAATATATATTTTTCTTCTTGGTTGATGAACAAAGCTGTTTTGACCAATGGACAGGCAGGATTTATCCAGGAGGAAAATCCAAACAGGAATAGAGAAATGTAGTAGGCAGAGTCATAGAGACGCTATGTAGCTGCTGAGGAAGCAAGAGACCTGGTCATCACCAGTAAGCCAAGACCACATGGAGATACACAGATGAACAGAAATGGGTTAATAATTAAGAGAGAGCTACCCAATAAGAAGCCTGAGCCATTGGCCAAACAGTTTATAATTAATAGAAGCCTCTGTGTGTTTATTTGGGACTAAATGGCTGCGGGACTGAAACTTCCATTTATATATGGACACCTTCAACCACCTCTTTCAACCATGGACACAGAAGGGGAACCAAAGGGCTTCTTACCCTCTGCTCAGGTACCTAGGAAGACTGGTTAGGGTGCATAGCCTAACCCCCTAAGCTGACTCAGTTTGTTGTATTCAGGTTTTTAATTTTTAACAGTTTCTAATGTATATACAGTGCGCTGTGGTCACGCCCCATTCCCATACCTTCTCTCAGTCCTGGTGACTCCCTATGCTTGTCCTGTTGGTCTCTCTACTGTTTTCATATCTTGTGAGGGTCTTGGTTATGAGGTCACACCTGCCATGTGTCCATCATTCGAAGCCGTCCCCAGCAGATAGCATTTTACTGTGCCGTCCCATGGCCCGAGTCTTAGTCTTTCCGTTCCCTCTTTTACCATTGGCACTGCTCATAGCCAACTGAAGTGTATCCTGTGCCATTACCTCTTGAAACACCTGGTACTAGAGCACGGCTCAGGCCATTATTTCTCTTAAATATACACTGAGAGGGGAAGAGTAGGACACAGACTGTATGAATTTGGGAGCAGCAGAGCTGGTTTATGACTGCTTGCCTCCAAGCATGGTGAGATGGTTAGAATGAGACTGGCCCCATAGGCTCTTATATCTAAATGTTTGGTCTCCATTTGGTAGAACTATTTGAAAAGGTGTGGCCTTGTCGGAGAAGGTGTGTCACTTGGGGTATGATTTGAGGTTTTAAAAAGCCCACACCAGGACTAGTCTCTGTCTGTCTGTGGATCGGGATGTAAAGCCTTCTGCTACCACTCCAGTGCCATGCCTGTTTGCTTTCTGCCATGATGGCAATGGACTAACCCTCTAAAACTTTAAGCAAGCCCCAGTTAAATGCCTTCTTTTGAAAGAGTTACCTTGGTTGTGATGTCTCTTTACACCAGCAGAATAGTAACTAAGTCTCAGGGTGAAAAACAAAATAGCCTCTTCCACTCTCCAGTGAAGGGGCCTTACATAAGGCAATCCTGCTGATGCCCTTCCTTCCAGGGGATGAAAGCAAGGATGGAGGAGAGAAGAGAGCCAGCACAAGGGGAACAATGGCTCCCATGGCCACGCTGAAGAACTCGCCGTCAAACCGAGTCAGATGTGCACTGTTGAGTGGTCTTACTTAAAAATAATCAAAGCTGCCCTTCAACAAAGGCAGGGGAAGTCACTGCCATGTGTATATGGTATACATAAAACGTATTATGTTTATGGGTAAACTGTGTTTAGACTTGGGGTTCATCTCTAAGTTATCTCACACATGAAAATCATCCAAAGGCTGACATCATCTGAGATGTCACACGCTTCTGGCTTATAGCCCATGAAATCATACTGCTCAGCCTATGTTAGGGAGTCATGTTCATCTTCTAAGCCACTCAAGAAGAAAGAAATTCTTATTATGGGCAACTCTTGTGCTATGAGAACGTTGTTAGGGGGAGTTGCTCTCCATCCTTCTCCAAGCATGAGGAATTGGGGAGCCTGAGAGGTCATGAGCTGGGCCACCGAGCCTAGAGCACACAAAGGCCAGCCAGAAGGAACCATCAGCTCCGTTTCCCTCAGAACACTCCGAATGAGCTTTTAATTCGCCCTGCCTTGCCATCGATGAACACAGACACTAGCCCCAGCTTAAGATCTGGAGCAGAGCTGATCCTGAAGCTGGATCTTGAGATGGAGGGTTCTGGCCAGACATCTTTGGAAGAAATACCTTAGTCATCTCATTTCCTTGTTTACATCATGACCTCCAGAGGGTAGCAAGGGCATCTGCTAGACCCTTCTGCAACAACCATCCCAGTGTGCTCTTGACAATACTGTGGACTCTGGAGAAGGAGCAGATGGTGATGAAAATTATAGATTGTAGTCTAGTCTCACTGTGGCTGAGCACACACACACACACACACACACACACACATGCACACTTACTAGTGTTGAAATGTATCAAATTCACCATCATAGTCATTGTAAGTGCACACACAGTGTTGCTGATGCCATTCACACTGTACAGCTGATCACAGCATACTCCCCACCTTGAGAGCTGTACCTACTGAATGAGAGTGCCCATCACCAACCTCCCTGCAACCTCTGGCAACCACCATTCTATTTTCTGTCTCTGTGAATTTGAGTTATAGGAACCTTGTGCAGCACCACCCCATAGTGTCTTTCTTTAACTGTCTATTTCATTTATCACCATGTTCTCAAGGTCTGTCTATGTCGTAACATGTGTCTGAATTTCCTCTCATTGTTTGGCTGAACAGCATACGGTAGCACCCATTCAGTCATCAGTGTGCACTGGGGTTGCCTGTGCCCTTTGCTTGTTGTAAATAATGCTGCTAGCAACTTTGGCATACAAGCATCTCTTCAAGATTCTGCTTTCTGAGTTTTGGGTGTGTTCCCAGAAGTGACACTTTTGATCAGATGATAATTATTATTATTTGGTTTTTCGAGACAGGGTTTCTCTGTGTAGCCCTGGCTGTCCCGGAACTTGCTGTGTAGATCAGGATGGTCTTTAACTCAGAGATCCACCTGCCTCTGCCTCCTGAGTTCTGGGATTAAAGGTATGCATCACTGCTGCCCAGCTAGTTTTAATTTAAGAGATCCTTTATACCATTTCACATATTCATGTTCCCCTTTTATTCTCAGAACCACCCATGAGGCTGAGATGATGATGGAGAAAGAGACCCGAGAGATGAAGCAGAGGCACAGAACCGGGAACATTAAAAACAAAAACAAAATCAGAAAAAAACCTTAAAACATCTTTACTCTGTTTATTGTAATTGTCTGCAAGTATAAATGTTTGGCCACAAGCACAGGGGTCAGAAGACAACTTTGTGGAGTTGGTTCTTCGCTGGGGGCCAGCCCTGGTGATTGACAGATTCCAGAGAGCAGGCAAGGAGTAGGTGAGGGAAGGATTGAGCCAGGCCGTGGTGGTGGCGGAAATTTTGCAACCTGACTGACTAGCCATCTGAATTCTTTTTTGTCTATACAGAATTCAGTTGCAAGGATAGAGTCATGTTTCAAAACATGGACCCGTGTTCAGTTCCTCTTGCATATCTTTTTAGTCATCATCAAGAAACCATGACGAAATAGTTATCTCTTACAATCATCTTTACTCATTAGCCCCATGACCCAACTTTTAGGCAGCTCTCGTGGTTTTAGGGACACTAAACAGAAAATCTTCAAGCTAGCCTGGGCAGCTTGCCATGTCCCGAGCCATATATTATTAATTCTTGGTGGTCAGAGTGCCCAAGAAAAATCCTCAGGCCAAAGTGACTGCAGTTATTATTCAAATTCTGGCACAATACAAGGTTTACATTTTATATCTTTATGGAATTTATTTATATGTCTAATCCTGGCATATGACACCACAGTGGTTCTACACAAGCTAATTTTTCTAAGAAAGGGAGGCCTTGACACTTCATCCTTTTTTTTTTTTATTAAAATATTTTACCTATTTTACTTACCAACCAGTTTCCCCTCCCTCCCCTTCCTGCTCCCTCTCTCCACCTCCTGCCTACCCCACCCCCATCCACTCCTCTGTTCAGAAAGGGGCAGGTCTCCCATGGAAGTCGACAAAGCATGGCATATCAAGTCTGACACCTCATTTTTTTTTTAATCATCATTCTGCACTATTCTTTGTTCATCAATATAAATTTCTGCTTAGGGCAGAGGTAACCTCAGCCAGCCTAACTTGGTTGCTGTATATGACACATAATTGCCTGAGTGTATAGTAGGAAGAGGCTTGCAATCTGATCTGTGGCCATCTCCCGTAGCCCACCAAATCTTGTTGAACTTTTTAAGTTTATTTTGATTATCTTGTTCTGGTATAGGAACAGATGTACAGGGACAGATGTTTCAAGCATGTCTCATAGCCTCATAAAGAGACCTCTGGCTCTTTATGTGTGTCACAACCTCCAAGGCATAAGGAAGACATTCAAGTAGACAAGGGCATCTCTCTAAAGCGGGAGGGGTGGTGTGTTCAGGACTTTCCTGGAGAAGCTTAGAAACAGTACTCCTGGGAGAGGCACAAAAGATCCACAAGAAATTCCCATCAACACAATACCCCCCAGATTGTACAAATATTAAAAGCCCCTTCAAGCATGCAATATGAGGAGATCAAAACCAAAAGTGTCACGGCGGCCGTCACGCGGCTCAGTGTGCTGGTCTTTGTCAAGCAGCTGTGCTGGCTGTATGACTCTTGCCGTTCCCTCCTGATATGGTTGTGCCAGTCTCTTCCTACCTTTATGTGGATTTGGGAATGGGCCTCAGGTCTTGGCTGTTAATTTTAATAACGATGCTCTGGTAGGTCAAGAACATGGGCTTGGGAGTTCCTCACACCTGGAATGGTCTCTTTAAATAGTCGATTTCATCTTTGGCTTAGTTTTGGTGGTCAGATGTGACTAAAAATTCACCCATTTCTTTTAGGTTTTCCAATTTAGTGGACAATAAGTTCAGCTAACGTGGTTGAATGTGTATCAATCTTGTTTCTCCTCATTTCATTGACTCTTTATATATATTTTTTTCATTTCATCAATTTCTGTCCTGGTTTTGATTATTTGGAGCAGTTAGTACAGTTGGGACAGGCAGGCTGGATGCTGAGCAGCCTGAGGAGGAAGAAGAGGTCCCAACCCAGACACGTGGTCAGTGAGTGGTCTCAAGAAAGGCACATGTATGCTGAAAGAGGGGAGAGAGAGGAGAGGGATCCACCTGGCAACAAGGTCTACATATCCTGGGAAAGTTAGGTAGGGTGCAGGATGCTGGCAAAGTTAGGCAGGGTGCTCAGAGGAGGAAGGAGAAGGCTCTGTGAAGGCTCTGTCTGGGGTTGGTGCAAATTCTTGCTACTTGAACTTTCTTATGTGGATCACAAATTATTTCTGCACTTATTCTTGAATTACTCCATAATGTGATATCTGCCAACTACAAGTTGAACATATATGAAGTCCATGTTTTAATCTCCTTTCCTATTGGTGGGCTTGTCTTCCCACCTCTGACATTAAACTGCCTTTGAGCTCCCGTGGGTAAGAATTCTCATCTCCTGACTATTGTTGCACCCATCACCCCTTAGCATTTTAGAATCCACTTGTCAAGGCACATGAAAAAGCATGTTGGTGTTTTGATGAGCAAAATGTTGGATCAGAGGCTGATTTGAGGGTAATTGACATTTGCATAACACCATTCCTTCCTATCCATAGACATGGTGTATCTTTTCATATATTTGATTTTTAAAGATAGCTTTCAAGTATGAGTGTCTACTTATTTCACATAAACACCTGCATAGCAGTGTGTGTGTGTGTGTGTGTGTGTGTGTGTGTATGTATGTATGTATACATGTGTGTTTATCTGTGTGTGTGTGTGTGTGTATATATATATATATATATATATATATATATATATATATAAATTTTTTTTTCAAGATAGGATTTCTCTGTGTAGCCCTGGCTGTCCTGGAACTTGTTTTGTAGACTAGGCTGGCCACAAACTCACAGAGATCCAACTGCCTTTGCCTCCTAAGGCATGCACTACCACAACCCAGCGATTTTGTAGGGATTTTTTTTTTGTTGGTGGTATTTGTTTAAATTTCCCAATTGCTGTTGGTGCTTGTAATACAATTGATTTTATATTTTCATGATATTCCAGAAAGTCTTTTATTACTAATTACTAATCTTTAATTCTTTCAGTGGGTATTTATAGCCTCTGTGTGTAGTTAAACTTTCTGTTTTTGTTCCTTATGTCTCTCATTTTTTTCCTTTCCTATGCATCATCTAAGACCTCCAATACAAAGCTGCATGAAAGTTGAGACAAGAGTTTTCCTTGTTTTGTTTCAGATAAAAAAGAATGCATTCATCATTTGCACCATTGAGCAATACAGTTCCAAGCAACTGCTGTGTTTTGTTTGATTTATATAAACTTTACCAGGCAAAGGTTTATTTCTGTTATAAAATCTTTGTTTTGATTTTAATCATGAAGTATTGCTTAGTTCTACCAACTCCTTTTCTTGTATCTAATATAATAATCAAATGATTTGTTTGTTCTTTTAATCTGATAATATTGTCATTTGGGTTAATATATTTTCTACTGTTCAATTAATCTTGCTTTCTCAAAATAAAACCAATTTAATTGCCATATGTTATTTTCTGACCTATAGTTGAACCTGTTTTTTCTAGTATTTAGGAATCTTTTTGATTCATTCTTCAATAAGATGGGCTATGGCCATATTTTGCTTTTTGGTGTTTCCATTTTCTGGTTTAGACATAAAGTTCATAAGAATTTCTAAAAGTGAGTGAGGAGTGTGATAGTTTTCTTGCTTGTCATCTTTACTGACCATGGAATCAACTAAGAGACAGGACACTTAACATGTCTGTAGTGAGATATCCACCTGCCCACATCTGTTGCACTGACCACACCCATTGGGGCATGGGCACAGGTGCAGACCTGACCTGTAGGGTCTGGGTCTGGGGTCCCGGACCCCATCTCACTTTCTTACTTCCTGGTTGGAGACAGAGAGCATCCGGGGGCATCCTTGGATTGGGAACCCACAGCGGTCATCTGTTTCTGGTGTAAGTGATTTCTCCCTGAATAAACATCAATCAGCCTATGTTGTGTCCCAGAATCTTATTTCCCCATGCAATACATGTGTGTAAAGGAGTTTACTGGAGGGATACATTCTGGGTGGAAGACCTTCCCACACAGAGGCAACACCTTCTGGTGGTGTCCCAGATATAAGAACACCTGAGGAGAAAATTAGCTGTTTGCTGCTTTCCTCCAACTATTGCTGGTTTGTGCATCTACCTTACCTCTGCTTCTATCCTCCACTGACACCAGAACCCAGCTTCTTTAGCCTTCCAATGTGGACTGAGGGTCAGTGGCTCTCAGAATCCTCTAGTCAGGGTCTCATTAGGACTGCCAAGGTATCTAGTCCGAGGGACTGAGCAGTTAGCAAGGTCTCAGTATCTTCAGTGGGAAAACAGCCATTCTTTGGTTCACCAGCTTGGACACTGGTGGGCTTGGAAGCCTCTCTCATGATCAGTTTTGGACCCTGCTTCTACCTCCCATTTCCCCAGTAACACTAGAAAGGTTCCTCCTAAAACTATAAAATGCTGTATGCATAGGTGGGGCCATCTTGGATTTGCTGAGGCCCACCAATGAAAGACCTGGTCTTCAAGGCCAGTAGAAAGGATTCTGAGTTCTACTTCTGGCCCAAAGATTAGAAAATTGTCCCTTTCAAGTTGAGGAGACCACCTCTCAGGAAATCTGACTACCCGAAGACAGCTAAGTAGATGGGAGGGATAACTGTCCCCTTAGTGAGATAATGTGCCTACCCTCTCTAGAAGACCTCCACCAAGGTAGTGGGCAGGGGTCTGTAGGTTTTCATTGCTAAGTCATCTGACTTGGCTGAGTTCTAACTTCAAAAGCACAATTTCCCTCCCTCCCTCCCTCCCTCCCTTCTTTCTTCCCTTCCTTTCTCCTTCTTGTCCTCCTCCCCCAACCTCTCTGTTTTTTAGAGACAGGGATTTTCTGTGTAGCCTTGGCTGTCCTGGCACTATCTCTGTGGACCAAGCTGGCTTCAAACCCACAGAGATCCACCTACCTCTGTGGATAAGGACCTTGCACCACCACCTCCAGCTTTCTGTCTCTCTTTCTCAAATACCAGCCAAAACGTGCACTACTCACTGACAGCTGCCTGATTCTGATCTCCAGAGGCCTGAGACCCAAGATTCCATGAAGAAACGAGCTTCAGAGTCAGCCATATAGGAAGCAAAGTTGGATTTATTAAACCAGAGAGAAAGGTTTGTAAATGTCAATGTGGGCTCCTGGAGACAATTGCATTAGGCTTATTTGCCATGGCTGTCTGTGGAGTTGGTAGCTCACAAGTAAGTTACATCTCTAAACATTTCCTAGCATTTGCTGCTCCCTTTTATACTGCATGAAGGGTAGAGGTCACAACAAGGTTACAAGTCAAGAATCCCTCCAATAAACCAAGTTCTCGTCCTCTCCAGTGAGAAGCCCACTGAACTGGCCCATCAGAGTATGAGCTAGTTAAGTCTCTTCCTGTAGAGACCCTGACTAACACAGGGAGTACTTCCTTCCATCTAAGTCTATGTGAAGGTGCAAACAGCCTCCTCCTCCAATACTGAGAAGACTTTGGTGTTTTATTTATGGAAAAAAACCCCTTTATTTTAATTTTCTGTAACAGCTTTTTTTACATCAAAGTTTGATATTATTTTCTTCAGGCAATTTTATTAATTTACATTTTTCTACTATAGTGTTTATCCATTATTCCTATCTTAAATTAATTTACACAAAATTATTCAGAGGGCCCCTTGCTTTAAAAAAATCATTGTAGAATCCTGTATTTAGGTCCATGTTTCCCTTTTTAGTCATTTCTTAAAGTTGAATTTTCTGGGTTATTTTAAGTTTCCCAATATTTCTAGAAGTTTGTTGATTCAGAAGTTTCAAAAAACAATTTTGGGTTTATGGTATTTCTTTATCTTTCTTTTAAATTTATTTAGTTTGATGTTTCAGTCATTCTGTCTTAATTGCTTTGTGTAAAGGTTACCAGCTGCTGCTTTTCCCACTTATTTTGAAGGCTACCTGTTTTCCACTACTTTGCTTTCTTTTTGTCTCATGCCATCATTGAAGACTATGGGTCCTTTAAACTTTTATTTATTTATTTACTTTATGTGCATTCATATTTTATCCATGTGCATGAATGTGCACCACATGTGCCTGTTGGAGTCCTTGGAACTGGGGTTACGATGGTTGTAAGCCCCTGTGTGGGTGCTGGGAATTGAATTTATGTCCTTTGCAAGAGCCACAAGTGCTCTTGACCACTGAGGCATATCTCTTCAGTGTCCTATGCAGTTTTTTTCTAAAGAACAGTTTTATTGTGTCTCCCATATTCTTATGTAATATTCTTATTATCACCAAAATATACTTAACAGTTTTCATCCTCAATTTGTTGCTAATTCATATGTAATTCAGACTTTCTTTATTAATCCCAAACTCTGATGGATTTTATCTTACAGGCCACTAGTGTGGTTACAAAGTGTGGCAGTTTGGTTTGCATTGTGATGGTGTGGGACTTTTAGCAGGTTGTATCTGGTGAGAAGTGTTTTGGTCACAAGTAAACAGGGCACTGCCCACGCAAGGGATTAGGATGACTTTAAAGAGAATTTTGACCTGAGCAGAGTCTGGTCAAACAGCTTAAGAGAGGGCTGTTGAAATATTTTGGGTTTTGTTTCTTTTAGATTATGGTTGCTCCCAACCTGCTTTGCTTCCTGTCCTCTCAGTCACTCACCATCACCGTGAGGTCATGTGTCAGGAGGTGAGGCAGCCAAGAAACTCTCCCTAGAGGTGGGGTAATGACATTTGGGCTTCCAGCCTCCAAAACTGTCCTCCAAACAAACACCTTTCCTTTATAGAGGAAAAATACCTAGCCTGTGGCGTTTCATCACAGCAACAGAAAAATGGACTCTTGCCAAAATGACCTCAGCTTCTTTCCCTCTCACCCAGAAACCTTCTCCATGGTGTTCTCCAGGTAGTTACAGAATATCATCACCCTATCTGGAGACATAAAAAGACACACACACGCACGCACGCACGCACGCACGCACGCACGCACGCACGCACGCACGCACGCACGCACGCACGCACGCGGGCATATCACAAAGCCAGCTTGGTAACATGAGCTTTAACTCTATTAACCTTCCCTGAGGACAGCTCTGGTACCTGGCATTGCCTCATGAGTTCAATCGCATTTCTCAAGGCTCCTGGGAGCCAGCTGGCATTATTTTCCCTTCCCAGACAATTCAATAGGCTTAGAGAAATGAAGCAGCCTATCTAAGGTTGCCCACCTAGAGAAAGCCACACTGTCTGACAGGGTGTCCTTGCTGTGTCCTTGAAAAGATTATACCATTTTCCTCCCTCTACCATTCGTCCACAGTCAGTAAGTGGTGGGGGGGGGCTGGTAGAAAGGCAGTCAGCTTGCTCCTCAGCCATGGAAAGTACTGGGTTCCCAAGCTGCCCTAAATTGCCTAACGGCTAGTTGACTCACAGAATCTTGTTTTGGGGCCTGTTGTCTGCTCTGCCTGTCTTGTCAGGTGCCTTGGTCACCCAAGCAGAAGCTCATCATGTGGTTGCAGGCTCTGAGGAAACATCACACCGAACAAACACTCTTCACCACGAGACACATCATGAACAGGCCTTCCTAGGCCTGGTTACTTCTAACCCACACTGACCAAGGACACTAGGTGTGATCTGTGGGTGGGGAAGTTAGGACCACACCTGCACATATGTCATCCTACACTTTCCATTACCTGGCCATGTGTGACCAGAGTGTGTTGATGTTTAATAAGGATCAGGAGAAACAAAAAGGCCGAATAGATGTTTATTCAGGGAGAAATAACTCATAACATAGACAGATGAACACCAGCAGGTTCCTGGTCCCAAGGTTGCCTCCAGATGTACTCCTGCCCCCATGCTGCAACCAAGAGAACTCTCCGAGCCCCCTCCTCAGCCTTAGTTCCCCCAGGTCCCGTCCGGCCCTGTCTCCACCCCCCCCCCCATGGGCATGGTCTATGCCACAGGTGCGAACAAAGTGAATATCTCACTACAATTCCCCTTTTAGTCTAAAGAAAAGATTTGGGCTAGATACACAAACTATATACAAAATAGTGAATAACAAGTGTGTTCTAATAAGAGGAAAATCGAGAACATACAAACTTAAGACCTAACTATCTAGTCCTAGGGTGAAGTTGAAACGGGGTTTACAATAGAGTTGTCCTAATCTGGAAAGCTTAAGTCTAGTACCTAATATATCTAACTAGGAAGAGAGAATAATAGTTGTGATAATTTAATCTTCAACCTCATCAAAGACCTGAGAAGGAAAATAATACTAGGGTAGGCAGGAAGTGCGGATGGGCAACTTCCAAAAGGTGCAGCAAGGACAGAAACAGCAGGCTACCTGGACAGTCACCCAAGGTCTCACAGCAACATTGGTACACCCAGTTTTGGCTAAGGCCAAGAGTACTTGACAGACCACAACAAAAGCAGGGAGGTAGAAAGGCTGTCTTACCCTGACTTGGCAAGGTTCACCAGTCTTCTATATTTGTCTCCTGCACGCACATAGGACTGCATGTCCAAATCAGTGGTCAAGGTGGGGACAGTTCTTTGCCCAAGAAGCCATTAGCCGAGGCGAGAATGAACTCCAGAAGGAGCAACAACAGTGTCCAACATATTTTCGGGAAAGTGCACGGTGCTGTCAGGAGCAATAGTGTCTCATGTCAACGGAGTACTAATATTAAAACATTTAAATGCCATGTTCTGCATGTCTATGAAGTGATTGAAGATTAAGTATCTATGTCTGACTAATCTCATAGGTAAAGGAAACATGGGTGAAGATAATCTGTAATACTCAGGAACTTAGCTAAAAAAACTGATTAAAACTTCCTTGAGTAAAGCAGGGATAAATACCTAAACAATATAACTATATATATATATATATATATATATATATATATATATATGTAAATCCCTAAAATAGAGGTAGAGTAGAAATGCCTAGACAAGAGGTAGAACTATAAAGGGCAGCATGATAAATATTCCAAATTGTATCAATATACAAAATGTCTTGACCACAAGCAAAAGTATACATACATAGAATATGGCAAAAATAATGTGCATAAATTGTATCAATATACAAAATGTCTTGAACATAAATAAAAGTATACATACATAGAATATGGTAAGAATAATGTGCATAAAACATCATAAATGGAAGGATTTCACACAATATGACAAAATATAATATACAATTCTCCCGGGTAGGGAATATAAACTTAAGTTTACATAAGTTACTACAAATAAGAATATATAACAATTTAAGCTGTATAATATTATTATCTCACTTTTACTAATTCACAAGAAGATAGGCTAATCTACCTATATCCCATCTAAACCATACCTTTCCCAACCATACCCTATTCCTGTCTAAAAGATAAACCGGAGTTTAAGCATCACCTTCCATACCCAACCCTAAGTGACTAAAACCAACCCAAAGAAGATGAATATTATCCCCAAATTCCAAGAGTAGGGAAAGGGGGCGTCGTTATCTTAAGATTACTTCCTGCTGAAATGGGATGATGATTGCTCCATGGGATCCTATAGAAAGAAAATTTTTAGCAACCAAATTTCTCAACAGAACTGGCTGTGACATATGTAGCTAGTCACAGTGTGGCAGAAAATGCTTGACTGTAGTTCTATTTGAAACTCTGGCCAGGGTGTAATAAGAAGATGCACCATTACAGCTAGCTAGTCATGAGTTGTCTGGAGCAAAACAGTCTCAAACCAGTTTTAGGGTGATGTTTGTAGTCCAGATGCATCAGGTTGAGTCAAGTGGAAATGATGATGTGGGGCCCCATCTTCTTTCCGGAGAGTTCAAAGATTGCTGTTAGGACTTGCTATTATTCCTTGTGGAAAACTTAAACATCAATATTAAAGTAAAAATTTTCAAGTTTTAAGGTATGCATTAGGGAAAGGCAACAATAAGAATTAAAATGTATATGAGAAAATTAGGATTTCAGAGAGAAAATTGCATATAAGAAATGAGTCCCCAGATTTTGTTTTCTTCTGCCTTACACCAATTGGCTTCTTGATTTAAGGCAGAAACCGTGAATTTAATCTTTACAACATGCTTGAATTTAGAGAAGGAAAGCCAAATCCAACTCCAAAGCCAGCATTGGTTTACATAAATTGGGACTTCAGGAATACTAGATAGTAGAGAGAAATAGATTTCTGTATAGAAATAGTTTACTACAATTAAATATTTTTTTTTTTACCATATATCAGATTCTGCTTCCTTAAATGATTGTTTCTGAAGAGCTGTCTTCTCTTCTGTAGGCACCTATATCTTCAGTGTTTTTTGGCTGTTTGATGATAGGTTTTCTCTGTTTTCCTGTAAGAACAAGAACAGAACACTTCCCCTACCTTTGAGAGGCCTCCGCACACCTCATGGGACCTAATTTGTTGGATGACTTGTCATTTCTCTTCATTAAGATGTTTCTCTTGTTCAACTCGGATCTTGATGAACTTAGATGGTATCCATAGTTTTTCTTCTCCTGTAGATACAAATGCAAAACCCCTACCCCAACGTAACACATATCCTGCTTTCCATTCTGAGGTCAGTACATCCTTGAAGTACACTGGCTGATTTAGTTCAGAAGTTTTTTCTATTGTCCAGTGTCTTTCTGCAGCTGTTTTTCCTTTTTCATCAGCATTAAGAAAGTTTAATGTTAATAAAGCATTATGTAATCTGTGTTTGGGTGTCTTGGTTCCTCCTGCCTGTTTATGGAGCATTTCTTTTAAAGTACGATTGGATCTCTCAACCACTGCTTGTCCTGTAGGATTGTGTGGTATACCAGTTATGTGCTTTATGTTATAATACTCAAAAAACTGTTTCAATTTGCTGGAGACATATGCTGGAGAATTGTCAGTTTTTATTTGTGCAGGTATGCCCATAATGACCATTACCTCTAATAGGTGTGTGATAACAGAATCAGCCTTTTCAGAGCTCAGAGCAGTAGCCCATTGAAACCCTGAAAATGTACCTATAGTGTGATGTACATATTTTAATTTTCCAAATTCTGCAAAATGAAACACATCCATTTGCCATATTTCATTCCTATTTATACATTTAGGGTTACTGCCTGGTGGTAAAGGAGTTTAGTTATAGAATGAGCAAGTAGGACATTTCCTTACTATTTCCTTGGCTTGTTCCCAAGTGATAGAAAAATCCTTTTTTAAACCTTTGCTGTTCACGTGTGTTTCTTATGAAACTCTGAGGCTTCTAGCACACTTCCTATCAATAAACGATCAATTTCATCATTGCCTTGTGCTAGAGGACCTGGCAGACCCGTATGGGATCTGATGTGTGTTATATATATAGGATGAGTCCTCTTTCTGATAGTATCTTGTAACTGTATAAACAATGAAGTTAATTCTGTATTGTCAGGAATAAATTCTGCAGTCTCAATGTGTAAAACGACTCTCTCTGCGTATTGAGAGTCAGTAACTATATTGAGGGGTTCTTTAAAATCCATAAGTACCATGAGAATGGCATACAAATCTGCCTTTTGTACAGAATTGTAAGGGCTTTGAACCACTTTGCTAATTTTTCCTGATTTATATCCTGCCTTACCTGATTTGTTTGCATCAGTGTAGAATGTATGAACTCCAGAAATAGGTGTTTTTCTTACAATGCGTGGAAGGATCCAAATCGTTTTCTTTATGAATTTGATTCTCTCAGTTTTGAGATAGTCGTTGCTAATCGTTCCCAAAAAGTTACTTCAAGCTCTCTGTCAATATTCGTTATCTTTCCATAAGGAGGAAATTTCCTCATTAGTTAAAGGTACTATAATTTCTGCTGGGTCCCTTCCTATTAGCTGACGAAGTCTTAATTTACCTTTTATAATCAAGTCAGAGATCTTTTCTATATATGTTTTTAGTTTTTTATTCTGTTTATGTGGTAGGAATATCCATTCTAATATGATATCTTCTCTCTGCATCAAAATCCCTGAAGGATATTCTCTAGATGGTAATATAACCAGAATACAGTCTAGGTTTGGATCCACACGGTCCACATGTGCTTCTAGTATCCTCTTTTCTACCCATTCTAATTCCTTCTCAGCTTCAGCTGATAGTATTCGTGGACTATTCAAGTCCTTATCTCCTTTTAGGGCCATTTTCAGGTTTTTCAAATCATGCTCTTCTACTCCAATTATGGTTTGCAGTTGAGAAATCTCTCCTAGTAATTTTTGAAGATCATTAAGAGTCTGATAGCGATCTCTTCTGATCTGTACTTTTTGTGGTCTAATTTTCTGTAGTCCTATTTTATATCCTAAGTAGTTGATAGACTCTCCTTTTTGTATTGTTTTTTAAAATAGACTTGATTCACTTTATTTTTCTTGTATAAAACCCCTTATGTGGTGGCAACAGCTGGAGCCTGGGTCCTCTGAACAGAGACTCTGTTATGGGCTTTCACAAGATGGTCAGTGAATTCCTGATAAGGAGACTTGGTGAACACAGTCTCTTTCCAGAGGTCAGGGGTCAGGTAGCTGTAGGTCTTAGAGATGGCATCAAAGGTGGCCTTGGCAAAGTTGCCCAGAGTGGCAGTGCAGCCCCTGGCTGATGTGTAGCAGTCATCAATACCGGCCATCATCAGTAGCTTCTTGGGCACAGGAGCAGAGACGATGCCAGTGCCTCTGGGGGCAGGGATGAGACGCACCAACACAGAGCCACAGCGGCCTGTCACTTTGCATGGAACAGTGTGGGGCTTGCCAATCTTGTTCCCCCAGTAGCCTCTCCTCACAGGGACAATGGAAAGCTTGGCCAAGATGATGGCCCCTCGGATAGCTGTGGCTACCTCCTTGGAGCATTTAACACCAAAACCAACATGACCGTTGTAGTCCCCAATAGCGACAAAAGCCTTGAACCTGGTCCGCTGGCCAGCCCTTGTCTGTTTCTGTACTGGCATGATCTTTAGAACCTCATCCTTAAGAGATGCCCCCAAGAAAAAGTCAATAATCTCGGATTCCTTAATGGGCAGAGAGAAAAGGTAGATCTCCTCCAGGGACTTGATCTTCATGTCCTTAACCAGGTGGCCCAGCTTGGTGACAGGGACCCACTCCTTGTCTTCGGCTTTACCTCCACGAGCCCCACGGCCTCGACCACGACCGCGGCCCCTGAGGCCGCTGCCGAAGCCTCCGCGGAAGCCAGCCGCCGCGGCCTCCTAATCCTGGGCCCCCGGGTCCTCTGGGCCCTCCCGCTGCACTAGCGTCATCCGCCATTTGGTGTTTTCCCGAAGTAGAAGAAGCTCCTTTTTGTATTTTTTCAGGTGCAATTTGTAATCCCCAGCGAGGTAAAACTTCCTTTACTTTCTCAAACATTTTTTCTAATATTTCTCCTTTAGAGTCAGCTAACAATATATCATCCATGTAATGATAGATTATGGATTGTGGAAACTGTTTACGAATTATTTCTAATGGTTTTTGTATGAAATATTGGCACAGGGTGGGGCTATTTAGCATTCCCTGTTGCAAAACCTTCCATTGATATCTCTTCACCGGTTGAGAATTATTGTAATTAGGTACCATGAAGGCAAATTTCTCTTTATCTTGTTCTTGTAAAGGTATAGTGAAGAAGCAATCCTTTAAATCAATAACTATAATAGGCCATTCTTTAGGTATCAAAGAAGGCAAGGGCATTCCAGGCTGTAGAGAGCCCATTGGCTGGATAACTTTATTGATGGCTCTCAGGTCTGTAAGCATTCTCCATTTACCAGATTTCTTTTTGATCACAAATACAGGAGAATTCCAAGGGCTGGTTGATTCCTCAATATGGCCAGCATTTAGCTGTTCCTGAACTAGGCTTTCTAAAGCTTCTAACTTCTCAGAGGTCATAGGCCATTGTCCTACCCAGACAGGTTCCTCTGTTAGCCATTTTAAGGGTAGGGCTTTTGGTTCCTCTGTTTGTTTGGCACTTTTATTCTGTTTTGTACAGCCTGGATATTTGGTGTTTGGCTTGTATAGTATTTTATAATACTTCTTCCACAATCATAAAATTGTTTATGGTTCATATCTAATACTGGAGGATTGTTAATCTGTGTATTCCATTGCTGTAATAGATCACGACCCCATAAATTTATCACTACATCAGCCACATATGGTCTCAACCTTCCTCTCTGTCCTTCTGGTCCTATACATTCAATCCATCTTGTGCTCTGTTTTATCTGAGACAGGGTTCCAATCCTTAAGAATTGAACATTTACCTCTTGCAGGGGCCATCTTGGAGGCCAAGATTTATTAGTTATGATAGTTACATCCACCTCCGTGTCCAAAATTCCTCTAAACAGTCTGTTATTCATTTTAACTATCAATTTAGGCCTATGACTATTTATAAAGGTTTGACAAAATATGTGTTTTTTGTTTCCTTCTTTCATGTTTGATTCTAGTTTGTCATCCAGAATGGTATGAGTTTTTACAATAGGTACTGGATTTTCTAATCGTCCTGTGGGAGATTGTTCTCTACTGTGCCTGGGAATGTCCGGACCACCTTTGACATGGGGACCTTCGAGAGGTTCCCCCAAGGAGTTTCCTGCTTTGCTGAGGAGTCTGCCAGACACACTATGGCCTATGGGCTGAAGATGGAACATTAACAGAAGAACTTTGGGTGACTGACCAGGTGAGTTGTCTCTGTCATTTCTAGAATTTATATATTAACCTTCTGTGGTCTTTGAAGGAGTTATTAGCCACGTGGGCACCATTTGTAAAGAGTATGGGTTTTCTGCCCGCCGCCAGTCTTGTCCCGCTGCCGCGCCTGCCCCAATTAACACACAGAGACTCTGTATTAGATATAATGCTGTTGGCCTAGTTACTTGTTTCTTATCGGCTAGCTCTGCCTTAATTATTAACCCATTTCTGCTGATCTATGTATTTCTCTTACCGGGGAGCCGGCCGGCATACTGCTTTCTCCCGACTCTCCATCTTGGCTCTTTTTACTACTTCCTATTTCCTCCTTGTCTCCTAGTCCCTCCTATCTTCCTTTCCTATTGGCCAACAGTGCTTTATTCATTAACCAGTATGAGAAACATATACAGAATGACATCTCCCATCAGTTATGGTTATAGTTTTCCTTAGTTAGGATTAAAGATAAGTTACATAGACTTTAGACACACAAAGATACGATAAATGATGGAATATTTTCTTCAAATCTTGCTAAATGTTAATGAACTAAATATTGTTAACTGTGATTCTTACTTGATAAGTGTTGTGTTATATATTTTGCTTTGTTAAGGTTAAAACCCTTCTTTTTATTTAGACAGAAAAGAGGAGATGTCATTCTGTAAATATGTTTTTCATACTGGTTAATGAATAAAGCACTGTTGGCCAATAGGAAAGCAAAATAGGCGGGACTAGGAGACAAGGAGGAGAGAGAAAGAGGAGGGAGGAGTCAACATGGAGAGACTGGGGAGAGCAGAACTGCTGGCCCCCACTCTCCGGTAAGATGAGACCATGTGGAAATACTTAGATTAGTAGAAATGGGTTAATACTTAAGACAGAGCTAGCCAATAAGAAACAAGTAACTGGCCAACATAATTATATCAAATACAGAGTCTCTGTGTATTATTTGGGGCTGGCATGGTGGTGGGACCAGACTGGCCAGCAGGAAAAACCTTACTCCTAAAATTAGACCTATTACCCCACTTCAACTTTAAGAGTTTAAACTAATGTTACTTTCCCCACGTTTACCAATGGAGGCAGGGCACTCTACTCTGGAGGCACGTATGACTTACCCAGGGACATTAGAAGTAAGTTAGGACAGATCTTAGTCTGTTTTCTTCTTCTTTTGAGAAGTGTTTTTCATATAGGACCACTACTTTTATTTCAGAAGTGAAAGTGAAAAATAGAAATAATATGGTACCTAGTAAGTACACTATTATACACTAATGGGTTTGTCTTAGCTTGGGTGAAAAATGACACCACACAGTTATTATAGTGACTATGGTAAGATTTGGCTTAATTCTCACTAAGTGTGAACCTCAGACTTCTAGCTTTATCTCTTTGTTAGGAGTGCAGATTCCTGGATTCTCCATATTGAATTTTAGCCAGAGCCTATATGGTTAGATGCATGTACACTGAATTTTAAGATTGATATGGGCACCAAGAAAGGCCACTGATTTTCTTTTTCCATGCACAGCTTAGTTTTAAATTGTATACAGGCTAGTTCCATAGGTCTGGGACTGTATTGATTTGTTCATCTCTTCAAAGATGCCGGCTGGGAACTGCTGTGTCTCCTAAAACTCACACATTGACATTTGGTAGATGATTTGGTCCTAAGGACAGAACCTCCAGGAATGAGCCCAGGATCCTTAATCGCCTTCAACATGGATGGATCCAGCAAAGGGGGGCATCAAGAAACCAGAAACCAGTCTTCACTACCCACCAAATCCGCAAGCACCTTGGCCTTCAACATCTCAGCCCTCAGAACCTTAGGAAATAAATTTCTCATGTTCTTAAGCTGTGCCCTGTGTGTTTTCTGTTATGTTTGGGATCTGAAATGTGCCCCATGGTGTTGGAGGTTGAATTGCTAACCTGTGAGACTTCAGGAGATGGACAAGTGCAAGGAAGCTAGACAAAGACCTTGAAAGGAATACCAAGACCCCAGATATTTCTTCTCTCCTTCCTTGCTTGCTTCCTGGCCCCCACCAGGTGAGCAGCATTCTTTATCATGCAGTGTACAAGCCACAGCCCATCCCACATAGAGGGATACTCTCTCAGCCTAGACACATGGGGGAGGACCTAGGCCCTGCCCCAAATGATATGACAGACTTTGAAGGCTCCCCATGGAAGGCCTCACCCTCCCTGGGGAGCAGAAAGGGGATGGGTTGGGGTTTGGTGGGGATGATAGGGGAGGATGGGAGGGTAAGGGAACTGGGATTGACTTGTAAAACAACTTTGTTTCAATTTTAAATAATAATAAAAAAAAGTACAAGCCACATCCATCTCCCCTGTCCCATCACACTAATGGAAAAGTGGCTAAAACATCCCCCAAAGTGCATCTCAGAAACTTAATCTCTAGTACAGCTGTGACCAGAAGAGGAGCCTGCTGGGAGGTATCAGTTTATGAAAGCCTTCACCTCAGCAAGGGATGGACTCCCACAGTGGGAGGGTGAGAGGGCAGGAGACTACAGATTTGATTTCTCTTCCTCCCTGTTGTCTTGTCCTGGCTCCTCCACTGTGAGGCGACAGTAAGAAGGCCTGCAAACGCCAGCCCTCCGCCTTCCCAATCTCCAGAACTTTGCATGTTCATAAATTACCCAGACTCAAGAGACTTCATCACAGCAGCTCTGGCTTGAGCAATAGGTAGCTCTCTAGTCTATTTGTCTTTTTATTACCATTCTTGTGTTTTGAGGTGTGTGTGTGTTTGTGTGCGCGCACACACACATAGACACACAGACACACAGACACACACACACACACAAAGCAAACCCAGGGCCTTGCACATGCATGATAATATTCAAACATTAAGATAAATCCCATGGTTGTGGTGATACATGCTGGTAGGATTTGCTGAAACAGGCAGGGGCAGGAGGATCAAGAATTTGAGGCTGGCCTGTGCTATACATTTGGGGCTAAAGAGATGGCTCAGAGGTTATGAGCACTGGTTGGTCTTCCATAGATCCCAAGTTCAAGCCCCAGCAATCACATGGTGGCTCACAACCATCTATGAGATCTGGTGACCTCTTCTGTCATGCAGGCACACATGCAGGCAGAACACTGTATACATGATAAATAAAGAAAAAGAAAAATCCCCAACCCTATCTTACCACTTGTTTCTCCCTGTCCAAATCAGGAACAGCAAGGTTTACAGTGGCACTATGTTTGAAACATCCAGGATGAAGCATTATTTATTCACCAAGGTCAATGGAACAAAATACACAAACCCCAACTGTACCTATGTAAGTAAGGCCTCTGATACAAATAAGTTATTGCCCAGAGAATCGATACATGGGGACAAATTTGGCTAAAGAAGCACAAGAATTACAGCCTGAAACCTACAAACCTTGTTGAAATTAAACTGGCTACTGAGGCAAATGGAAGATTATCCCATAATGATGGGCCCCTTCTATAGTCTACACACAAGTTAGCATCTATGGAACCCTAGGTGCCTCACTGAATCTGGAGAGCTGGGGCGGATGTTCATATAGAGTTATGAGGTCATCAGAACATCCTGGCAGGTCAGGAAGAGAGCAGAGTAGGATGACGTTCACCTCACAATCAAAGCATTTCAAACCAATAATTCTCAAGATCCTGTAGGTGTGTCTCAGTGGTAGAGTGCTCACCGAGCATACAAAACCCCAGGTTCAGTCCCTGCAGAAAAAGCAAGAGAGGGTAGTAGTGACACAGGGAAGTGATAGAGGATGACCTGTATATGTTTCTCTTATTGGTCAATAGCCAGGCAGGAAGTATACGTGGGTTACCAGACCAGAAGAAGGTGTGTGGGGGGAGGCAGAGAGGAGCCGCTTGATTATGGGTAAGCCACAGCCTCGTGGAAATACATAGATTAATAGAAATGGGTTAAAAATTAAGACACAGCTAGCCAATAAGAAGCCTAAGCCATCGACCAACCAGTTTAATAATTAATATGTCTCAGTGTGCTTATTTTGGCTAATTGGCAGTGGGATCAGGCAGGAAAGAAACTTCATCTCCAGGGAGGGTCCTTTAGATCCAGACAGTGTAACACTGACCAGATGGAGTCAGAGAACTGCCTACTGAGCCACCCAACATGTAAGAAACCTTGTCAAGAGTCCTGAACAATGTAAAAGAACATGGTGAATGAAAAGTGGTGGTGGTGGGCATCAATAAATGATATAAAGTCTTAGTGGAAGGTTTGCTTGTGGCTCTCTCAACCGCTCACAATATTTAAGGGCAGAAGCCTAGACGCTGAGCAGAGGATGCTGGTCTCTGTGTTTGTGTCTGTGTTTGTGACTAAGTGAAATTCAGTCATAGCTTTAAACAGACTGCATGTATCTATCTCATTCCTGTGTGTGTACCAGTCCATCTTCCAGACTCCCAAGCTACCTGCTAAGCAGGACCCATACAGGTGGGGTTCGTGGAACCCCAAACAGACCTCCACAAGGAGCTGGCAATCCCCATGCAAAGGTTTCTTTATTGTTCAAGCTAGCAGGGACCTCTATGCTCGGAAGAGGCAGGCGTCCCTAACAATAGCTGAGGGTTTTTTTTTTTTTTTTTTATAGGCCAAGACCATAAGGCTGAGAAACACAGTATTACAAAGTTTCCATGGTTATTCAAGGTCGTATGTACAAAGTACAAAGTAAAGCAAAAGCTATATATTTGGTAAGATACATTGAGCAAGATAGGGCAGGGACATGGGGCCTGGGGGCATGACTTTGCCAATTATCCCCAGGGTGGGTGGGAGCAGGATTTTTACAACCAAAAATTAGTGGTTATCTGTTTTCCTTTAGAACAAAGGAATGATGACACAGATGGTGGCTGGCTAATTTCCTTTCTCTAAGAGCTGGGTTTAGGCTCCTGGTTAGGGGGTCAAATTTTTTCTACCATCAGAAGTTCCCTTTTTCTCTGTATAGGTTCAGCAGCCCAAGTTTTTTTTTTAATATTTTTTTTCAATATTTATTTTTATTTTTTTCTTATTTTACATATCAATTACAGTTCCCTTTCCCTCCCATCCTCCCATGCCCCCACTGACCCCTCATCCTATCCCCCATCCACTCCCCAGGGAGGGTGAGGCCTTCTAGGAGGGATCGTCACAATCTGTCAAGTCATTTGGGGTAGGGCCTAGGCCCTCCCTCATCTCTCTAGGCTAAAGGAGTATCCCTCCATGGGGAATGAGCTCCTGATGTCCTTTCATGCATCAGGGATGAATACTGGTTCCACTGTCAGAGGTCCCTTAGACTGCCCAAGCCTCCTAACTGAGACCCACATTCAGGAGTTCTGGGTTGGTCCTATGCTGGTTTCCCAGCTATCAGTCTGGGGTCCTTGAGTTCAGGTCAGCTATTTCTGTGGGTTTTTCAAGCCTGTTCTTGACCCCTTTGCTCATCACTTCTCTCTCTCTGCAACTGGATTCCAGGAGTTCAGCTCAATGTTTAGCTGTGGGTGTCTGCTTTTATTTCCACCAGCTACTGGATGAAGGCTCTAGGATGGCATGTAAGGTAGTTATCAGTCTCATTATCAGGGGAGGGCATTTAAGTTTACCCCTTTCAAACACAATTTGTCCCCCCCCCCTTTTTTACTCTCTTTAATGCATCCAAGGAGCTGTGGCTCCTAGGCTTCTGCATGGCAGGGAGCAGGGGCGTGGGGTGGAGGGATAGAACATAACTTTTCCTAAGGAAGTGCCTTCCCAGCCGTATTTCCCAACGTGGGCATTCAGACTTTCCATTTGCATAAATAAGCAGTCATTTGTACAGATGAAATGAGCAGTTTACGTATGTGCAGACAGATCCTAATAGGTACCGTATGTCCCGGTCCCCTGGACCAATTGGTTATTAATGCAACAGATGGGACAATTCAGCATTGGCACGCTCCCCAGATGCCGCCCTCCTCCTTCCAGGCCTGCATGTTTCTGGCACCCTCCACCTCTTTGTCACTGCATAGCGCATGCTGCAAGCAGCCTCCAACACAGGTCCTTAGTTCCAATGACAATTAAATTGTATTTCCTTAATGAGGGTGTCACTGGGGAGACCCCACAGGCCTTTGCTGTTGAAGAGCCTCTCAAATGAGAAAGGATGGCTTGCTAAATTACATCCTTTGTGAGAGGCAGCCTTCAAGAAATGTTCAGTGTGTCAAGTTCAGTTCGCTAAGGTGACCCCGGCTTCCTGTGAGGGTGGCATCCTCCATCCCCCTCGGGAGAGCACTTTTCTTGATCTGAGTGGGCTTTTCCTTTAGGGTTAGGTCTAGAGGTACAGTGAGGTTATGGGGGAAGGGAGAGACTTTGTGGCTGCTGAGTCTCTGTGGTGTCACACTGCTTGCTTGCCTTTTGTGAATGAGAAACTGAAAGACTGCCTTTGCTTAAAAATAAGCAAGGAAGTAATCATGTCTCTATTTTCCTATCTTAGGTAAACATTTCTAAAGAAGTGGTAGAAAATATTGGAAGAATTGGTAATGGAGTATCTAAAATTCCAGCGTGGTCTGGTTTCCAATTCATCCTGGCTGACTGACATCTGTTGTTTGTTCAAACTTTTACTCTCATTGTTTTTACGAATTACCCAACCAACCTTGGAGGTAGATATTTTGTCTCCTCTTCTGTAAGTGGAGAAATGGAGACTCAGAGAAGTTAAGTGTCTTGCCAAAGGCAAATATCTAAGAAGTTACTTAATGAGGCTTGCTACTTGTCCTCACAAAGGGCAGGGGCTTCCACACTTCTCCATCTCCTGAGAGCAAGTGATCGTGATCGAGTGATCGAGAGATTGAGAGATCGAGCGAGCAAGCGAGGAGTTGGAACTGAAGTGAGCAGGTGCTACTTGTCTGAAGTCATAGGTAGTGAAGGACAGAGCGCTGGGGTTTATCACTGGGGTGGGTCCTGGGGTGGATCGCTGGGGTTGGGCCCTGGGGTTTATCACTGGGGTGGGTCCCTGGGGTGGATTTCTGGGGTGGGTCCCTGGGGTGGATCGCTGGGGTTGGGCCCTGGGGTTTATCACTGGGGTGGGTCCTGGGGTGGATCGCTGGGGTTGGGCCCTGGGGTTTATCACTGGGGTGGGTCCTGGGGTGGATTTCTGGGGTGGGTCCCTGGGGTGGATCGCTGGGGTTGGGCCCTGGGGTTTATCACTGGGGTGGGTCCTGGGGTGGATCGCTGGGGTGGATCGCTGGGGTGGATCGCTGGGGTGGATCGCTGGGGTGGGTCCCTGGGGTTGGGCCCTGGGGTTTATCCCTGGGGTGGATTTCTGGGGTGGGTCCCTGGGGTGGATCGCTGGGGTTGGGCCCTGGGGTTTATCACTGGGGTGGGTCCTGGGGTGGATCGCTGGGGTGGGTCCCTGGGATTGGGCCCTGGGGTTTATCACTGGGGTGGATCGCTGGGGTGGATCGCTGGGGTGGGTCCCTGGGGTTGGGCCCTGGGGTTTATCACTGGGATGGGTCCCTGGGGTGGATCGCTGGGGTGGGTCCTTGGGGTTGGGCCCTGGGGTTTATCACTGGGGTGGGTCCTGGGGTGGATCGCTGGGGTGGGTCCCTGGGGTGGGTCCTTGGGTTGGATCGGGGGCCCCACACCATGTTCTCCTGAGTGTTCTCAGTCCTCAAATCTCACCACAGTTATCTATAATTCAAAAGCCTTCAGACACACAGGCACTTGGGTATTCTCCTCTCCTGGACATGTATATATTAGAAATATACTTGACTTTGAAAAATAGGGTCCTGAACAAAATGCATTAACCAGCAATTTTAGCATCTTGTATGTGTGGTGGACTACTGTGAAACAGTTCTGGGCTCCCAGGAACTTCCATCCAGGAGAGTGAGAAGCCAGGAGCACTGTTAATACACAGCTACTGCTCATCGTTGGGACTCAGAGTCTGCCAAACACAACTGAACTTCCATCCTGACCCCTCCTGGCCCCGTGGACTGCTTACATGTCCAGTAATATTTTTCTCATTTCCTGATGGTCCGGTACATTCGTTGTCCTCACTTTTTTTGTAGCACACTCCCGTTCATCCCCCAGTGACCCACACATTTGCGGTCATGATCACAGCAGAAGCCTTCCTTGATTTTATCAGAGAACGTAATCTGCCTTCCTAGCTGAAGTACTACTTCTCTTCCTGTGGGCCAGCAACAGTGATATGCAGAAATGTTTCGTATTTGAAGTGTTTCCAAGTACTTACATGTTGCCAAGGAATAGGAATTAAATAATGCAATTAGTTATCATATTGGTTACTGTGTATTATTACTATTTACATGGTTTTTAGTACATGCATTCCTATACAGGGTGAAAAATTGTTGGCAGAATTCCAGCTAAAGGGCTTTTTAACCTTCTCTTTCTTTCCTTGTTTTCTTTTTCTTTCTTTCTTTCTTTCTTCCTTCCTTCCTTTTTTTTTTTTTTTTTGAGACAGAGTCTCATTTCACTATGTAGCCTGGCTGTCCTGGAACTCACTGTGTAGACCAGGCTGGCCTTGAACTCACAGAAACCCACCTGCCTCTGCCTCCTGAGTGCTGGGATTAAAGGTGTGTATCACTGTGAACAGCAGGAAGGACTTTGGAGAGTGCCAAATGGGAATAGCTATTTGTGTGTGTGTGGGTGTGTGTGGTGTCAGTGGGCATCTGTCAAAGGGTGTTGGTTTCTCAGTGTGGAGCCCAAAGCAAGTCCAGGCACAGCCGATCTAATTCCCATGTCTGGGCAAGCCCTTAGAGAAGCTTGCTTGCTACAGTGCTTGATACCTGCTCTAGGATTTGCCAGGCTTCCTGGCAAGGTCAGTCAGTTCTGCAGACACAGGCCACAGACAGAGCAGGGCCTGCCTTCATAGGCAGAGGCCAGGAGGTGGCAAGCGATGGGTGTACAGGCTTAAGGGCGGAAGGCACACTTGTTCAGCCTGTTAGTCATGTGCATAGCTGCTCATTTCAGAGGAACAAAGGGAGCCTGAAGGGATACAAGTCTGCTTCTCTTCCATGTGGGGCTAGGGATGCTGCAAAGCTGGAGCTGAAAGCCATAGCGGTGACCTTCTGGATACCACCACTGCCCTATACCATCCATGATGCTTCCAGAGCAGGAGTGGTGCATCGACTGTGCAAGCACGGGGACCATGGGCAAGAAGTGTGTGTGTGTGTGGGGAGCAGTGCCCCACCAGGAGAGGCTAAGTACCATATCTACCATTTCAACTCTACTTGCGACTCTTAGTCTACTAACCTCGGCTCCCAGGCACTCTAGCTGCCATTTTGATACTGTCCTTTGCTCCAGTAATTAGCCCTGAATGGTGGCTTCGTCCATGTGTGTTGAGAAAAGCCTTGGCAAGGGTAGGTTTGGCATGAGGGTGTACAGGGTAGTTATCCGAATGTGGCTGAAGGAATATGCTTGAAGAGTCTCTGGGATAATTAATTCTTAAATCAAAACCTGCTGGTCGGATTCATCCTCCTGTTTGATGTAGGGATGCTCACACTCCTGAACCAAAATCACCTTTCAGCTGACGTCTGTACAGCTCATTGGTTTGAGAAATGATGTTTCGGAGAAGCCAGCAGTGCACGGCTTCCCTGGTAGCAAGTGCCAAGTGCGGCGTGTGCTTTAACTGTGCCTGCTCACTCAGACTTGCTCTCACGCATTGACGCGTTGATTTGCATGCATCAGTACTTTTAAATATTTATGCGACTTTGAATGTCTTTGGACAATGCTTGTGCTGAGGACCGTTCCCTACGGCCTTCCCAGGGGCTGCCAGGTCCCAAGTGGCTGGCTCACAAAGGCCCTTACTTTCAACAGATTTCAATTTTGGTATGGCTTTTAAACCCTGCCTGTGGATTTTATCTTTTCCCTTTTTTCCAGGACAGCAAACAGCTGAGTCAATGTGGAGCACGTCATGACTTGCCCAGGAAGCAAGGCTTTGTCAACCCTGCACCTTCACACACCCCAGCTTTCATTCCTCACTCATGGGGAACTACTCCTGTGCCCCCTCCCCTGCCCTGATGTTGGCACCTCCTTCCCTATGATTTTCACTCAGGTCTTCCACCCTCTGCCTGAGCTGCCTCCCTCAGCAGGAAGGGGCACCCTGGGCTCAGAAGGTTCTGACTCCAGGGCCCCATGGGCCTCAAATGTGATCTTCTATGGGATTTTGCAGGTGTGATTGTTTCTGAGTTGGAGAGCGGGCCCATCATAGTGACATAACTACGAGCCAGTGAATGAAAGCAGCCTTGGGAACCAGGAAGAGGGGGAGGAATGTACTGCGTGACATCCAGAAGGAATAACAAACCTGTCGACACCTCAATTTTCACCTTTATGTCACTATTTAGGTCTCTTCGGTGGTCAGTGTTGGTCATCAATTTGACAGGCTCCGGAATCACCCAGGAGACTAGCTGCTGGTCACATCTGTGGTGATTGTCTAGATAGGCTTGACTGAGGTGAGAAACCTAAGCACAGGCAGCGTCAGTGCAAAGGTCAAGGTCCTGGACTCACTAGAAAGAGACAGTGAGCTGAGCACAAACCTCACCTCTCTCTGCTTCCTGACTGGATGCCATGTGACCAGCTGCGCAGGTTCCTGTCACCATGCCTTCCCACTGACAGGACTTTAGACCCAAACTTTTGACAAAATGAACCCTTCTTTAAGTCACTTTTGTCACAGCAATGGAAAAGATACTTTAATCACCTTTGTGGTCTCGATGACCCAGATGCAGAAGCGAAGACACTTGTGGTCATTTGTTACAGTACCAACAAGAGGCCAGCATTCTGGCCTGGCTTAAGTTTCCTGGAGAATCAGGTGAGAGGCCATGGTAAGGAGTGGATCCTGTTCCGTTTGTTGTTCCTGACAGTGGGGTTCTCACAGCAATGCTGCTTGACCTTTTGAGGTTCTGGGGGATGAGAGGTGCCAAGCTTTAGGCTTTGATCTATTAGAAGTCAGTGAGGTCATGGACAAAGTCTTTTATTTTTTTCAAATTTTTCAAACAGGGGTTCTCAGTGAAGTTTTGTAGACCAGGCTGGCCTTGAACTCACAGAGATCCACCTGCCTCTGCCTCCCGAGTGCTGGGATTAAAGGTGTGTGCCACCACCCCGGTTCTTCTACTGACTCTTAAGTAGTCAAATGGCTGCTTTAATTCAATCAGTGCATTCCATGATTCCAGTGCTTTCAAAGACTTCCTTAGTCCCTGTCTTAATAAGAAGCCTCAAAATGACCTCAGAAGAACCACAGAGGCAAGGAAGGTTAGCCATCAAATGAAAACACTGTCCTCAGGTAAGAAAAGAGTAACTCGGGGTCAGGAGAGATGGCTCAGCAGTCAAGAGTTAGGTACCCAGCATCTACACTGGGAGTGTGGCTCGGAATTCCTGTAACTCCTGCTCCAGGGGACCCAACATCTCTGACATCTATGTGATCTTGCACTCATGTGCACATACCATACGATTGAAAGTAATGTATATGTACACACATACACACACACACACCGCAGGAAAGTGAGGGGTAGCTTCCTTAGGCAGAAAGGCATGCCTTGCAGGCAAGCCTGGCTTTAGTTATCTCCTCTACTCGACCAAGCAATTCCCTGCCAGTAAAGGAAGGTTGTTATAAAAACCCTAAAATATACTGAGTATCTACTAAACACCTAGTACAAGGATTTCATGTCCAGGACATATTTAATCCTCACAATAAACACCAAGAGAAGAGGCACAACATTGCTCTCATTTCACAGTTGGGGAAATAGAGACAGGGTCTCACTGTGTATCTCCGGCAGTCCTAGAACTTGCTATGTAGACCAAGTTGGCCTAGAACTCACAGAGATCTGTCTGCTTCTGCCTTCATAGTACTGGTAAAGGCATGCACTACCCAGCTGGTCTACCCTTTTAAGATTTGTTTATTTTATGTGTATGTGCACCACATGTGTGCCTGGTGCCCTCAGAGGTCAGGAAAGGCATCCGATCCCTTGGAGCTGGAGTCCCAGGAGGTTGTGAGCTGAATCTGGGTCCTTTGCAAGGGCATTAAGAGCTCTTACCTGCCAAGCCCTCTCTCCAGTCATCAATAGTGGCCTGCCTTAATGCAAACCTTAGGATGAGGATTAGATAACTGTAGATCCAGTCATTCTATGGCCCACAAAGAAAACCAGAACCTCAGTTCTCCATCTCTCATCTACAGAACCCAGATGGTCACCCTGGAGTCATTCAGGGTCCTGACCGCCTTTTAAGATTCTGCTGTCTCCATTTGATGGTGACATGTGGAGCACCAGGCATCCATTGCTGGCAGGGTGTAAACACTTGGGAAGACAATGCTGATATTTCTCATAGGATTAAACATACTCTTAGCATATTGTCCAGCAACTGAGCCTTTTGGTATTTGACCAAAGAAGCTGAAAACAAAAAGCATAGGTAATTATTGGCTTTGGTAACAACTTCAAAACTGGGAAGGTATCCTTCAGGAGGCAAGCAGATGTGTGAGCCGTGGTCTATTCAGACAATGAAATCAGTGCTAAAAAGCAATGAGTTGTCCAGCTATGGAAACCACACTGGACCCTTCCTCACCTGCATCCCTGAGTGAAGGAAGCCAATGTGGAAGGCTCCCACAGTGCATGATTCTAATGAGCTGGGACAGGCGGGACAGGGGACACAATGCAAAAGAGTAGTTGCTAGGGATTAGGAGGGGACCCTGGAGGGACAAGGCCGAGAGAGCATAGAAAGTTCAAGGCAGTAACTAGTCAGTGTGATATGATATTGAGCACGAGTTGCCCTATGTCAAGTGAGGATCCGGCTCCTAAGGCTGCATGAACTCCCCAAACAGTGCCACCAGCTGGGGCCCAAGCATTCAAACACATGCACCTATGGGAGGGTGAATTTTACATTCACACCGCAACACCCCCTGAACACACACGTGTGTGTGGCATCCTGTGGGGAGTGGAGAGCATACCCAGGAGGTGGGCTCCATTTGTCTGAGAGCAAAAAGCCTAAAAGCACAGTGCCCTGGGTGTTGATTTTTGAAGCTAAGATCAAGCAGGGATCCAGATGTTGTGAGAGTAGCCCTGACTGTGCTCTGTAGGTCCTGGGAATGATATCCATCAGTAGATGCAAAGTGGTATCCAGTGGATGATTCTGAGAGTATGGAGGAGAGGAGTGTGCTTGTGTCCTAGTGGACATGGAAGAGTGTTATGTGAGCATTCTTCCCTGCAGCCTGGTGCCAGAGCCATGTCAGCCCCAAATGAACACGTGGAAGCTTTTATTAGTTATAAAGCTATTGGTCACTGGCTTGGGTTTCTTACTGGCTCTGTCATAATTATTAACTCATTTCTACTAATCTTTGTATTTCCATGTGGTCTTATCTTACTGGGGAACGCCGGACCTGGAACTCCTTTGCCTAGTACATTATGATGGTTTATCAGCTCCACAGAGAAAAGAGCAATTTCCTGTTTCTCCCTGCTTATATCCTGATTCTGCCCAGCGACGTCACTTCCTGCCTGTCTGTACAGACCTCCAGACCTCTATCATTAGCTAGTGGCAAGTTTCTGCCCACCTATGTCGCTTCCTGTCTGGCCAATCAGTGTTTTATTTATTAACCAATAAGAGAAACAAATGTACAGAAAGACTTCCCATATCAGAAGAGCTGAGCAAGAGCTGTGGCTTAGGGGCAGGTGGTGGCTGGTGGGAGAAGCTAGACTACATGGCTGATTGAGGGGATGAGGGAAAAAAGAGTGGAAAAAAGAGGAAGCCAGGGGTTAGAGCACATCTATTGACGATAATGTCATAAGGTCAAAATCAGAGAAGAAAGCAGGGAAGGGTAGAGGGAAAGACTAAGCAGATGCCAAAAAAGGACTCTTTCATCACCCGAGGATATATGTTATTCACATATTAACATCTCTAAAGTTAGAATTCATTACAGTTTGTATTCCTAGGAAGGCAAGCATCCATGCAGGTGGCAGCATTTCAGGTTCTTAGTGTTGCATCAGAAACATGCTCAACCTCACTGAGAAATGGTCCTGATGAGGTGGAAGAGGCGTCTGGGGATGCACTGAGGCCTAGAAACCTGAGCTCTTAGCTGCTTTGCAACTCTGGTGTTTCCTCGAGTGCAGTTTTCTGTGGTCCTGGGACTTGGGTCTGTATCTGTAGACAGGGGCGAGTGTCCCGTGAGCACGTTGCTCAGCTGTAGTTCTTCCTGGCTCCCTGTTTAGACATTTGCAGTTAAAGCTGACAACAGGGAGAATATGGAGGTCCGCAGCCTTGCATGGACTGCTAGATTCTCTGGGGGGGGGGGGAAATAAACAGGATGGTTGGGAGGCAACGGTCAGGTCTACTAGGTGGGGACACTGGAAAAACACTGTAGCAAAAGGAGGGAAGTAACTATGGGAAACAACTGGAGAATGTGGAATTTGCTCCGGCTCTGCCCTAACTGTTCCCCGAGCCAGTGAGTCTGTGAAGGTCGGAACTACAGCTTGACACAGTGGGAGAGCCTCACGAGCCTCATGACATTCAGGCACAGATAATTTGAATGTAAAGAGCAGTGAGAGGGCAGGGTGGGGGCAGAGGGAGCACCGCCTTGGTGTAAGCTGCA
Source organism: Phodopus roborovskii (assembly GCF_943737965.1). Lineage (NCBI taxonomy): Eukaryota > Metazoa > Chordata > Mammalia > Rodentia > Cricetidae > Phodopus > Phodopus roborovskii. Next base: position 47,354,210 of record NW_026126407.1, on the reverse strand, counting down.
CTAGCAGAGGGAGGAGCAGTGCTGGGAAAACCCAGTCTCAGGAATCTCTGCTGGGTTGGCAGCTAGGTGGCTCTAGAGGCCAAAGTCCCTCCCTGCGAAAGCCGGGAGATGAGCCTGACTTGGACATTGGGCTCTAAATAGAGGGGGCATTTTGAATCCGAACAACACAGCATCCTGTGAGGTCTGCTCTGCACTGCAGACAGGAGAAGATTTCACGGATAGGTATGGCGTCTATCCGATGCCAATGACAGATTCCATAAAACATGCTCAGCACCTACAACACACCCCTGGCCCCCATTTAGGACCATACCGAAGCACAAACGGCATCTTTGACCCACTCAGGTGCCTGGCCCCCCACGAAGGACCTCTAGAGGCACAACTGTCACCTGTGCCCTGGCTCCGTGAAGGACATGATCCCATGCTCAGGCGGAAACCACATGAGACTCTCCCAACCCCAACCTGTTCTCTTTCCTTCACTTTTGTATTTCCCTCATTTAATATTAAAGTCAATTTCCCTAGACCACATACTTATTAATTCTCTCTTCTCCCTTTTTAAGATTCTCAAGGAGCACAGGTGCCCTCCAGCTGGGGGCTCCCTGCCTCAGCTCCTGAGTGTTGTGATCATCGTAGGCTGTTTGATTGCATTTATCTCTTCAGGTTTCCATCCCACCTCTAGCTGGAGGTGGTTTAATTCCCTCTGTCTTTATTGCCCTCTCCTCTATTGTCTTTCCTCTTCTGATTTTTGTGTATGGCTATAATACTTGAAAGAAAAAAGATGTAAGACTTAAATGGCTGGAGGGAAATAAAAGAATGAAAACTCAGATCAGCCTAGCCAGACTTGAACTGGTCAGAAAGGTGGTACCCTGAGACCCTGCAGCACAGCATCCAAGGGTGCAGGAGGATGCAGGGCCTGCAGAGCCTGAGTGAGTGCATTCTTTGCAGGGCTAGGGATAGGGAGGGGGTGGCTTTGCCAGACCCATAAACTGTCGCTCTGGATAAATGTGTTTCTGTAACCTGTGGGTTTGGGGCTTGTGGATTTAGCTGTTTTCTGCAATTTCATGAGAGGCAGATTTCCTGGAACCTTGAGTTTGCTTCAGGATCCTGGTTTTGGGGAGGGGATGTTTTCCTTCCTTTCTATTCCTGCTGGAAATGATTAAACCTTAGTACTTGCCATACTTGCTCTTTTGTCCATCCCCAGTTAAGGAGTGTTGCATTTAATGACTGCCTTCGTGGTGACCTACCCCCTGGTTGCAAGTTTGAAGTGAATCTTCCATTCTAGGGACTGTGGTAGAGATCAAGGCTGCTGACCAGAGCATACATACTGAGGGTTTAGCTACAAGTCACACCCCATCCCAGTGGGGATAAACAACACTTCAACCCTGTTGCAACCAACTTCATACAAAAATTGCAGATCCTTCCACTGAAAGAACACAGGCAATTTAAAAGACCCAGTGGAGCCTGGACATTGTGCAAACCCAGGGAAGCCTACATATCCCAGAGCTTCAGTAAATGAAGCCTTGAGAATTAGTTTTGCAGAGCTGTTATCAAATTCCAAAAAAGGATGCCTTCAGGGAGAAAAGAGTTACCTTCCTTGGCTCATAGTTTTGGAGGGTCAATGGTTGCTTCACTCCATGCGCTCCAGCAGCATGTCTAGGTGGTCAAAGTACACATGAAGTAGAGAGTGCTGGAAAGAGGCTGAGGACAAGCCTCAGTCCCAAAGCCACGGCCCCAGGGAGCCAGTTCCTCTGCCTCCACACCACACCTTACTGAACAATGTCACTAGCTAGGGACCAAACGCCAGTCTGCACTATAGAGGAAGAGAGACACAGAGGGCACAAGGGCTTTTCTGTTCCCCAGGCTATGGCTACTACTCCATCTCATCCACATTGCACTGGCCAAGAAGGAGCTCATGTGTCTGCAAGGGCAGGAAGGAGGATGGCAATGATGGCAATGAACACTGGCAATGGCCACACCCAGGCCAAGGGCAACGGGTCAGTCAGAAGCCACAGATGGATGGGGTTTCAGCAGAGCAGCTAGGCTGTCATAGAGCATGCTCCAAGCACTTGTCTTTCTCTCCTCTGCCTCACCATCTTCCACCTCATGGTTAACCATCCTCCACCTCACTCCCTCTCCTCCCTCTGGCTTCCCTCACAGGGCCGGCTGTTTTGACTCCAAGCCTGTCAACCAGAAACCCAGGAGGGAAAGGCAGCTTCCCTTTATCTGCAGATGCCACACTTCTCATTCTGAAGCACCCCTTTCCCTGCTGGGAGTGTGGGGGAGGACACAAAGGCTAGAATTATCTCAAGAACTCAGGGATTAAAAAAAACAGGCTTAAGACTCCAAATGTTCTGCGTTGTTAGATTCTCAATTCAACAAGGCAGACACAGGAGGAAAAAAAGAGATAAATTCTTGCTTTGTGACAAAAGTTCAAAACAAGCGGATTCACAAAAGAGGTCTAGAAGATGGGAGATGGACAGACGAGAGACACACGTTCAGCTCTTGTCTGTCACTGTACAGTGTCCGGGGATGACTGAGCTGTTGAATACTGTCTCCCCAAGGGTGGTGTCCCCTTACACTCAGTTTCACTTCCATGGTTTCAATACCCATGGCTAACTTTGGTCCCAAAGTACTAGGATTTGCCTTGACTGTGGTCTAGAAAATGCAATCCAATAGCTTCTGCTACAGTGCATTGTTATAACTTAATCTCTTAACATATCTAATTTAGAAATTAAACTTTTTTTTTCTTCAAGACAGGGTTTCTCTGTAGCTTTGGAACCTGTCCTAAACTAGCTCTGTAGACCAGGCTGGTCTTAAACTCACAGACATCCACCTGTCTCTGCCTTCCAAGTGCTGGGATTAAAGGTGTGCACCACCACCGCCTGGTGAAATCAGACTTTATTATATATAGATGCGCACATTGGGAAACACAGTGACACGGGTTTGGTATTATGTGTGTTTCACACACATGCATCCCACTTGCCATAGACAAAATGGGACTATAAGGGGATGACACGTGCTCTACAGGATTTTAATCTTTTTAATTATTATTTTATGTGTGTGAGTGTTTTGCCTGCATATATGCCTGTGTACCACATGCATGCAGTGTCTGAGGAGGCCAGAGGGGGGCAGGATACCCTGGAACTGGAGGGTGTGGGTGGTTGTGAGCCTTCTATGGGAATTAGAAATCAAACCCAGCCAGTGTTCTTAACCACTGGGACATCTCTCCAGTCACATCCTACGGGGTTTTAAAGACGATCAGAGATCACAAGTGCGACTGCCTGGTACTTATTCTGCACTCTTTGGGGGCTGTTCCTGCCCTTTCATTCCTGCTCAGTCTGGTACCAGCCACATAAACTATGTGGCTGTGTGGTAGGGCCCCCCAAGAGCCACGCAGAAGAAAATAGAAAACAGCCACATGTCCTTGTGTATAGGGGCTGACCCACACAATACTCACGTCTTTCTTCCCTGTGCCTTCACATTCCAGCCATTGTTAGGATAGCCGTTGTTAGAACTATTGCCTAGTGGTTTAAAGTGCCAAATCAAACTGTATGTCTCCAGATGTGAGAGACAAAGAAGACAGAAAAGTGTGAAAGCCTCAGCCCTGCTGTATCTGTGGGCCCGACCTCTTGAAAAGATTCCATTTTTAACGTTGTCAGCACGAAGCCTCTGGGCCTGTTTCTTAATCCAGAGAGGCTATCACAGCTGTGTTTGTAAGGGACCAGTGGCTTGGGGGCTGGTACTTAAGACTTGGTGAAATAATGACTGAAGGATGACAGAGTTCTCTTTTGTCCTTGCATTTTTGTGTCACCTGGTCCCCTCAACTCACCCAAACAGCTGGGTTGAGTGTCCTGTGCCTATTGTCTCCAAGAAGCAATGCTAAGAGAGGGCTGGTTCTCAGCCTACAAAGAACACGTACAAAACCCCAGAGAATGTAATCTGTTTGGGAGAATACACACAGATGCAACAGGTCCTTACCACCAATGGCAGGTCTGGAGTTCCCTGGAGGAGTGGTTAGACGCTGTTGTGCCCCTTGGAAGGCTGCTGTCTTCTCTGTAGTCCAAGTCTGGGGTAGGGAAGAAGGTGGCATCTCCAAGTCTGGCAGCAGGGGATGCCACAGATGCTTTTCCAAGGCAAGCTGGGAGAGTAGAAGAAATCACAGGTTACACTCTTCAGAAGATTCCAGAAGCTTCTGGAGGAGTCAGGGAAGTAAGTCAAAGATGGATGAAACACCAATCAGGAACACTGGGTGGGTTCAAACTTCCTTATAGCTGCTCTGCAGTTTCTAAAAGTTAGGTCACTTCCTCCCAGAATCGCTAGTCTCTGGGAGCTTCCGTGGGACTCGTCCTACGGCTGAGACAGGGGTGCCGGAGCACACAGGAAGGCCATGGGGGTGGGGTTTGTCCTGTGGTGTGCAGAACTGGGCAGGGATCGTTGATAAAAGGAAATGTTGACCATCTCATACCGAAATCCGAGTTCCCAAAGCCAAAGTTTTGTGAGCACCAGCCGCATGGGTGCATAGGTGGGAAGCTCATCATGGAACCTTGGGCCATTCACAAAATTGCTTTAAAAAAACACTGAAAAGCTACCTTCAAGGGGCATTTGAAACATAAACTCACTTCCTGTTTACACTTGAGCCCCATGCCCAAGACACTTTATTCTACACATGCAAATATTCCAAAATCTGAAAAAGGAAACCCCAAACCCATGAGCTTCAGAAAGAGGACGTTCAGTCTGTTGTAGTGTCCGGTCCTGGGGTTCTCAGCTAGCAGGGCAGGGGCGGGGTTGAGGGCGGGGTAATGTTGGGGTGGGGTGCCTCGGCTGCATTGCTTTCTACAGTGTGTACCCCGAGGTGGTCGGCATCTCTCTCAGCTGTGTTGTTCCTGACTGAGAGACCCAAATGTTGCACTCAGCCTCCCTGAGGTTCTGTGCAACGTCAGACATTTAACTTTTTAACTTCAGCTGCTAGTCTGGATTTCATCATTTTCAAGGAAGCATGCAGGCAGCTCAACAACAGCAGTGACATGTGTGCTCAAGTGTGTGACACTGAGGGTCATCATCTGCTCCATCCACACTATCACAATTCACTCAGGACTTAGGAGCAATCACCCTCTAACACATCACAGAGGAGTCAAGGGGACAGTCGCTATTTAGATCACATCCAATAAAGCCATGCTTAGCCCTTGAGCTGGTGGCCTGAGGTTTATAGCCAGAAGAAATGTTTATAAAGGTCAACCAAGGCCAAAGATTTATAAATCTTCATCTTGTATTCTTAGAGGAGTGTCTACAAGAAAGAAGAAAATGTTAACAAGATGAGGAGAAACAGACCCCTTTGTGATAGTATTGAGAAATGTTGCAACCACCATAGAAAACAGCAGGCAGTTCCTAACGGATTAACAATGGAAAGCAGGGCATGATGAAGCCTGCCTGTAATTCTGGTACCTGGAGGCAGAGGCAGGGACCTACTGTAAGGATTCAGGCATTATGCTGGCCTGCCCCTGTGGCTTGGCAGAATCACTCAGGTCAGCTCGGGTTTCCATGGCTCAAAGGGACCCTTTAATAGAAAGACCCCCACCCACTTATGACCTCTTTCTTGCTGTTTCCCTGGGGCAGACAGGATTTTCCAGTCTCCTTCTTCTTCTGTCCTCTCTCTGTCTCTGTGTCTCTTTACATTATTATTATTATTATTAACCTCTCCCTCAATAAAACTTTCAATAGAAGTCACATCTACAGGTCTCTGTTTCCCCTTCCACCTGCCCGGGACTGCCATCCTCATGGCCCCAGCACTGGACCAGCACCCGGCACCTGAGGTCCCAACCCATTATTTATTCCTAACACTTACCAAAGAGAGGGGGAGAGGCTGGGGAGGGGGAGAAAGAGAGGAAGAGGAGGGATGGGGAAGGTGGGAAAAGCAAGGAAGAAACAGAAAACAAGAAAGGACGAAAGGAAGGAAGGAAGGAAGGAAGGAAGGAAGGAAGGAGAGCGGGACTCAGAAACCTGCAATTCCAGCATCCCAGCACAGGCAAGGGGGACACTTCCCAGGTGTAGGGCAGTGGTCAGTTAGCCTCATCCCAGAAAGCTCACGGGCTAGCTTGCTGGTTAACATGGCAGTGAGAAGATGCCCTCTCAAACAAAGCAGAGAGGCAAGGAACACCCAAAGACTGTCATGTCCGCGCGCATACATACCCATACTGGAGAGAGGAAGGGAAGGGGGAGAAACCAAAAGAATTAATTGTCGAATTGTCTAGTGATTCTAATTCTGAGAACATGTACCAAAGAATTGAAAGCAGGGACTCAAATGGATATTTAAATAGCCAAGTTATTTAACAGCTGCACTATTTGCAATACTAAAAGGTATCAATCAGGGTCTAAGTGTAGACATGAATTGTGTCCCATACATACTATAGAATATTATCCAACCCAAAAAGGGGGAATGGAATTCTGACACATGCTGCAACCCAGATAAACTGTTGGGACTTACATTAAGTGAGAGAAACAGATAAAGAACAAACACTGTATCATCTCACTTGTTTGCCGAACCTTGAGCAGTTGAGCTGAGACCAAGGTAGAAGGTCTGTGACTAGAGGCTGGGGTAGAGGAGGGACGTTATTCCTCAGTGGCGCTGGCTTTGGGAATATGAAACCTTTCAGCAATGTGTGAATGTGTGCTACTCCATCCGGTCAAACCCTCACTCAAGAGGCCACTCAAAATTGGCATTGAAGCCGGGTATTTGAAGGTTATAATATTTTATCATAACTACAATTTTCTCTTTCTTTGCTTCTACTCTTTGTTTCCCCCCCCCCCTTCCTTTTTCTCAGGCAGGCTCTTTCCATGTAGCTCTGGCTGACCTTAAACTTGCAAGCCCCCTGCCTCAGACTCCCAGGTGCTGGAATTAGAGGAGTGTCCTACCATGCTCAGATAGAAAACCAATTTCTTAGCCTTTCATGGAGATGTGCAAGCTAGAATCCCAGGATGTTCATATAGATTTGACATTTGACATCACCCTTGTTTCCGGAGGGGAGGAAGTGGCCTATCCCAGAGGCTTGGTCCGGGCTGTACTCCTGCTCTGTGTCCTCTGTAGTGTGACAAAGCACTCAGGCAGTAGACATATTGTCTCTTCCCTGTGTCAGGCTCCTTAATTCTCTTGCTGCTGGATAATTGGAAATGACCCACAGACTAAGCCAGAAATGGAGTCAGCTTGCTCTAGTCACCAATTCAATCTTTGTCTGATGGACAGGATGTGCTTGAACTTGGCCACTCTGCTGGACACTGGGGAAAAGGCAGCCATCAGAGCTCTGGTTTGGCTGTCTTTTGCCCTGACAGATGTTGGGTTCAAAGCTGACTGTCAATGTGGCAGTGTCAACAGGTGGCAGAGCTTTTGACAACTGGAGCCTGGTGTGAGGTCATTAGATGACTGACAGGCCAGTACCATGGGAGGAACTAATGTGAGTCTTGTGGAATGAGTTGTTTCTGATGAGAAATGTCTTTAAGTAGCAAGACTGCCCCTCTGTGGTTTCTGGCTTCAGTCTCATTCTGGGAGCTTGGTCCCCCTCAAGCATTCCCTCCATGATGCTAAAACCACCTTGGTGTAAAATAGCCAAGGGGGATCCTTACTGGATACTGAACAGGGGAGAATCATTATCTTAGATGTTCAGCCCCTAAATCCAAGCTAAATAAGATGCTTTTCTGTGCAAGTAGCCTGCTTCAGGTATTTGGTACCACAGCAGCAGCAGCACAGTGATGAGGGAAAATACATGACTACCCTCTACTGAGCTCTTAGTGTAGCTGTTCTTAACCTGTGGGTAGTGACCCCTTTAAAGGTCATATGACCCTTTCACAGGGATCACATATCAAATATCCTGCCTATCAGATATTTATATTATGATTCATAACAGTAGCAGAATTACGGTTATGAAGTAGCAATGAAGACAATTTTATGGTTGGGGTCACCACAACATGAACTGTATTAAATGGTCACAGCACAAGGATGATTGAGAACCATTGCTCTAGTCTGTGTTAAACTTCTATGTACACCGTGACCTCGGGTCCCCACAGATCTGTGAGATAGATGCTATCATTATGGCCACTTGGAATTATGGCGCGAGTCACCTGAAGTCCACTAGTTGGGTTTCTGTGAAATAATCCTTTTGTACACTAAAGATTTGCCACTTGAATTAGTTTAATAAAGAAGCTGACTGGCCAGTAGCTGAATGGGATAAAGTTAGGCAGGAGAGCCAAACTGAGAACAATGGGGTGAAGAAGGGTGGAGTTGGGAGTCACCAGCCAGATGGAGAACGAGTCAAACACACAAACAGGGATAGAAGTAAAAGTCACAAGCCTCAGAGCAGCAATAGAGTAATAGAAATGGGTGAGGTTCCGTTACTTAGTAACAAGCCTGAGCTATTGACTGAGTATTTATAATTTATATTATGTCTCTGTGTCAGTCACTTGGCAGAGGCTTGCAGGACAGAAACTTCTGCCTACAGTTGGTCCTGGGTAGGACCAGGACACTATGTTGGGGGGGGGGAGGGGTTGACTTTATGTCATGGTTCAAATGAGAGTGGCCTCCATAGGTTCATTTATTTGAACACTTGGCACCCAGTGGATGGAGTTATTTGGGAAGGATGAGGAGGCGTGGTCTGGTCTGGAGAGGCTTGTCACTTGGGGCAAGCTCTGAGGTTTCAAAAGGCTCAAACCATTCCCTCTGTCTGTCTGTCTGTCTGTCTGTCTGTCTGTCTGTCTCTGCCTTGTGTTTGTAGATCGAGATGTAAGCTCTCAGCTGTTTCTTCACTCTGCCATCGTGGACCCTCACCCTTTGGAACTGTAAAGCAAATTAAATGCTCTCTTTTATAATTAGTTGTGGTCATGATGGTTCCTACAGCAATAGAAGAGCTAAGACACCCAGCATCATGCCACTCTCAGAAGATGTTTGGAATCTGCTTGTTGAAGTGACCTCAACACTTTGGCCCTGAGGCACTTGAGAGAAGGATGGCCATTTCTTAACCTGCCCTTGTGTGATGGGATTCAGGGACAATTCCAGCAAGTGCAACGGCACAGGCAAATGATTGATTTGTTAAGATAGTCTGCGGTTTCTACCTCCCAAATGCTTCCTGGGGAAACTCTCTTTACAAAGAAGTAAAAGCATTAGGGAAGTTAACAGGCTCATTTGTCGGCATCGTCTGCAGAGAATGAACACATTTGTCTGTCTTTTTCAAAGCACACCACAAAATGCCAGAATTAAAGTATTGTTACCTATCATGGTACCAACACCTCTCCTCATTGAAAGGTCAGAAAAGAGAGGCCCAGGCAGGTTCAAGGGCCTACGATGAGTGACAGAAGTGGAGTGCCCATTCTGCTACATGACCTTGGCCTTGGGTGTATGAGACGCTGGGAAAATATCTCCTGGTGGCCAGAACCCAGGGCTTCTGGGTACACCAGGGAATCAGTGAGTGCCATTTCTATGTCTTGAAGAATCTGTAGGTGAACTGCAGGCATAGCCAGGTCTGTGGCAAATATGGTCATCACCCATTTTATGGATGAAGAAAAACCCGCCTTTGAGCTGAAGTCTTTTGTTCAGGACATTAGTCAGCCATTTCTGGGGGTGTATTGGTCAGCTCCTACTGCACTAACAAAGTTCCACTACCCGAGTGACTAAAATCGCTCACCCCATGATTCCAGAAAGCAGGGTTGCTGGCCTTGTAGATGATCCCCTCCCTCCTGGTGCCCCTCATGTGCCTTTCTCTTTATGCTCAGAGTCATGCATTTTAATACAGTTTTTGGATGAAAAGAACAAGAACATTATTTATGAGCCAATATATACAATCCATGGAGCAGAAAAAAAACAAATAAAACTGAGTACAAGCTAGTGTATTCTGTGTAAGAATCCAATATACATTTACATGTTTGTGAACAGCCTGGGAGGCTGGTCTTACAGATAAACTGGATGGGATGAGCAGGAAGCCAGTGGTAGGGGAGGGGAGGGAGTAGGAAACACAAGCTCTATCCTTTTACTGTAGGAATTGCCCATTTAAAATTTTACAATTACAAAGGCAATTTTTACCAGCAGGCTCTGGGCTTATTCTGCGGCTTATTCCTCCAGGCAAGACGAGCTTTTTAGCACGTTCACAAATAAATTCAGTTAATTCTTATTCTCATTAATGATCCCACATTAAATCCAGGCTAGCAAAGGAGGAAGGTGAAACCCACGGAGCAGCTGCAGAGCGCAAATGTCACTGCTGGCATTCCCTCCCTGGGCTCCTTGCCCACTCACCCACGGTTGGGGAGATGCGGGTAAGGGCTTATCTGCAGCTCCACCACTGTGAAGGATGGCTGAACCAAAGACAAAAGACAAAGAAGCAGAAAAAACTCTCTACTCAAAAGCAAGACATGTTTGTAAAGGTGCCTCTGTCCTGTCTACCAGCCATCTCTGGAGGCAAATGTGGGCCATCCTCAGTGTGGACAGTGGTGGAGGACCCACATAATAACTTCCATGAGGAGGAAGTACTCCCTGATTGGTCAACTTAAAGCCCTTGAGGGCATCTCCCACAGACTCTGCTGCACAGGCTTGCAATTCCAGGTGTTAATGACATGCATCAAGAGGGGAAGCTGAGCGGATCCCATGGCCAGTGAGAGGCAAATACACTACACAGGCAGAACTTATGTGGGAAGTTTACTGGGAGAAGGGAAGGGGGTGGAGAAAGGGAAGGAAGAGAAGGGAAACAGAAAGAGAGACAAAGAGAGAGAAGGAGAAAAAGAGAGGCAAAGACTTGCCTGCCTCTTCAGAGGAACAGTAGGAAAGAGGGCAGGAATAGGCAGAACCTGTCTCCAGTGCATGAATAGAGCCAGGATACTACTTGCCATGCAGGGTGATGCCAGGTTCCCAAGGGGTGGGGCTAAGGTGCGCCTGGGTGCTGACACCAGGGACTTGAGGAGGCTGAGGGAGGTTACAAAGTGAGACCCTGACTCAAACTGAGAAGAAAAATATAAAGAGGGTCAACCAATATAGTGCTCGCGCTGCACATGAAGACAGAGCACAGGCCTCTAACCTAGACAGACTCCTGTGGCATGCATTTGTGATCTCAGCACTGGGGGTGTGGGCACATGGGAAATCCCTGGGTTTGGCTATCTTAGCCTAACCAGGTGAGCTCCAGGCCAGGAGGAGACCCTGTCTCAAAAAACAATGTGGACAGTATCTGAGGAGGAACCAGACCTGAGACTGTTCTTTGGCTTATGCATGTATGTATACACATTGCATGTTAACCTTGGTGGCACCATTTTGAAGTCTCCTCATTTTGGTTAAACAATGGCAGTTTCTGGAAACCACAGACATCAGCATTGCTGACTTGGTTTCTTAGATTTCATGTCCTGCATTCTCTCTGATAATGGCTGGTCTGGAGAAATGCTTACCCATTCCCTGATGTTTGCTTACTCACCATCCTTTGGTTACTCCTACCAATGGGCTGTCTGGAACCAGGCAGCACAATTGCAACCTCCTTGCCCACCTCTCGCCTTCTGCCCTGTACTCAGACTGCAGGTCCTGTTTCTTACAGAGATGCTCTCTGTATTTTCTCTCAAATAAAAGCCTTCATTGTCTTAAGTCACCAGTTCCCCTGTCTGTCTTCCACTACAGATAAACATGCACAAAATAAACAAATAAACAAACAAACACATGAAGAGGAAAACCTCCAAGGCTCACCTGCACTTCTTCTCTGGAAGAGAAGTACCCCAACAGCTCCTAAAGCTCCCCCAATTGAGAAATTGCCTCAGTAAGATTGGACTATAGGCAAGCCCATAGGGCATTTTCTTAATTAGTGATCAATGCTCCAGGGTTCAGGTCTTGGTGGGTGGTGCCATCTCTGGGCTGGTGGTACTGGGTTCTATATAAAGCAGGCTGAGGAGATCATGAAGAGCATGCCAGTGAGCAGCACCTCTCTGTGCCGTTTATCTCAGCTCTTGACTCCAGGTTCCTGCCCTGCTTAAGTTCCAGCCCTCACTGCTTTTGATGATGACCTGTGATCTGGAACTGTGGGTGAAATAAACCCTTTCCTCCCCACATTGCTTTTGGTCATGGTGTTTCATCACAGCAATAGTAATCCTAACTAAGACATAATGTGACACCAAGGTTGGCATAATTGAGAGACCTTCTTCTAAAAATGTATTTAAATTCTCTCTCTCCTCCACTGTAGGTTTGATGCCAACTTTGTCTGATATAAGAATATCAACAGTGGCTCTTTTCTTATTCTATTTGCTTGGAATACCTTTTCCCACCCTTTACTATACACAGATGTCTGTCATTGATGATGAGACATTTTTTCTGGAAGGCAGCAGAAAAGATGGATTCTGTTTTCTAATCCAGTGTGCTAGTCTGTGTTCTTTTACTGCAGAATTGAGACCACTAATATTAAAATATGCATTTTAGTTTTTGTCATTTTGTTGTGTTTTCTTTGATTATTTATCTTGGTGTTTTTAAAAAATTTTTTCTCTGTGACCTCTTGGATATGTTTGCCCTTGCAGTATCCTCTATAGATCTAGGTTAGAAGCCATAAATTCCTTTGATCTGTTTTTATGAGAAGTTCTCATTTTTCCTTCAATTTTAATAGTTTTGTTGTTATAATATTCTGGGCTGAAGGTTGTGGTCTAACAGAACTTAGAGTATACTTTTCCAGGCTCTTTTGACTTTAACATTTCTGTTGAATAATCAGCAGTTATATTGATGGGTCTGCCGTCATAAGTGACTTGACTCCATTGCAGCTTTCTTTATTCTACATTTTTAATGTTTAACTATAACATGCTAAGTTTCTTTTTTGGTTCTGTCTATTTGGTGTTCTGTAAGCTCTTTAACCTGGATGGGGCATCTCTTTTTCTAGGGGTGAAACATTTTCTTCTGTGATTTTGTTGAAAATATTTTCTATGCCTTTGGTATGGCATGCTTCTTCTGTGCCTGCAAATAAAAAGCTATGTCTTTTCATGGTGCCCCACAACTCTGCCACGTACTAGTCACAGACTTTTACATTTTTTATTGACCTTTATTAAGTTATCCAATTCCTCTTACCTTGTCTTTCAGTCCAGAAACTATTTCCTACTCTTGGTGAGAGTTTTTTTTAATATTGGTTTTTATTGGCTCATTGAGTTTTTCATTTCCTTCTTCATTTCAGTTGGCTTTTCTTCAGTAATTCTATCTTTTTTGTTGGATTCTGTTTCATATCTTATATTAACATCCTTATTTCATTCAACTACTTGTTTTTTATTTTTTGAAGTATATTTATTATCTTCTTTGAGTTGTTTGAACATAGTTATAATAATTCTTTAAAATTCTCATTTTTTTTGATGTGTATGGGTGTTTTTCTTGCATATATATCTGGTGCTTGAGGAGGTAAAAAGGGCATCAGATCCCCTGAGTCTGGAGTTATAGATGCTTGTGAGCCACCATCCATCTAGGTCCTGGAAGTTGAACCTGGATCCTCTGGAAGAGCCAGTGCTCTTAGCTATGAGCTGTTTGCTTAGTCCTAATGATCCTTTGAACTCTTGGTATGGAAGTTCTTCCAGGTTGTTTTCATTAGAAGCTGTTGTTACAGGAAACATGCTGACTTGGACTTTCTGCACTGGGACCTGTGCACCTAGAGAAGTTAGGTGAGTCCCCCTCCCTCCTTCCCCTTCCCTCCCTACCTGGCTTCCTTCCTCCTTCCCTCCCTCCCTCCCTCTCCCTCCATCCCTCCTTTCTTCTTTTTTGTCTTTTTCTTTCAGTAGAAGCATTCACGATAATCAGGAGAGGACTTAGCAGGTTGAGACTTGGTTTTGCTCTGTGCCGCTGGTATGGAAATTTCCTTAGTGGCACAGGCAGCTCTAAACAGGGGTAGCCATGGGGCCCTACTGGGCCACTTTGAGGAGAGCCTAGCAGTCTAGGATTGCAGCCTGAGGTTTGGTGGAGGCATTGTGCTCTGAGCATTCATGGAGACAGGATTCCCCTTTTGGCCTGAGGTAGAGGTAAGAGCTACTGGCTGGCTGTTTGCTTTTCTGAACTTCAGCTTGAACCCTGCTATCTGTCTCTGGACTTTTATTATTCGTGTTACAGGGAGATAACTGAGCTATAGCTTCAATATTTACTCCAAATCTCCTGATGAAATTTAATTACCATTGTCACAGTATCAAGAGGTGAGGTCTTGGAACGGTGGTTGGCTGCTTCCGTGATGAAGGCTGTGATGAAGGCACTGGGTCACTTTTCTCTGGAATGGGCCCTGATAGGGAGACAGGGTTGCTCTCTTCTGCTCTCACTTTGTTGCCATTCCACATTCTGCCATGCGACCACACACCCTTAGCAGACACGGTCCCGCAGCCTGAACCGTAGTCCTCCCTGGCAGTCTGCTCATTATAAATGACCCTTCCTCAGGTGTTCTCTGGGAACAGCATGAGCACTCTCAGGCAGACGACAGAGCAGCCAGGGGAGCTGGGCAAACCCTCAGCTGTCAGGCAACAGGCTTCAGCTGGATTCTGCTGCTCTTGAACCATAGTATGAAGGCTCAGCCTCACCATCCAAATAGCCATGCAATTTGTCTTAATTTGTGAGTTCTGAGAGCTTCATTTGAATACCGGGAAGCAACAATATGAGATAATGACCAGGAGTGATCATGAAAGTCAAGTTCCTCAAGATGAAAGACACTAGGTGAAGGAGAAGGAAGGCGCCTCTATGCTAGGGTCACCCAGAGGGGACAAAAGATGTGTGCAGCGTGTGTGGTGGGTCTCAATGACTAGTCACAGTGGCATGATTCCTTTTCTATAGCAAGTGTCTCTTCTGGTATGATGTGACCTTGCCACATTCACAGTTAGGATAGATTCCTTAAGCGTAGGATGGATCATCAGAACATGAAATAAATATGCTTTGATCTTGACCTTCAAATTTCCAATGCCAGGACCCAACTACCAAAAAAAAAAAAAAAAAAAAAAAAAAAAAAAAAAGAGATGGCTTATCAGGGTTCATACTGCTGTCTGTGAGCATGCCGCAGAGGAGTAGGGAGACTAAGAGAGGTGACAAGTAATGACAGCAAAAGCAACAACAGGCTGAGACAGCAGACAGGAGGCAGAACTTAGAGCTCGATGGACTGGAAGACCACTGCCTGCATCCTCGGGAGAGCTGGCCTGGGACAGTCTCGATCCTGGGGCAATGCACCCGTTCACTAGCTGTGCTGAGGAGCTGACTTGCTTGCTGTTGTAGATGGCATCCAAGGGCACCTGTCACTGGCAGCACCCACAGCTGTCCTTATGGCCCCAGGTTTCCCAGTGCCTTAGCTGGGTGGACTGCCCCTCTTTAAGCCTTCAAGAGTGAAGCCATGCTGGATTGCAGGGAGGTTCTAAGGAGACCAGGAAGGCCCTACTTCTATGCATTGGTGGGATGAAACAGCCAGTCAAGCTTTTCCCTTTGAGCTTTGGTTTTATATTAAAAATGGAGCAAACAAACAAACAAACAAACAAAAACCAAAATGTGACTCTGAGGCCTGATTCAGAGCACAGAGGACAACTATGCATCTTTTAGCAGCTGTAGAATAACGCACACTACAGAAATAACAAGTTTTATTTAACGAGCTCCTCTGGATTTATAGTGCATCATTTCCAGGCCCATTATTATCAGATGCTGCTACAATGAATGCCCTGTGTGGGCACTGTGTATATATTTGAACCTTTGTAGTGTGAAATATTTATGCCAAGTTTTGATTATTTGCTTTATTTTAAAAAGTATCATTAAGGTGGGCAGTGGTGAGCACTCCTTTAATCCCAGCATTTAAGAGGCAGAGATGGATCTCTGAAAGTTTGAAGCCAGCCTGGTCTACAGAGAGTTACAGGACAGCTAGGACTGTTATCCAGAGAAACATTGTCTCAAAAAACAAAAACAAAACCCAAGCAAACAAAACAAACACAAAAACAAAACAAAAAACCCAACCAACCAACCAACCAAAAACAAAACAAAAAGTATTAGAGCCAGGCATGAGTCACACATCTTTAATCCCAGCACTGGGGAGGTAGAGGGAGGTAGATCTCTGTGAGTTTGAAACTATTTCCAGGCCAGCCAAGGCTACATAGTGAGACCCTGTCTCAAAAGAAAAAAAAAGTGTCATTAGCTGGGCATAGTGGTATATCTTTGTACCCTCAGCACCCAGGAGGTTGAGCCAGATGTGTAGAGTTCTAGGCTAGCCTGTGATCCATCTTTATGATAATCCCCATGCTGTAAGTGATTTTACCTGCACCTATAGGGAGAGGGGATTGTCCAAGGCTAGCTGATTTGTAAAGATTAGCTGAGACAGGATTTGAACCCAGGCCCTCCAGCTCCCAAAACTAATAAATGGGAGCACAGTGGTCTAGACTGGTAGCAGCTACTATTGCCATGGCAAAGAGGGCCTTCGAGGACTTTGGAGAAGTCAGACATGCAGTATGGGTGAGTTTATACCTTAAAGGCTTAGCCCTAGCCCAGTGTCACATCCTAGTGCCCACCACTGACTTGCTGAGAGCAACCTCTGCCCCAGGGGGCGGGAAATTTCTAGGGCAACAAGTCTGTCTCCAATGAGGGCTACCAAATAAAGCAGACGTGCAGCTGACAAACAGATGGCCGAGGCTGACTTTCTCCTTCAAGCCCCATTGCAGAGCTATCAGGGTGCAGCTGCAGAGCAGAAGCCACTCCACAGCTCTTGGCACACGATTCCTCAGTCAAGAACACAGTCCCCACCATGAACACTAATAGCTCAGCTTGCTCGGAAGCCCCCATTGAGAAGGAGAAAACCAAGGCTGATCTTGGGGATCTGTTCCATTTTTTCCCTCTGAGGTTGGGAAGTGGACTCTTTTCCTTGGGATAAGGGCAGTGTTTAAAGCAAGAGGGACAGAGATTGAGCATGAATCTGCATTAATTGGCCATCAGAGGGTGAATAATTATCTCCCTTCCACTGGGCAGGCCAGGCACACCGTCCTTCCCTGAACCGTTCATCCTCAGTGACTTCTGCCACAATTCCTCCTTCTTTACACGGGTGACAAGTGTTGCCCCTGAGTATTTCAGAAGGCCAGAAGCCATTATACATTCCTCCTAGGCCTTGGACCAGGTCAAAGGCTGAGTAGGTGTTCCTTCAATGGTTCAAGAATGGAGGCTGCAGTTGTTTACTGCTTTTGGGGATGTTTTGAAACAAGCTTCCATGTGATCCAGGCTGGCCACTAACTTGCCATGTCGTCAAGATGAAGTCTTGATTTTTCTGCCTCTAATTCAAAACAGGTATACACTACCATGCCTGGCTTCATTTATTGTTCTCATAATTATCCCATCACCACAATGCACTTCTAGACTCTAGATATTGTTTTGTTGAGACAGGGTTTTTCTGTGTAGTCCTGGCTGTACTGGAACGCACTGTGTAGACCAGGTTGGTCTCAGAGATCCTCCTGACTCTATCTTCCTAGTGCTAGGATTAAAGGTGTGTCCCACCACTGCCTGGCTTCTAGATAGGTCTTATTTGGTGGCTGCATCAGTCAGCTTTCTATAATTATAATAAACTATTTGAGATAAGCACCTTAAACTTGGGGTCACTGACCTTCACCCCTAACTGAGGATTTGGGACAGTTGATGGCTTCTGAGAGAGGGAGAACCAGTCTTCTTCAAGGGGTGTGACCCTTGCTAGGTCCATCATGCTCTGGTGGGCAGCCCCTCACCCAGGAGCACAAGGTCAGCACAAATTTGACTACATGGGTTATTAACAAAATAGAATACGTCAGGTGGTGGTGATGGCACACACCTTTAATCTCAGCACTTGGGAGGCAGAGACAGGTGGATCTCAATGAATTTGAGGCCAGCCTGGTCTACAGAGTGAGTTCAAGGGCAGCCAGGAATAATGGAGAAACCTTGTTTCAAAAACAAAATCAAATCAAATCAAAACAAAAAAGAAAGAAAGAAAGAAAGAAAAAGAAAAAAGAGGATATAAGTTGGGGGGGGGGGAGCCAGGTATTTGGAGATGAGTCTTTGAGGAATTAGAAGGAGGAATTAGGTTGACTGTGATTAAAATTCATTGTGTGAAATTTCTCAGGGCCAGGAGAGATGACTCAGGTTAAGAGCACTGGCTTCTTTCACAGAAGACATAGGTTCAGTTTCCAGTAACTTCATGGTGGCTCACAGCTGTCTGTAACTTCCAGGGGGTCCAGCACCCTCTTCTAGCCTCCAATAGCGCCTGCATACATATGGTGCACAAACATGCCCACACACACACACACACACACACACACACACACACACACACACATATATGTGTATATCATCCAGACCATTTTGGCCTCTGGTAAGCTTCTGGATGGCAGTAGACACATGGGGGAATATGCCTTCTTAGCTCATGGTCAGGAAGCAAAGAGAAAACATATGACAGGCAGGAGACCCACAATCCCCTTTGAGTGTGCATTCCAGTGACCTAAAGACCTCATACCAGGTCCTGTCTCTTAATGTCTACTGTATTAGGAAGCAAGACCTTTGGGAGGTGATGTGGCCATAAATATGACCTTCATAGACAGTCTTAGAGCCTTTCCACAGGAGGCCCAGGACTCCTTGTCTCCTTCACCACAAGTGGACACAGAGCAGATGGCCGCATGCAAGTCAGAATCAACTTCTTGTCAGGACCTCGTAGACACCCCAGGCTCTGGAACTTTGAGAAATAAATTGTGGTGACAGGGACCTGGTCTATGCCATTGTGTCATGGCAGTCTAACTGGGACAAGGCTGAAGGAGGTGTGTGATTGTCCCCCCTGGGAAGGCAAGAGCCAGGACTCTAAGTCCAGAGGTCCATTTAGATCATTCAGATCTGGGTTGACTCCCTAGTGGGGAACCTTGAGCTTGTCATGGCACCTCTCTGACATGCAGGTTTCTTGCCCTGGTGTGACAGGGAGGCCAGAAGCTCTAAGTGCAACATATGGCCTGGACACGTTGTGCATACCTGGCTTGGTCCTGCCTCATGTGAAGTCCTGGGGAACTGACAGCAGTTATTACACTCATTATACACCCTGGTGAATGTGGCCTTTCAGTTGGACACTGAAGGGTCCCTCAGGTCATGGGAGTTGTCTATCTGACTTACATCAGCTTCCAGCCATCATCTCCCTGATATCCAGCGTGATTCTCAGTCTGGTGAGGATGACAGACACATCCATTTCCAACCAATGTTTTTATGACTCTGAGCTACAAGAAGTCTTCCCTTGAATCTCTGTGCTTGAACAATGGGAGATGGTGGGGAGCTGAGTTGTTAGATGCAGAAAATTAGGGCTAGGGGCCCAGCAGGATGGTGAGCCCATGCACACAAAGGCGATGGAGGGAGGGAGAGAGAGACACAGAGAGACACACACAGAGAGATGAAGGCAGAGACCCAGAGAGAGTCAGAGAGACAAAGAGACAGAGACAGACAGAAACGACTCGATACTCAAATTATTCTTTATCAATAAAAAATCAGGAGTCAGATATTGGGGTCAGAGCCTGAAAAGACAGAGAAGCAGAGAGGCCACCAGTCCTCCACACCTGCTCCCTTCCTTCCTCCAATCAGAGAGCCGGATCCCTTTCTGCCCCACCTTACTGCTTCCTGTCCTCTCTGTCCTCAGTCTTCCAAAACCTCCTTAGTTAATCTTGGTCAGTCAGTGGCTAATTGCCCTCTGACTCCTAACAAGCTTAATTTGTCAGAACACAATCAAAATGTCCACACAACAGAGAGACAGAGACAGAACAGGGGTTAAATGTCCCCCTTCCTTCCTCCCATGACCCAGTTCTTCGTCATCTGGCAGGGGACACCTTCTCAGGGAAAACCCACTGGACTGGATTTTCCTTCTGGGCTGTTTCCTTTGGTTGGAGTTGATAGACCCGCTTAGATTCTTGGCCAGAATCGCAAGGCGGTCACCACTCATGGGCGTCCATGCTTGGCTTGCTCTTGAATCATTCTAACTGCCAAGTTATGAATCCCCTGCCTCCAGTTTTGCGCCTCCTGTGCTCTTTCAGCCCTCATTGAGCTCTGGCTTTAGGTCAGCTGGATTGTTACTAACCCAGTGTTTATGCAAGCCAGGTCCTTGGGCTGGAACAAGGACAGTTGAGCTGAGTTTCTGCTCTTGATAAGTGCAAGCCTGGTGCAGATTAGGCCTGGCCACTTTTGCTTTAGCTCCTATATGTATGACACTGCTTACACATGCATTATTGGCTCGCCAGACACAGCGGACCAGCCTCCTTGGCCTTGGAATACTACCATGAGTAAGGGCTGAACTTGTCTACAAATGTAATTAGTTAATATGTGGTCAACTTGGAGTGTGGGTTCTGAACCAATTGGATTGGTGACCTTATTGTAAGGAGGAATGAGAAATAGAAACACTCAGAGGGAGAGAATCACATGCATCCAGAAACACACAGATGAAGGCAGAAATCAGGCTAATACATCAATAGTTCAAGGATCTATGGAGGGGCAGGACCATCCTGTTCCTCCAAGACTCAGAAGGAGCCAACCCTGCCAACATCCTCATTGTGAGTCCTCAGAGCAGGAAGACAATGCATTTCTGTTGTCTTGGCCACTTAGTTCCCAGTGCTGTCTACTCAAGCAAACATACAAACCACATAACTGCTTTTGACCAAGACAATATGCCAGCTGCTGCTTGGGCGCAGGACACAACAGCCTGTCCCCTGTCCACTGACAGCGCTCCAGCTAACAGATTGCCAAGGGACAAGATTTCTCTTCTGGGAAAGTGAGCTGTATCAAAGAGGGTGTCGGTGGGCACATGCCTTGGTCCTCACTCTTCTGCCGCCTCTTCCTGGGAGTGCTGCGAACCTCTTCCTTCCTCTCAAAGGCATCGGAACAGACTCCTACTTCTGCCATATGGGCCCTGATTTTCTCTCTTCAAGCCCCCACCATACTGTCTGTCGCTAGTGCTGGGGTCTGAACTATCCTTAGCACCTTCACCGTGCTGTTGTCTATCTGTCTGTCCTCCCGACAATGCATCGTGTAGCCTCATTTGAGACCTTTCAATAAGTTTCAGGCAAGCAAACAGGTAAGTCTACTTTGCCAACCACCAGACGCCTAGAATGTTCTCCAGCGTGACCTGGATCTGCTCAGGACCCTAGATGTGGACACAGGCTACCAGGGGCTATGGAAGCCACCATTTCCTTCACTCCTGCTCCCCCATCACTCACTCAAAATTGGGTTCAGATGTGACTCAAAGGAGAACCCTTGGACAACAGCTCTGTTACCCACACACTGCCCAGCATCCCAGAAACCCCTTTGTTTCTCACTTAAGTCCCCCACCCCCACCCAGTTCCCTGCAAGTTCTTCTCCCTAAGCAGCAGGGGAATAAATCCACAGCCTTTAAGGGCTAGAATTCTCTTGATTCTTTCGGGCACCGGGTTTCCATGGCAACCCGAAGCTCTCCTTTGCCACCTTTGAGGATGTCATTAGGCTGCGAGGGAGAGGTGACAAAGCCATGTCGCATGCATGCAGGCTGCTGCAGGCACTTGGGGATGGCAGGACGCCGGGCAAAAGCCCTTTTGTGGCAGATTTTTTTTTTTTTTTTTTTTTTTAAATTTCCCCTGAAGGAGAACATACACAAACCATTGCCTTATGTCTGACCAAGGCTGTTCTCTCAGGGGAAAAAAACAAAACAAAACAAAACAAAGCAAAACAAAGCTAACAAGATGTACTGCCTGCCCAGGTGCCTGTGGGGGAGCCAAAGGATGCTGGAGGCCTTCTTGGCTGTTCTGTGTTGGCTTGCAGTGCTGATGTAAGGCTGGAGCAAGCCTAGGTGTCTTACCCCATTTCCCATTGCTATAACCAAATGACACAAACTAGGTATTTATTTATAAAGAATAGAGAGTCAATTGGCTCAAGCCCTGAAGCCGAGGAGCCCAAGAGCCCCATGGGTTCTGGTGTGGTCTCTGTGCCACATGCTGACAGAGTGACACAGAGCAAGCACTAGCCGGAGTCTTTTTCCTTTCTTACAAAGGCACTGGTGTTCGCAGGTGAACCCAGATGAATTCATCTTGTTGGATCCCTTGCACTGAGGAGACCCTTACTCGAATCACGGGAGAATCCCGGGATGTAAGGATCGGTCCACAAACCATGGAAATCGGCACTTGATGCAAAAACAGCAAGAGGCGTTTTATTCCAGCCGGCTGGGGCTCGACTCTACCACACAAAGGAGGAGAGAGTGAGCCCGGAGCCCAATTTTATAAGAGCTTATGAAGACAAAAACCACAAGCGGGGGTGGGGGGGGTCTGGGGTTAGGGGCTAGCAAGCTCCTGATTGGTTGGGCCCAGGTGGCCCATTGTTGGCTGGACTCATGCTCCTTATCTGGCACCTGCAACTGTTTTTCTAAGAAATGTTTTGCAAGCCCATCCCCAGGGATCCTTCCTGGTCAGGAGTGCATGTTCTCAGGCTATTCTGGGACCCAGGGCAACTGAGAAATTTCCATTTTAACAATCTCATCTGATAACTTCCCTGAAGCAGCATCTCAAAAACACCATCATTAGGCTGGTGTGGTGGTGCACACCTTTAATCCCAGAACTCGGGAGGCAGAGGCAGGTGATTTCTAAGTTTGAGGCCAGTCTGGCCGGTCAGGACTGCAGT
Source organism: Phodopus roborovskii (assembly GCF_943737965.1). Lineage (NCBI taxonomy): Eukaryota > Metazoa > Chordata > Mammalia > Rodentia > Cricetidae > Phodopus > Phodopus roborovskii. Next base: position 47,331,625 of record NW_026126407.1, on the reverse strand, counting down.
TTGTAGGGCCTCAATTGGAACCAGCTGCTCAGCCCTGCTTTCTGTTCCTGAGTCAGGAAGTGTGGATGAGGGTGAAAGACCCCAAGAGTTCGGAGTCTGTCAGGGGGAGGCCCTTGCCCCCAGAAACGAGACCAGACCACTGGATGCAAGTGCAAGAGGCTGTTTAATGTTTACACACAGGTACCTGTGGATGATTCAGTCTTTCAGGAGACTGAGAGAGCGAGCATGTTTAAAGCATATGCAGTTTATATAGGGTTGGGGTGGCAAGAAGCAGGCTTATAGAAGCAGAAGCATGGTTACAGGGATTTCATTGTTTCATCTAAATGTAGCGATTGTAGTTAACCAAAGACAGTTGGTTATTCCGGTTGGGCACAAAGAATACAAAGAATTCAGTTATGACTATCTCAGCATCCCGGATACTGTCCTGCTGACCTTGCTTTAGTCCAAGCTGCAGACCACAGATATCTGGTTGACGTTGGATGAGAGCAGCACCTGGTTCCCTCCTGTACTTTTCCCATAACTTGACCTTGGCAAATTGGCAAGAGCAGTTCAAACAGGCAATATGCATAGTGGGGGTCTTTCAAGGGAAAGGCTAGCTAATAGAATTAAGAGACAGAAACCAGGATAGTAGACAGGAGAGCAGATTCAGTCCATGCTGAATGCCCTGTTTATGTCATACCTCCAAACTTAAGTAATCAACCAGAGGAGGGGTCAATGGTTAGAAGTCATCTGTATAAAGGGCAAATAGCAATTATTCCCCTAATCCTAAAGACGCTCCATAACTGAATATACACTCTGCCTGTCTGGCACTGAAATACCCGCACAGCGTGGACCTTCACGCTCCCACTCAGGAAAGGCGACACCCCAAATCACTAACGAGAAGCGGTCTTGATGTAAAAGCATGAGGTCTTTTATATTCCAAGTGCACTGGGGTCCACAGCCATGTGCCACATAGGGGTAGAAGACTGAGGACCCTGAGTACAGAATTGAGACAGTTTTTATAGGGTTACAACAAAGCCTGCACATCGTAAACCAATCATCTCATAGCATCCAGAGCCCACGCGGTGCAGACCAATTTAAACCATCCAAGCCCGAACTTTATAGACCAATCCGTTTTGTATAGCCCCGGAGGTCTGCATTTGCGAGGGCTCCTGGGTGGGGTGACAAAGCTCATGTACTCACAGGTCCTGTTGTAAACAGCAAAGAATGTGACCTTTTGCCTAGTTACTGCCAGGGGACTGGGTTTGGAATTTAAGGTATTTATGGCTTTTTTTTTTTTTTTTTTTTTTTTTTTTTAATTCTAGTTTTCTGTGGTCATGGGAGAGTTAGGCTGTATTTTTTCATCCTTTCAACATCAAGCCTATTGTTATTTAGACAGGAGCCATTCACCATCCGGGCATCCTGTAGCTGGTAAACTAAATGTGTTCAGGACAATGGAAAACACTTTGAGCTCTCGGAACTTCTGGCAAGATTCCATATATGGTCTGTATAAGGATTCAGACATTATACTGGCCTGTACCTGTCTCCTGGGAGAATGCACTCAGACAGTACTTTGGTCAGCCCAGGGTTCCATGAATACTAGTCAGCATGCAGGTGCAAAGGACCCTTTAAAAGACAGACCCTGCCCACTTAAGCTCTCTTTGCCCTTTGCTCTCTTGGCTCTCTTTCTGGCTCTTCTTTCTCTTTGCTTTCTCTCCCTCTTCTCTTCTGGTCCTCATGTCTCCATGTCTCTTCCCTTTCTAAATAAACTTCTCACTCAAGCTCTGTCTGCCTGGCATGTTATTCCCTCTGCCTGGGTCACCCTCTCCTGCTATGGACCCTGCTATGCTCTGCCATGTGGTCCCTTACTTTGGGACCCCACGTGGGACACCACACCATTCTCCAGCTTTATCCTATAACTGTAACAAAAGAACAACAGTCTACATAGCAAGTTCCAGGACAATGAGAGCTACATAGAGCAACCTTGTCCTAAAAACAAAACAAAACAAACAAGTTTGAGGATTAAGTTTCTGACAAGTGAACTTTTAAGGGCTACAGTCAAATTACAGTATGGACCCAGGTGTCTCTAGAATCGTTGTCACTCATTAACCTTCCTCTGCCTTGGTTCCTCATTCCCTAGGCTCCTTTCCCTGAGGCCAAGTCTTTCAAACAATTGGGCTTCAAGAGTTAGCATGTACTCAGGATTCAGGAAGGGATAGAAAAATCCAAACAGATAGATCAACACATATTGGCAGATTTAGGAAGGTCAGAATTCCTAATTAGAGAGGACTAGTCCTTAACAAAGAGTATGAAATCAGGAAGCGTATGGGATGATCATACAAAATTTCACAGGAAGATGCCTTCTGGACTACATATGTGTTAAACATAGAATAAGGTGAATTTACTTTGCTTTCAAATTAGAAAAATCTATTAATATAATTACTAGTTTAACAGAGTAGAGAAGAAAATGATGTGTGATTACTTCAATTCATGGCTAAAAGAAACCTTGAAAAAGGAATACTCATCTTGTCTTAAAATAAAACCAAAACCTAGTGGTTAATGATGCCCAACACCAGTTGTACTGAGAGATGTGGGAGCCTCACTCTCAGCGTCCTTTCTGCTCCGCTGCTACTCCTCCAAGACCCAGCAATGCAAGAAGGCAAAGAAACCAACCAATCAACCAACCAACCAACCAACCAACAACCAACCAACCAACCAACCAACCAACCAACCAAACAACCAAACAACCAACAACCAACCAACCAACCAACCAACCAACCAACCAAACAACCAAACAACCAACCAACCAACCAAACAAACAACCAAACAACCAAACAACCAACCAAACAAACAACCAAACAACCAACCAACCAACCAAACAACCAAACAACCAACCAACCAACCAACCAACCAACCAACCAACCAAACAACCAAACAACCAACCAACCAACCAACCAACCAAACAAACAACCAACCAACCAACCAAACAACCAACCAACCAAACAACCAACCAAACAACCAAACAACCAAACAACCAAACAACCAAAAACACAACCCCCAAAACCAAAACAAAAAAGAAACTAACGAAACAAAAGAAAAACTCCAAAACATGAGATTGAAGAAAGTACAATTTGAAACAAAGAAAACTGTCAGTATTTGTAGCCATATTATTATCCCCCTAGAAAACAAAATAACAAAACTAACTAGATAACAGAACTAAGAAGAGGTATCAGTAAATGGGAGCTGCATACATACACAGCATTGAAAATTTCTGCAGGTCTGAGTTTAGTGTGACCCTGTCCACAGTAGCCAAGGTATGGCGTCAGTTCAGGGGTCTGTCAGCAGATTAGTAGATAGGGCAACATGGTAGGGACACACACTGGTGTCTCATTCAGCCCCAGAAGAGAAGGAAATAACATCATTTGCAGGACAATGGGCAGAATTGGAGAATACTACAGTAGATGAAGTAAGCCAGATTCAGAAACACAAATGTCACTTACTTTCTCTGTGGACCCTAGATTTTACATACACACTTACATATGAGTATACATTTGACAAAAGGAGGGAGGCTTGGAGCAGGGAGGGGGCAGGAGAGGTAATGGGGAAGGAAAAGCTGGTCAAAGTTCCTGGTGTCTGCCAGTGAAAAGTAATTAAGGAAATTGTCAGTTTTTTTTTTTTTTTTTTAACTTTTAATGATGGAAACAAAAATATATCTAAAAGGGAAGCTTCTGGAAAAAACATTTCTTCTTCCCTGTGTTGTATTGTTCCTTAAATTTGACCTTGGCTTCCCACCTTGCCTTGTGTTTCAGGGTTGGGTCACTAAAGACAGCCTTGTTGACAACAGTTTTGTCCCAGAGGATGTCCACACCCACAGAGTACCTTGTGGGTGTGAGGTGATTGCAGTTATAAATTTTCACAAAGGGCAGCTGTCACTTTCTGGGGATAGCAGTCAATTCCAGCCACCAGGGCATGGGTGTAAGGTGATGACGTCTGTGCACCAGAGTAGTGTCCAGCCAGGACCAGCACCACTCTCTGGGTTTCATGAACTTGCCCATTTCAATAGCAAGCAGCTGGTCGCCAGCAGAAAATCAGAAACTGCTGATTTATTTTTATTTTTAAAGAGGAGAGCAGTGTCCACAGAGCAGAAAAGATTATGCAGGGAGAAGAAAAGCAGTTGCTTTTCTTAGGCGAGGCAGACTCCAGCCGAGCTCAATCTCCATGCCGGTAAAGTGAACATGGTCAGCCTTCCATAAGATTGCTGGAGTGTTACGCAATATCAGCATGGTCACAGACTTCAATAGTCATTCCTGTACCCTGTGGTGCTTTCCATATCATCTGGTAACTGACCCTTTACCAGGAGAACAGGCCTGGACCACAGTTATGATGACTTTTTTTTGGGGGGGGGGGAATATGTGTAAAGTTCCTCTAAAAGTCCAGTCTGAGCATAGCCCTTGTGTGCAGCATTGGGCCAAGGATGATAAGTAAGCCACTGTGAGCTTGAGGACTCACTTGCCAGGGTGTGCACTCAGTGAGACAGCTCTTTGATACAGCCCTGGGAGCCCACCACCGGTGTGTCATGTGAACAGTAACTGCCCGACAAAGTTCAATTCCATCTGTGGAACTGCATTTTCAATGTCACCTTCTGAGGATACTCTGACTTTAAGAACATAAAACATCGACATTGGTGAAACATTTAACATGCCTGCCTGTTGGAGAGTGGATGGATTTTTATAACCAAACAGACGAGATAATTAAATGCAACCTGCAGCTTCTGTATGGTGAACACGGCTCATGGATCAGAGCATGCCACATGGGGACTGCAGCTTGACTCTCAGCCACTTTCATAGTTGCCCTAAATTCCTCTCAGCCACAAGGCAGGGTGCAATCAAGTGCGTGTGCACACACGCTGGGAGCTACACACATTTAGATTCTAAACCTAGTTTCTGAAGTTGTCTGATCTTGTGCCCTAAGCTGGCAGCAGACTGCTGTGGTGTCAATACACTGCCTTCTAAGCTCATGGAGGCATTCAGTGACCAGAGCCTCATGCAAACTGATGTGTTAGTGAAGCAGGTTGGTGCATCTCCCTAACTACTGTTTTGGGGTGGAATCTTCGGAAGGTGACTAGGATTAGATGAATCAGTAGGGTAGGGTCCCCATGAATGGATCCTGGTGGCTCTGTAAGAAGAGAGACTGGTAACACACTACTTACTCTTACCTGCAATGTCTTGCACTGCCCCTGAACTCTGTCAGCAAGAAAGCTATTATTGGATGAGGCAGTGTTACGAGTAGTTTTCCCACCAGCCTGGCACCATAGCTGTGTTAGCCCCCAAATAACACACAGAGATGCTGAATTAGATATAAAGCTGTTGGCCAGTTACTAGTGTTTCTTATTGGCTAGCTCTGTCTTAAATATTAACCCATTTCTATTAATCTAAGTGTTTCCACATAGTCTTACTTACTGGAGAGAGGGTCCAGACCTCTTCCTCTCTCAAGTCTCTACATCTTGAATCTCCTTACCACATCTCCCAGAATCCTCCTTGACTCCTAGTCCCACCCATCTTGCTTTCCTACTTGCCAACAAGGCTTTATTCATTAGCCAATAAGAGAAACATATTTACAGAATGACATCTTCCATCAAGGCAGTTAGACTTTTTTTTAATCTCTAAAACTATGAGCCAAAGTAAATTTAATTTTCTCTTCTTTTCTTTCTTTTCTTTTCTCTCTCTCTTTTTCTCCCTCTCCTCTTCCCCCCTCTCTCCCTCCCTTCCTTCCTCCTTTCCTTCCTTCCTTTCTTAGAAAGTAGCCAGCCTTGGTATTTTGTTGTAGTATCAAGAAAGGAATTAACACACTGACCTCAACCCCTATATTTTCTTTGTCTGTCAGATGGCAATAACCATAGTTATTCTGTTACAGAGCTTTTGTGAGGATGGAACTGTTTAGAGTGCATGGCAAGAGAACACGGCCAGTTTAAACAGAAGTGAGCAAGGTAGAGTACTCATTTCTGATACCAGGAGCAAGTCATTCCTGTCTGTCTTTAAGGGTGGAGTTTCCTGGGGTGCTGGGGAGGATCAGGGAAGTGAATAATGGGGAGGAGGAAGCTGAGAGGTGAGTATCCATCACACATGTAGCACAAGGGACCCAAGATTGGGCATCAGCACCAGGCCAGGAAGAAAAGGAAGTAAAATGAGATCTTAGAATACCCTCAAGCCCTGGAAAGCTGGGCAGGTGGTCTTAAAGGTGTGACAATACAGGATATAGAAAATCTGGGCACAACCACAAGGCTGGACAGGAGAAGGACCCTCAGAGGGGTCCTAGTGTGAGAGCAAAGCTATTGCTCAGAGCAGTGGATCAACACACGGCAATTGCTTATAAAGGATGCTGGCCTGGCTCCTCCCTCCCTAGCCCTCAGTATCATGCCCTGCTTGTCACATTGCAAGGTTCTCTGGCAGTCAGTGAGACACACATGGACCACTAGGGAAAGACATAATGTTGGCACAGCTGCTGGCGCATCAGCTGACCTGAGGGGGCTCCAGGCAGAACCTCCAGATGGGAGGACAGAACAAGACAGGCCTGAGCCCCATCCACAGGCAAGGGGGGCAGAGAACCGCAGCAATCCAACAGGTTTACTCCACCATTTAAAGAGTCCATAAACTGTGCCGAGCAGCATAATTACGGTGCTGCCGGACATTCCTGCCATTTACTTCTGTGAAACGTTGATGGGTTTTTATCTTTTTATCCTCCCAGCAATCCCTTACGTTTGGCCTCATTGCCTTTTGGAAAGAGCAGGAACCCGAAGCTAAGGCTGCCAGGAAGAACAATTGGCTTCAGCAGGCTGTTGAGCTGAGCCTGGGCTTTCCCTTTTAATGTTCAAGAAGGAAGAAAGAGGAGCACGCCCCACAAGACCTTGGCAGAGAATGGGAGCAGGTTCCAGGGAGGTCCATGGCCAAGTTGTGGCAGTACCTCGAGACACTGTCGTCATCAAATACTTGTCTGTGGCACCTGGTGTATTTGGTGAGATCCAACCTAAAACAAAGCCTTGTCTAAGCCTTTTCATATTTCAGTTATGGGTCCTCAAAAGCAAAGACCCTTCCAGATGTAAAGGCACTGAACACATGCTCCATGTACTACAGCTTCCAGAGACAACGTTCACATCACAATCCCCCTGCTTTTGCTGACAGTTGGAAAGAACACATTTTCTCTACCTACAAAGCCTTCCCATCTCTGAGAGAACAGGGTGATTATAAGAACCTAATGATCAAATCTTCCGGGGTTGAGCTGCTTGGCCTGATGTGTGGTATTGGACTCAAGGCACCGAAACTGCGCAGTACTTTAACTCCATCATACTACCCCACTACAGTGGGGCTCACTTGCTGGAAGGAAACAGCGTTTTTGCAACGACAAGCAGAGAATCTGTGTCCTACAGGCTCACAATTGTAGGCGTCATTTCATCTTTTAGAGTCTCAAGAGCAGAGGTTCTCAGTCTGTGGGTCATGCCCCCCGAAAGGGGTGGAATACCAGATGTCCTAAAGATCAGATATTTACATTATGATTCATAAGAGTAGTACAATTATGGTTATGAAGTAGCAATGAAGTAATTTGATGGTTGAGGGTCAGTACAACATGAGGAACTATATTAAAGGGTCTCAGTATTAGGAAGGTTGAGAACCACTGCTCTATGGCTGTATGAGGCCAACACAATGACTCACCGGGGGCTGGAGAGGTGACTCAGAGCTAAGGGCATTTATTGTTCTTGCATGACAATTTGGGTGGCCTATGCTACCAGGCCCAAACTGCTGCTGAGGGCCATGTCTGGGTCTGTGGCTCTACTGAAGCCAAGGTCTTCGTCAATGTCCATGACTCCTGTTGTCATCCAAGGATGTATAGATGCCTGGGGTGTGGGCTTACACCTGAGGCAGTGTTGGTGTCTGAGGGTCAGGCTGCCTCCAAGACCACATAGATTGGGGTGGCCTGTACTACCACCCAGGATCATAGTGATGTCTGGGCAGGAGCTGAGGCTGGGGGAGGGGGAAGATGTCTGGGTCCATGGCCCTGTGGCAGCCAGGATTGGTGTTTTTTGCCTGTGACTCCTGTTACCATTGAAAACTGTGTGGTTGCCTGGGGTCTGGGCCACCACCAGGTGTCATGTTGGAGTCCAGGGACCATACTACTTCTGGGCCCATCCTGACATGAGAGGCCTTCACTGCCACCTGGGGCCATGGTGACAACTAGATCCAAGATGCTGCTCATGGCCATGTCTGGATCCATGGTTCAGACATAGCTAGGGTCTATGTTAATATCTGTTGCCCAGGCTACCACAGAGGTCCATGTGAACCATGTGTTGAATTATGAGGGCAGTGCTGAGCTGGCCCCACCCCTCACTGACTTGGGGAGAGCCAACTCTACCCCTTCACAGGAGAGCTGACTCTGTTTCTCCCCATCCACCCTTTGGTCTCACCCCTCATAGGAGAGCTGCTCCCTCCCTCTTGGGAGAGCTGGCTCCACCCCTCACCTGAGGGGTATGGTCTTAGCAACCAGAACTGACCAACTCACCTACCTACCACCCAGGCACACATCCAGGGCTTTGAGATGGCATTCCCCAACATTTACCTCATCTATGACCCGATGGAGGGCATGAAGAGACTGGTTCTTCGAAACCACAGCCACAGGATCTCAGTGACTCGGGGCAGCAGCAGGATATCAGAGAGGAGATTAGGTGAGGGTCCAGCGTTGATGATACAGTGGAAGCCAGAGTCCTTGAACCTGACCAACAACACACTACACAATGAACATTGGAAGTGAAGCTGTTTGGTCAGAAGAGTAAACTGCATGATCATGATACATAGCAGCTGCCAAAGCCACTAAGATGGATGGAGAAGAGATGGAGAGGCGGGAAAGGTGCAGGAGGGAAGTGGTTTTTTTCTTATTTGTCTTGTTTATTTATTTATTTATTTATTTGTTTGTTTTTAAATTAATAGTCTTATTTGTATTTTCATTATTTCTCTTAAGTTTTCCTGGGGTGGGTGGGGATTCCACAAAGGAGAAGGGCAGATACAGAGGGATTGGGGGATGGGTGGGATTGGGATGTTAGATGTGAAATCTCCAAAGAATCAATAAAAAACTTATGTAACTAAATTTAAAAAATTAAAAAAAAAAGACGGTGCCTCATGAGCCAGCCATCCTGAGTTTGCACGGTTAAGGAGCTCATTTCTGAGCATACTCAAGAAGGAAAGCTAGTAAATGAAATTTTGTTTATGCTTAGCAAAAGTCATAGAAGGCCTGTCTGAAAGGTCAAAAGGGCTGATGGGGACTTGTTACATGCAGTTTTTCTGCCTGCCTGGTCCCAGAGCCGTGCCAACCCCAAATAACACATAGAGACAATATATTAGATATAATGCTGTTGGCCTGTTACTAGTGTTTCTTATTGGCTAGTGCTGTCTTAAATATTAACTGATTTCTATTAATCTAAGTATTTCCACGTGGTCTTATCTTACCGGAGAGAGGGACCAGCATTCTTCTCTCTTGGTCCTAAAGTCTGGATCTCCTCCTACCTCTTCCCTGACTCCTCCTTGTCTCCTAGTCCCACCTATTTTGCTTTCCTATTGGGCCACAGTGCTTTATTCCTTAACCAATAAGAGAAACATATTTACAGAATGGCATCTCCCATCAGGGACTCCTCTGGGCATGCCCAGTTTTCTCTGAAAAGTTTTTTGACCTCTTTGAAGTCACTAAATGGATGAAGCTACAAGTTGTTCATATGTTTCCCACTTGCCAGGTGGTAGGCTAAACTACTGCCATAGTCCAGGCTTGGCTCAGGGAGAGTGTGGCTCTAAGGCTGGTGGTGGCTTGGAGGGGTGGGCCGTTTCTGTGCTATTGACTCCCAGGCCTCCTTCTCTCTCTTTCCAACTATCCTTTCTCCCCTTTCCTTTTCACCAGGGGCTCTCCCCCACAGGTACAGCCAGCCACACTGGGATGCAGTTACTAATCAAGGTGTCATATTTAAATGCTGGTTAGTTCAGGGGGAAAGCCCACCTGTGGAGGGATACCAAAACCAGCGAGACAAAATGTTCCTTAGGTCTAAAGCTTTCCCACAGCTGGGACTTGGCGTGTGCAGCACTCATCCTCAGAAAGTCTCCTCAGGCCTTGTTGAAGGTCAGGGATCAGTAACATTTTCTGGATATAACAAGGTAGTGCAAATTTGAGTCAGCAGCCACACGGCTTCTGTGTCACAACCCAAGGCTGATCTTGGGATTTAATGATATGTGAAGAATGAGGGTGGCCACACTTTATTTGGGATGTCAGGATGGCTATGGTCTAGTGACATTTTATCAATGTAAAAAAGATGTAGGCTGAAGTTTCCACCCAGCACAGAAGGAAGCTGCAATGGTGACCCATAGTTCTTTTATACTGGGTGCCTACTTTATGTCAAACATGTTACCTGAGCATCTCCACTCGTTTCCCTGACAGTCCTGGAGGCTGGTGTGGTTTATCAGAGTTTAAAGACTAACAGAAGCTGGGGTGTGTGTGGCAGAACTCACCTGCAGCGCGCAGGAGTGGCCGGGGGAGCTGGGACCTGAACAGGTGCAGTGTTCCAGAGCTTAGGCTCATAGGAGCTGCAGAGTAGAACTGTCCCCAGAAGTGATGTCACATAACGAGAGTGAAGCCTGAAAGTGAATGGACAAAATCACATGAAACAAATTGACACTCACAGGAAGGCAAACACCACATTTCCTTTAATTTGCAGTTCCTAGAGTTTAAATGGGTACGCACCATCAGGTACATATATGTGACATGAAAATAGACATGAAACTGTGTAGAAGGACAAAGGAGACGAAGGGACAGAGGAGAAAGGGAGCTCGTCTTAGTAGGTCTCCAATAATACCCCGTGGCCAGAAGCAGCCAGGAAGGAAAGGGTTATTCCATCTTACAGCTTAGATGTCCACCATGCTGGGAGGTCAGGGCAGGGGCTTAGGGCAGGAACTTGGAGCTGATGCAGAGGCCATGGAGGAGTGGTGCTTCCTGGGTTGATCTTCATGGCTTGTTCAGCCTGCTCTCTTATTCTGTCAAGGGCTGCCGGCCCAGGGTGACACTGCCCACAGCGAGCTGAGCCCACCCACTTCATCAACCAAGAAGATGTTCTTCAGGCCAATCTGGTGGAAGCATTCTCTCAGCTGAGGCTCTCTTTTCCCAAATGACTGTAGCTGTGTCAAGCTGACACAAACCAGCTAGTGCAGGGGTGGTAGGGTTATATGGGGGGTGAGGCAAAGCAGTCCATGCTCATTGCATACTTACAAAAATGTCCTTCTGTAACTCAGGCCCATGGTGAATACACACTGATATACACCAATGGGAAAAAAATAGCTGTCTCCAGGGAGTTTGGGGACTTGGGAGGATCTGAGAGCTTAACCAGAGAGTGAGGGTTAAGCTGCTACCCCAAATCCTTGCTGGAGTCCCCAGCATCAAGGAGACAGGAAAGCAGAGGCTGGGGAGAGCAGAGAAAGTCTGAGTGAGGACAGTCAGGGAAGCCCTTCCCTCAAGCCCTGGCCAAGACCAGCCCTGAGGGCAAACATCAGGCTTTGTCTCTTTGTCTTCCATGTGCCATGTGAGTGATAGGAGCCATCTGAGCTGTCAGCCGATTGCCTCACAGAAGGTATGGGATGAGACTGGGCATTGTCTCATTTGTGTTTGTTGTGACAAAATACCTAAGAAGAGCAATTTAAAGGAGGAAGGGTTTGAATTTGGGTGACAGTCTGAGGGCATAATCCATCATGGCCAGGAAGTCATGGTGGCATAAGTCCAGGCAGCTGCAAGGCTGCGTCTGCATTCAGGAAGCAGGGAGAGATGGACACTGGTGCTCCGTTTCTGATCTCTTTTTCCAGCCTAGGACACCAAGCCCATGGTGTCTTTGATTTCACTCCTTCCCAACTTCACACATTGATGGAGATAGACCAAAACGACCACCAAGTTTGTTTGTTTTTCCACCATTTCAAGTGAGTATAAATGGTCATCAAAGGTTGTGACCCATTAAAAATCAGTTTTACAAGTTACTTTAGCTGAGATCAAAAAGGCATGAATCAGGTAGAAGGAACTGGCTCTCGCTCTGGTTTTCTTTCTGCGTTCGTGCATCCTCGGGCATCCTGGGATCAAAATGCAGTGCCTGGCTCACATCTGAAGATTTCTGTTCCAGGGCTGCCCTGACTGTTTTCATAGACCTCGGCAATGAGCTGAGGGAGAGAGAGAGGAGGTGCCAAAGAGAACAAACAACTTTCTGTCATTGACAGAGAGCATGCTGCCAAGCCTTTTCTGCATAAATTCATGTGTGTGTGTCACAGAAATATGCAAAAGATCTTAGAGACAGGAAATGATGCCCCTTTGTTGACAGCATCTGAATTTCAGAAATAAGTTCTCGAACTTCATCTCCAGCAATGGGCCCAAACTGTGCCATTCTCCTTGAGAGATGCTTGCTGAAGGGCTGTGCATGGAAGTATGTATGTGGCAGGATTTGGCCTCCATTCGGAACCAGAAGCACCTGCTGCCTCAGTTCTCTGGTTGGGGAAGCAGGCTCTAGATTTCCAAGCCTCCAGGGCCTTGGGTTTGCTGCACTTTCTTTGTGCATTTGTTTCATCAAAGCCTGAGCTTGCCACATTGTTTCTATTTCACGACACTCACCTCTTTGTCTTGAGCACCCTGCTCATTATTTCTGCAAAAATAAGGAGCATCTTACCCTTTAGAACCCAGCTTAGGATTCTCCCCTAAATATGGGCAACATGCAAAACCAAACCAAACAAAAGGGAGGGGCATTGATGCTGCTAGATAACAATTAAAGCAGATGCGGAAGGAGAATCAAGGTGCAGAAGGGACCACATGCCAGGAGCCCCCTACTTCAGCAGCTTCAGACTGAGGATGAGCTGGGCTCTTAAAAGGGGAAACCAAAGAGAAAAGTCACTGTCTTCTTGAGGGACAGAACAGTGTCCAGAGAAGTCACAGAAGGAAAAGGGTGGGAGAGGAAGGAAAAAGGAGATCCAGGCCAGAGACCTGCACTCTGTGTGGAAACTTTGTTAGAGTACTTAGAAAATCCCTCAAACCATGCATACAGAGAGCAGAGTCAAACTAGCCGACAAGGGCTTAAACACTGAACTGAGCTATGCTGCACTATAGGCAAGCCAGGACTGATGGGAGATGTCATTCTGTAAATATGTTTCTCATACTGATTAATGAATAAAGCACTGTTGGCCAATAGGAAGGGAAGATAGGCGGGACTAGGAGACAAGGCGGATTCGAGGAAGTAGTAGGGAGGAGTCAACATGGAGAAACTGGGGAGAGCAGAACCATCTGCCCACTCTCCAGTAAGATGAGACCTTGTGGAAATACTTAGATTAATAGAAATGGGTTAATAATTAAGACAGAGATAGCCGATAAGAAATAAGTAACTGGCCAACAGAATTATATCAAATACAGAGTCTGTGTGTTTTTTGGGGTGGTGTGGCTGTGGCTGGTGGAAAACTACTCCTAACAATATGGTGCCACAACGTGGCTAATAAGAACTTCCACTTAAAACTAAGAAAAGCTAAAGAAATGGTTTTAGAAACAAAAGAACAAAGACAAGCAAGGCTTCTTGATAGCAGCATGTTTCTCAGTTGAACTCTGTTTTGCAGGGAGGTTTCCTGATTCAGCATAATCGGCAAAAAAAAAAAAAAAAAAAAAAAACCCAAAAAACAAAAAAACAAAACAAAACAAAAACAAAAAAAAAACCCAAAACAAAACAAACAGACAAACAAAAAAACGCAAAGCTTTTAAAGAGCTCTGCTAGCAACTGAATGTTGTGTACAAGAGCTGACAATGTCAGTGACCACATCTCCAAGCCGGCAACATGCTGCTGGATGGCAGCATAGATCAAGGCAGTGAGCACAGCTCTCAGTTCTGGTGGTAAAAGTACTCGCCACCATCTTAGACCACAGCTAACACAGCTAAGATTTTCATTTTAGCAATGTTGTTTACCAGATAAAGACTCGTGGCCAGAAAAAGATAAAGATTTACAGTAAAGACAGATTCACATTAAGAAAAAGCACTAAAGGTTTACAGTGTGTTCTAAAATATATGTAGGCTTGGGAGAGAAAAGGAATAAAATGGTTTTAAAAAGACAGGGAGGAGCTGGGTGTGGTGGCACACGTCTTTAATCCCAGCACTCCGGAGACAGAGGCAAGCAGATCTCAGTGATTTCAAAGTAAACCTGGTATGCAGAGTGAATTCCAGAACAGATAAGAGTTACACAGGGAAACCCTGTCTCAAAAAATGAACAAATAAAAAAGTAAAAGAAACAGAGTAATAAAAAAAGCCATTAAAGATGAAAAGCACAGAAAAACTGTGGATACTATGCGCTATTCTGTTGTCTTTAAATTGTTTGACTGCTGAGGAAATAACAACAACTGTTAAAGAAAATGCTGCTGGATCAATCCAATTTATATATTTTAAAAATGCTTTGACTTCAAAATTTAAGTCTAAGGTCAAGTTACTGGGGAAAAGGATTTCTATTTTTGTTTTCACAGAAAATGAAAAGCTGTGGATTCCTTCCAGACTAATGTGGTTTGATCAAGCCAGACCCCCTGAAACAGAGTCGCAGGTGATCCAACATTCAAAACAGTTGGGAGATAACAGCCTTGCAGACTACAGCCAGGATATCTGCATCTTTTTAGGATCCCCATGACAGCGCCCCCTACCAGCAGGAAGCAGTTTGGAAAGAACGACACCCAAATTCCCAAATATTGTTTATAAATGTTTGTTTTCATTTAAATGGGGTTGGTTATAAATGGTTAATGATCACAGCCAATTCTTTTTAAAGGTAAAAAGGGAATTATGGTATAGATATGAATACTTTGTTTTGGAATGGATTTTCATTTATTGATACAATTTAAGGTCAATTTTGTGATTAAGTATATTTCTCCTCTTGTTTAGGTATTGTGTTTATATAGCTCAGTTGTATAATTTAGTGCAGATTATAGATAGTTATCTATAATAGCCAAAACTTATAGTTAGGTGAGTTAGGACTTCTAGATATATAGAGATGTATTTGAGATGAATAGGCATTCTTCAAACCTTTCAAAGACCTACAGGATATGGCATTTAAGATGGTTTAGGATTTTTCTTAACAGTGCGGCACAACTGCTCCAGGCAATACCACCTGTGCCAGAAAGGAAGATGGACATCAAAGAAACACGTTATGAAGTTTGCTTTCAATATGGCAAGACATTGCTCTTGTCTGGACTGTTTGACTTTATGCTGTATAAACTGGACATGCAGTTTATACATGACTGCTGATTCAAGATGGACATTGCTACAGGGTTCCTGCTCCATGGATGAGTCTGCCAGACAGTCTGCAGGACACAGAAAAGTGACTCACAAACTGCCAATACAAGAAGACAGTTTAAAGTTTCCTGCTTTGCTGAGGAGTCTGCCAGACACACTATGGCCTATGGGCTGAAGATGGAACATTACAGAAGAACTTCAGGTGACTGACCAGGCAGTGAGTTGTCTCTGTCACTTCTAGAGTTTATATACTATCCTTCTGTGGTCTTTGAAGAAATTGAAGACAGATAGTTATGGTTATAGTTTTTCTTAGTTAGGATTAAAGAGAAGTTACATATAGGACTTTAGACTCACAAAGATAGGATAGATGATAGAATATTGTCTTTAAGTCTTACTAAATGTTAATGAACTAAATATTGTTAACTGTGACTCTTATTTGATAACTGTTTTGTTACATATTTTACTATGTTAAGGTTAAAACCCTTCTTTTTATTTTAGACAGAAAAGAGGAGATGATGGGAGATGTCATTCTGTAAATATGTTTCTCTTATTGGTTAATGAATAAAGTACTGCTGGCCAATAGGAAAGGAAGATAGAGGGGACGAGGAGACAAGGAGGATTCGAGGAAGTAGTAAGGAGGAGTCAAGATGGAAGACTGAGAGAGCAGAACGCCGGCTGCCTCTCTCTCGGGTAAGATAAGACCACATGGAAGTACTTAGATTAATAGAAATGGGTTAATATTTAAGACAGAGCTAGCTGATAAGAAACTAGTAACTAGTCAACAGAATTATACCTAATACAGCGTGTCTGTGTGTTATTTGGGGCAGGCATGGCCATGGGACTGGTGGTGGGGAAAAACTACTTGTAACATATGGCGCTGCACTGAGACCGGGCTGGCGGAAAACTTACTTGTAACACACGACCAGAACTTAAATGTGCTTAGGGTTGGGGTTAGTGTTATTAAATGTGCTTAGCTGTCCGCTAGGTCAGACAAAGCCCAGAACATGTATAAAAGCAATGCAACAGACGTTCAGTTTCTGAAGTGCCATAACGACAAATTTCAGAATAAAATGAAAGAAACACATGTATGAAGAACCAGGAAGAGTGCCCCATTTGCAAACTCAGTAGAGAAATAGTTAACTCCTGCCCCCACACCGTCGAGGGTGTGAAGAGGTTTTTGCAGATCTCAGTGCTGACAATGGACTTTATCCAGAATGCATTAATAACCCTCAGAGCTCAGTAATACAAACGCAATGTAGAAGAAATAGGCAAAAGATTGAATAGGATCAAAGAATGTGCAAGCCAGGTGTGGTGACGTGTGGTTGTAATTCCAGTTCTGGGAAGGCAGAGACAAATGGATCCCTGGGACTCACTGGTGAGCCAGCCAAGCCTTCATCTGAAGTTCCAGGCCCTGTTTCTGTCTCTTACACACAAAAGGTGGACAGCTGAGGAATGACACCCAAGGTTGGCTGGTAGCTTCCAAACACATGCATAGACAGATGTACACACATACACTCACACATATGCCCGAACACACACAAAGAAGATATACAACGTCCCTATCAAGGAAATACACTCAATGCCATCAATGCAAAGTAAAGAAAGGCACAGTGAGAAACTACCACTGAGCACTTACTAGAATAGATAACAGAGTGATTTTAAACTGGCAGCACAAACTGTTGGTGAAGTTAGGGGGCACCCAGGACATCCATGGACGATTGGCAGGAAAGTAAAATGGCATCATCCCTATGGAAAACGGGCTGGTGGTGTCTCATGGAGTTTATATTTGTCACACAACCCGGTAAATCATTCCCAGGTATCTGAGAAATGAAGTGAAATGCATAAGCAAGTGGTAATAGTTCTTTATCTGCAATAAACAGTCTAGAAATAGCTTGATGTTTTCTTCAGCAGGTAAATGGATGAATTAACTTTGGCATAGCCATAAAATGGGATACTGTGTAATATTAAAATGGAAATAAATGTTGCTATATTGCTAAGATGCAACAGGATGGGCAAGCCTCAAATTCATTGTGCTAAGGGAAAGAAATTGTAATTTCTTTCTACATGATACCCTAGAATACACTAAGCCGCCAGGACAGAGACTAGAGAATCATGCTGAGACCACTGAGAATGCTGATTGTAGCATCAGATTGACAGATGCGTTCGGTCTCAAGGGTCTTTAAATTCTATATTTTAAGTAGATGCCATTTTTACATAGATTTTTGTCTTGATGAAATGGAATTTTAAATCCTGTTTAAGTTTTGTCTCCTCCAAGATCTCTGGGGCATCATGCTTTCTTCCTCTAGACTCCACTGATGGATAGATGGATGGGTGGTTGACTTTCACCCTGTGGCATGTGGGTCTAAAATCCTTTGTTTTTCAAAGATTACTGTGTTTCATTATTCTTCAACACTAGACACAGAACCTGGAGGTCATTCGTCCAACAAATATGTACTGTGTGAACAGCTAGGCTTTCTTCAGAGTACAGTATAGTCAGAGGGAAAGCTACCACCTGGTAAATGAAAAAGAGAAACTCACCCAGCCCCAGTTCCCTCATCTATAAAACAGGCAGTAATAGTGTGAGTGGGGGAGGGAGGCCATGGGTTGATGTTAGGGAATGGATGGATGAGCAACAAATAGATGGCTGGAGATGGATGGATGGGTGGTGTGATGGGAGATGCCATTGGTGTGCTGGTTAGCTTTTGTCAGCTCTATACAAACTCAAGTCTCCTGGGAAGCGGGAATCTTAATTGAGAAAACACCCTTATTAGTCTGTGGGAAAGTCTGCAGTATGTTTTCTTGGTTAATGATTGATGTGGGAGGGTCCTGCCCAGTGTTCCTGGGCTGTCTAAGAAAGCCAGCTGAACAAGGGAGCAAGCCAGTAAGCAGTGTTCATTTATGGTCTCTACTTTAGTTCTTGCTTCCAGGTTCCTGTCTTGAGCTCTTGCCCTGGCTTCCCTTGATGGACTGTAACCTGTAAGCAGAATAAACCCCCTGTCCTCCAAGTTGCTTTTGGTCTTGGTGTTTATCACAGTAACAGGAACCAGCAGGACAGGCTGGATGGTAGAGAGTGGATGAGTAGAAAGAGCTTATGGATAGGAGGTAGATGGGTGGGTAGAGAGGGTGGTGTGAGAGGGAACAGGAGGATGGGTGGGGGATTTTATATGCTGTAAGCAATTGGTACTGAATGTTAAAGAAAGGAGTATTGTGTACATTTGTAAATCACTTATTATGTACACACTGCTAATGGTTTGTTTTGAGTTAATCTTTAACCTAGATGCTTCTTTAGAAGGAACACAGGGCCCAGAGGCCTTGGGAGAACACAAACAGTTCTCTGCAAACAGAGAGATGATAATGAGGGGAAGTGCAGAAGACAATGAACACCCACACCACAGATCTGAGATGGAGTGGGACACCTGACCAGAGGGACGAGACTAAACTTGGAGTGACTGACTGCCTTTGTTCTCATTCCCTATAAAATGTGAAAGTTGGAGACAAAGCAGATATTTAGGATGTCAGTTTGCATCTTCCCAGATTGCTGCCTCTCTGAAGAAGCACAACTTAAAGAGATTCATTTCCTGTCTCAGTTCATAGATACTTGTAGTGACAGACATTGTGAACACTGGTAATTCAGTTACAGATGGATGGAGGATGATGAGGGATGGATTAAAAAGTGGGTGATAGGTGCGTGGGTGAATGGATCGATGTGTGGATGGTGGATGGGTAGATGGGGGAATGAATGGTAAGGGGTGGATGGGTGGATATACATACATACAGATGGGTGACCACTCATGGAAAGCACACAGATGTGGACAGGAACCCTTTGTGCATGTTAGTAGTTGTGTAAACAGACGAGACAAATGGTGGACATGCACTGAGGTGTCATCATGGCGAAAGCTCTTTGTATAGGTTTGTTTTTTTGTTTTTCCAAGACAGGGTTTCTCTGTGGTTTTGGAGCCTGTCCTGGAACTAGCTTTTGTAGACCATGCTGGTCCTGAACTCACAGAGATCTGCCTGCCTCTGCCTCCCAAGTGCTGGGATTAAAGGCGTGAACTGCCACCATGCAGCTGTTTTTTTTTTTTTCCTATCATCTTTAATTAAGGCTCAGAAAGTTTAGACTATGCTTCACCACAAAGGCTTCTAATGGGTTGTAGATATCACCATATCTTGATAGCGAGATAGTTCAGAGTGGAAAGTTAGTTTGATCATTTTCTGCGTGTGCCTTGATGTGGGAAAAGGAGTGATGCATTAAGGCAGTTGACTTATTTGAAGTTCCCACTGCCCAGTAGGAGAACTGAGTGCTGAAAGGTCTATGGGAAAGTGTCCTTCTAGAAATATGGAGCAGCTTCCAGAACTTTCTGGGTCACTTGTTCAGCAGTCTCTTTGTAGACTTTGTAACTAGATCCTTATCCAGGCTACTGGTACAGTCCTACTGTGCTTGAATGCAAAACACAGGTGGGTGGGGGCATAGCCCAGTGAGAGAACATGTCCTGGTCTGTACAGGGTCCTGGGTTCCATCCCCCAGAACTGAAAAAAAAAACCCCACAAAGAATAAAAGAGAGAGGGAAGAGGCAGGGAAGTTAAAAAGAGGAGTAGGAAGAGAAGGCATTGCAGATGGCGTATGTTGTGTGATACCACATAGATATGGGAATTGCTACTGGCCTGTGTGGTTTACTTTGCTATACTTTGTACACTCATGTAAAGCAGCCTGTGGGCTGCATGTCGCCCAGGCTTGCTAGATGCTGCACACAAGAAAATTATAAACCTACTGAAAACATTGTATTTCTGTAATGTTTTTGGTAACTGGATTCCACAGACCTTTGGTTTAGAATTTGTAAATGACAATGTTGCAGTTTTACACAAAGTAAATCTATGTATATTGTCACTATTTGTACATATCAGTATCTTCAGTTCCACCACACAATGTATGACTTCCAGTGCTTTCTTCCAAAGGCAGAGTCAAGTGAAATGGCACCATCATATGTCCCATATTCTGGGGTAGCTTGCAAACAAAATACCATTGCCAAAAAGATGTCAGAAAACCACAGCAAATGAACCTAGGAAAGGTTCTTTTTTGATTGTCAAGAGTACGTCCACACACTTCATGCCCATGCTTTCTGACTAGCTTCTGCACCAACTCCCATCAGCAGCTGAGATGTGGAAAGACCCAACCTCACTTTCTGTTTTCCTGATGATTAATTATAAAAGTGTGCCTCCTTATCTATTATTGTTTTTAATTCCATTATGGCTTCTATAATGCCTCAAAAGAAAGAATTCTGGATAAAGGAGCATTACTCAGTGGAGAGTAAACAAATGACCACTTTTTTGGGGGGGGGTTGGGCAAGGCACACTGTTTAATTTGCAGGGAATTTTTGCAAGATTTCAAAGTCTGTGACATCAAAGTCATTATGTGTAAAATGTGCTGCCAAGTCTGGTGTGCATGACACAGTGTACACAGCACATGCTAAGGACAAGAGAGCAGCCCTGACAATGAGTCTGTCTTATCCAAAAAAGAAATGAATGAAGTGACACCTCAGGTGGACGATACTGTAAAAGAAAGCTGTTTATGTGGTAGTAAAAATATATAGAAACCATGTACTGAGTTTGTTGAGCAATCTATGCTGAGTCATGCTCTGAGAAATGGTGGAAGGTATTTTTTAATATCACCAGACTATGGCCAGGAGTGTGGAAGGAACTGTGGAATCTTTTGAAATATATTTGGTGTGTAGACCTGCTGATTTCAAATTCTGTGCTGTGATGGTGGAGGGTAATACTGATGTACAGGCAGAGGCATTGATAGGAACATGTCACTAAAGGACCATTAAAAGACACAACAAAATCAAGAGCTATATCTAAAACAGAAAAAAAAAAGGCTAAAAGTGATTTTCTTTTTCCATGTGAATATGTATTGTACAGTAAGTGATGGGATCTTGCCATGGTCAAAGAGAGACTTGTAAAATCAATAGAAGACAACGTAATTGTCACTCCAAACTCATGTTTAATGAAGTGTCATTGTGCAGCATGCCCAGAAACTCAGTGTACAAGGTCTTTAAAGAAGGTACCATCATGCACACTCCATCAAGACTGAACCTCACAGGGGCTAAGAGATTCATCTCCAACCCAGGCCTCCTTTGAAGGGTTTGCATTGATTACAGTGACATTTGCTTTCAGAGTTAGGATGGGTAAGTCAAGGCTCAATGTTGGAAAGATTTTAGGATTTATGACATGTTGGCAAGTCATTTATGGTATCAAAACCCAAATCTGTTCAGAAGTGGACAATGAAAACCAGCTTCCAGACTTGGCATTTACGAGTTTAACATTGGTCTTCAAGGTGAAAACCAACTTACCAACACGGTGTTCCAAATCATAGCAGATTCCCAAAGAAAATAAAATGATGGCAAGCTCAAATTAAATCAAAGGATTTTATGCATTTTGGCAAATTGTCTAAATCCTGAATAGCAAAAAATATGTAGCCCTGCCTCTTTATTTGATACAAGATTTTCAAAACATATTTGCAGATTTCTGGGTGAAGTATTCTTCCTGATATGTCTGCGACTACATAGTCTGTCAACTTAAGTGTCCACCTGACAGTTTTCAGATGACATTCATATAATCTGACGTTTGTCTTTTACTAGATTATCATAGGTCCTGGCACACTCCCCCAGACTTTATAGACATCCCATCTTCACATCATACTTTGTTCACGTCCACTTTGGGGCATATTTACATAAACTTAGAACCAGAATGTTTAAGTTTACTGAACGTTGCAACAACTTCCCTCAAACCAGACATTTATATACAGTATCTCCAGTATCACAGATCTCAAATACAATCTCACATATCCCACTAGGGTTTTTTTTTTTTTTGTGTGTGTGTATGTGTTTAATTTTAAACATTTTAATTTTTTTTTTGAGATGGGGGTCCTTTTATGTATCCCTGGTTGACAGGAACTTATTATGTAGACTGGATGGCCTCAAACTCATAGAGATCCTCCTGCCTCTCTGCCTTCTAAGTGCTAAGTGTGTGTCACCATGCCAGACTTTTTCACTGATCTTATATTATCTTTTCTTTAGCTTATATAAAATGACAAGAAATGATATTATGTTACTTAAGTCCATTTTAAATTTATTTTTATTTTATGTGTATGGGGTTTTTGCCTGTATGTATATCTAAGCACCACAAGTGTGTATTGTCTATGAAAGCCAGAAGAGGGTATTAGACCCCCTGGAACTGGAGTTACAGACGGTAGAGAGCTACCATGTGAGTGCTGGAAAGTAACCTTGGTCCTCTGCGAGAGCAGCCAGGCATCTTAACTGCTGAGCAGTCTCTCCAGCCTCAAGTTCATTTCCTTTGTTAGTGAGCATACACTTGGTGCTTAGTTCATGCTTCCAAATTCTCTGAATGAGGTGCGGCATTAAGATTACTAAGTGAGGATTTACTGGCTCATCTGTGCTGTTGGATATCACAAAAACTATACACAGACTTGACTATCAGTTTCCCTTAGTGTTTGTGTTTTAATGTGTGGTTCAAAACAGTTCTTCATTCAGTTTGTTTTTGGTATAGAGAGGCGGAAGTTTGGACACCACTGCTGTGGAGTTCCTGCTACAGTAGGAACAGGCCCACAGGAGACCAGAACCCTGTGGTGCCAACAGCAGCCGCACAGTCCTGGCCTCCCAGTGTTGTCTTCTCCTGTGCTTGGCGTACCCTCATGTTGTTTCATGCATCAAAGACCTGAGATCAATAGGCTTATGCCATGCATGTGTGTGTGCTGATACATGAGTGTGTATACATGCCACCTAGGTGTGTAGTAGGCGGTACCATCTATGATTGTGTAATCACACTTTATGATGTTTGTGCAGTGCTGAATTTGCCTAGTGAGGGGCCTCATTATTAAATGACACATGATTGCTGATGAACAAATGAGACCCTCTGGCATCTGGACAGTAAGTCTCTTGCAAACACTGCCTGAGATTCCGGAAGTCACAGACAGAGGAACTCACCCTTGCCTCGGGTGCTGTCATGTGCAGAGTTTCCTCTCACACTGCTGCCCACCTGCCTGCCTTCTGGGACACATTTCTCCAGGAGACACCTTGTGGGGAAAGCTCCTCTACCCAGGGAAGCTTTGCAGTCACAGGGGTCCCACCCAGCCCCTGGAGGCATGGGGCCACCAAGTTGGTGAGTTCCAGGGACAAAGGCAGAAGTGTCTGCAGAGCCACAAGGCTGGGCAGGGCCCTGCTTCCCCAGATCTCACCTGGCTGTTCTCCACATCCCTTGCTCCCCTGCCTGGCCTCCTTCTGCCTTTGCATTGATGATCAGTGTGGGTGTGCTCAAGTGCCACAGTTTTTATTTCTGTGCAGTTTCATTTCAAAGAGACCTGGAGCCTCATAGCAGAACTGAAGAGCCAGGAAACCTGGGCTTGCTTGTATCTCACAAGTTGGGCTGCCTTGGGTGAGCGGCTTCTTGTCTCTGGGCCTCAAGCGTCTCACCTACAAAATGGGGGACTCCCTTGTTCTAGTTCCCAGCATGCTGCCAGGCCCACAACAGAGGTAGGTCAAATATCAGCGAAGTGCTTCCTCAAAGTGTGGGATCAAAGCCCCCAGGAGCCTTTCATAAACTAAACACCCACTTCTCAGACATTCACTCTGGAAGCCACTACTGGGTTTTTCCTGTTTGCCAGGCCTGGGACAGTGACATATGCGGAACCAGTGTTGAATCTCAGCGTCTGGTACAGAGGAGTTAGTTGTGTGAATGGACAGGAAGAAACTCAAAGACTGGGAGATTTGCAGAGGGCTGCAGCAGTGGGGTGGGTGCTGGGGCTGCAGCCTGAAGGAGAGTGTGGGACTTCTAGACATAGAGGGAGGAGGTCTCACCTGGGTTGAGGCCAGCAGGAGCAGGACACTTAGAGAAAAGGAAGCAGATGCAGGATGAGGGAGAAGCAGTGTGAACAAGGAAAGTGTGCGCAGCCCTTTGCGGTCCTACAGCACTGAGTCCCACACCGGGCTGTCTAGTCCACCCACACATATGTCTGGGGTGGGCTGTGGCGGGAACATGTGGTCTGATTTATGTTTAATGTGTTGCAGTGGACAGTGAATGACACAGGGAGGAAATCAAAGGCCAGCTTCCCATCTTCTCTGAAATCAGATGCTTGTAGATTTATCCCTCAATGCCACCTGCAATCTAGGCACTCTTGCATAAGCCTCTTCGCTCTATAGCCTGGGTTTGTCATTGGTAAAATAGCAGTCATGCAGAGTGTCCATCTTGAGGCTGCTATAAAAATTGGAATGTGGGCCTCACCATCCCACCACACAAACCTATCCCCTTGCCCAACATATCCTGGTACAGATATCACCCCCTTCTCAGTTTTGCAGCCATTTCCAAGTCACTACTGTCAGCAGCTTCAGAGTGAGAAGGAAGTGAAGCCAAGGCCTCCTAGGATTAGTGCTATAGCTCAGTTGCCTAGCAACAACATCCACATCTGCATCACTGCAGAAGCAGGCTACATAGGCATTAGTCAAAACAAAGGCAGAAAGGAGTTACAGCCAGTCTTGGGGAGTGGGTTTCTCCTTCAGGCATGGATCAGATTTACCCAGCATCTATCTCTAGAGAGCCCCCTCCCCGCCCCCAGCTCCCCAGTGGGAATCATATTCCTCATAATTCCTTCAGGTTCAAGGAAGGTTGACTGACATGCATTAAGTACTCATAATTTAAAAAAATGGTGTTGATTTCCTATTTACAGCCAAGGCTGGTGAAGTTCAGAGAGATTAATATTCAGAGTTCAAATCTATCCACAGGTGACGAAGTAGACACTCAGAGGGCAAGAGCTGTGCCCAGGATGCCCTGGGATACACAGTGGAGACGACATAAACTAGCTCAACCTGATACAAAAGCCACTTCAAAGAGAGACTTCTGCAACAAACACCCACTCTTCCCTGCATCTCAGGCACATCTGTAAAGCAGGTGTTGGTTGTGGAGGGAAAAAGACATGTTCCCTGAAGGACAGGCACAGGCTTTTGGAGAAGATGAATTTCCTATCTGCATTTCAGAACCTTGGAGCCTTGGGGAAATTTCAAGAGGCCATGTTCTGCTCATGATGCTGACACCTACAGGGCAACCTCACTGATGCCAGCTCTATTGTCACTCCATAGCTCTGGAGTGATGGAAGACCCCTCAGTGTCACTTCCGAGTGACTCCAGGGCTTACCCTGGTGTGTCTCTAAGGTCCACGGTACAGGGAAGCAGACCTTCCTTAAATATAGCTGTTTCGCCAACACCAGCTTCACTCTCCACCCAGCAGCAGAGAGTGTCAGGTCAAGTGGTCACGTCAAGTGTGACCAGAGAAAGACTGGACATATGCTTGATGGTGTAAAGGCGGTATGTAGACAGAGGGCCTGCATAAGCTAGCTGGAAGGATCATTTTCCCATGACTTTATAAGGGCGAATCCAGAGCCTGAGTGGGGACTACAGAGCCTGCACCTGCTGCCTCCCAACCCATGTCCTCTCCTTGCTTCTCGAGTGGCATGTGCAACCTTTCTGGTGCATCTACTGACTGAGAGCTTGCCACCCCCGAGACAGCTTTTCCTGGTACCAGATTTTGGAATGGGAATCCAAATGTGCGGATGAACCCTGGCCAGCCCTTTCACTGCCATAGGTTCCAACTACCCTTTCCAGAGGCTGCTTCTGGTGTCACGAAACCACCATGGGGGTTCAAACGCAGCCTCACTGTCTACGGCTGTGCTTTTGATGGTGAGGGTTATTTTGTCATATCTGGTGTTGTTAGGGAGATGTCACACAATACTAATTGCTCAGGAGTTTTCCTTGATATAAAACCCACGTTCCCTCCTCACAAGTGCCTGCCTACACACTGCGTTGTCTCGCCACTCATGAGAGAATTGAGTTGGCTGTGGAAAGGATGCTAAGCATTCGTCAGCTTTGTTAAGACTTCAATCCAGTAAGAAAATGTCATCTGGAGATGGTGTGTCTCAAGGACAACACTCTTGAAGGCAGGGCAGGGCCTAACCTCTCTCCACTTGCTACCTCTTTCTGCTGAAGAAATTTTTACATGAGCCCAGACTTAGAGATATAAAAAAGTAGGCATAGGGCTGGAGAGATGGACCAGTGGTTAAGAGTATTGACTGCTCTTCCAGAGGACCTGGGTTCAATTCTAGCACCTGCATGGCAGCTCCCTACTGTCTGTAACTCTAGTTCCAGGGTCCCCAACACCCTCATACAGACATACACACAGGCAAAAACACCAAAGTACATAAAATAAATAAATAAATAAAAAAGAAGTTTAAAAAAGGTAGGTATAGAGCTGGAGTATTGGCTCAGTAGTTGATTGCTTTTACCAGAGGACAAAAGTTTGATTCCCAACATCCGTATTTGGCTCACAGTCATCTGTAACACCAGTCCTAGGGGATCCAACATCTCCTTCAGGGTACCAGACACGAATGTGCTGCACAAACATACAGGTAGGCAAAACAAACAAAAATAGAATTAATTAATGAAATAAAAATTCATTAATTTAAAATGTATAAAATAGTAATTTATACAACTATATAGATAAAATATAAATATATAATAGTAATTTATATTACATTTGCTGATGACATAGTATAGA
Organism: Phodopus roborovskii; assembly: GCF_943737965.1. NCBI lineage: Eukaryota > Metazoa > Chordata > Mammalia > Rodentia > Cricetidae > Phodopus > Phodopus roborovskii. Next base: position 47,304,730 of record NW_026126407.1, on the reverse strand, counting down.
AAAACTAGTTTTAAACACTTACTTGGCATACCTACAATCTTGCTCTTTGCTAAAATAAAAGCAAACTTGCCTATTAGTGAGATGGGTGTGTTTGCTTATTTTTACATGAAGAATTAAATCTGGGCCGAACATTTGACATTGCAGGACACATCACATCTTCAGCATCTTTCAGAGTTGACTGATTCTCTGCCCAACATGGTGTCCATGGCTACAATATAATATTGGATCCTTCAAAATCAAGAGAGTGCATCTCTTGTTAAGAATTCTGTCACAAAACAAGAAGAACAAATGAAAGCTGTTTTGCACAAAGAAATCACGAGAGGTGGGAGACATATTTGTTGCCTCGACAGATGGCCAAGTCCATATGCACCAATCCATGCACACTAATTACATGCAACCCCATGCAGATGACTGCAGCACAGGTACCTAGAACACCCCTTTCATCTGTAACAAGCTTTCTCTTTTGTTTTCAGGTGAGATGTCACAGGAAACTCCTGGTTCTCATATTAGTTACTGTTCATTCCTTTACTTCTCTGCACTCCGTACTCCCCCCGGGGTCCTGCCTACCTCAGGAGATGGACATGGGAGCCTAAAGCAGAGAAAGGGGAACCTGTGCCCAACTTTTCACTTCCAACTTCCGAAGTCCGGAATGTTTGGGAATCTGCTATAGCACAGTGGGAATGCTTAGGAGGGAACAGGAGCTATATGAACCATGATAGCACTATTCTGCAGCTTCAGACCCAGATCGGAGAGGTGGGGGACAGAGAGAGGTGGGGGAGCAGGGACAGAGAAAAAGAGGGGATCAAGATACTTCAGTCACATCTGATCTACACAGAAAGCATACAATATTAATAGCCCCCATGTTGTGGTTATTCACAGAAGACACAGGACCCCTGGGTCAGGCCAAGGGACATGGGCATTGTGCTTACCGTGGTTTCCTTTGTGCCATGTCCTGGTGAGTCATTTGGGAAGAGGGAACCTCAAAGGAAGACTTGCCTTGATTAGATTGACCTGTGAGTGCCTGTAGGTTATTTCCTTGATTGCCAATTGATGAGGGAGGGCTCAGCCCACTGTGGGCAGTACATCCCAAGGCCAGTGGCCCTGGGATGAGTAAGAAAGTCAGCTGAGCGCGAACCAGGGGACAAGTCAGTCAGCACCATTCCTCCATGGTTTCTGAGTACCTGCCTTGACTTCCTTAGCGGTGGGCCATGACCTGGAAATGCAAGCTAAATAAACCTCTCCCTCTAAGTTTCTTTTGGCCATAGTGTTTGTCACAGCATCAGAAAAGCAAACTCCCCAAGATGCTCCCCAAGCTCCACAGTGGCTATGCAAAGTGACCAAGAGACACCACACCATGGCTTAGCATGGCAGATGAGGAGGCTTTAGCTCTCTGCAATGTGGGGTAAATCTGGATGACTGTTGACTCAGAAAAGAGCATTGTCTTTACTATGTCAGACAGTGAGTGAATCTGTCCTCTGCTTCAGAAGTAGACACCATCTTCAACTGTCAGTGCCTCCTCTGACAAGACATGCAGAAATGATACAGCACCATGGAGCTCCCAGCCAAGCAGTGGCTCAAGGGCTCAGAATGTTTGCCTGTTATGTGTATTCATCACTCTTCTCCTGGTTCTTAGAACTTTCTCTATAGAACTAGAGGATGGGAAAGGGACTAAAACATCAGGCGGACAGTTCTTCATGGCCCTGCCCTACAGTGGTGTGCTCATATGCTCCTAGCTGAAATTCTATCACTAAGCCTTTTTGGTCATCAGGAGAATCGGAAAATGTGTTCTGTGTGCACAGTCACAACTGGATGCTTTGCCAAGCCACCAGCAAGACTCTGTGGAGATGCTTTAATTCTGCTCCAAGGATTTCTGGGAGTCTTCTGTGAGGTAGGAGTCAGTAGGAGGTGGAGATACTGAGGGGTGGGGATGAGAGAGGGAGGAGACCACACTTCTGAGTACATGGTAAAAATATTTACTTAACAAGAGAACAAAGTTTGAAAATTTACAGCCACTATTTTAAATTTCTGACTGTACTCTGCTGGGATGCCCATCATCTGCGACTGAAGCATTTCCTAGGATATGAAACGGTACTAGTTTTTCTGTTGCTATGAGGGCTGAGCAATACCAAGAAAGTAGGCTCTCTTGTGGCTCACAGTGTTAGGAGATTTAGAGGATGGTGCCTACACCTGCCAGTGTCATAAGAGTATTTGGCTAATGCTATCATGCAAGGAGTGCCCCCAAAAGGGACAGATCACATGATGAAAGGGAAGAGGAGGGTCAAGCTGTCTCCTTCACAACAACCTATTTATTCAGGAACTAACTAGGGTCCCTTGAAAACAGCATTAGTACCTTGCAAGGTTAACAATCCCATCACCTAGTCACCGTGCACAAGCCCCTGCTTAAGCTTCTATGCTCTCATCATCACCACCTGAGGACCAAACTACTAATGCTCAAACTCTTCATGGACACAGTCAACATATACACCACACCCAATTCAGTGTTGCTGCTGAATTGTCCCAGGCAGGCAGAGACAGCTGTTGTTTTAGTTACTCTTATAGAACTGTGACCAAATACTCAACAGAAGCAACCTCAGAGTGGAGAGGTTTGATTTGCTCACAGTTCAGGGATACACTCAACATGGCGAGGAAGGCAGGGGGACAGGTGCAGTCATCGTGGTGAGGAGGGCATGAGAACACGTGGCTCCCCTCTTGGTTGTGGAACATGTGGCTCAGATTGCTCACATCTTGGCACTCAGGAAGCAGAGAGCTCCATGGGAAGTGGGGTTGAGTGACAATCCTCTACAGTCACCTCTAAGCAGCCAACTTCCTCCCCTGAGGTCCCCAACCTGCCTTCCTTGGACTAAGAATTCAAATACAAAATGCACGGAGGGCATGCCACATTTAAACCATAACAGCTGGTCACACTGCTTCCAGGATACACAGCTTCAGTCTCGGGATATTACTTACAAAGTACGGCCTCACCACGCCCTCATTATTGGATAAACACCTGATGATGAACACGTCAAGATCATGTAAACATGGGAGGCACTCAATTTGTCTTATTTTATGAGAGTTTTAGAAGCAGAAAGGTGGGGTGGGGAACAGAGAGCGGTGGAGCTCAGCAGGGAAAGAGCTCAGAGAACTCACCCTTGAGCCAATATGTTTTATAACTCAAGAAACAGTTGTACACAGTGAGACTCTGGAAGGTTGATGCAGGTAGTGTATCCGAGGCCCTGCAAAGTCTGTGGCAGGACTAGTTTGGAAAATCAGTGGTGGCTTCGGCGCCCTTCCTCTATCTACCTCTTTCTTGGTTTTCTCACTCCTCGCTCCTAGTATCTCTATAACCTTTGTGGACTATAATGCATTATCTAAAGATGAGTGCCATTGACCTCTGAGTCTTCACGGACAAGTTGGTTCCCACCCAGCCCTCCATCTCTGGACTTGCCAGCTGCCACATGAATCAGAAGTTTGGGAAACAAGATTATTGTCACTGTCATGAATCATTTATTTGCATCCAAAAACTTTGGCATTGTATTATAAAGACCCTCCAGTCCTGCTAACTCATGCTGGAGTCAATGGGGAATAAAATATTGCCCTCAAATCCCACTTTATAATTTAGAGATTTAAAAGCAAATCTCAACATTTCTTTTTCAAATTCCAAATGGAAACCTCATATTTATTCTGGGCCTGCTGAAATCCTAACCTTCCCTGAGATATAAATATTATTTGCTTTCCTCTTAAGCCTGGAAATTAATTTTGTTGAATCATCTTAGCCATTTATTTATTTATTTACTTATTATATTCCAATTCTAGTTCCCCTTTCCTCCTTTCCTCCTGCTCCCCACACCTTTCCCTCATTCTACCTCCCTTCTGCTCTTCAGAGGGTAAGACCTCCCCTAGGAAGTCAACTTTGTCTGTACTATCACCTTGTTGAGGCAAGACCAAGGCCCTCCCCTGATCCTTTCCCCCATTGCCTAGGCTGAGCAAGGCATTTCTCCATAGAGAATGGGCTCCACAAAGTCAGTTTATGCATTGCAGTTAGATCTTGGTCCCACTTCCAGTGACCTCATATACTGCCCAACCCACACCATTGTCACCTATATTAAGGGAGTCTAGTTCAGTCTTATGTAGATTCCCCAGTTGTCAGTCCAGAGTCAGTGATCTCTCACTAGCTCAGGTCAGCTGATTCTGTGGGTTTCCCCATCATGGTCTTGACTCCTTTGTTCATATTATTTCTCCTCTCTCACTTTGATTGCACTTCAGGAGCTTGGTGCAAAGGTTAGTTGTGGATTTCTGCATCTGCTTTCATCTGTTTCTGGAAGAGTGTTCTAGCTTCTCTGGGGTTGTGGATTGTAGGCTTGTTATCCTTTGCTTTATGTCTGGTATCCACTTAAGAGTGAGTACATACTATACTTGTCTTTTGGGGTCTGGGTTACCTCATTCCAGATGTTTTTTTCTAGTTCTGTCCATTTGCCTGCAAATTTTAAGATGTCATTGTTTCTTCCTGCTGAGTAGTACTCCATTGTGTAAATGTGCCACATTTTCCTTTTCCATTCTTCAACTAAGGGGCATCTACACTCTTTCCAAGTTCTGGCTATTATGAATAATGTTATGAACATAGTTGAGCACATGTCCTTGTGGTATGTTTGTACCTCTTTTGTGTATATGCCCAAAAGTGGTATTGCAGGGTCTTAAGGTAAATTGATTTCCAGTTTTCTGAGAAAACTGCCATACTGACTTGTACAGCAGCTGTACAAGATGGCACTCCTACCAGAAATGGAGAAGTGTTCCCTTTACTCCACATTCTCTCCAGCGTAAGCTGTCATCAGTGTTTTTGATCTTGGCCATTCTGACAGGTATCTCAGAGTGGTTTTCATTTGCATTTTCCGGATGACTAAGGATGTTGAGCATTTCCTTAAGTGTCTTTCAGCCATTTGAATTGTTCCATTGAGAATTCTCTGTTTAGATCTTAGCCACAGTTTAAAGGCTGACACAGCAAAGCAGCATGTGTACTGTTACATAAGGAATGTGCCCCAGTTATTGTCTAGAGTTTATCTGCAATAAAGTCACTGCACACCTCATCATGGGCACACCAGGGATTAACTCCTGTTGTAACAAACAAAAGGGGGACACACCTTCATCCCAGCATTGCACTCCTCCAGGTTCAATGCAATGAACATGAAGTATTCTTGATGCTTCATACTCCTATTCAATCCATCACGTGTCCCAACATTTCTATTTTTCCCATGAATCCACTGACATCATTCCATCCTCATGGCTATTGACTGAGTCAACTCTTACCTTCAACCCAAGCTGTGCCAATAGCTCACCCCTCTCAGCATTGTGGTCAAACATTGTCTTACTGTTAGCCTGGCCACCATTTCCTTTCATTTACATTTCTTTTCGTCCTCTCTGGTCCTTTAATAACATTATCCCACTCCCTCCTTTGTACCCCCGGTACAGTGTCTCATGTATGGCCCCAGGAAGATATTCATCTTAACCAACTAAGTAGTGCATTTTTAATTAAAAAATGTACAGGACTATGCCATTAATTTCATTTGGCTACCCATTTCTCTCCCTCATTTTCATTACATGGAGATTTTTATACATGGCTATGTGTATTCATCCTCATTTAAGATTTCTGGCTCCTGCAGAGTGGTGCCCAGTGTTAGCACCATGTGGGCTATCCCCTTGTGATGGGCACCTGGGCCAATTTTGGTCTCCTCCTCCCTTGCACACAGGCCTGAGAGTGGCTGTCTGGTACCCATTCCTTTGCAGATGTTGAGTGCTAACTGGGTCACATTTGATGTGATTCATCTAATAACTTCTTTGAAGGAACTCTTCACTAAGAGAAAAACCTCCAGTTTAATGGCAAATGTTTGCTCTCTGGCTCCTCAAAACTTCTTGCATCTTACAAGTGACTTCTGATCTGAGCCTTGAGACAGAAAGTTACCTGTCTCCATGTCTGGGCAGGTAATCCTGGTCCCTGGAACATGAAATTGGAACTGAAGGCAAGGCAGTTAATTACTTCCCTCATGGCTGTAAAATTGGAAGCTGTTTCAAGCCACTTTCTGTTACAGTAAACTTGTCTGAGGGAGCTTCCAGAGAAGCAGAGATGGGGACAGGCTTTGTGGAGTCTTTGTTCTCTGCTTCCCAGGTCCTGGCTTCTTGGGATAGCTTGGCATCTTCCTGGCCTGTATTTCCCAACTGACTTTCTGAAAGGTGATGTTTTATCTTTGCCATACCATTCTATCACATCGATAATTTGCTTAATACTTTTCTTTAAATTGACCAAATATACTACTCAAAACTTTTATTTAAAGGTGAAATGTCATGGGGCTGGAGAGATGACTCAGTGGTTAAGAGCACCGTCTGCTCTTCCAGAGGACCTGGGTACAATTGCCAGGACCCACATGGCAACTCACAATTGTCTGTAACTCCAGTTCCTGGGGATTGGAGACCCTCATACAAACATACATGCAGGAAAAACATCAGTGCACATAAGATAAAAATAAATAAATCATTAAAGAAACATTAAGGAGGTGAAATGTCACATAAATTCATATCATTTAATCTGCCCCCAAAAATGATGAAAGTAAATATTGTTAAAACTGTCTAAACACAACTTAGGTAACATCACATGCTGAATGAAGCAAGGTATGCAGATATGCTTTGAGACAAGGTAGAGATAGATTTTTTTTTCCTTAATGTAACCAGAATGTATGGAAATTTAGGAAAAAGACTAATCTCTATGTGGTAGGATTCATGTTGTGAGAGAAGCAGTAAAGGATAATCAAGGAAAACTTCTTTGGCCAAGAGAAACATCTCTGGCCCGAGTGGAAACTTAACATTCTGTTTGGGCTGTGTCAATCATCTGGCCAAGGGACTAACTCTGGAAGGTGGGCTTACCTTAAGCCCTGCTAAAGAGATGGGCAGAATAATATTTCCTTTAATGAGATACTGTACTTTTCCTTCCCAGAATTACTGCCCGCCTGGTACAGGTTCTACCAGATCTACTCACCTTACTGAGTCTAAATCAGGCACAACTTCTCTTTTTTCTTCTGTTGTTTCTGTCTCTTTCTTTTGGAAGTTGGAACCTAAGTTTGTTTGTTTTCTCTTCCCCTTTTATCCTCTATTCTCCTCCTCCAGGCAGTTACTATGATTTACAACTTGTGTGCCCTGCAAATTTTTCTTTGAAATTCTAATAAAATTGTCTTCAAGCTTCCATTTGACTCAGTTCATAAATATTAATATGACTAATAACCCCTGAAGGGAACTCTGATTTCCCAATTATCATCTGGCAAAAATGAAGGACCCTCCTATTTCCTGATAAAAATGTTGTGTGTTGTTGTTTTTGTTTTCCTTTCCTTCCTCTTGGAAGCTCCTTCCTATCTCTCCAGCTGCTTAGGAATACCTCAAGAAGGTAATGTTTGAATACAAATCATGCCTTATGCCACCCAACAGACTTTATTTCCTATTTCTTAATCTGCTAGTGGATTTCTAATAATAACAAAACCGTAAACGTCATGATAAAGATAGACATCTAAAGTGACTTAGACCACATTTTCTAGTTTGTCCTTAAGACCCAGGCTGAATGAGGATCTGGAGAGATGGCACTGTGGTTAGGCATGTGTGCTGTTCTTTCAGAGGACACAAGCTTGATTCAGCAGCAGCTCCAGGGGACCCTGTGCCCTGGGGCCTGTAGGCATCTGCACTCACATACACAGGCACATAGACACATAATTAAAAATAAAAGTTAACTTTTTAAAAGAAAAGGCACATAATTAAGAACCAGGCCAATGGGAAAATACCATATTGTTGGGGAATTTAAATACTTGTCCCTTACAGCTCTCTTCCTCCCTACCCAGCTGTAGAACTCCCATGCTCTTAAGGTTGATCAAACAAGGTTGTTTTCATAACTTTCCGGTGTGCAGTGCCCATGCCTTGACCCAGGTGTGGTCATGATTTTCTCTTATGCTTAGCCCATCCTCTGGCTTGGGTATATAAGTTCATTACTCTCTGTAATAAACAGCAACAGCTTCCTCTTCACTTCTCGTGGTGGCCTGTTAAGTGTTTCAATCCCGACACCCTCTGCCAATATATACCCACCATATACTTCTTCCCATATTCTATTATTCAGAATTTAGGCATATGATCCTTCCTGTTATAGGTGCAAAGGAGGCTGGGAAATGTAGTCTAACATTCAAAACTTACTTCCTTGCAAAGACTCTATTCCATCAAAACATGGATATGACTACCATATAATATGTCTACTGTTAGCACAGCATGCCCACCCTGTCTAAAAGAGAAACAGAGCTCACACAAAGGTGATCCTACCAGTTGGGATCCATGCCTTTAATCCCAGCACTAGGGAGGTGGAGACAAGAGTGACGGCTTGGCAGGGAGGAATATAAGGCAGGAGGAGACAGGAGGATGACCCCTTTGGTCTGAGCATTGGTAGAGGTAAGAACTCTAGTGGCTGGCTGCTCTGCTTCTCTGATCCTTCAGCTTTCACTGATAACTGACTCTGAGTTTTTATTATTAAGACCAAAGAGAATTTGTGCTACACCTTCCTCTTCCTACACTATAACTAAATATAATAAAATTCAATAAAATAAAAGCCACATTGGATTAGGGCCTACCCTAATGACTGTTCATAAAGACCTAATTTCCTAAAGGAGTCACACATCCTAAGGACTTCAGCTAGTTGATTAATATACAATTCAACCCATAACAGTCATTGCTTTAAGGTCAAAATAATCATAGGAAAGGGACTGGAGAGATGGTTCAGTGATTAAGAGCACTGTGTGCTCTTCCAGAGGACCCAGGTTTGATTCTCAGCATCTACATCATTGTTCACAACTGTCTCCAATTCCAGTTCTTTTTGGGCATCAAACACTCACATGGTGCATAGACACATGGGCAGTCAAAAGACATACACATTTTAAAAATTAAAAACCATACATACCAAAAAATGGTAAAGGCACAGAAGTGGGGGCCATGCGAATGAGCAAAGTTCCCTGCACTGATGTCACCCAGCCTCTCTTGACTTCTCACCATCTGCAGCCAGAGAATGAGTTTCCGAGCTTGTTTCCCAGGATTTAAAATAGTTGTGAACTTCTACTAGGGTGAGCTTTGACCAGGGTGAAACAGTTAAAGTATATGTGCTGGAGGTGGGCTGCTGAGTTCAGATCTGAGCTTGCATCCAAATAGCTATGTGACTGTACACACATTATATGAGCTTTCCCTGAACCTCTGTCCGCTCATCTGTAACCAGGGGTGATTCATATCTCATGAGATTATTACCTCGACTCAATGAGCAACATGTCCGATAAGCAGCTTAAGCATGGAGGGTGTCAGTGAAGGAAAACTGCTTTTTAAGATAGTGCTGAGCATCTCTTAAGGTGGCCTTGCTTAAACAGTAGTCCACAGCACTAAGTACAGACAGCGCTGTATAGAGTGAGGAAGAAGGGCTGTTTAACGAATTGTGCAATGCACTGCCAGATGCCAGCCTCCTAGACAATTAACTCTCCTTTGCATCCCCTTTATCTCACATCTCTCCTGCCCTTCTCTTCCACCCACCCAACACTCCATCTTAATTTTTATGCATTTCTAAGTAATTTTCAAGTATTCACAGTTCTGTCTAAGCCTTGCCTTATGCACACAATTCACCACTGTCCACCATTTGTAGTGTTCAGAATTGTTCATAATTCTCTTTTATTTGAGATATTTTATACTGCATAAACATTTTAAAACTCATTGGTGGACTCCCCCCCTCAAATAGTTGCCCTGTGAAACATAAACACTCATCCTGCCCCTCTCTCTCAGTTAGCTTCACCCCCACCCACCCTCAGAGGCAGCCATTGCTGGCTTTCTGTTGTTTGCCTGTTGTAGAACTTTACAAAAGGAGAGTCAGACAGGCTGCACTCTTTGGAATCATGTTTCTTCATTGGTCATGTTTTTGGGATTCATCTGTGTCATTGCATATAGCTGCATGTGGTGGCTTGAATAAAAATGGCCTCCATAGGTCCACAGTGGCACAATTAGGAGGTGTAGCCTTGTTGGAAGAATGTGTCACTAGGGCCGAGCTTTGAGGTCTCAGATGATCAAACCACGCCCATGGGACAGTCTCTTCCTGCTGCCTGCAGAACGCTTAGAGAACTCTCAGCTCTTTCTCCAGAGCCATGTCTGCTTGCATGCCACCATGCTTCCCACCATGATGGTAATAGACTAAACCTCTGAAACTGTAAGTCAGCCCAATGAAATGTTTTCCTTTACAAGAGTTGCCTTGGTCGCGGTGTCTCTTCACAGCAATAGCAATGCTAACTAAGGCACCATGGCTTCATCTTTCTCTTGATCCATTATCTGTTTTACAGAAATATTCCCATTCATTTACTCATCTCCTACTGATGAACACTTGGGCTACTTCTGATGTTTTTGATTTTTGTGAAAAATGTCACTAGATAGTCTTGTGTGCAAATATGTATTTTCCTATTGCTTGAGAGTTCAATTGCTAGTCATAGAGCAGATAGATGCTTGGTTGTATTAGAAAGAGAGGGAGGAAGGGAAGATAGAGAGAGAGGGAGAGAGGGGGGAGGAAGAGGAAGAAAGAGAGAGAGAGGGAGAGAGAGAAGGGGAAGAGAGAGAGAACAGAGTTCTTTTCCCAAAGTACCTGTTATTCTAGACTCCCAGCAATAATTTCCCAAAATGAAAAACTATAACCCCTTTGTGAGGTAAACCAGAGCCCAGCCAGGAAGGTGCCATTTATGGAACTTTGGCAGTTGTCACGAGAGGAATGACGGTTTCACTGGCACCTCTGCAGTCACAGGGACCTTTCTCATCCTTTGAAGAGGTTTATAACACAGCTTGATTTTGCTCCCTGGGTGTGTTCCAAATAATCTGAAGCTGCGACCTGGACAAAGAAATGGTTTAGAGAGAAAAGACTATGTTTTTAACCTGGGCAATCATTTCACAGATAAAAATAGATCTGCAACTGTGGAATGTTTTAATAACGATTCTAATGTGTTCTTTTGTTAATTTGAACAGGTTTGACCTATTTAATACCAGTCTGAGCCCAGAGAGGAGGCATTTTTGTTCTCTCCCCGGGTTTTGCATCCTGATCCCAGTGGCAGCCACTGGGATCCTTAGCGTTTGGCCTTCTCTCAATTCCCCCTGCAGCGTGGTTCCGAGTGCTGTCCCAGAAAGCTAAGCCTTGTGTGGGAGGCTGTGAAACCCTTGGCATACTTCAGCTAATCACTTTTCCTTTTACACTGAGTGCCTTCAGTGTGGGGAAAGAGTCTTGGAGGGGAGACTGTGGTCTGAGTTTGTTTTAGGTGGTGGATGGCTGAAACTTCAGTTTTAGAAGCTCTGGATGGCTTCTGGGCCCTCTAAAAGCATCAGTAAGAGTCCCTTTCTCACCTCCCTGATATAAACACTGAAGGAAGGCTGGCCTCTCTCTCATCCAGCTTAGTGTTACTGGGATTGAATGTTTCTAGAAAGAACCAAACCACACCCCACACTGGCCCTTCTGCAAGGCTGAGGAACTCACTGGAACGTCACGGGGATGGACAGGTTGGAAAGTTGCAGAGTCTGTTGACAATTTCTCTTGGGCTGTAATTAGCCCCCTGGACAGTCATTTATTGCTGTCCTCTGAATGTTACCTGCTGTCTTAGTTCTGTTAGGTAAGTCCTTTGGAATGTACAAGGCACTAGTGTCCACCACCAAATGACCACCAGTGCAGCCAAAGAAGGTTCCAGCCTCCAGCTGAGGTGCTCCCCACTTTCTGGAGGCCGTCACCCCATGCTTCCATCAGTGTCCTTGAGAAAGTTCCCCGTTCATGACTTCCTTTGGTCTGCTCTGGCAGAAACTTCCTGAAACCATCACCATGCTGGAACCTGAACCTGAAGTGATCTGAGCCTGTGTTCCAGGGCCATGGTCACTCATGTTTAGATTCAGAACAAATCATCTCCTTGAGATGAGAACTATATTTGGGGGCTGACAAGACTGTTAGGAACTAGCAGCCAGCTGACCCCCGCCCCCAACGATGGGCGGGACGCTCATGGCCATGTCATCGTGGCTCAAGCTTTACCTGGCTGACAGAGGACTCAGTTAGGCATGCGCAAGCCCCCCTTTTAAAGCAAGCGCGCCAAGCGCGCCTCTCCCTTGCCCCCTCTTGCTCTCTCTCTCTGGCCTCCCTCTGCCCCCCCCTTGCTCTTTCTCTCTCTCTCCTGCTTTCGGTTGGCCACCAGCTACCCCCTCTTTCTCTCCCTTCTCTTAATAAACTCCACGTGGGCGCTGAGTCTCGTGTTTATGTTTTATAGGCATTAGTTGCATCAAAAGAACAACAAAGGCTGTCACATTTTGTTCCAGAGTACAAAGATCCCCTGGCCTGGTCAAGAGAAGACTGTCACAGTATGGAAGGAAAAGCACTTCTAAACTTTCCTGTAGGCTGCTCAGTCATACACAGCTCTGTCTGTCTGTCGTCTGTCTGTCTGTCAGACTTAGACCTAGAATCCAGAGAAGTGATATTTGTCTCAAGGTTCAGGTTTATCTGGACTAAGTAATGACATCAGATGTCTCAGACATACTGTTTTTTTTTTTTTTTAAAGAAACTTTTAATGTAGTAGAGTCCAGCCAGGCAACCATGGCCTACAACAATCTCTGGTATATTTAAAATAAGGAATATACAAAATTCCCAACTCATAAGTGGCCAGCATTTGAGAAGGCGGAAAGTCCTATCATTCCCTTCTGATGCTCACACATGGGTATGAGCATCATTATATGTATAAATACTATTGTTAGGTCTCAAATTGGGGACAAACGGCCAAAGTGTATATTTAACATATCAGGTTCTTGAAGCATCCCTCATCCCTACCTGTTATAGGGTATGACTGGCATACCCCACTGTTGTGCCCAGAGTCTGGACCCCCAAAACCACCAAGAGATCATATCTATGCAAAAGCAAAGAGCCGTTAATTATGAGTTAACTTGAGTCCTCTGTCCATCCAACACAGTGGGTGGAGTAGGAGGGACCCTAAGCCCAGGGCATTATTGGGGGTTGGGGATTCTCCCAGATGTCTCCATCTCTGGCTATGCTTTTCCTTTTATTCACAATAAACGTTTTCTTCCACAACAACTAGCAATAGTCATGTCCTTTCCTTTTTATTTTTATTTTCCATTCAATTGTGTCTCTATTATATCTGAAACAGCTAAGGGCAGCTCCCAGGCTTCAAAGCAAATATATTTAAAGCATAAACTTACATACATTAAATAATGTTATATCTTTTATAATTACTGAACTTGTGCCTTAAAAATGTGTATAATAGGGCTGGAGTGTTGACTTCATGGTTAAGAGAACCGGCTGCCATGTTTTGTTGATACTCATGGGAGACAGAAACAGAGGAGTGGATTGGGGGATGGGAACAGAGGGGGTGGGGAATTGGGAGGAGAGGCGGCAATGGAGACTGTAGATGGGATATAAAATTAAAAAAATAAAATAAAAAAAAAGCACTGGCCACTGTTTCAGAGAACTAGAGTTCAATTCCAAGCACCACATGGGCACTCACAGACCACATGGGTGTTCACAGATCATATGGATGCTCACAGACCACATGGATGCTCACAGACCACATGGGTGTTCACAGACCACATGGATGCTCACAGACCACATGGGTGTTCACAGACCACATGGATGCTCACAGACCACATGGGTGTTCACAGACCACATGGATGTTCACAGACCACATGGATGCTCACAGACCACATGGGTGTTCACAGACCACATGGATGCTCACAGACCACATGGGTGTTCACAGACCACATGGATGCTCACAGACCACATGGGTGTTCACAGACTTCTGTAACTCCTAGTTCTACATTATTTTCTGGTCTCCAAAGGGTACCAGATACATATTGTGGTGATCATACATACACACAGGAAAAGTACCTATCATATAAAATAAAATAATAATAATAAATTTTAAAAATGTATATGCTAGCTAAAACTATGTGACACAAACTTCATTTAAAAATAATCATTGTTTTAGGAAGACTTTGAGAGAAAATGTTTGACCTCCACTGGCACTCTTGAGGAGGGAAAATCCCAGGAAATGAATCCTTAGTTCCAGAAGAAACACTGCTAGTCCTTAAGTTTTGAGAAAGGAAATTCATCTGCAAGGACTCCAGCCCCAGCAGAGATGATGCCTGAATGAAAGGTCCACATTTCAGGGTGGAGGCCATGGATCTTCCAGGCCTCTAGAAGGTTTTCTTCCTGGACCTGCAGGTAACATCTATGCAGAAGGTGTTACCTCCCTCCTCCATACTTTAAAATGCAGACCTGAAGGGGACCTCACCCTATCAGGGAGGAGGCAGGCACCCAGCAGCTGGCTCTGCATCATGCTTAAAGTGGATTTGGGGCTGGCTTGAGCCCAGTGCGACCAGCTTTCATCTGTGCAGCTTTGAGAAGGGTCAAAGAACCGCTAATTAAAAACACCCCCTCCTGCTGCTACAGACATACAATAATGACTTTAAAAGGATTTTCCTCTTTAATTAAATGCCAACTACCTTTGCTGATTTCATGCCCAAAATTGCTAATGCTGTTTTATCTAACTCTCATGATTACAAAAGAAACTCCAAATGAAGTTTCATTCTTTCTTTGCTTTTCTCTGATAGCTAATAGTGGGTGTTAGGTTTGGGGCTAGGAGCTCATCAAGCCCTGCCCACTCATTGTAGCATCTTGATCAAAGAAATGGCAAGTGCCCCACAGAGAGACCTGGTCTGTGAATCTGAAACCCTCTAGCAGGCTTCCCAGGTACCCAGTGTCTTAGTCAGGGTTTCTATTGCCATGACCACGGCAACTCTTATAAAAGGAAAACATTTGACTGTGGTGGCAGTCTACAGTTTCAGAGTTTCAGTCCATTATCATTATGGTGGAGAGCATGGTGGTTGGGAATATGGTGACATGCAGGCAGATAGGTACTGGAGAATTCTATCTCCTGATCCAAAGGCAACAGGAAGTTAACTGAACACTGGGAGTGGCTTGAACATATTTGCAACCTCAAAGCCCTCCTCCACACACTTCCTCCATACCCACTGCAACAAAGACACACCTCCTAATAGTGCCACTCTGGAACTCTGGGGGGGGGCAATTACATTTAAACTACCACACCCAGACTCCAATAAATAAATGCTAGACCCCAGACCAGGACTTGCCCATCTATAGCCCTTTCTATCTCTACTCTCACAGTTGATTCTACATTTCCACTGCTCCAGAGAGAAGCACACCTTACTGATAACCTTGTAAGACTCCTCAGGCACCCCTTTGTGGAATATTGTTTAACTATGTAAAGGCGTATTTCATACCCCCCCATGCTGCTTTTGTTAACGATGCAAAGATGTGTTACATTCATTTGATTAAATAAAATTAACCTGGGGTTAGGAGGTTGAGTCAGCAAGTAGCTGACAGGAAGTGGTTCATTATCTTTCTTTGGTCCTCCTTGGGCTTTTTGTTGCCCTGTGTCCTATCTCATGAATTTCTACCTGAGAGCTTTACAAGGTCAGTAGTTAATGTGCCTAAAGTTTACCTCTTTTTGTAAACTCAAAAACTTCTTGTGAGCTCCAGGGAGTCAACTTGAATCCACCTTGAATAGGTCAGAAGCACTCCAGGTAAGTACTGTCAATCAACAGCCTAAGTTTCCCAACCTACTGCCTGCTCCTGAGAGTGGACTCTCCCCCACCTTTTCCTGGTCTTTGGACTCTGCTCCCTCTATTACCAGGACCTAAGGGGAAAAAAAAAAACCCAAACTTAACTTTATCTTCTGCTATGTCAGCATCCTGCCTCTCAAAATCTGCATCAAAGTGGCTAGCCTCAAGGGGTACAACCTCCCAGACTGCTTCAACTAGACCTGTACTATCCTAGAGTCAGATGGTCCCACAGAGCCTGGACAGCATCCCAGCTTTCTCAGGTCCCCCAAAGACGCTGATGCCCCCCAGAAAGCAAGAATCAGTCTAGAGAACAGACACCCCCCATTCCCACCTTACCAGCTACCCCTTCCTATTTCCTTACCATTTAATAAAAAAAAAAAAAAAAAAAAAAGGAGGGATGTTAGCAGCCAGGCTTTTATACTGACCTGCTCCCAGGGACCAGGACATGTCATCAGCAGCAGTCAAGATGTGACACCGCAGCTGCTGCGGCCACCAAGTAGAGCTCTCTCCCCAAGGGCAGGCAGCTATATTCCCTTATAAAAGGCAAGCCCTTCCTGCTCCCTTCTCTCTCCCTTCTGCTCTCACTCAGAGGCCACCTCTGCATGCCCCCCCCCCCAGAACCTCCCGTGTGAGCTCTTTTGTAAGTGGTGGTGACCCTTGGCTCCGATCCAACAAAGTTTCCTTTCCACCACCCTTAAACTACCAGTCAGGTCTAGGTTCATTCCATCAGCTAATCCAGGAGGCGCTGAACAACTCTTTGGATGTTAGGAGGTGGTATAAGGCCTAAAGTTAATCTTCATTCCTGGACTGTTGGGAGTTGTTATTGTGAAATAGCAAGTCATGCAGGGTGGTGGTGGCACACGCCTTTAATCCCAGAACTTGGGAGACAGAGGCAGGCAGATCTCTGTGAGTTCAAGTCCAGCCTGGTTACAGAGCTAGCTCCAGGACAGTGAGGGCTGTTACCCAGAGAAACCCTGTCTTAAAAAACAAAACAACAACAAAAAAGAAATAAATCATGTGTTTCACTTCAATAAGCAAGGTTGGCTGTCCCAACTGAACAGGCTGTGCTTGATCACATGTAGCAGGCTATATGGAGACAGGACGTACATCAGAATGTATGCTTGTCCCCATTTGATGAAGAGGGGAAGTGCCATAGCTTTGGGGGGTTGGTCTTTATAGACATCTGGCCCATGTGGCTCACAGCCATTCTTTGGGAATCCCAGGTATGGATCTAGCCAGTGTCTACCTTACTGGCCAGTATTAAATAAAGCTTGCTCTGATTGGATAATTGTGGAACTGGTCTTTCTCCTAGAGACTTTTAAGTTTAACATTGGGAAGATGAGAGTATCTCTCCACAGCTGTGTTTGACCTCATCAGTGTTCATCTTTAAACTTTTATTTTATTGTTTTTGTGACCTGTAGGCAAGGTCACCTAGGCAGGTGACCCTATGTCGTATAAGAAAGTAGGCTGAGCAAACCATGGAGCAGTAAGCTACATCCTGCCTCCAGGTTCCAGCCTCCAGGTTCCGGCCTCCAGGTTCTGCTTTCAGGTCTGCCCTGATTTCACTCACTGACAGACTGGAATCAAGATATGAAAGCCTCCTAAGTAGCTTTTGGTTATGGTTTAGCACAATTGAAATTGAACTAAGACAGATAACAGAGATATTGTCCCAATGTCTGCCTTCTCAAGGGATGTAGGGATTTATCCCTTGTCTTTGTCTCTGTCTGTAACTGTCCTTTTTTTTTTTTTTTTTTTTTTTTTTTTAATGAGGATACCTATGAGGTTGTAACATGCTTGGTTGGGATGAGACATTTGTGTCCCCAGTTTTAGCTATCAGACTCTTGAAACAATCAACTCAAGAAATTGGAATTTCTCTAGGAATCTCCTGCTGGGAGAAGGGAAAGCCAGAAGCCTGGGCCAATGAGTGGGGAGCTTTTCTCCTGAAAAGAGATTTGTAACTTAACAGACCATCTTGCAGGAGTGTGGAGCCAAAGGAAGCAACATGAACCACACCTTGACCAGAACTGCTTAGATATGCCAAACTCTGTCCCTCTGCTTAATGATGTACGTGAGAGGTCGATGGACCAAATAATGGATTTGAGAGGTTGATGGATATTTGTATCTTTTATTCCAATGTAACCACATTAAATGAATCACCTTTTTTCCCCTTCTTTTGCCATTAATTAGGCTTTTTAAATTGACTTGTCAAAGACAGGTGCCAAACCTAGCTTGTTGGGGCACAAGTTGTGATCCTAAGTCTGATAACAATGCTAGATCTGAGCCCACCCTAATACAGCCTCATTTTTAGTTTAACTATCTATGTAAAGAGCCTGTCTCCAAATGAAGCCCCACTCTGAGATTCTGGGGACTAGTGCTTCAGCATATTTGTTTTCAGGAGACAGAATTTAACCCACAGAGGAACAGGGAGCCCTGCACTGAGGCATGACTCGGAGTTTCTAGCAGTGTAAAAATCTCTGTGAGGGGTTATTCTTCCCTTATTTTCAGAGGGTCTTTAAATCCCCAAAGCATCCCTGCAACAGTTCTATGAAACACAGTAATGAGCTTACTGAGGTTCAGGTAGGGATGGGCCAGCCTGAGGGCTCACAGCCAGAGAGCTATGAGGCTGGGATTCCAAGCTGCGTCTGTCTGCCTCCACTTCCAGGATTCTCTGCATGCTACCAATTTGCTAACAGCTTCTTCCTTTTCTCTTTCAGGAGATCACTCATCTGAATTGTGGGTTTTTTTTCTTTTTTAATTAATTGGGCAATTTACATAGAAGGGAATAAATTACTGACATAGAAAGGCACATTCTCCTAATCAAATGTGTTTATTTAAAGCTGCAGGAGAAAAGCTAGTAGGGAGAGAAGTCAGTGATGGTTGTTGGTTCTGGTGGGGGGGGTGGGGGTAGGGGGTAGGGGGATGGGCTTGTGAGGGAGGGCTCGGATGCTCGAAAGGAAGATGGAGAAGGAACAGGTGGCCAGACATGAGCTCCCCAGCAGGGTGCAGGGCACATGCCCAGGTACTGGAATAGCAGAGCAGGTTACCTACATCTTTGAACATCTGTGAACATCTGTGATGCGACATAACAATGCCATCGGGATGGAAGAGCACTTGCCTAGGGTGTATAAGGCCCCAGGGTCAGTCCCTAGCACTTCAAAACAATAATAATTAGAAACAACAATAACAATATTAAAACTGGCAGCTTGTAAAACCCAGTGATTGGTAATGTCGTTACCCAACTTAAGTGACACAGAAATAAAGCATATTTTTTTGAGGGGGGGTAGCATGAAGGTTTGGGGAAATGTTTTGAGCTTCAGGTAACAGATGAGAACTCCTTTAGAATAACCAGCAGAAAGAAGTGTCTGTGGTTGGGACTCTCATGAGAAGGAGCTAGGCTGCAGATAGACATTTAGGAATTATTGGCAGAACTATTTTTTTTAACCCATAGGTTCAACCATCCATTTTAGGAACTAACAGGCAAGCAACCCTTTGTCTAAAAATAGACTGTTAGAATTCTGTGACAAAGGGTTCCACAAGACTCGGGAGGATTACAACAAAAGATCTTACCTAGTTTTAAGGGACTAGGAAGAATTTCAGAAAATGAGCTCAAAGATGATTGGCAGATCCCACAGTTTGGAAACAGAGGAGCCTCTGGGAGAAATCTAACACAAGGGAAAGTGGAGCTGGGCCTTGTGAGCCAAGCCATTGTTGAATCAGTTCTGGATCAGAGCTAATGATGGAAAATAGGTTTCCACTGTATGTTGTCAAGGTAATTCTGCTATGGCAAGCATCTTACTAAGACTGTAAAGGTTATTTTTTGCTCAAGGAAGAGCTTCATGTGGACAGGTGGCTCTCTTCAACATGGGCAGTCAGGAATCTCTGTTCCCTCCATCCTGTAACTATCATCCATGAATGCCAGAGAGCCCCCAGCTTCATTCATGAGGAAGAGCAGAAAAGCCCACCTACTTGGAAGAGTTAACCTGGAAACAATGCATTCCACATCCACTCACATGTAGGCAGTGATGGCTGGCATGTATAGAATTGTGGACACAAGAGGCAGACCTGGTGGCATTTCCCAATATGAGAAGGGATCATGAAAGGTTCCAGGGACCTGACAAGCTCTGCCAGTATTAGCATCAATGGAGTAGCAGAGGGAGCACTGAGTATTGTAGAAGGAAAAGGTTAGACTGCAGAAGGGCTTAGTGGGCCTGGGCAATATGACTGATTTGCTGAATGGGTTCTGGGTGCAGACAGGAGCAGCTGGGGTAGGAAAGCCAGCTACCTACAAGCCAAGTATGACAGCTGTCACATAGGTTTATTTGGAGTGTGGCTCCCGTGCATTCATAAATGGGCCCCATGTGGTGCAAGACAGAGGTATGGGGTACAGTGAATAAAATGAAAGCAGGCAGGAATTATCTGATTAAAACCTTGCAGGAAGTGAAGATGAGAGTATTCCTGCATCAGGGCCCTCATAAATCAAAGGAGGCAGAGAGCCTCTCCAGCTACTCCCTGGAGCGGCTGCTGGAAACTGCAGGGATGCCAGGGCACTCGTGGTGCCTCACCAGAGTCTGAGAGCACAGGGCTAGTCACAGAGGTCAGCAGAGCTTAAGCATCACACGTTCACTCTCTAGCACATGGAAGATTCTATCCAGAGCTTCTGGAGATACTTAGAGGAAGCTGGCAGATAAGATTCTTATAAAGCAGCCAGGATCCTGCATAAGCTGATAGGGTTAGGCATCTATGTGTAAGTATTATTTATTTATTTATTTATTTGAGACAGGGTTTCTCCGTGTAGCCCTGGATTCCTGGAACTCACTTTGTAGAACAGGCTACCCTCAAACTCAGAGATTCCCCCTGCCTCTGCCTCCCAAGTGCTGGGATTAAAGGGCTATACCCACCATGCTTGGCTAAAGTATTATTTTTAATAAGAATTCATTATTATTCTTAATGGTAAGGCCTCAGGACACGCAGCTTACATTAAGCATCATCCTTTATCACCCCCCCCAAATGTTAGCCTTCCAGAAATAGAAAGTGGCTTTATATACAAGTCTTTACACTCAAAACACCACATCAGATGGTTCAACAAGTGCCTCTAATGACATAACGTCTTAAGAAATTCCAGTATCTGAAATAACTTACATATAAACTAGAAGTGAATGAATAAGTGTATTGTAGGTAAGACAGCATCATTTCCAACTGTCAGAAAACAAGATAAGCAAGCAGAGGAGGAATACTAGGGTGATCTCTGGTGTTTTTCACCAAGAGAGGTCAACACAAACTTGCATGTACTTGAGGCAGATGATAATAGATGAGTTAGATAGATAACAGATAATGGAAACACACTTATACACACCACACACACACCACACATACATCACGTATCACACACATACCTCACACATACCATACACCACACACACCGCACACACTACACAATACACACACCCACCACACCCACACCACACCCCCCACACCCACCCACCCACCACACACACATCCACATATCATACCCCTATACACATATACACACCCCTCAACACCTCCCCCCCACTCTATAGGTTATGCCAACAGGGGCTAAAAGCATCACAGCTCTGTACTGGTGAGCATGCTTACACCTAAATCTTGGCTTCTTTTTCTTTCTTTCCTTTTTTAAGGTCTTCATTTTTTTTTATTCCTTATGTACAAAGACTAGTATGATTTGTTTCACTAGGTAGACAGTCTTGAATAACCCATTCAAGGTTGCTCAGTCCAACTCAATGAAGCCTATGTCCTCCGTGTACTGACTGAAACACTGACAGCACGTGTACAGCCCACATTTCCAGATCAGACCGTGGCGGTAAGAGCAAGAGCGCTGGCCAAACTTCCATGGGTGACTCCAGTAGAGTTGCTGGTGACCCATCTTGACTTCAGCCAGCCAAAGAGGAAAAAGGAGTGAGCCCTAAATCTTGGTTTCTAAGTAGTTGCAATAGAAGTAACTAAGGCTTCTTGGAGACAAAACAGGTTCCAGGACTTGAAAAGGGAAAATATAAGATAAGCCTGGAGTAGGAATGAACTGAGATGAGTCCTGAAGGTGCTTCTCAGTGATAGAACACTCACCTGGCATGTGCAAGGCTATGGGTCTGTGCAACACACAACATACACACACACACACACACACACACATACATGGATGCATGCATATATACATGTATACACACAGTATATGTACATATCAATAGGCACACAAATACATGCATGCACACACATACATAAGCACACACATACACATTTATATGTGTTCACACATACATGATGCATATACACAGGTACAAATATAGACAAATGTATATATACATGCATGCACAAAATGCATACATGTATGCATATATACACTTATGAACACACACATATGCATATACATGTATAAATACATGCAAATATACACATACACATACATACATTCACATATATAATCACACATTCAAATGTATGTACATACATATATACACATATTCATATGTACATACATAAATGCCATGTGGGATTGCAGGTCATATCCTGCATCTGAAAAAGGATTTTAGTGGGAAATTTGGTGATATTTGAATGAAGTCTATACATTCATCTAAAAAATAATCTATGTGGGGCTGGAGAGATGGCTCAGAGGTTAAGAGCACTGGCTGCTCTCCCAGAGGGCCCAGGTTTAATTCCTAGCACCCACAAGTCAGCTTACAACTGTCTGTAACTCCAGTTCTAGGAGACCTGACACCTTCACACCAATGCACATAAAATAAATTTAAACAAATTACTAAAAAAATAATAATCTATGTGAAGAGTTTGCTCAACATTGTTTCAGGATTCATGACTATGGAATACTTTAATTGTACCATTAAAAGTCATATTTCCACACAACTCAGGAATTAAAACTGTCCATAGAGATGGGAAATGGGGCCACCCCTGGTTCTGGCAGGCTGTAAGTGGGACTAGGTAAGGGGCCACGGCTGTGAGTTTCCTAAATGCAGATAGGAAGGAAGCAGGTTTCTGATATAGGGCCTTGGAGGCAGTTAACATATTTAACCCACGGCAGCCCTGCTGGAGACCGAGGGGCTTATAAATAATTCCAGCCCACAAAGCAGGGAAACCCAGGCAGAGTGGGAGGCCTAACAATGGGAGTGACCAGCTGTATCTACTGCAGGTAAATCATTAAGTGTCATGTCGTGGGATTCTCACAAGATGAGGCGAAAGCAGTTGTGATCCCCACTTGAAAGTGAGACTGTTGCAGCGGAGAGAAGGGGGTGGTAGATGCAGGCTGCTCCCTGCCTTTCCCTCAGGGACACTGCGTTCCGCTTACCTGCTTACCTGGTCTGCTCCATCTCGTACACAGCCCGAAACCCAGCACAGCTCTCACCGGAACCTCAAATGAAACACAAATCCAGGGCATCCACACATTCTAGGCCAATCCCTCTGACTGAAGGCTGAGAAAGACAAAGACTGAGCCAGAGGAGACCGAAGCAGCAGGTTTCCAGAAGGCAACCTAGCCAGTGGAGGGCGACTGTGACCCACTGAGCTGCTTGTCCGAGTTCCTGGGGAGGGCGAGACCCTCTGATGAAAGGGCAGGAGAGGGTGGGGGGTAAACACCATGCTGTACTAGACTGAGTCTGACATTGATGTTGCCATGGAAACCAGCCTCTTCCTTCAACTGTTCAAGCTTGCTAATTTTTGGGGCTTCTTGGAAACATGATGAGGAATTTATCTCCTCTTTTACACAAGTCCCCAGTCAAATTAGAGCTGACCATGGGGGTGGCACGGGATAAACTGATCCATGCAAGTTCCAAGACGTGGTCTCTCAATTTTCCCCCCAAATAACACATCTTCCTAAAATAACTCTGCCCTCATCACCTGCTGGGATCCCTCCAGCACCACCATCTCTTCTCCCGACAGGACAGGCAGCAATTACCTACTCTCTTGTCTGGCTCCCTCTCCTCCAGCATCCACTGTGAGCTGGACAGCTTCCTTCTAGGTTGAGTTTTTGCACACAGCACTAGGCTAGGGGAGAGATGCCAGGAGCACCCATCAGTGAGCAGGGCTTCCCCACCTCCTCCACATCTTGAAGACACTGTTGCAGTGGCTTCGGAGGGTGCCTCCATAGAGCCTCCTCCCCCCGCAGTCTTCCTTCAAGCTGGAACCTGCTCTTCACAACCAGCTTCTCAGGCTGACACCCACACTGGGACATCTCCTGCTCCTAGAGAACTCATGTGTCACTGTTCCTGCACAGCAGTGGTCCCTCTCAGAAGAGTTCGAGGTTTTGATAAATAGATTGAAAAGTATGCAGACAGAGGCCACAAAGGGTTTTTTTTTTTTTTTTTTTTTTTTTGGATCATTGCTGGCTCAGCAGGGCCAGAAAAAGGAGATTTTCTTGACTGAACCTTTGTTAAATTCTTCTCACTGCTCTGGCACTCCTGCTTATCCAGGGTATTATGTGCCCTTTATTCTGATGAGAAAATTATAACTCCGCCAGGAATAGCATCAGGGTCACTCCTAGCAGTTGCCCCTCCTCTGTCCTTTCCTGTCACCATTATACACTGCACATGACCTGTCAAGGTGACAAAAAGATAACTTTGGTGGTTTCTTTTTCTTCTTTTTTTTCTTTTGGCAATAGAGTGGCCAATCGATTTATGACAGGATGTTGGAATGTGTGCTTATTAAGTCTTTAGTTGACTCTGTGTAGCTGAATAATGCATCTGGTGTTTAGGTGTTGGCTATGTGGATCAACAGACTCTGTAAGAGGGACGCCAGCTCACAGCCCCTGCCTGAGCCTACCAGGCTCACTGTTTTAAAAGACAGGCTGGCTATCCAGAGGTATGAGTAGGGTTGTCTCTGCCCTGGGCTTGGCGGCTTGTACAGCCCCCGAGGGCAAGGGCTATGCTGTCTTCCTTCTCCTAGCCAAGCATGGCTGGTCCCAGCCCCCAGTTCAACAATTAGCATAGTGTGCCTGCTTCCAGCTCTGTCTCATCAGTCCTGCCCTCCTCTTCCAACGGCCTGCCACTGGAGGCAGGAAGATGTGTGGGTACGAACCACAACCTCAGAGCACAACGGAGAGATGCGTGGCTGTTGCTGATGGAGCAGTGGTTAAGACATGAGCACCAAGATGCGTGGGTTGGAATCACAGCTCTGCCACTTAACACATCACCTCGAACAAACTGCTTCATCGCCTCTGTTTGTGCACTTAAAATGGAAGAGATAGTGACTGCCGATGGCAGTGATGTTGAAGGTAGGGGTGGCCCCTTCCTGGAGCTAGTGAGCACTTAGCACTTGGCACAGCAAAGGGCATTTGCTATTCTTAGCCTTAAACACTTAAGACTGAATTCAAGCTAAGAATAAGTAGGTTCGCTTCTGTGAAAACTGCAGCTTAATGTTCTGAGAAACGAGCTATAATTGTGGCGGTGTTGCTTGGGGGTCTGACACACAACAGAAAGAGTTCAGGGGCCAAGGAATCATCCAAATCTCGATTTAAATCCCAGTTTGTCAACTCGGGCCCAGGGACAGCCATTCTTCATCTATCAATAACCAGCACCTAAAGTGGGCTAAGGTGGTAGTGTTCCCTGCTTCCTCCTTGAGCTGATGGCTAGCAACCAAGTGCAACAGCAAAGGCTTCGGCAGGCTCCCACTTCTGCCACTGTCCATTTCTGCATCTAATTTTGTCGCTAAACTTCAGGGTAGCAACTATATGCTATGGTTTGACTCTGTAACCCAAAAGTGTGTGTTGGAAACTTGATCTCCAAAATAACGTTGTTGGAGGTGGGGCCTAGTGAGAGATCTACAGGCCATGAGGAAGGACTCCAGCCTCATGAGCAGATTCATGCTATGAGATGAATTCTGCTTGAGATGAATTCCTTGCTTTCTTAGAGCGACTCTTTGCCTTCCTAGAAGGTGTTGCCCACCTTGATATTAAACTTCCAGCAACTGGCCCTGTAGGAAAGAAATTTCATTTCTATCCAAATTAGCCATGGCAGGCCCTCAGTATCATTCCAGGGTCTCAGTTTAATGGTAATAATATGTCATCACGCCCCACTCAGGGTCACATCAGTCTCTTAGTGTCATGTCAAGATTTCAACATGTTAAGAAGTCAGTATGGTGTCAGGGCCTCAGGCTCACTTCAGCCCTTCAGGATCATGTCAGGACTTAGAGTCATGTCAAACCCTCAGCATTGTGTTAGAACTTCAGGATCAGGGACTTTATGTCAGGCCCTCAGTATCATTTTAGGGTCATAACTCCCATTCCATAACATCAGGACCTCAGAATCTCTTCATGTCCTCAACATCAGGTGGGACCTCAGTGTCACCTTAGAACCTCAAAACCATGTCAGGACATCATTATCTTGAGAGGACTTTGGTCAGGCCTAACGACAAGGACAGGACCTCAGCATTATGTGGGACCTTAGCAACATGTCAGGTAATCTGAACCATGTCAGTGCCTCGAAATTATGTCAGGATCTCTGCATCATGTGAGGCCCTAAGCATCACAATATGTCCTCACTATTAAGTTGTGACCTTGGCAACCTATTGGGATGTGCGCATATTGTCAGGCTCTTAGTAACATGTCCTGGCATTGGCATTTCTGCTAGCATGTGAGTTCCTGAGTGTTATGTAACAAAATCAACATTACTCACCCCCCCCCCTGCATTATGTTATTTCTTTAGTATCATATCATAATCTAATATGTTAGCGTCAGATTCTTCTGTCAGAACCTCAAGCTGATGTCTGTCACTCAGGATTATATTATGTCCCCAGCCTCATGCCAGGCTCTTGGAAAAATAACATGAGCCCAATGTCGTGTCAGAAGCTATGTCTCATGTTAAGCCTTAAGCATTATGTCAGGATGTCAGCATCATAGTAAGTCTTTAGCATCTTGATAGGACGTGTTCAGACCTTGAAATCATGTCTTCACCTGTGTCATGAATAGATGGATCCCTCAAATAATGTTAGATCTTCTCTTTTATGTCTGGACCTGAGCATCATGTTAGACACTCAACATTACATCTGGACCTCAGGATTGTATCAAGACTTAATTTCATGGCAAGCCTTCATCATCATGCCAGACCACCAGTATCACATCAGTCTTAAGCATGATGTCAGACCACCTGTGCCATGCCAGCTCTCAGTATTATGTCAGACCTACAACACAAAGGGAGGACACAACACCATGCCTTTCATCAACATACAACCTCAGCATCATGCCATGGCTTCTGTATCATGTCATACCTTTGCTGTCATGACTGAATCTCACCTTACCAAGGCCTCAACATCATATCAATATCTCAAAATCAAGTCATTTTCAAAGGGTTATGTCATATCCTTGCATCATACCAGAAACCCAGCCTATCAGTCTTGGATACCATGTCCAGCTCTGAAAATGGTGTGATCACCAGTAGTACCATGATATGTGCTCAGAAACATGTCAGGAAATCACTGAGACGTCCACACCTCAATATTAGGTATAAGCCTCAGCATTACATCAGAGCCTTACTATGACACCAGGACTCCAACATCCTGTCAGGACTTCAGTATCGTATGAGGCTCTGAGCATCAGATGGAGACCTTTTCATGGAGGCATAGCCTCAGTATCTTGTCAAGTTTCCTGGTAATGCCAGGGGTGCAGCATCATATCAGCCCGTCGAAATCTGTCTGAACCTGAGTGTTACTGTAAGATATTAGCATAGGTCAGATCTTTCCACATGCAGTATATAAACCTCAGTACCACACCTTGCCCTCATGATCATGTGAGGGCTTCGTCATGATGTCAGGACCTCAGCATAATTATCAGTTCTTTGCTATTATGCCATGACTTCAGGGTCATCATGTCAGTCCTCAAGTGTCACATAGTGACGTCAGCATCATATTAGGTCCTCAGCATTGTATGAGGCCTTTGGTATGACACAGGTCATGATGTCAGACTCATGGCACCATGTCAGGCTCTCAGTACCATGTTACAGCCTCAGCATCATTTCAGGCCTGTATTATACTGTCAGGAACTCATCAGCATGTCAGACCTCAATATAATAATCAGGCTTCCATCTTCATATAAAGACCACAGTCAGCATTATGCTAGACCCCAACATCAATCATATCAGGGTCTCAGCATAACCCCAAGATCTCAGAATCATGTCAGGAACTCAGCATCATGCTGTGTACCTATACCATATAGACCCTGAGCATCATTTTTTGTCCTCGGTATATGACAGAAGAAAACATTGTATAGGGACCTCAGTGTGTTATCTGGACATGCTGTTGTGTCTGGAGCTCAGCACCATTCCGGGACCTTATTTCAGTAACACATCAGCCCTGTAACCTCAGCATCATCAGGATCTCAGTATCACACCAGTAACTCAAGCTTGAGTTAGGCCTGAAGCATCATAGCCAGGTCCTTGGTATCACCTAAGAACTTCAGTATGTGATCAGGTAGTAAATGCAGTGGCAGGCATCTTACTATGATGTCAGGACTATAACCTAAGGCCAGCACTGTGTAAGGACCTTAGCATCATGTAGACCCCCTGCATCTTCAGGATCTCTGCATCATGTAGTGCCCTCAGTATTATGTCAGGCCTTCTGAGTCAATCAGAATAGCAGCAGCACATTATGACCTTAGCATTACCAGCCTCTCAGTGTTACATGCTTCATATGTCATACCTCCAGCATCCTATTAGCTACTCAGCAGCAAAGTATCTGGACCTCTGTACCCTATGAGGATTTGGTGTCCTGTGACACCTCCAGTACCATATAAAGTGCTTCAGATCTTGTTATAGCTCCGGGATCTTGCCTAGGCACTCAGTATCCATGGCAGGATGTTGACAGTATGTCATGCCATAGTCACTTTAAGGTAGAGATCCCCCACCATGCCCCCACTTCCGTGCCCCCAGTGCCTCCTCCCACTAACAGAGCATTCTGCTCCTGCCTCCCAGTCTTCCTCTCCTGTATCCCCATCAGGCTCTCTGAGCAGAAGGTAAATCTGTATAAAGGACGCTCAAGACTCTCAGACACATCTATGTTTATTTATTTTTTTCCTGTCAGAAAATTTCAAGAATTACACCAAAAAATACTTCAGCCTCTGCTACCTACTGACAAAAATACACCACAAAATTATAAAGCGCTCTGTGGTTTTGCTAGGGATGATTTGTTGATCCGCTTCAGATGACAAATGAATTTAACAGGTGACTCAAGGTGATGGGAGGACTTGGGAGGGGGGAGGAAAAATCAGATGAGTGTGTTTGGCAGGATAGCTTGAGCTACTCTACTCCTATTACCCAGCTGCTGTGTAAAGTGATTTTGGCAATATAGCAAGCCACAGAAAATACCCTTAGATGGCCTGTTGGAGAGGCACTGGGAAACCGAAACACTTGTCAAATGAGCAATTCTCCTGGCCAGTTCTGGTCCTCTTGGGCCTAGAGCCAGCACCTGCCCAGAAAAGAGCCTTCCTGGAGTGCTCCTGAGAAGCAAGAGGCCCCTGCTACGTGCCCTGTGCCCTGAAAAGGGAAGCCCAAGGATGCTGTCCATGCCCCCTGCCTCCTGCTCCCAATTAGGTGCTTCTGGAACCCAGCTGGGGAGTTTGGATGCTTATGCTCTGTCAGCACTACAAAGTGAACCAAAGACAGCCACCTTCTCCAGCTTCCTTTAGAAATAACCCACTACCACTGCAGGTCCCATCTTCAAGTTTCCTCCTGGCTGTCTCTCGGATTTCTTGGCTAGGATCCAATTGTTGCTGCTGCTGTCTGTCATTAGCACTTTGGAAAAGAGCAAACAGATAAAACCCAGGTGCCTATGCTTCTAGCTAGGCCCACGACAGCCCACCTGACCTGTCTCCCTGTCACCTCTATTCCTTTCTTTCCCTTTCTACCCCTGCCATCTTGCAAACACAGGCAGCATCTAGGGATACACCTAGAAAAACAAAAGAAAGACAACATCTACCCACTTCCATGTCTGCTGATGTACAGCAGCCTCCCTGTGAGTGTTCGGAGCCTAAGTCCCATGGGCTGCAGGGCTGAGCAAGGATGCCTCTCCCCCCCTCCCCCCGCCCCCGCGTTTGTGCTCATTTTGCAAACTCACCACTGAGTGGTAATCTATGCATTCCTGGTTTAGAACCACCAACATCACCTTTCTCTCCAATTCAGCCTTCCCTGCCTTGCCATGTTCCTCTCCTGCAAACCACAGGTAAACGGAACAGCCAACCCTTTACAACACAGATACTCGGCTGCCCACACTGAAGCAGCACGGTGCCTTATCTAAGAACCCTGGAGAGGCTGAGCTTTTTACTGCCCTGCTGTGTCTTCCATGTGGAGCCCATTTCATGCTTTTTATTCAATTTCTCTGGCTCCCTTTCTGTCTCTAAATTATCCTAACAAAGAATAAGCGGTGGCTTTGAAAATATCTTACATGGGAACAATCAACGCGAAACATGCCTTTGTACACGAGCCTGACTTGGGGACGAAGCAACAATACGAAAGGACAAAAGGAAAAGATCGATTCAGACAACTCCAGTGCACAATATTTTTGGGGAGTTCTCCCCAGATCCCATCCTGCCCCGCCCCCACCCCGTACCCCAGCAGTACAGTGTTGTCTTATAGCTCCAGCTTTGCTTAGCCAGTTGGGGGGATTCCCCTCTCCACCCACCCCCCACCCCAGCTGGGGCAGGCCTCTTAATGGCCCTGGGTCTTGGGTGGCTTGGGCTCGTGGATGACGGCAGCTGCCGACAGCCACGGCCCGATGGCCCGTGCAGTGCTCTGCTTGGCCACACTGTAGTGGCTGATGACTGTGTAGAAGCGGCTCCTGGAGCTGGGGTCCTGGGACGAGTAGTAAGCATCCAGCGAGGCCGGGATACAGCGCTTGTGCTGGGAAAGAAAGAGATAAGCGTCAAGAGTAGCTGGGTGGGCTGCTGGCATCCATGGAGACACTGCTGTCCTGTGCAGGAGCTTCTGTTTCATCTGGCTGTCAGTCACACTATAGGACACAGTATTCCTGGGCCTGGCCTCAGCAATATTATACCATTGTCATCTTCAGAGCAGAGAAGATACACCTGCTGGTACTGAGGTTAGACCAGACTCATCTGCTTGATGACCGTGCGACAGCAGTAGCTCCTGGTAGCATGACATTAGGTCCTCTTACCTAGTCCCTGATGGCTGTCTGGGTCATTGTCCACAGATAATGACAGTTTCATGTTCTTTGTCTAATATATGGATTTCCTTTCTCATATCAAGGGTATTGGCTCCTAACATTAATATGAAATTGTATTATGCATTTGTGTCATTCCACTGTATATAGGGTAATCATAAAATACTACCAATATTAGCATTCATAGTGAATGGATGTTCAATATCTTAATATTCTTAGGCTATAGACATCCTCTGTTTATAAGGGGTTGACTTGGGCATTTTCAACTGTCTAATGGTACTAATGTATACCTATGTGACCCTGTTTCTCAATTTAGCACAGTATTCAATAATTGCATGAAATAGTTAGTATTACAAAGTAGTCTTTTTTGTTCCGGGTGGTTTTGGCCAACACCAATTGTAGGCCCATATAAAGTTCTGACCCCTGAAAGGCGAGGTATACTAAAAGGCACTTTGGACTTTGATAGTTTCAGCCTGTCTCCCCACAGTGAGCCAAGGAGCATCTGTACGTCCTACTAAGGTTCTGCATCTACAGGCTGCACTCTGTGGCTATCTGAAATACTAGTTTGCTGAGTCTCTCCCTTTGATTCAGAACTATGTTCTTTGTCTGGCTTGATTTTAATCTCCAGGGTTACCTTTTTCTTACTTATTTACCAAACAAGTCAACAATTTATGTATTTTAAGGAAAATAATACAATGAGCTAATTCCGACTCCTTTCTCCCCTCTGGGTATCCATGTTTGGTATTTGAAATTTTTATCTTTATAGGATTTCCTTCTGGGAAAAATAAAGCAAGCCCCTCTCACTTTTCTTCTCTCACACATACGTAGAGCTTTCTTCCTTTGTTTGCCAATATCATCTTGGAGGGAAATCTATGCAACAAAGCACACAGTCTTTTTTTGCTGTCATACTTCTAAAGAATCCCTTGTGTGGATAAAGCATGGTTTATTCAGCTGTCTCCTGTACTTGCTGTCACTGTCTCCATTCTTTCAGAACCTTAGCCTTTATCCATTAAGAGCATCACTCCATGCAGGCATATAGTGGCACCAAAAGACACACACTCTCAAGTTGGAGCAGTCTCCATTTGATCCCCCACTTGGAACATCTTCCTAGTTGTGATGCCTTGGGAAATCCTCTTAACTAAATACCCCAAATTTCTGTTACTTCTTATGGAAAATGGGGACAAAAATAATCCCATTTCAGGATGGCTTAGTAGAGATGATGTTTATGGAAATTTCTAGTAAATAGCCTGACAGAAAATAAATACTCAGTGAATGGTGGTTATAAAAATTAGCATTGCCAGGTGGTGGTAAATCTCAGCACTTGCAGGGCAGAGGCGGTTGGATCTCTGTGAGTTCGAGGCCAACCTGGTCTCGCTTTCCTTGTCTACTTTCTCCCTTCCAGCTGTGTTTCAGTTCACAAGAATAGCCCCATACCCAAATATGGCCACCAGGGAAGTGAAGGCATTGACGATCTCTCCAATTATTGACAATCACCCAGGACTATCCACCTGGCCCATGCCCCTTACCTTATAGACAAATCCTTCAGGACAGCTGTGGTCGTAGGTGAAGGCTTTGTAAACCACCAGGAACACAATGCAGGCAAGGAAAGCGAGGGCCAGGCTGACAAGAATGGTGACCTGAGAGGAGGCAGAACCGAGAGTCACACAGTGTCAGCTCATGTCTGGCTGTCAGGCCATCCATGCAGCCTCCAGCACCTGCAGCCAAGATGCAGTCTGGTATGTTGGGAAGGGGAGGGGCCAAGCACCCAGGGAATTAGCTGTACTTTGGCTTTGTCATTAATTAAAATTTAGTATGATCCTGAGAAAACTTGGACTCCATGAGCTTCGGTTTCTCCCTCCAATAGGAAAATCTATAAAGTTCTTTCTTGACTCTCCTGTGCTTTTCCCCAACTCTTCCTATTAACATGGGGCATGGGGGTGTGCCAAGCCATCACACTCAGGACGGTCTGCTTTCCTCCCATTGCTGCTATATTCTAATGCTAGGCATTAGTCGCTTGCTTTGCCTCTATTTGGATACCTGAAACTCACCTTGAATGTGTTCCCCACCCACTGTTCCCCTACTCCAACTTTATTCCAGCCCCTTTGTCCCCAGCACAGGAAACACCGGCTCCACATGGTCAGCACGGAACACAAAACTTCTGGCACTCTTACTTGCTTCCCCTCTATGCTGCACATCAGCTCGTCAGGAAAACCTGCCTTGACGTGAACCCACGAACTGATCACTTCAGTCATCTCCAGACTGTCTGAAGCCATGCCATTTTCACCAGCAATACTGACACAGCCCTTAAAACTTTAAAGGCTTTCAATAGCACACAACCATAAAAAGACTTGGACATTTTATGTTCAAGTGTCCTTTCTCTACCCCCAAAACATGTGGTCATCACCAAGCAATCAGCTCAGAGTAAAGAAGCGACTCCTGGCTGTTAGCTACAAGCAAGTTTTTGTTTGTTTAGCGCCGCCATGCCAAACTGAAGCAAGGAGTAGGTGGATGATTACAAGCTCACACTGTGTCCATGATACCACAAGTGTACAAAAGTAAAGGCAACCCCTTCCCCCAAACTAGGGCCTGACGAGTTCTTGTCAAAATTTGAGTGTGTGTATTATTTTTAAGCAGCTGCTAGTCCATTGAATCAGTTGTCCTAGAACTCAGGCACAGTTCCTTTCAGGAGGAGAAAGTTTCTTTTGATCTAGGAGAAAAGTAAAATCAATGTTTTGGGGGGGTCCTCAATCCCATTTTGTCACCCTAAGATATGTGGGTAACCGTAGGAGACAGGAGTCTGTGATGTTCCGAATGAGCGGCACTGCCTGAGGGCCCTTTAAATACTGGATGGGATAAAGTTTAAGAGGGAAATGAAATGGGGAGGCTGAACCCTTTGGGTGGACACAGTCCACAAGGGGTCCCTCCACTCATATGGATGTGAAATTCCATTTTAAGTTATTGTTGAAGGACCGTGCTGTCCTGGCCACTCTTCCATTACCCAAGCCCTCTACTGAACCTACTGCACACTCCCAGGTAGGGATAGGACCATCACACAGTAGGATGAGATGATGCTGAGTCCCACCTGGGTGACTGCAGGACATGGACCTGAATGCAGAAGCCATGGCAATGGAACCTGTAGAGATGCTATGTTCCCCCAAATTAATGATTACACAGGAAAGTGGGTCACCCAGGATCTCCACTCACTAATCCCAAGAACTCAAAAGCACTGGTCAGACAGTAAAGACACTAAAAATTTTCAGATTGTCCAGGACTCAAAAGACAGAAACAGTCCAAACATTTGCTCAGGATAACCAAATATTGTCTTATCATCCCCCCATATTTAAGGATCCTACATTAATGGATTCAATCAACTAGAGACAAAAAAAAAAATGGGAAAGTAAAATTTTCTGTATTGGTTCCCCGTATAATTATATAGCAATTATTAACATAAATTTATATTGTACAAGGTTTTATAAGAACTTTAGAGAAGAACTAACACACATAGGAAGATGTACAAAGGTCATATGCAAATGCACAGGAATTGCGCATCTGAGGAGGCTGGTGTTCACCAGGGGGTTACGTATCCAGTCACTCATTGATTTTGATAGATAGTCTGTATCATTCAGTCATAAGAAGGATGAAATATGTGTGACAGATGTAGAGACCTTGAAATCATTACACTTAATAAAAGAAGTCATATCTAAAAGGTCACCATGAAATATCTAGAATAGATTAAACTGTAGAGAAAGAAAACACATTGGCAATTGCCAGGGGCTTGGTGGGGGGGGCAATGGGGAATGACTGATAATGGGTCCCAGGGCAATGAAAATGTTTTGAAATTAGACAAGGATGATGGTCACATAGTGCTATAAATATTCTAAATGTCACTGAATATTTCGTTTTTAAGTGACTAATTTTACAGTGTGCAAATGTTTACCTCAGGTTTTAAATGCCAGAGCAGGAGGAACACTCTGCCTCCAGGGTGGGAGCCATTTTTGTATGTGACTCCATCAGAGATCTTTAAAATGCTGTTAGCCTTTCTCCAGGCCCAGCCAGGAGGCCTGTCCATGATATAAGGATGCAAACAGTCATTTGAGGCAGTATTTGTGGCAACGACATGGCTGTAGACCTCAAGCATGCAAAGGAGTGAGCAGAGATCCACAAGCCCGCCTTGTCATTGCCAGTAGTCCCAGGCAGCTCCAGGGGACTCTGGGAATTTCTCCCCATCCCAGTGACCATGTGTGATCTCAGCCTCTGACTGAGCAGAGCCCACCTTTTGATAAACCTAGCAGCAGGGCAAGATGCCTAAAGACAGGCACGGCCTGGAGAACATCCACTTAGGGTGGGTGCTCCCACCCCAGGGGCCACTAGCAGGTTAGAGAAGAGTGCCCAGGGCGCTCATCTAGGGGTAGCCTCCCCAGACACAGCAGGGCTCTCCCACTCCTAACCTTCTCTGAGAGGAGCAGGGCATGCTTTACCATGGTCATCAATGCCGACTGTGTGACAGAGTGGCTTTCAGAAAAGGTCACTGGGAAAAGAAGAGGGAGGAAGGAAGGATGTCAGAAGCATCTGAGGGACCTGAGGATGCTGACATCTAGGTTTCCCCCTCCTGTGGATCCTGACTTAATGGAAAAGGAGCAAATAGGCCCAGGATGTGGGCATAGTTTTTAACCTTCTAGTGGACTGCAAGGTACACTCCAAGGAAGACCAACTTCTCCTGTAAGCTATTTGGACTTGGATCTCAAACTGGCTGCATATGCTATCGTCATGTGGACAACATTTTAAACAATCTCCATCTCCTGGATCCACCTGGGTAATGACATCAATCTCTGGGGTAGAGTCCAGGCTGCAGGATGTCTGAAGTCCCTGGCTCCTTAGTGTGGGCAGGGAGGAGAAGAGCACTCTGTGTAGACCCTGGATGGGGTGGTCTCTATGAATGCTGAATGCTGAGTGGGGGCTGGGGAGTAGCTTGCTCTTGTGTGTGGCTCTGCCCATCAATCAGGCTTGCTCGTGTCGGGGTAAATGGAGGTCATGCTGTCTGAAAGCCTTCCCTCCTTCCTCTCCTAAATTTTAGTAGGGATTTCTCTGTGACCAAGGCTGTCAACACAGGGGGCTCCGGGACTAACCTGGGGTGGGGGATGTGACAGTATAGATAACTCCAGAGAATACCGTGTGGGAGAGGGGGAGGCTCTGAGTACCGGAACGTGCACCTGCTAGAAGGCAGCTGGATCTGGAGACGATCTGGGCTGTTCAGGAAGCTCAGGGGAGGCAAATGAGAGACAAGCCTGGAGTGGAGTGATGGGGAGTAGACATACTCAACATGGATCCTTAACTCTAGGGTGACAGGGAACTACTGAAGGTTTTACACAGACAAGTGGCTGGATCAAGATCAGGCTTTGCCAAGACTAGCATGGGCAGTAGAGTGGAATGAGTTGAGTTAAAGAGACTTGCTTAGTGGCTAGGGGTTTCTGATTTGGCTTGCAGGGAGATTTTTCAGGCAGATAGAGACCTGGCTGCCCTGGGCCAGCCTCTCACTTTCTGAACTATCTGTGGAACTCAGAGGCCTCCAGAACCCCATGGAAGGGTAAGCCTTGCCCTGTAGGGAACAACCTTCCCTTTCTCCACACTCCAGCATGCTCTGAATGCAGAAACTGGGCTCTAAGTCACGATTTATTGACTCACTCAGCGCCCGGTTCCTGGAAATGTGTAATGCCCTTGGCTTCACCCTAGAATCTAGCAATCTGGGACTGGTAGTGAATTACATGTTTTGCACGCTAGATGTGATGCCTCGTCACCACCTGCCAACACCTGTCCCTCTCTTCTGCTCGTTCCTTCACTTCCTCATCACAAACAGACGTTGAGGCCTGCTGCGAGCCAAATGCTATGAGGCAGGCAGACTATAGGACTGCACAGTGAACAGTTGGGTATCAGATCAACCCCTGACTGAATAACCGGGGATGGGGCAGAGTGAATGGGGGAAGGGTGGGCTGGAAGGAGCCAGGCACAGTGTGATCCTGGACAGAACATTCCAGACTACAAAGAACCTGGGGACCCAGAGGGCCTGGAAGGAGCTGCCTTGTGACAGGAGAGAGCTCCAGGAAACATTGATGAGGTGGCAGGGATCGGAAGCATGAAGCTTTGGAGGCTCATGCCACCCCGAACCAGGAGAAAGTGCCACCCTGACGTTTTCAGCAGACCCCCTCTCCCCACTCCCCCTGGCCAGAGCCAGCCCCGCCTGTCCTGGACACCCAGCCTCCTGGCTGTTGCTTTGTGTGTGCTCAGCACAGCAGACAAGGCCCTAACACAGCCCTGGCCTCCCTCTGTCTGGTCACCAGTTCCGACCTCCATAGTCACTAACTTCCCTATCCATTCCAGACACCCCAGACCAAGGAGAGCCCCTTCCCCCAATCTCCCCTCAAGTTCTCAGGCAATGCTTAGCCCCTCCCCATCCACTCCTGCTTTCTCAGATGCTTCTGTGTCAGAAAGAACCTTCTGTTGCCTCCCTTGGGAGGCAGTGTGGGTCAACTCTCACTTCTGGAGTGGGGTTCTGTTGGATTGATGGCCCATGAGGTAGATTCTACGGGATTGTCATTATTTAAATGAGACTCGGCACAGAGAGGTCACATGCTTTCCCCAAGGACACATGGTTCGGTTCACTAAGTGTACTCTCAGGAGCTGAACTATGTGATAAGCCCCCTGGGGGCTGGTCTGCTCTGCTCCTCAGAAAGCATGGACTGGGCATGTGCTCATCAGCTGCATGCTGGCGTGAAGCTCAGGTCAGATGCAATTCTCCACACGGGGCAGCAGTGCTAAGTGAGCAGGGGAGGGTCCTGCCCTGTGGGCTCCAGCTTTGATTCCCTTGGAAACCTTCCAAGTGGGGGGATCAGTAAGACGGTTCATGTGAATCCCTGGAGCAGAAGGGGACCCGGTCCTGAAATGCATGCCCACATCTTAATCTGCCATAAATGGTACCTTATTTGGAGAGATGGGCATGGCAGGTGTGATTAGGTCAAAGGTCTTGAGGGGAAATCATTGTGGATCACCCAGGGGGGTATTAAAGTCCAGGAGACATTGCTTTATTGGAGACTTATAAAGACAGACACACAGAGGAAGGAGAAGGAATGGAGGGAGCCACAGGCGCTGGGAGAGGCCAGGGAGAGACTTTGTAGACTGTGCTGGCTAGTTGCTTTTAACTTGAAACAGGTTGTAGTCACTGGGAGAAGGGAGCCTCACTTGAGAAAATGCCTTCCATAAGATTGGCTGCAGGAGGTTTACAGGGCATTTTCTTAACTAGGGATTGATGGGGGCGGGGCCCAGCTCATTGTGGGTGGTGCCATCCCTGGGCTGGTGGTCCAGGGTTCCATAATAAAGCAAGCTAAGCAAACCATGTGAGCAAGCCAATAAGCAGCACCCCTCCATGGCCTCTGCACCAGCTCCTGCCTCCAGGTTCCTGCCCTGTTTGAGTTCCTGTCCTGACTTCCTTCAGTGAAATGTGGAAGGGTAAGCCAAATAAATCTTTTTCTTATCAGGAAGCTTTGATCATGGTGTTTTATCATAGCATCAGTAACCATGACTAAAACAAGGCCTAACCACATCTTAGTTTTGAACTTCTGGCTTCCATAAATGTGAGAGAATGAAGTTCTGCTGCGTGAAGTCACAGGGTTTGTGGCTCATTTATCATGGCAGATCCAGGGAACTAATAGTGACCTCCAATAGTACCCAGCATGGGAGTCACAAAAGCTGTTTCTCCACATCACCCACCAAGCTCCTCATGTACTGCAGTCCCAGATCCCCAGGAGCACAGCTGTTTGTCACTACGTATGGTGTGCCCAATCACTCTCCACGCCCCCAACCCACAAACTCTTAAGCTTTGAGGCCCAACACGTCACACATCTCCTTCTCTTGCTGTGTGTGTGAAGTCATCCCTTCACACACCCAATTCCTCGTGTCACAATTCTGTACTGTGTGTGACAGAGACAGACAGGTACACGGAGAGACAGAGGGCAGAGAGACAGAGAGAGAGAGACGTCAGTCCCTCGCTGTTCTCTACAGCCCCAGCTTCCAGCTCGGGGGCTGGCTCAGGGGAAAGCGAGGACACACGGGCACATCCCCACCTCACAGTCTTGTCCTTGTTTTGGCAGCCCTGTCTGCAGTGACTTCTCACATCCCCTCTATCTGTCATCGGGTTGTCTGTCTGTTAACAGGGTCTCCCCATGTTAACAGACTGACCCCAGATTTGCATCATAGCCCAGACTGAACTCAAACTCATCCTCCTACCTCTGCCTCTGAGTGCCCAGATCCCAGGCATTTGCCTTTATGCTGACACCCGGCCCCCATTTTATTGTTCCCCGGCCTCCAGGGAGACAGGAAGGGAAGGAGGGCCCAGGGGTAAGTCCGTGCACACCCAAGACTGACAGGAAGAGTCCATGAGATGATGCCTCTGAACTCCTGACCACAGGCTTAGCTGTTAGCTCTCACTACTGTTCAGTGGAAACCGAGGCACGATGGGAGACAGTTCTTGGTAACTGAAATAGCAAAGCCTGACCAAAGTCCCAGAACATGTCTGTGGCCCTTCCCTGACTGTCACCCGGCATGCTCGGCTAACTCTCCCTGTCCGCAGCTTCACTTGCCTGTAGGAGGGCAACGAAGTGCCATGTTAGTGTGAGGCAAATTGCCCATCTCTTCTGGAGGAGAGCAAAAGCTGTCCACTGTCTGCTGCCAGGCTGCTGGCAGGAGGTTCATCGCCGGGGAAGCAAGGGCCTTGTTAGCATTCGGGGCCGGCTACCCCTTTGCCACAGTGTTCAACAAATCGCTCTTCCGTGTGAAGAAAATAAACCCCGGAGACCTTGTGGCAATATGAGCTCTCACACTGGGGAAATTTAATTCCATGGAGACACAAAACCAGAACTGTCCAATACATATATCACATAAATGGCGGCTGCCACCCAAGAGATGGAATCGCGGTACCTGGTACCTTATTCCTGGATTGGTCCTAGATTCTGACAACAGGCTTCAGTGGAACAGGATGGGGATCAGAGCCTCTGCAAAGCCCCCTGAAATGGCTCTGGCTTCCTTAGCACTTTCCTTGGTACTAGGCAGAACACAAGAGTCTTTGAGGTTGGACCATCTAGATGAAAGCCCCTGAGCTGTATGCACTTGGGTGGCTCTCTGCTAGGGTTGGTGTTGGTGACATTCTTGTAGTGACTGAGTGTGGCAATGCATAACAGCCTCTGGGTAGGCCTGGACCAGGGTAGATGTTTCATGGAAATGACCTCGGCACATGTGCCTGCTCTGTGCCCATTTTACAGATTTGTGTCAGAGGCAGACAGATTGACTTGTCAAATGCAAGTCTTCTTGTTTCACTTCAGTATCCTACCCAAAGAATAGATTCTAGTGGTATCTTTTCTCTCATCCCATTTGACATGCTGTGGTCCTTCAGTTTCTAGAGGGGAGGGTAGAGAGATCAATCCCATACGCTAATTCTAGGTTACTTCCCATGGAAAATGGTTCTAAGTTGTTACACTAATCTATGCCAAGTGTCCCGATATAATCAGCATGGGGCAGTGAGAGAGGAAGCCGCACAAGAGTGTGAAGGCAGCAACTCAGCTCCAGGAAACTATCCCTTCTGGGCCTGGGCCCCACCAGGCCTGAACCTGGCTCAGCTGCTTCTTTAACACCAGGGCCTGGGACATGGCACGTCACCAAGGGCAGGGTCAGCCTCTCTCTGAGCTTCCTTGAGGCACGGGTGTCCCGTGAGGACTCGGCTGGCGGTTCATGTCTGAGACTGCAAGGTGTCTCTGCCCTCTCTGACTCTTCTGCCTCCCCTGCCTAATCCATTCTCCCCTTTCCACTGGGGGCTTTTCCTAAACGACCCTTCTGAGCACCGCAGAGATGTGCAAACCCTCCTCTCACTCCTCACCTCCAGGGCCTGCAATC
This sequence comes from Phodopus roborovskii, assembly GCF_943737965.1. Lineage (NCBI taxonomy): Eukaryota > Metazoa > Chordata > Mammalia > Rodentia > Cricetidae > Phodopus > Phodopus roborovskii. Next base: position 47,263,955 of record NW_026126407.1, on the reverse strand, counting down.
TTGTGGAAGTGAGGGTTCCCGGGTTCCCACCTCTGGGTTCTGATAGCCTCCATCCCACCCTACCCCAGAAATCAGTGTAGTCCATACAGATCCTGGCAGCCTGGAAGCAAGTTCCCCAGACCTGTCATTAGCTTGTGACAGCCAAATTCCATTTCCTGGCCTCAAGAGAAAAGAGGAGGGGGCTATCCTTCAGTGTCTGTGAGGAGGTGGTTCCAGAACTCTTGTGAATCTTGCCACCATGCCAGACTCAAGCCATACTATTTTGTGCTGCCAGCCATGGGGGGGGTAAGGGATTGAACCCCCCCCCAATATGTGGCTAGGCTTCTTCAATGCAGAAATATCAAGACCCATTCCTAACCCTGATGATGAGACAAAGAGAAAAGAAAGAGATGTCAATAAGGCTCAGGAAAGCATAAAGGGAAGATGGGGGCTGAGTCTGTGTGTTCTGTCTCTGAAGCACAGGGCCTTGGGGAAGCCTTGCTTACCCTCTTCAGGGCTCTGAAAAGTGAAACACCAGAACAGGGGAAGGAACGAGACCTGTGTTAGAGGTCCCAAGGCCATGGCCAGGAGGACTCAGAGGATTAGGTATGATGTGGGCCTGGCTGTGGCTTATCACCATCAAAGGCCAAAACTAAAGCCATCAAAAAAGAAAAGAGCCCATGGCCAAGTCCAGGCACCAGCTCCAAAAACTCTCCTAGTGGGGTCATGAAAGGTGTTTTGTTTTTTTTTTTTTTTAATCCCCATTTAAACTTTTGTTGTTGTTGTTGATTTTACTTTCTGTGCTTGGGTATTTTGCTTTCATGTAAGAAGAGGCCAGAAGAGTGCTGAGAACTAGAGCTACAGACAAATGTGAGCCACCATGTGGGTCTAGGAGTCAAATCTGCTTCTTTTACAAGAGCAGCAAGTGCTCTTAACCACAGACCCCTCTCTCCAGCACACATGTCAGCATTTTAGCATGTCACATGAAGCTCATTAGAGACTCAGTGAGTGGGGATTTGTGCTGGTTGCTGGTCTCAAAGTCACCCTCTGTTGAACACCTCCCTGTGTTCTAGAGTGCCAGATGGAAGGCCAGTGTGCAGCACACAGCATATTGTATGTAAACTGAGGCACAGAGAGCCCTCCATTAGTTTCCAGAGGCTAAGTTTGCAAGCAGCTCTTCCAGAGGGAGAGCGGGAAGGTGATCTGTCTTACTCTATGAGCTCTTTATAGATTCCCTCCCCACCATCACCCCCTCCGGTGTCCGTGTGTCTGTGTGTGTGTGTGTGTGTGTGTGTGTGTGTGTGTGTGTGTGTGTGTGTGTCTGTCTGTCTGTCTGCCTGTCTGTATATGGGGCATGTAGAAAAGGAGATATGAGGACCCAGATGATTCAGCAGGGAGTCCTTCCACCTCACAGACAAAGGCAGCAAGGCCAGTATGGAGCAGAAATGTGCCCCCTTCTTGCTAGTTTTGTGTCAACTTGACTCAAGCTGGAATCATCACAGAGAAGCGAGCATCAATGGAGAAAATGCCTCTGTAAGATCAAGCTGTAGGCAAGCCTGTAGGACATTTTCTTAATTAGTGATTGATGGGGGAGAACCCAGTCCATTGTGGGCTGGTGGTCCTGGATTCTATAAGAAGGCAGGCTGAGCAAGCCATGAGGAGCAAGCCAGTAAGCAGCACTCTTCCATAGCCTCTATATCAGCTTTGGCTTCTGGGTTCCTGCCTGGTTTAAGTTCCTGTTCTGACTTACTTTGATAATGAACTGTGATGTGGAAGTGTAAGCTAAATAAACCCTTTCCTCCCCAAATTCTTTGGTCATGGTGTTTTATCACAGTGATCATAACCCTAACTAGGACACTCCCCAGTGTCTGTGTCCACAGGGGCCCTGTTGCCAATGCTGACTGCCTCGTGGATAGTCATGGCTTCTCACCTTGGTGGGAATTAAAGGCACAGCCTTGCTGGCCTAACAACCCAAAATTGATTTGGAGATTCAGCTCTGTTCTGAACCTCCAAATCAATTTTGCTGACCTGATTTTTTTTAAATCAAATTTTCTGCCAAGAAAAGGATTGTAGAATGAAAGTGGCTAAAAAACAAGGTATTTGTGCTGTATCTGTGCATCCATGGAGATGAGGAGGTGGGCTGCACAGGGCCAGCAAGATGGCCAGATTCAGTAAGACAGCTGTGCACCAACTGTGGGGTCAGAGGTGGGATTCCTTTTGAAGTCTTTGGGGTGGAGGAGATGCCCTGCTCTGGCCCCTTATTGTAGAGACTGGCTAGAGCATACAGATACACAGTTGTCAGTCAAGTATGCTAAGCTCCAGGTCCTGACTAGACAGAAGTCATTGTTCTGGGGCGCCTGATGTTGGGAAACTCAAAGCCTAGTGCTGCTGGCCTCAGAGGGCAAAAAGGCATGATGCCTCAGCATCAGGTGTGACCATAGCCAGGACTCGTGGCATGGGAATCCAGAGAGACTCACCCCAGAGACAGGTCTAGGGAGGCTTCTTGTATGTGCATTGGGAGTGGGGATGCCCTCCATGGGGGGAAAAGGGAAAGCAGGCTCCTAACCAGTAGCAGGAATTTTAGTGAGTCCAAGGCTGGAAACTGGGAACAACTGCCCTCTCTCCTATATTACACCTCCAGTTTTTTTTTTTCTTTCCTGTTTTGATGAGTGTTCCTTGGGTTACTGCTATCATAGGGAAATGGTTCAGCTTGGCAACTTGCTCCCCAATGTGGTGACCCTGAGATTTGGGGGAATCTTTAAGAAATAGAGCCTCAGGACAAGATTAGTCTGGAGGTGCTGACTTTGGAAGAGGTTCAAAGACTTCCCAAGGGTCCTTGGCTACTTCTCAGCAATGGGCTATCATAAAAGAGCAAGACCCCCCCCCCACAAATGGAGTTCTTAAATGGTCTAAACAATAAAAGCCTGAATCCAGATATAGAGGAAAATGCTGAGAGATCAGAGGAAGGAGCAAGTCAAAGCCACTTTTACCTCATTAGCTTCCCAGCTATCCACCCCTACCCCCATTATATCCTCTTTCCACCCAGCCATCTTACTTCCTGTTTCTGCCCAACATCTCACTTCCTGTCTCTGCCCAGCCTCTATGATTAGCTAGTGGCGTGCCCCATCCTCTGATCTTCAGACAGGCTTTATTTGTACAAGAAAGTTATCACCACACTCTCCCTTTCCCACACATTCCCACTGTGGTGCCATGGATTGTGATGAGACATGTTGGTGGGATCTTTGTCATAGCAATGCCATGTGGTTCAGACTTTCAACCTCCTACACTATAGGCCAAAAAAAAAAAAAAAAAAAGTATCCAGCTTCAGGCAGGCATGCTGCTAGGGCAATCAAAAATGAATGAATGCAGTCTTTTTTCATCATGATAGGAGGCTCCTCCCTGGAGTGAAGTGGGGTAAAGGGCTGAGTTTTAGAGATTTGTGAGCTCTTCTGAGCCTCATGCTCACACAAGAAGCTGAACTTAGGGACAGCCATTGCTTGCCAGGTGAACAGACTCAATTCTCATCTCCCATTTGGAGTTTGTCCTTACATACAGGTCTTTTTTGGCAGGTAACCCCAGAGGGAAAGTAGCAGGATATGGTGCCAATACACTCTTTCCTTTTTCAAAGAAAGGTTTTTAGAAAATTTTAGTTTATGTGCATACATGTGTGTCTGTGTGAGTGCATGTCACATGTGGGGTATCCAAAGAAGCCAGAAGAGGACCTGGAGTTATGAACTATAGGGAGACACCTGATGTGGGTGCTGGGAACCAAGTTGGCATCCTCTGGAAGAGCAGTTAATGCTCTTAACCTCTGAGCATCTCCTCAAGCCGTCTCTGAATTCCCATCCACCGCTGATTCATATCCTCTTCTGCCAGGCAGTTGCTCACCATCTTCATCCTTAACTAACATAGAAACTGATCCTTAAAGCCCTTTGATGAATGTGCATGAGTGTGAGCATGTACATGCATGTATGCACGCGCGCGTGCGTGCGTGTGCGTGTGTGTGCGCGTGTGTGTTCCTGTGGCCTCAGGTGGAGTCTGTTCTGGGAGGGACAGGAAAGTGGGCTAGTTAGTAACTGGAATCGCGACAGTGAAGCCAGAACCTCTCATGCTTGCTTTCCAACCCCCTCACTCGCTTGTTCTTTTATCCCATTTCACCACCCCAAACTCTCATCTGGAAATGGAGATGCACAGATTCGGGGAGGAAACTGGTCTCCATGTGGGATGCTGAACATAGCACCTGACATAGTGCAGGAGCCAGAGATCCCCTAGAACTGAAGTGACAGATGGTTGTGAGCCGCCATTTCTTCCAAACCAAAGTAGTATATCACCAGGATGTTTGACCAGCTTCCCACAGAGGCCCCCTCAAACCCATTAAAGAAGATCTCTCTCCAGGGCCCCAGTGAAGTCTGATAAGTACATTGCCTTTTGAATGTAGAGGAAAATGAAACATCTGCGGCCCTCAAATTTTGTGCAGGCAATATTTGGAGAATCTCTTTCAGAACTCAAAGGGAAATTCCCCATGGGCAGAGGGTGGTATGAGAGTGTGGCCCTGAGGCACAGGACCAGGAATTCATGAATATTTGTGGCATTCTGGAAAGAGAAAAGGCACTATTTAAATTGGAACAGTCCAAAAGCAATCACTCATTTCCCAATTTAATGTGCTATTGGCATAATGATTGCAAAGCATGGGGGAGGGCAGCAGTGGGTGGGGGAACCAGGGCCCTGCGTAGCTAGGAGATTAATCTCTGGCTTTCTAAAGAAGCTTTCATTTTAAAAGTTAAAGCTGTAATTTACACTAGGTAAAGGGATATCAAGAGCTGTGATGGAGACCATCTTACAGGTGAGAGAAACTGAGAGGCCTTAATTCAAGAATGGTGTCTGTCTATGACGACAAAGGACAGCTAAATGTGAAATGATTCTAAGCATATTCCCTACGTCTAACTAGCCAGCTGCTCCTGGTCAACTCTCCTGAACAAGTGTGAGGCTGACAACAGGAATGCGTGCCGAGTGCCAAGAGGGAAGCAGAGGGCACACTGGGGACGTGGGGGTCCACCTCATCAGATGCTCTGTCCAGATAACTTATTGACAAGGACAGGAACACATTCGTAAAGAGGTGGTTCTCAGGATTTTTCATACATATGTCATATGTTTCTCTTAACTTCTAGACCTGGGAGGAGGGACCAAATAATGCATTCATTACCTTCTGGTTATTCATTTTAGCTTTTCAACAATCCTGTGAAGTATTGCTTTCTAATATCTATTTTATAAGTAAGGAGATCCCCAAAGTGTCTAGTCAGGGGTCAGAAAGCCAGAAGTCACCTCCAGTCTGTTTTGGATAAGGTCCAGGGTGAGGCAAGCAGTGTGTGATTGGTCTAGGGCTAAGTATAGAGCCAGCTCCCAGGTGGCACTACAGACACCTATGATCAATTATTGTGTGTGGCAAGGTAGAAAACTAAAGGTGTCTGGAGCACATATCCAAAAAGCATCTCCAGATAGATGCAGATCTGTGGTGTATCACAGTGAAGGGCTGTGAGGGAGGGGAGAAGGAGGGCATGTCCTGAGCATCTAATATAAGCCAAGCCCTGAACTCTAGGCACACTGCTTTAAGTCCACACAGACGACTGTCAAATGAGGCTGTCATTACCCTTGTCTTCTTTTTCAAAATTCATTCTCTCTCTCTCTCTCTCTCTCTCTCTCTCTCTCTCTCTCTCTCTCTCTCTGTGTGTGTGTATGTGTGTGTATCTGAGTATGTATATGTGTACCATGTGCATGCAGTGCCTGTGGAGGCCAGAAGAGGGCATCAGATCTCCTGGAACTCAATTTACAGACCAGTGTGAGGTACCATGTGGATGCTGAGAACCAAACTGGCATCCTCTGCATGAACAACTAGTGCCATCTCCCCAGCCCACACTGTCCTCTTCTTTAAAAAATGAATCCAGGGGCTCCCTGGAAGCCAGAACCCAGGAAGGTGTAGCTCCCCTGGCATTTGCTCCCCAGCCCCACCTTGACTGTTGAACTTGCATTTCCTTCACGTCATCACTTTGATTTCAGAAAACAGTCAAGGCGAGCAATTCCGAACACTCTGACTACATTCATCACAGATGGTGCCCAACGCAGCAGAGCCTGGCTGCTTCCATAGCTGATGATTATGGCCACTGATCTGCTCTACCACGCAGGCAGAAAGGCGGGGCCATGGGCTTTATTAACTCTGCCTGGGATGCAACTGTGTGAAAGGAAAGCTACAGAAAGGAGGAGGGAGAAGGACAGCATCAGGTCAACACAGTGTCAATGTCTGTTCCAGCAGAGAGCGGTGTGCGACCTTAAGTGACACCTCTTCTCTGAGCTCCTCTTTCCTTATCTGCAAAATTATGACATCTACCTGCCAGGTGCAGTGGAGCATAACACCCTGAGATCTTGGGTATTTTTACTGTCATCACCAGTGCAATATACCCGTTAAGTAGTCACCAACCGCCAACAACTTGACATCCTGCCACTACAGTCGCTGGCCAGCTGACTTTGTTTCATAGAGAAGACTGGGTGGGTGCGTCACAGCCCTGGTCAACGTTTTCATGGCTTCATTGGGCAGGTGTGAGACCCATGTGTTCACTGACTCTCTCTGTCTGTGAATAATGAATGAGGAAGTTATCTGGTAGATCCCAGGTTGCACACACAGCCAACTTGTGAGTTCACAGAGACAGTGGGACAAGGGTCCGGAACCCAGTGGAATGTCAGCTGAATCCAAGTTTCCACAGAGACTGTGGTTTCAGGACTCCGAAGACCTGTATGAGGTGGGCAGCATGGTGCAGAGGGCAGTGTCTGTGCTTGGGTCTTTGTACAAAGCTGTGTTTGAAAGGTCATGGATAAACTGAGGGGTTGGAAGTGAGGCTTGGGCCAGGGAATCTTTCTGGATACAGAAAATCCCAAAGGGATGCAGACTCAGCTACTCCAGGCGGAGGAAGCCTGATTGATGTTTGCCTGTGCCAAACCAGGCTTTGCTCAAACTGCTCTCTGAGAGCCAGAGCCTTGACTATTATCTCAGCAGTTTTTGCATTTGGCCAAGGCTGGCTGCTGTGGGTGCTTGGCAAGTTTGTGTCAAGTAAATAAACGCCATCTGACTGTTTCTAGCATCTCTAAAATTTATATGTGTGTATGGGTGTTTGCCTGTATGTGGTGCATAGAAGAGGGCATCAGGTCCCCTGGAACTGAAGTTACAGATGACTGTGAGCTGCCATGTAGGTGCTGGGAATCCTATTTGGGTCCTCTGGAAAAGCAGCCAGAGCTCTTAACTACTGAGTCATTTCTCCAGCCCCCTCTTACTTCATTACACCCAACTATGGGTTAGTAGCTTTTGACATTCACTGAGTGTATACGTTATACCACACTCTGCCCAAGCACTTTGCACAGTTCCTCCATTGTGCCTGAACAATTCCCACAGACTGAGCACCACTAATCCTAAAATCTAAAACCCACAACCTTCTGAGCACTGAGGTGATACCATAAGCACAGAATTCCATCCCTAACTCACAAGATAGGTTATGGGTAACATGCTAAGAAACCCAGTAAGAAATTCTATATAAAGTGATCTTCAGGCTCTGCATGATGCATGCATGAAACATGAGTGGGTTTCATATGTGACATGGTTCCCAGCCCTAAGACATCTGATTGTGAATATGTAAATATCCAAAGCCTGTAATCTCAAACACTCCTGGTCTCAAGTATGGCTGGACAAAGACTCCTCAACTGTATGTGTGGTTAATAATATTATCTCAGTGAATCAGTAGGAAGGAACAAAAATGGCAAATTGAATGCATGGAAGATAACAGTTCTCATATTTAGGATGAATGGGCAATCAGCTGGCTCAGTATTTTCTAGAAGTCTGACTAAAGAAGGAAATAGATTTGTGATAATGTTCATAACATCAGAAAAGAAAAACAAACTGATTGCTTACAAGATGTGCAGATGGCTTCTATTTGACCTGTCTGGCCTCAAACAAGTTAATCTTCTCTCTGGTTTGTTTTCTATCCAAAGAGAGTGAACCAGCAATGTCCTGTCACAAAGTAGTTATGAAAACCAACAGAGATGGCAAAGGTAGCCAGTACCGGAACCGGCACCTGGAAATGTTCCGTCACCATTCAGTCTACTCCTGGCCTTCTTTCTCTCCTCGGACTGAAGCAATCATTTTGGAGTGTGAATGTTTAACTGTCAAATCACTGGCATTGTCCAGAAAGAAAGAAGGGGCTACACGGGAAGGCTCACAGCTTTGCAAGCACCCCCCCTCCTGAGTTTCATGAATCACAGTGAGTGGCTGAGTAGCTTGATTTCCATGCTCTGTTGGAATGGACAACGGCAGTCAGAGGTAATAATACTTACTGCCACTAACTATCAGGAAAACGTAAATCAAAACCCCAGCTAGATACCTAGTTAGGTAGAACAACTGTTCCTAATAGTAGTAGTAGTAGTAGTAGTAGTAGTAGTAGTAGTAGTAGTAGATGCTGACGATAATGTACTAAATGAGTGCGGGAATATAAATTAGCATAGTCACTAAGGAAAACAATGTGGAGGCACCACTAAAAGTTGTGTCTCTCCCCCAAAGCAGTGAAATCAGCACGTAGAAGAGAAGCCATGCTTTCACGCTTACTGCAGCGCTCTTTCTACTAGTCAGGTCATGAAATCAATCTGGGTGTCCATTAACAGGTGAAGAGAGAAAATAAGGTATTTATGCACAATGGACTACAGCCCCGCTGTTAAAAAGCATGAAATCTTGTCATGTGCAATAACACTGGTGGATTTGAAGAGCAGTCTGATAAGTCAAATGTCAGGTAGAGATAGATAAATATCACTGGTGTGACTCCTTTATGGAGTCACAAATGGTTCATCATGCAGAAGTTGAGGATTGAATGATGGTTACCAAAGGCTAAAGTAATACAGAGGAAAGGAAGGGTGGTCAGTAGAGTCAGTGCTACAGAGGTAGGAGAAATAAGCTCTGGCAATCTATAACTCCAGGGCTAATGTAATCCCCTAATGTATTATATACTCCAAATAGCACCAAGAGAGTTTTCAATGGACTAGCCATAAGGAAATGATAAAAAGGAAAAGATAACAGATATGTTAATTATCCTGAAATGATCAGGAATCAGCTCCAGATTGAACTTCACAGCAACATTCAAACACTATGTGTCAATCAGGAGATCAGGAAACCGATTTAGAAGAGTTAAGACTATATGAGTAGATGATATTCAAAAGATTGAAACCTTTCTGGTGGAATAAAAGTAATTAAAGGAATCTTCAATTCCCAATTACATTGTCATGCCCTGGGGCCTTTTAGGAAATTCATATTTTCTCATCATCTTCTACAGCTGAAGAAATGCAATTGATTTTCCTAGCTCCTTTTCACTTGTTTTAAAGAACAATTTCCCCGGGATCCTTGGAGAACTGACATGGCAAAAAAATCTCACTCACACGTGATGATATAACTCAGAGCTGAGTGCACACTGGCTGGGTGCCTAATTCAGGACAAACTCACTGCTAGGCATATGGGATGCAGGGATGGAGATGGCCTTGACCATCAGAAAGCAGGATGAGAAGCAGTGAGCTGGAGACAGCACTCCTGAGCAGCCTGCAGGCAGGTGCAGGAGAGCGGAGGGCAGTCAGACAGCAGCCTGAAGGTCGGCACAGTGAAGAAAGTACCTTGGTTAATAGGCACAGGCAGAGAAAGCAACTTGAATCAGAAAGCATGAGAGAGCTAAAAAGTGGCCAGGCACCCAAGGTTCACTGACATGGCTCCACTGAGTCCTAAGAAGTATTTTGGCCATTTAGATGGAAATTGACGCCAAAAGGAGTAAATCTGGAAGATAGGGGCACCAGGTGCGGGCTTTAAACACAATCCAGGCATAACTGTGAGCTCCACAGCAGCCCCAGTCACAGTTCAAGCCTGGACCAGGTATTTGGATGGACACCAAATCAATAAGGAAACACCAAAAAACTGTTTTGTGGCCTCATGTGCATCTGCTTTGTCTCATCACCCCACAAAATAAGATCGGGGACCCCATCTACCAACCGGAGACCTAAAGATCAGAAGTCAAAAAGAACTGAGCTGCACTAGCAGGGCAGGTCTGTGCTCTCCCACCCCACAGCCTCATGTAGACCCGCAACACAGGCAGGAAGCACACACACCACACACACACACACACACACACACACCACACACACAGAGGAAGCAGTGTGTTGTAGGTGCGCCTGGAGTCAGATGTTTTGCTCCAGAGCCAAGGATGACTAATGGATCCCTAAAGAACTCATCTGTAAATACAGAGCCCCAAGGTTTCTAATATTCAAGGATGGATGGCATTGCTTTAGAATAGAATTCACCTAAACAGGAGCTTTCTCTGCATGGCAGCATCCCAGGAACGAGGGCTTGTGCTTCCATGAATTACCCACCCACACCACACACCCCAAGGCACTGGACAGGGCAGCCACTCTGTAAATATGCACCGACTGATTGGGGCCACTTGGGGACGAATTGCTCAAGGGAGTTACAGTGGGCATACAAGGAAAGACAATGGGCATACTTCAAAACACAGGCTTTCAGAGTGTTAGAGAGAGACAGCTAGATATAAACTGAAGTTGTTCATTTATTTCTTCACATAGTTACTGAAAATGTCATACCTCCCCCAACAATACTAATAGAGATGGTTTTTATGGGCTCTCTCTGTTTATAAAAAAAAATCCTAAAAGAAAGATAAATATTCTCTCTCTCTCTCTCTCTCTCTCTCTCTCTCTCTCTCTCTCTCTCTCTCAGTTTTCCCAGAGAATAAAGAAAAAAGCATGGACTCCTTCTGTCCCACAAAGACAGAATAGTGTTCTAGCAAAGCTGATCAATATAACACAGACAAAGAAAATATAATCTCTCAACATTCTTTAAAATAAAACAATAGCAATACAAGTTGGTAGTATACAAAATGAGGATGTGTATTACAAAATGTGTAAAAATTGGCTTTATATTTAAAAAATTAATATTTGTCAAAATTTTATCAGTGAATCAGAAAGGCAAACCATAGCGCTTGTAGTTATAGAAGGTGCTGTGAAGGTTGCTGGGCCAACTGCGGTCCCTCCCTGCTACAATACTGGCCTGCCGGGCAAGAAATTCCCGCTGGTGCCATAGCGGCATGTCTGTTTTGTGAGTAACCACCACTTTCTGATTGGATTTGAGGCCTGTTCGAGGGCAGCATGCTTGATACTATGAACTGGTCAAAGCCTATGGCTGAAGAGGTCACAGGCTCTAGTGAAGAACTTACTACTGATGTTTTGATAAATGGACACATTGTCAAACTGACATACATATTCATATTTATACCTATATTAGTGCTGCTGTCAGTCTTGGCCAGAGATGTTTGTTTTTTGCAGTGGGAGGCAGTTAATGCGAAGACTATTTAGAAGTGTTGAGCATAAGTGACTGTTGAGCACTCAGCCCTAGTTAGGCCATCTTTATAATCACCTTCAGGGCCCAGAGAACATCGAAGAGGGGAAGGAAAGACTGTAAGATGGGAGAGTACTGCAAAATGCTGACTTCCAGACATGGCTTGGCTGCAATCATGACCACATAGCGGCTGCAGTCATGTGCACAAAAAGATGTGAAATAGGAGGGGGACAGGTGGGAAGAACAAGGGGTTACCAGGAGTCGGAGAGGGACAAGAGAGGTAACCTGCTGATTCTGGTCACAATACATATGCATGAAATTGAAGAAAAAAAAGTTGTTTTTTTTTAAACTTTTATTTTTTAAAGAGAAGATAAAATATATGATCGTCTCCACAGGTTAGGGCATTTGGGGGAAAATCCATTAAAATTTAAGTGGTAAAATGCTAGAAACAGCAGATCTGAAATTGCTGACTAATGCAACAAGAAAAGAAAAAGACAACAGGAGTTTAACAATAGGAAAGACAACATAACACAAGAAAACAAATTATTGAAGACGTATCAGCTGTTGGCATTAGGGTCCTGAGCTAAACCTGCCAACAAATCACTAGGAACAATGAGAAACCAACTGCCCAGTGGCAAAGAAGTGTAAACACAGGGTCTGAACTACAAACAAGCAAACAAACAAACAGGGCTTGGGGGAATTACAGTTCGGTGCACATACTAGCACAATCAGCAACACGGGATTTCCAACCCACTCTTCAGTCAGAGGCAAATTCCAGATGGATCAAACCATGAAATAGCAAGTTCAAAAAGCATGGAGGAAAACACAAGGTCGGGGTGGGGGAAGGCCCCAGTTTAACAGAGTGAAATGTCTGTGCTTTCCTTTATACTTCTGGGTTGGTGACTAATTTGAGTTAAAGCAAAAGGAAAGTCCTATAGTATCCAAAGAGGAGGAGATGGAAGAGGCAGCAGAGGCAGCTAGGCCATAAGCAAAACGGAACAGAAATAACCGAGAAAAATAGCGAGACATACAGACGAGAGCTGTAGCTCGGGGGAGCAGGACTTGGATAGGTGGGAACCATAGCTAGCCTAACGGCCCAGGAAGCTTTCAGGAAAGACTCAGAGGTCAAATAGTCAATAAAACCAGACACAATACAAACAGAGTTGTTTGTATTGCTGGGAAAAAATAAAAATTAATGCAGTTATGAAGAACAGTGTAAAGGTGTTTGAAAAACTAAAAATAGATCTACTGGTGATTCAGCCATTTAGTATGTAGCCACAGGGAGTAAAACCAGCAGGGCAAGTCCTACATACCGTGTGTATGTCCATGTTTATGGTAGGGCTACTCACAGCAGTTATAATGTGGGGTGAGCCCAAGTGGCTGCCAGTGAGGAGCGGAGAAAGAAAATGCTCCATATATACATAAAGGAGTGTTAGCCAGCCTCGAAGCAGAGTGAAGTCACATCATCTGTGGAAAACGGGAGGAACTAGAAGACATGTTGACAGAAAGATAAGTACCACATGTTCTTTCTCTTATGCCGAAGCTAAAAAGAGAGCATGAGAGAGAGAGGGAAGGAGAGGGAGAGAGGGAGGGAGAGGGAAAGAGACAGAGGGAGAGAGGGAGGGAGGGAGGGAGGGAAGTTATCTGAATGGAAAATAATGGTCACAGCCACAGAGTTTGGGGAAAGTAGGGGATGGTAGATAAAGAGAGTTTGCATTTGATCAGGACATATATATACCTGTATGTAAATATCACACTGAACCTAATTAATTTATACAATTAATACATGTTAAGCAAAAATATAGAAAGATCAGTGTTACTGATAATGAAAGATAAGCAAAGTTAAAAATAAATAGTATTTTCACATTGTTGGTAAAATAAACTATTTTATATCTGTGGTGTTGTACCACTTTTGAAGTCACTCAACAGCTGGTGCTGGCAATGTGGAGGAAGCAGAGTTTGGAAAACGTCTATACAAATTGAATGACTGAGTATCTTCATATCCTATAAGTATACCTGCGAAGTGTGTGAAAGGTGTGCGTCCTTTGGCCAGGGAGCTTATAAACAATGGGGATTGATTTCTGCTGTTGTGAGGGCTGAGAAGTCCACTTTCAAAGCCCTGTCGATTCGGTCCAGTGAAGGCCAGTTTGGGCTCACACGGCACCCTCTCCATCTGTCCTCACGTGGCAGAAGGAGCAAGCAAGCTTCCTCGGGACCATTTTATTTATTTAGTCTGTTTTAATTTAAACCTTTTAATTTTTGAGAGTTTTTTTCATGAGTACAAAATTATTTCTATTCCTCCTCTCCCCTTCCAATTCTTTCTTTCTTAAATTCCCGACCTACACACAACACATACACACACACACACACACACACACACACACACACACACACACACACACAAAATATGCATATATATATATACATACATATACAGACATATGTATTGCATTTATGGCTAACCACTTGGGATTGTTCCTAGAGAAAACTGATTCTCCCTCTCTCAGTAGCCATTAATTACCTGTGACTCTCCATCTAGGGGTGGGGCTTTGAGATTTCCCCCAGCGTGTCAGTTGGTGTTGTCATCATACACATCTCGTTTAGGCAGCCATGTTATCGAGATGTCATAGGTACAGCTTCTCTGTCATGTATGAAGACACAATCTCTCAGCATGTCTTAGTTTTTCAGCTTTCACAGTTGCTCTGCCCCTCAGGACTATTTTATAAAGGTACTAACCCTGTTTGTGAGGGTCCCACTCTCATGATCTGAGGGCCTCCTCAGAGCCCCACTTCCTAATACCATCACCTGGGGGTTACGACTTCAACATATGAATCTGAAGAAACATTTAGACTGTAGGTGTGTGTGTGTGTGTGTGTGTGTGTGTGTGTGTGGTGTCTGTGCATGTGGTATGTGTATGTTGTGTATGTAGTGTGTGAGTATAGACATAATAAACATGAATTTTGTTGCAAAGTTTAGCACACAAGACTGAAAGGCAGAACAATAGCAACATAATTGGAAAAGATTATGAAACAGCCTCAGGCTGCAGTAGCAACTAGAACAAGGAAGAGCTCAATGAGCAGACGTGGAAAGGTCTCTGAGGTATATCGCCAAGAGAAAAAAAACAAGCGGCAAAAGACTGTGTAAAGTGGTCCCTTCTGAGACAAAGAAGGGATGCGTCAGATCAGATACATACATACATGCTTACGTGAGTCCAAATGTTGCCTGGCAGAGGGAGAGGATAGGAGAGGACTCCAGGGCTGCTGGCTGTGTGCGTGATTCTGCAAGGATGGGAAGGCTCTACAGGCCGGAGCTGCGCAGTGTGGTATGCTCTCCACTTGTGTGGCTACTGAACACTTCGAGTGGGGGTCAGGACTATGGAGTTAAAGTTTGAATAGTATTCATATGATGGTTAATCTTGAGTCACCTTGGAAACAAACCTCTGGGTGGTTAATAAGGAGACAGTAAGCTGAGTATCAGCAACTTTCCCCTGCCCACACTGTGGATTCCATGTGCCCAGCTGCCGCCAGCTCCTGCCATCAAGGCTTCATCACCACTGAGGGCTATATTTCCCCCACCTGTAAGATAAAATGAATCCTTCCCTACTTACATGCTTCTCCTCAGTTATTACCACAGCAGCAAGGGGGTGCCTAATATGCCATTGGTTAATCCAATTGTATTTAGCCACAGGTTTTTAGAGCCTTCCAATTTGACCAGCACAGACCTGCATAATGGGTATTTTGGGAGCAAAGAATTCTGAGAAAAAAAAAGAGAATTTGATATTTTAGCTTGTGTTTGTTTCTTCATGTGTGTGTGTGTGTGTGTGTGTGTGTGTGTGTGTTTGTCTGTCTGTCTGCTGTCTGTCTTTATAGTATTCCTTTTATTAAAAAGCAAAAATGAGCTTAAAACCAAAAATACCCATGTGCTAGTAAGATGACTCCACAGCTGAAACACCTGTCCATAGGCAAGAGGACCAGAATTTGGATCCTCCCGGAACCATGTGAATGTCAGATGGGTGTGCAGTTCCAACCTTGGAAGTCAGACACAAGCGATTCCCCAGAGCACCCTGACTGGCAAAACTAGCCTTATAAGTGAGCTCTGGGTTTAATTGAGAGACCCTGCCTCAAAAGATGGAAGGATGACCAAAGAAGACTCCTGACAACAACCTCGGGTCTCTACCTGTGTGCACGCACGTGTGTGCACACACATACACACACTCACATGCTTACACACACACCATCACACACACACACCACTGTTAGACACACTGTGATATACATACTCTCTTTCACACACACATGCTTACACTCATGTATGTATGCCTGAATGTGTACACACCACATACAATACACATGAAAAGAAGAAATTTTGTTTTGTTTTGTTTTAAAGTTACTGACTATCTAATTCATAGTCCCTAAACACGTGGCCTCATGGGTTATGAACATGAACTGGTCAGTTCTTTCTGGAGAAGCCAAACTGTCTTGGGATCATGGGAAACCTTTCTGCAACGAAATAACTGCATGAAGGAGGCAAAGGCAGCAAGGCCTATGATGGGTATGGTCCCAAGAAGAAAACCACCATCTAACCAGTGGGGATGAGGGCAGAGCTCTCAAGAATGTATGAATTTAGGAGGCGAAGTTTAGCCAGTACTACCAGATGAATAAATAAGTGTCCATCAGAAGTGAAGGAAAGAAAAACACTCGGTGTGGGGAGGGGAGCAGAGCCAGGGAGATGCTGAAGAGTGATTTAGCGGGCGGGGAGACTGAAGGAACGCAAGCCCTGCTATTTTGGGGCCTGATGAAGCATCTGGAGTGGTTTTCCTGGAGGATGACACAATCACATCTGTCTCTCACAGTCAGGTGGCAACCGGGAAAGGAGGGAGAGACAGGCCCTGCTACCGCTGCTGCACCTGGAAGTGCTTTTGACCACTGAGCCACCTCCCCAGCACCTTCACTGGTTTCCATGCCTTTGTTGTTTTGCAGTATTGGGGACTGAACCTGGAAGTCAGGGTCCTGCTAGGCAGACACATTTCTGTTTAACTGCACCTTCCCTTCCCTTCCCTTTCCCTTTCCCTTCCCTTTCATTTCCTTCCTCCCTCCCTCCCTCCCTCCATTCCTTCCTGCCTCCTTCCATCCCTCCCTCCCTGTCTCCCTTCTTCCATTTCAACATTTTAAATAGACCAGGCTGGCCTTGAACTCTGTTTCTCCTGTCCCAGTTACCACATAAGTGCTAAAATTAAAAGTTTGAGCTAGCATGTGTGTTTACTAACTCCACCCCCTGTTTGTGAACATTGTGAGCATCAGTATAAGAGAGAGAAATAGCAGGCAAATCTTAGTGGAAGGACTGTGTGTGTGACACCAGTCACAGAGCAAGGCTGCCCCACAGGTATCTTGTGATGAAGGTTCTTTTTCTTTTTTCTTTCTTTCTTTCTTTTCTTTTCTTTCTTTCTTTCTTTTTTTTTTTTTTTTTTTTTTTTTTTTTTTTTTTTTTGAGACAGGGTTTCTCTGTATTGTTTTGGAGCCTGTTCTGGAACTAGCTCTGTAGACCAGGCTGGCCTCAAACTCACAGAGCTGTGCCTGCTCAGCTAAAATCTCTCCAGGCATTTCCAAAGGGCTTCCAGGGGACAAAGCTGCCCCCAGTTAGATGCACCGTTCCAACACAAGGAGAGGTTGTCCACTACCTCTCAGGGACTACTTACTGTATGTAGGGGGCTATGCTAGTTATGCCACACACAATTATTACTATCACTCTCTAGTAGGTGTTGGTACCCCATTTCACAAAGAAGGAAAGCCAGGTTTCCAGCGGTACGATGATTTGCCCCTCGGCCTCACAGCCAATGAACCCTGGCCTGCCAGTAAATGGAGAATTAGGATGAATTAATGATGGCTACCCAAGTGAGAGATGAACCCTCCGTAGAGAAACTCCCTCCTAGCACAGCACTGCCAAACTGTCAGCATCTGAGGAAGAAAGGGAGGGCTGTACAGCAGTTGCCATGACAACCAGATTTCTTATAATTATGGAACTCAGTGGTGACAGGACATGCTGCACACACAGTCACTCTATTAAGGCCTGTCTTCTCCTGACTGCTCCAGGAGCTTAAGCATTGTAAATTTGATGGTGGGGGGAGAAAGTCATTTAATATAATCACTCATTATAGCAGCAGCAGCAGCAGCAGCACCGATCCTAAAAATCAGAGAGCAAAGCCTCCTGCCTTGTGGGATTGGGAAGCAGGTCGGGTGACAAGCTTTAAGGAAATGGCATTGCCGCCTGGAAATGTCTGCTTTTGTTTGCTTTGGCTTTTCTCTTTTGGACCAGGGGACTTCAGATTTGGCCAAATGCTGTACTGAACAGGGATATGCAGTAAAATTCAAATAATTTAGCTATCGTTTCAGTTCAGTTTAATGTGTGAAGGCTTTCCTAATCTGGGAGATAATAGTGACAAGAGTGTGTTGGTGTGCATTTGCATACACGTAAACACACCTAGACACAAACCTCTCAGGACCCAAAAAGGCTATCTCCATTCCTCATTGGCTGTGTGACTCTGGCTACCTTCATTCATCATTATGATCTCCACCTTTCTCATTGGAGCATAAAGAGAATGTTCCCCCTTCCTGAGTACAGTGAATAGAAAGTGGAAATAATTAGCAAAATACTGGTGTACCATAGAAGTTCAAGCAAATGGAATTTGTTACTGTGAATCATAAGTAGTGATATTTCAAATGCTTCCCTGCTTTCCTCTGATTAACCCAATGTTGGACATGTGGAAGCTGTCTGTGACCCCCAGGACCACCCCAGCCATCCAGCCAGGCAGCAGAGCTCCAGGGAAGCCAGGTGATATTGTCAGGGAAATAAGAAGTGTTGGTACAGAGTGAAGTGCTTCCACCTGCCATGGAAGGGTCCCCAGGTGAGAAGGGGACTTACAGAACCAGGCACAAGTTCTAGGCAGGAGGGGCCAGGAAAGATCCGAGCTATGTCACCATGGAGCAAACACAGGATGGTAAAGGAGAAGGGGAGAGCATGTGACTAAAGAGCAGGAGGTGTGAAAAGGCAGCTCTGTGGGCCATGAGAGAGAGCCCTGGGCAGTGAGTGTGCAGAGAGCCAGAGAGCCCTGGGCAGTGGGTGTGCAGAGAGCCAGAGAGCCCTGGGCAGTGGGTGTGCAGAGAGCCAGAGAGCCCTGGGCAGTGGGTGTGCAGAGAGCACTGGACAGTGAGTGTGCAGAGAGCCAGAGAGCCCTGGACAGTGAGTGTGCAGAGAGCCCTGGGCAGTGGGTGTGCAGAGAGCCAGAGAGCCCTGGGCAGTGGGTGTGCAGAGAGCCAGAGAGCCCTGGGCAGTGGGTGTGCAGAGAGCCCTGGACAGTGGGTGTGCAGAGAGCCCTGGGCAGTGAGTTTGCAGAGAGCCAGAGAGCCCTGGACAGTGAGTGTGCAGAGAGCCCTGGACAGTGGGTGTGCAGAGAGCCAGAGAGCCCTGGGCAGTGGGTGTGCCAGAGACCAAAGACAGAAACTGACAGCAAGGGCCTCTGGAAGAGCCTGGCACATGGAGCTGAGACCTTCACAAGGCTGACGATGGGAAGGAGGGAGTCATCAGCAAAGCTAAAGGCACTCTGGTGGTCTGCTCTGGTTTTGCTCATCCTAGGTATATGGGTGCAACAGACACAGAAAGTCCCAAGGTCAGCAAAGAAATATGTCTTAAGCCCAAGGGTCTAAGCTTCTGTAGATGCCCAACATGGCCCACTCACAGCATGAAGCTCCCTGGTATGGAGCCATACCACCAGCCTATGATGCAGGAACTGCTGTTCCACTTTACAACCAGGAGCACTCAAACACTGGTTTAGGTAAGAGCCTAAGTTTATACACTAACATCGACCACCCCCACCCCACCCCCGAATTTCCGGTGTTTCTCCCTTTTCCACACTATTCTCCACACAGCCATGTTGGAATGAAGCAGCTTGGGCATAGAAGGGAGATGGTCAGAGGCGCTGGTTTATCTGGTGTAGATGTTCCCACTGTGGTGGGCTGCTTTATGCTTCCAACAGCTTTCTCTTTGCCTTGCACTTGGGGACTGGGAGGGAAGTAGCTCCAGCTCCTGGCTGTAATGTCTCCTGTGGAGACTAGAACACTCACAAGAGTCTGAGTTGTCCTCTGCTAGAGTCATTAGCAAGTTACTTATCCTATCACTGCCTTTAGTTACCCAGGTTTGTTCCATTCTGGGTCACTGAGAAGCCAGCAACTAAAAACCACCCAGGAGTCTGGTTTCCTTGGGGAGTTGACTCCCCCATCGCTTCCTACAAACTATTCTGGCCTATTCCTCAGAATACCCTATAGTATAGGTTGTGTCTCTCTGGGAAATATTTTGTTTTAAAAAACCATATTTGATATTCAACTATTAAATAGTAGTAGCACATGTCATTCTTAAAATAGTTTAATTAAAAATTTTTACATGCACTATATTGTGATCACATTGTCTCTCCCTCAATTCCTTCCTGATCCTCCACAACTCCCCATCATTCTCTCTCTCTCTCACTCTCTCTCTCTCTCTCTCTACACACACACACACACACACACACACACACACACACACACACACCCATGCCCAGGAGTAGTTGGCTAACACAAAATATTTTATTTTTGTGTGTCTGTGTATATTTTTTTTTTGTCTTTTGTCTTACTGGTTTTCCATTTGCTTGTTTGTTTGAACAGCACATATTCTTGAAGATGACTCCAGCAAGATACTTATCCATCCAGAAACAGAGATGGCTTCTTTATTCTAATTTTCAATGATGATCTCAACAGGGAAACAGTGAGCTTTAAATACTATGGCAGCCTTTCTTTACCAAGCACTCATGTGCAAATTCTTTCCGAGCTGGATGATGACTCTGCCCTGAGCTCAGCAGGCAGTTTTTTAATAATGTGCCTAAAAAGATTCCTCAAAATAAAAAAAAGCAGCAATAAAAACTAAGACAACAGAAAGTCAAGTACCATTTTAAAAACTCCCCTTGCTACTGTCAGCAAGCGTTAGCAACCCACTCCTGAAAGGAAGTCCCTGTGGTTTGATGAAAAATTGGTAGAAGCTAACGGCTGTGCTACAAGTGAGACCCCATCTCCTGAGGAGCATAAGAGTGTATAAGACCCTGCCTTCAGTGAGGCACTCAGGGCGACAGAGAAGGCCCAGATTGAAACCAAGATGCTAACAATCCCATGACAGTGTCATGATACTGAGTATTGTGGAGTTTCTAGAAGAGCTACAGGCAGTCTGCTCCACCATCCCGGATGCCTGAGTGACTACTAGAGACAGAGACTTGCTTCCAACCTGCTACAGAAATAAAGCACAGCAAGAAATAAAATCTGGTGAGAGAGACAGGCCTTCTGCCATAGAAACCACCTACTACATCGGATTCCAAGTGCACGAGGAAGTCTAATCCTACCATGTGCGAAGGAGACATTGTGGGGTTTGGAAGCTACCACAGGGATTACCACAGGAGCATTTGCTACTAATTACACCCTTTCCCAGAGTGACATTCCTTTAACATCTTACTTTGACAATTATGCGCATGTGACCCATTGTACAATTTATAATAGTGCATTGCATTTAGGAAGTTCTTGGGGGGAATGTATCTTTGTGCACTTAGGTTGGTGGGGTTCTGGCAAGACTCTTGGGGTGCAAGGATAAAGAAGGTATGGTGGGGGCGGTGAAAATAGCCCGCAGGAGGCTGAAAAGGGAGAGAAAGGGGCCAGGGAGGGGACCAGGCAGGAAGGGGCTGCTGAAGAAGCTGAGGAGTGGGGTGCTCAAAGGACTCTGGGGACACTGTGACTGACACAGGGTGGCCAGTTCTTGTTTCTCCATGTCTCCTGCCATGCTGGTGCTGGAGGGAAGGCAGAACGGTTGAGGCCTGAGGCGGATAGTCAAGACCACATCACTTGGCTTTACAGTAAAGAAGAAAACAAATGGCAGGGAGGTGAGGTAGCCCCTATGTAGCAGGGCTTCTCTGCCACTTGGCAGGGGCTTGCCCAGAGCAGCCTTCTCCAGCACCGGGCTCCCTGGAGGCAGGAAGCACCAGTCTTAGGACGATGGGACATCCAGATTCACAACCTCTCACAGGGGCCCTGGTGAGTTGCCTTGCTTCTCTGAGCCTGCTTTGCTCCTCTGAAACTAGAGGGGCTGGTCTGTGTGGTATGCAGCCCTCTGCCCAGAGCAGCCCTTCTGTAGGGACAACATGCAGAAAGTGCCAGACACCACTGGAGTCAGGGAAGGAACCTAAAGACCTAGTGACTCAAACAGTAGAAAATCAACACTAAAGAATAGTTGGGTCTGAAATGTCTGCTGCAGAGGTTTCATTCCAGTTTTGATCTGTTTGCTGTGGTCCTTTGATTTTAATGAGAGCCTACCTACACTGGTTCTTTAGCAGCGACTGGGCCTGTCATGGCTGTGGTCGGCCAACTCTTCTTTAATGTTCTTGTCTGACAGGGCAGGTTGATGCTGGTCACCGCTCTGGCTTCTATTCACTGTGACTGGTCTACAGGTATCCCATGACTGTCCTCTGGGTGCCTGGGCACCCTCCCACTGAAGCCTGACTAGGCTGAGCTCAGCAAAGGCCATGAAGGCCACCTGAGAGGACTGGGTCCACTCTGCAACCCATCCAATCACTTCATGCCTGCCTATGGCCTGGGAACTGGAAACGCAGCAATAGGCCAGGCATTTCCTTAGATCAGACATGTGGATGGCAAGTATTGGGCATCCCTGTGGAAATGCAGACCCAACATGACCATGTAGAGCCCAGAGAAAGCCCTAGACCAGGCTAAGATGACAGGAGAGGCTCCCACCAGGGATGGCTAGTGTGTGTGTGTGTGTGTGTGTGGTATATGTGTGATGTGTGTGTGGTATATGTGTGATGTGTGTGTGTATTTGTGTGGTGTGTGTGTATTGTATACATGGTGTGTGTGTGTGTGTGTTTGGTGTGTGTGGTGTGTATGTATGGTATATGTGGTATGTGTGGTGTGTGTATGATATGTATGTGTGTGTAGTGTGGTATGTGTGTGTGGAATGTGTATGGTATGTGTGTGTGGTGTGTATGGTGTGTGTGTGGTATGGTGTGTGTATAGTGTGTATATGTGTGTGTAGTGTATGTGTGTAGTGTGTGTTTGTAGTGTGTGTGTGTGGTATAGTATATGTGTCTGTATGGTGTGTGTGTGGTATGGTGTGTGTGTAGTGTGTATATGTGTGTGTAGTGTATGTGTGTAGTGTGTGTTTGTAGTGTGTGTGTGTGGTATAGTATATGTGTCTGTATGGTGTGTGTGTATGTGTGTATGTGGAGTGTGTATATGTGTGTGCGGTGTGATGTGGTGTGTGTGTGTGATATGTACGTTTGTGGTGTGTGTGTGGTGTATATGTGTGGGGTGTCTGTGTGTGGTGTGTGTGTGTGTGTGTGTGTGTGTGTGTGTGTGTGGTGTATGTGTGTGTGGTGTGTGTATATCTACTCTACACTGTGATGGGAGCTCTGGAAGCACCTCACTCTCTAACCCCTTGAGTCTCCCAGGAACAGGCTTTGAGCCAGCCCACAGTGCATCATGAAGACAAAGAAGAGGGAAGAGAGGAGGTTGGGTAGAGCAGGGCCTGGTGAGATGGCATGGAGGTGTGGCAGGGATCTCGATATTAAGGTCTACCAGATGTGTTGAACAACTTTGGGATTGTTCCTCCATTTTTCTGAGCATTGTTTTTGATAGTAATAGTATTTAGGTCACAAGGTTGCTGGAAGGGAGAAGGACTAAAGAAACCCTTTTAAACATGTTAATCATTCATCTGCTCCCCAAAAACCCAAACAAAAACAAACAAAAAACTAAACCCTTGTTTTGTGGCCCACTGAGTTTAACAACAGCCATTTGTGTGACCGGGGTTCATGAGTTCATGGGGAAGGGGGTCACAAATGAAGAGAATGCCTGCTTTGCTCAGGATCCATCAATATCCCACAGTTCCCCAGGGAGGGCAGGGCCATGTGTCATGCGGATCCCTCCTCAATGTCGATAGACCTAGTATTATACAGTCAGTCCATTATAGCTGAAGGGCTCCAGCAGGCCCGAGCACAGCAAACATGGAACCCATAGGTTTTGCTCCTTTCCCCTTTTCCTCTCACTTGCCAAAAACATTAGATTACTGTCTTAAAGCTAGCCCCCAAGGTCCATTCCCCTATTTGGCCACTGACTCATTCCTGAGTCAAAACACCAAGGTCCAACATCAAAATTCATTATTTGGCTAGCATATCAAATCAGGATTTACCAACTCACTCTAGCACAGATTCCCCCTTTCTCCTTAAAAA
Organism: Phodopus roborovskii; assembly: GCF_943737965.1. Lineage (NCBI taxonomy): Eukaryota > Metazoa > Chordata > Mammalia > Rodentia > Cricetidae > Phodopus > Phodopus roborovskii. The sequence continues at coordinate 47,240,256 of NW_026126407.1, read as the reverse complement.
CTCACTCCTGTAGGCACACAAGCTGTTGCTGCTTCCTGTCTGCCTTTGTCCAATCCAGAGGCACCCTCACCCCTCTCCACCCCTGCTTGCTCCTCCAGGGTATTAAATCTCCTTTGTGCTGGAAATTTGATGTCTGGGTGTGTCCAGTACTGACTCTCCGACTCTGAGGGACCAGTCTTCCTTGGCTGCTGTGAGATCCCAGCTGTATTGTCCAGAGGATAGCAGGAGAGGGAGGTTAAGGGTTATAGTAAACAGAAGGTACTACATCTATGCATGAAGTTGTCAAAGAACAAATTTAATAAAAGATAATTAAAAATAGCTTTTAGAGGTCACTGTTACAAAGCAGGGGTCACCAGTGGACCCTCACATTGAACTGGCTGGTACAGCCTTCAATGGCTGCTCTATACTCCCCACGGGAAGGAAAAGAAAGTCTCAGAGGCCAACTAAGAGACAAATCCAGCTTCCTAGACAGGAGGCTATGAACCAAACGGGAAGAAAAGGGACGCAACCACAAAGTGACTACATGAGCATTTATTAAGCACCCATAGTATTCCAGGAACTTAAGCTCTTGGTTACCTCAAGAGTGTGCCTGTTCTTACACCCATGAAGAACTAGAACATCAGAAGGCTAAAGGAATTTCTCTAGGTCATAAACAGATTCTCAGGTGAGTCCTTAAAGCCAAGGATGAATGTCCCTCATCCCCACAACACAATGGCTTTCAAATACAACCATCAGTTCCCACTAATGGACTAGCCCTGGAACAAGCAGCCTTGGCACATGGGCCCTGCCATAGCACAGCACCTTCCATGTTCCTAGCACGTCTACAGCACTAGCCCTTCAAGGCACTGGCACCCTCCATACCTTGATGCCCTCCATAGAACAATAACCTTCTACGGCACTGTGACTGTCCATAGTACCAGCACTGTTCATGGCACCAGAGCCGCCCCCCCGCCCCCCGCCCCCCGCAGCCTTCCAGCCTTCCCTAGTAACAGCACCAGCCTTGGCACCAGCACTATTGACAGAGCCAGCATCCTTTTTGGCATCAACACAACCGCAGTACCTGTCTCCTTCTCAAGATCACTGCTTCCCTTAGCAACAAGACTTCCTATAGCAACAGAACCTTCCTAAGTGCTGCCACTTCCACAGCACCAGAATCTCCCACAGCAGCCTTTCTTCAACAGCTCCCGTATCTCCATAATACTATACTCTCTGTGACACCATACGCCTTGGGCCCACACTGCCTTCCGCACCACCATCTCATAGCCAGGGACTCTCTTCACCACCAGGACCTTCCTCTAGCTCTCCTTCCAAAGTGTCACCGCCTTCTGTGCCATCAGCACTTCCCCAGCACCAGAGCCACCATAGTGCCAGTTCAACTGGGCACCAGCACTTTCCACAGCAGCACCATGGCCACAACAACAGAACTTTCCAGAATGTCGTTATACTCTGCAGCAAAGGCAGTTTAGCGACATCCCCAGCTCCCAGGGCTCAGGAAGGCAGGATTTGTTCAAGTTAGTTTACAGACACTCTTCAAGCTTTTTGTGATAACTGCAAGAACCTCTTCAGATATAGAAAAGCAGGGTGTATAGGGTGGGGTAGGGGTGGGGTGGGAGTGGGCAGCGGCTGTTTGTCAGCACGGAGCTGTCTCTAAGGCTATCTGTAAATGCTGCACCCCCAGCTCTGCTTCTCCAGATGAAGTCTCCATCATAGCTCCAAGCACATCTAAGGATAGCAAGGCCACCTCCTCCACCCACTATGACTCTAGGCTCAGAACACCTTCCCAGCCTCTTGCCTGCTTGGAGGGTACCCCTCGGGTCCAGTCAGAGGAGCTCATTCCTCCGTCCCAGGCAAAAATGAATTTCATGATTCTGCTCCCACAGCAGCTTTGGTGGGTCCCTGAGCCCCACTGAGCTTACTCATGGAAGACCCTCAGACTCTTCTTAATTACCCCACAGCCTCCTCCCACACCACCCTCCAGTCAGCAAATGTATCCTCCACAAAGCCCAGAGGAAGCTCTCTGAAGAAAGCTGGAAACCAGGCTAATTAACACTTCAAGCTTTACATAAGCAAATGAGAATTTGCTTCACACACACACACACACACACACACACACACACACACACACCACCTCTTTTGTTCAAAAAGCAGGGTTTGTCTCCACCTACATCTGACAGTCAGTGCTCACAAAGGGATGCTGGGGAACCACACCCTCGTCCTCCAGTACTGACCCACCAAGGCAAACTGAGCCAAACTGTACGAGGGGCCTTCCACTGACCTGGACCACGACTGAGTCACCCTTGTTCATTCTCTTAGCTGACTCAGTTCTGCTCTATCTGGAGTAATCAACTGGCTGGACAGAAAGGCCAGACAGGCCCAGCTCCAAAGCTGGCCCAGACACTGGATAGCTGGGCCAGCAGATTGAATCATTTGTCTGAGCCTCAGTTCCCTTTTGATTAATGGGGGTTTATTCCAGTCTACCCCCTTTCTCTCTGAGTCTATTTCTGTCTCTGTTTCTCTCCTCTATCTTTTCTCTTCTGTCTCTCCTCTGTCTGTCTCTGTCTCCGTCTCTCTACCCCCCCTCTCTCCCCCTCTCTCCCTCTCTCTCCCTCTCTCTGTATGCCAAGGCAAGCATGTGCAGTCAGGTGACAACTCTATGGAGTTGGCTCTCTCTCCTTTATGTGGGTTCTAAGAGCTGACTTAGGTCTCCATGCTTGTCACCTGCGGAGAGAGCCATCTCTCCTGAAGAGAGCCTGAAAAAGTAAACCTTGAGAATTTGTAAAATAGTCTATTATAGAAACATGGTTTTATTTATGCAATCAAGGGGAAAGTAGAAGATCTAACCTTGTCTAACAATTTGAGATATATACATATACATATAAACACACACACGCGCGCGCGCACACACACACACACACACACACAGAGAGAGAAAGAGAGAGAGAGAGAGAGAGAGAGAGAGAGAGAGAGAGAGAGAGAGAGAGAGAGAGAAAGCATTCTTATGTGTGACTCTGGGCATTTTGCTGTGAACTCTGTTGCCAGGACAAGTCAATTCTGCACCAGGACCAGATATCATCATCACGATCCCTGCTTTCCCCTCAGACCTCTGTGCTCATTTCTGCAGATAGCTGCATATAGCAGGAGGCAGTCCCACATTCACTAGGCCCCCACTGCACAGCAGAAGCTAAGGTGACAGTAAATGAACAGTTCCATCTTCGCAAGGGAGTTAGCATACAGGCTCACACACACAGCCACTCAGTTGCAGATTTAATGCAAAGAGTGATTATCAAGGGCAAAAAGAAACCCACTCCAGTCCCCAGATGGCCAAGGGCAGTGTTCTCGTTTAGCTTCCGATCTTATTTCTGCACTATCCATTTACTAGTCTTGTCTGGACCACTCTAAATTTTTACTTGGACAATTATAGTAGCCTAACAGTCTCCCATTTAACTTCTTGCCCACCACACATCGTTATGTGAGAGATGATGCGATTTTTCTAATTTAGTCACATCTCTCCTCTATTTGCAGTCCTTCAGAGGCTTCCTATAGCTGTCCACAAACACCCTAAGGTCCATCCACATGGCCCATGAAACTTG